>NC_062553.1:52362841-52996091 GCF_016906955.1 Phacochoerus africanus | reverse complement strand
GGTTGTTTCCATGTCTTGGCTATTGATAATAGTGTTGCTGTGAACACAGGGGTGAATGTACTTTCCAAATTACACTCGTGTACACTGATATATGCCCACTGAAATTGATGGATCATATGACAACTCTATTTTTAGTTTTTTTTTTTAAGGGACTTCCATACTGTTTTCCATAGTGGTTGAACCAACTTACATTCCCACCAACAGGGTAGGGTTCTCTTTTCTTCATAGCCTCTCCAGGATTTACTATTAGACTTTTTGATGATGGCCATTCTGACTGATGTGAGGTGATGCTACTCAATTTAATACACTTTTTATTTTGAAATAATTTTAAGTGTAGATTTAGTGAGAAGTTACAAAGATAGTATATACAATTCCTATATACCTCTCCTCCATTCTTCCAGCTTTCACCATCTTACATAGCATGGTCTACTTATCAAAACTAAGAAATCATTAGTGTTACTGCATTATTAGCAAATGAACTCCAGGCTTTATTGGGACTTAATGGGCTTTCCCACCAGCATCCTCTCGAGTCCATGACCCCCTCATCCCACCCCAGGACACTGGGTTGTGTTTAGCCATCCTAGTCACCTCTGGTCTGTGACAATTTCTCAGTCGGGTCCTGGTTTTCATAAGTGTAGCAGTTTTGAGGAGCACTGCTCAGCTCTTTTGTGAGATGTCCCTTAGTTTGGGGTTGCAATTTTTTTTTCCTGAAGGACTCAGAAGAACACTGCAGATGCAGTGCCCTTTCTGTCACATCCCATACAGGGTCCCTGTGATCAACGTGACTCGTCACTGCTCAGGTTTATCCTGGGTCCCTGGAAAAGGTCTCTCTGCCCTCAGGTCACTTTTCCCTGCCCTTCTCCTACTCTGTTCTTTGGATGTGAGGATTAGGTCTCAACTCAAGGCCCCCCCGACCCATTTCTAATGACTAATCTGGAGGAAATACTTTCTTGTTTGCATTGAAGAGACTTTTAATATTATCTACCATTTCTTTTCTGTTTGCTATACTCAATCCACTGTACTGAGCATGGTATCAAGTGTTTCTCTGAGTACTGCAAACCTATAAAATAGAGGTTATTATTTCATCTCACCTATGTGGATGCCAGAATGAGAGACTAAGTGGCTGACAAGGTCACAGAGAGCTGGGCACTAGGGCACATGCTATGAACCACGGCTGCTTGACAGATGTCCTGAACCACAGCACCTGTGCCATGGGACATTTACACCTCTTCCCATGGCTGCTGGACAGACGTCCCAAAACACAGCATCTCTGGCCACAGGATATTTACACCTCTTCCTACAGCTGCTGGACAGACATCCTGAACCACAGCATCTCTGGCCTTGGGACATTTACACCTCCTCTTTGCTCTGCTTCTTGGTTCGCTCTACATGAACGGACTTATATCTGGGGTAAGTATTTGTAAATTAAAAAGTTTCTAACTTGAAAATTCACCTCTTCTAGAGACAATTTCCCCTGTGCCACCATATGTATAAGGTAAGTGTGGGATCTGGCTGTGACAGGGTGACTGTATACAAGTCCATGGATATTGAATAGAGGTGTTGAAGCTCTTCCACCTGTGAAAACTTATTTAACCATCAATGGAATATTTGTGTTGTTGGTTAGAGACATCACCAGCAATGGTAGATATAGAAAAATGTGACTTTCCTTCACAAGCCAGTGAGCCCCAGCCTCCTGGGGTGAGGAGCTTATGTGTCACTATTGATTTTGTGATCCCGGTCTTAAGTCATAAAACAACAACAGCACCAGCAGCAACAAAACCAGTGTTACTGCTGATTACTTTTATAGCCACACCCACGGCACATAGAAGTACCCAAGTTAGGGGTCAAATTGGAGCTGAAGCTATAGGCCTATGCTATGCAATGGCAACACCAGATCTGAGCCACATCCACAAAATATGTCACAGCTCATGGCAATGACAGTTCCTTAACCCACTGAGTGGGGGCAGGCATCAAACCTGAATCCTCATGGAGATAATGTTGGGTCCATAACCTGCTGAGCCACAGCAGGAAATAGGAAACCTATTTTTTGAGAATTTCTAAATGGTTCTTGAGATGATTATATCTAATTATACAGAACCAAGGCTGGAAATTTCTAGTTAAGAGACTCCTACTTTGTGTTGAGATGCCAGGCAGATTCTCTCTTTTAATTGATACTGTGTGTGTGTGTGTGTGTGTGTGTGTGAGAGAGAGAGAGAGAGAGAGAGAGAGAGAGAGAGAGAATGTTTGGTTTTCTGATTTATCCTTAATTCCTCCTCATTCTATACACTCTTTTTATCTAACCAGTTATCAAGTGCTACTAACTCAAAATACCTGTCCTGCTCTTCCCCTTTTCCCTTGGTTTGGGTCATCTTCTTTTCTTTCATTTCTTTAGCAAATGCTACAGCTCACCCCCTGCTTTTCTTCCTCCTACTCTTTCTCTTTTCTCTTACGAGACCTTTCTTGATGGTGAAACATTTATTTTTTTTTAATGGCTACACCTGAGGCATATGGAAGTTCCTGGGCCAGGGTTTGAATCTGAGCTGGAGCTACGGTGCTGGGACAACACCGGATCCTTTAACCCACTGCACCTGGGTGGGGGATCAAACCCCCCTACCTCCTCAGTGACCTGAGCCACTGCTGTTGGATTCTTAGCCCACTGTGCCACAGCAGAAACTCCATGGGACATTTCTTCTTAAAAATTCCAGTCCCTCCTTCTCAGAGGAAGAATTGATATTCAAAGATACAGTCTCAAGTTGTTTAAAAACTTAAAACCTAATCAGTGGTTCTACCTTACTGGCAGCTATTTCTCTTTTGCAGTCTTTTACTCTCACAATACTGAATATAGCATAGTTGAAATAAAATCTTTTTTTTTTCTTCTGTGACTTTTCACATGTTCCCTGTGTGAATTGTCCTTCAGTGCCCTCTATGACATAATAGGTATTTGTTTCCACATCTTTAAAAACTCTTGTAATTACTTTAACATATGCATACCTCCCCTACCAGTCTGTACATTTCTTGAGACCCAGAATCATGAGATATTTTGCTTGTGTTCACAGTTTCTGTGACAGTGCTATGCATGTCCCATAGACATTCAAAACAAATTGAATTGAAAATCAATAATACATGCAATGGATCTGTTTTATTTGTTTTGTGTATCTGCTAGAAAATATTCTTGATTTGAGAAGACTTCAAAGAGAAGACAGATGAAGAGGACTGGTAAGGGGAGGGGGAAAGAAAGTTAGAAAATCTTAGGAACCAATATGGTCTAGAGTTGGGACTGCGCATAGATTCTACTGGAGCATTGTGTCTGGTGGGATTGGCTGTGATGGAGTCACATGTGGGGAGAACGTGGGTCTGTGGCGGGATTCAGAAGGAATCGGATACAGTTGATTTCTGATACTGCTGGGGGACAGGAGGAAGGCTGAAGCCCGAGCTTTGAATTTGTTGAGCAGCATCTGGAGAAGTAGCTCCCAATCATTCTGTCTTGTTGTTAAACATGTATTAACATGGGAAATTTACAAGTTTAGATTAAGGCACAAGTAAGATACTTTTCATACTCCCCCCTTTCCTGTCCCTTAGATTCTCATAATTGATTGTGACACCAGAGTGCCCTGACATCTGGTTGAGAATGTCTGGTCTTCCCCAGTGGTTCCCAACCATGGATCTTAGATTCCGGAGGGGCCTTGCAAGCGTCCTTCATGTCTATTAGCACAAGAAACATTCTCTTAATTTTTAAAAAATGTCCTTCCATTACATATACACTAATTTTAAAGTGCATGTTTCAGAGTTGTGATTCTTAATAAAAATTAAATTTATATAAACAAATGTATGGTATCTTCTTGTCATTATGGCTTTTTTTTTGATTAATGGCCACTAAAATATTCTACTATCATATAGGAAAACATGATATTTTTTTCCTTTTCAAATGGTTTCTTATACTCAGAGACAATGGAAATAATTGGTTAAGACAAGACAGTGAACCACATTTGACCTTCACATGTGTTGGTAAAGAAAAGTGACACGATGGCTGAATGATTGGCTAGGAGAAAGAATTAACATACAGTATCCTAAATTTTACAAGATTAGTAGATTTTAGGTAGGGGTGACATTGTAGAGCAACACATATAAAAGACAGTTTGCAAGTAGAGTTTGAAATGATTGCAGAATACACACATTTCTGATTTTATTATGAAAACATATATTGAAAAATTCAGGTATATTGATATTAGCGTGAATTCATTGCCACCGTTTTTCATTGATTCTAAGATGCACATGTATTTTAATATTTCTGAAACTGATGTGCAAACTTGCAGTTGCTGTTGGCCAGTTGAAAGTTGAGGTACAGTTTTTATTGCCTTTACATGGATAGACTGAGTTATGATGAGTGTCACTCCCTGATGACATTACAGTACAACCTAACAAATCATTTCAAAGCCATTTCAGGGGGAAAATATCCCCATGTGTTATCTGAAAACTGATTATTGACATCTTCTAGTAAGATCAAGAAAGTATCATCATCAGCACCTCTAGTGTGGGTATAAGAAGCTTGGAGACAACACTGGAACTCTCTTTTAAGGACTATTACTTCACTGATTTCTGTAGTAGAAGAGAGGATCTTTCTGTATGAAAGAAAATTAAAAAGGTCAATCACATTGAATTGTAAAATGTTTCAGAGAATTTAGACTCTGAATATGAACAAATTTTAGAAATAATCTTTATTATTTCACATTTATTTTTCCGGAGGAATTGGTAGAAGCCTGTGTATAAGTAGGTCAAAAAAAAGCCTTTTCAATAAAAATAAAATAAATATTCTAAGTGATAAATTACAAGGCCAAAGTTTAAAAAAAATTATTATAGTTGATTTACATTGTTCTGTCAATTTCTGCTGTACAGTAAAGTGACCCAGTCATGCATCTACACACACTGTCTCATATTATCTTTCATCACAAGTGATTAGACATAGTACTCTGTGCTTTAAAATATGAAGGAATTACAAGGTCAAAGTTTTAAATAGCAGACGTAGATTTTTATTCCATAGTGACTTTTCACATTGACAGCACTTTAAATTTATTTATTTATTTTTAATTTTTTAATTTCCCCAATATGTTATTATGTTTTTTTTTTTCCTACTGTACAGCATGGTGACCCAGTTACACATACATGTATATATTTTTTCCTCACATTATCAGGCTCCATCATAAGTGACTGGACATAGTTGCCAGTGCTACACAGCAGGATCTCATTGCTAATCCATTCCAAAGGCAATAGTCTGCAACTATTAACTCCAAGATCCCAATCCATCTCACTCCCTCCCCCTCCCCCTTAGCAACCACAAGTCTATTCTCCAAGTCCATGAGTTTCTTTTTCTGTGGACAGGTTCTTTTGTGCCATATATTAGATTCCAGATATAAGCAATAATCTTATGGTATTTGTCTTTCTGACTTAGTTCACTCAGTATGAGAGTCTCTATTTCCATCCATGTTGTGCAAATGGCATTATTTTGTTCTTTTTGATGACTGAGTAGTATTCCATTGCATATATATACACCACTTCTTCCTAATCCAATCATCTGTCAGTGGACATTTGGGTTGTTTCCATGTCTTGGCTATTGTGAATAGAGCTGCAGTGAACATGCAGGTTCGTGTGTCTTTTTCAAGGAAAGTTTTGTCTAGGTATATACCCAAGAGTGGGATTGTGGGGTCATATGTTAGTTCTATGTATAGATTTCTAAGGTATCTCCATACTGTTCCCATAGTGGTTGTACCAGCTTCCATTCCCACAAACAGCGCAGGAGGGTTCCCTTTTCTCCACACTCCCTCCAGCATTTGTTATTTGTGGACTTATGAATGATGGCCATTCTGACCGGTGTGAGGTGGTATCTTGTGGTAGTTTTGACTTGCATTTCTCTAATAGTCAGTGATGTTGAGCATTTTTTCATGTGCTTGTCGGCTATCTGTATATCTTCCTTGGAGAACTCTCTATTCAGGTCTTTTTCCCATTTTTCCATTGGGTTGTTGGCTTTTTTGCTGTTGAGTTATATAAGTTGTTTGTATATTTTAGAGATTAAGCCCTTGTCAGTTGCATCATTTGAAACTATTTTCTCCCATTCTGTAAGTTTCTTTTTGAAAACAAACAAAAAAGGCAATTTATAGTATGGCACCTTAAATTTAATCAAATATGGCAAATCTCTAGTAGTTGGAACTATATAAACCAGAATCACTCTTAGCTGGTGCTTTAGCAAAGTCTATAGTACATAATTGTAGTACCTAAAATTATCATTCAAATACCTGAAGAATAAAGTACATCTAAATAGTCTCTGAATTATTAAGGAAATATGGAGTTAAGTTCAAATAAATGATAATTGTATTTTATTGCATTTAAAATGGTAATCCAGACATTTACAAATCAGATAATTTTGTTACTAAAAGAGTGATTCTGGCAGTTCCTGTCACGGCACAGCTGAAGCGAATCTGACTAGGAACCATGAGATTGCAGGTTCGATCCCTGGCCTTGCTCAGTGGGTTAAGGGTATGGGGTTGCTGTGAGCTGTGGTATAGGTCACAGATGTCGCTCGCATCTGGCATTGCTATGGCTGTGATGTAGGCTAGCAGATGTAGCTCCAATTTGACCCCTAGCCTGGGAACCTCCATATGCTGCGGGTGTGGCCCTAAAAAGACAAAAAAAAAAAAAAAGTGATTCTACAAACAAGTAATTTAAGGAAAATTTACTGTGTTTAAATTGGTATTACTATAAATAACATACAATGAATGATTTTACCTATATATATGGATCTTCTGTGACTTACAGTGAGTTATATCCAAATTAAACCCATTGAAATTTGAAAATATAATAAGTCAAAAGTGTGTTGAATATACCTAACCTACTGAATATCATTGCTTAGCCTTGCCTAACATTTTTTTTTAATTGAAGAATATTCGATTTACAGTGCTGTGCCAATTTCTGCTGGACAGCAAAGTGACTCAGTCAAATAAATATATACATTCTTTTTTACTTTCTTTTACATCATGATCTATCCCAGGAAATTGGATATAGTTCCCTGTTCTATTCAGTAGAATTTTGTTGCTTATCCATCCTATATATGATAGTTTGCATCTACTATCTCCAAATTCCCTATCCTTTCCACCCCACCCCCTTCAGTGGCAACCACAAGTCTGCTCTCCATGTCCATGTTTCTATTTTTTAGATAGGTTCATTTGTGCCTTATTTTAGATTCTATGTATAATAGTGACATCATATGGTATTTGTCTTTTCTTTATGAATTTTTTCACTTAGTATGAGAGTCTCTAGTTACATCCATGTTGCTGCAAATGTCATTATTTCATTCTTTTTTATGGATGAGTCATATTCCGTTGTATATATCACCACATCTTCTGAATCCATTCAGCTGTCATTGGACATTTAGGTTATTTTCATGTCTTGTCTATTGTGAATAGTGCTTCTATGAACATTGGGGTGCATGTATCTTTTTAAATTATAGTTTTGTCTAGATATATGCCCAGGAGTGGGATTACTGGATTATATGGTAGTTCTATATTTAGTTTTCTGAGAAATTGCTATACTGTTTTCCGTGGTGATTGTACCAACTTACATTCTTGCCACTAGTGTAGGAAGGTTCCCTTTTCTCCACACCTTCTCCAGCATTTGTTTGTAGACTTATTAATGATAGACACACTGACTTGTGGGAATTGTTACCTTATTGTAGTTTTGATTTACTTTTATCTCATAATTAGTGATGTTGAGCATCTTTTCATGTGGCTACTGGCCATCTGTATGTCTTCTTTGGAAAAATGTCTGTTTAAGGCTTCTATCCATTTTTTTCATTGTGCTGTTTGCTTTTTTGTTGTTGATGTGTATGAGTTGTTTGTATATTTTGGAGATTAAGCTCTTGTTTGTTGCATCGTTTGCAACTATTTTCTCCCATTCCATGGGTTGTCTTTTCCTGCGTTTTTTTGTTTGTTTTTTTTTTAAACAGTTTCCTTTGCTGTGCAAAAGCTTGTAAGTTTGATTAGGTCCTGTTTGTTTATTTTTGTTTTCATTTCTATTGCCTTAGGAGATTGACTTGAGAAAACATTTGTGCAGTTTATGTCAGAGAATGTTTTGCCTGTGTTGTCTTCTAGGAGTTCTATGGCATCATGTCTTATGTTCAAGTCTTTAAGCCATTTTGAGTTTATTTATTTATTTTTTTGCATAGTGTGAGGGTATGTTCTAGTTTCATTGATTTACATGCAGCTGTCCAGTTTTCCCAGCACCCTTTGCTGAAAAGACTTTCTCCTGTTTTATGTTCTTGCATTCTTTGTTGAAGATTAATTGGCCAGAGTTGGCTGGGTTTATTTCTGGGCTCTCTAATCTGTTCCACTCATCTGTCTAATCTGTTTTTGTACCAGTACCATACTGTTTTGATTACTGTAGCTTGGTAGTATTGTCTGAATTCTGGGAGAATTATGCAGCCTGCTTTCCCCCCCCCCCCCCAGGACTGTTTTGGTGATTCTGGAGCTTTTATGGTTCCATATAAATTTCAGGGTTATTTATTCTAGTTCTGTGAAAAATGTCATGGGTAATGTCATGGGATAGTGATAACATTTAGTCTCTAGATTGCTTTGGGTAGTATGGCCATTTTAACAATATTAATTCTTCCAATCCAAGAGCATGGGCTATCTTTCCATTTCTTTGAATCCTTTTTAATTTCCTTTATAAATGTTTTATAGTTCTCAGCATATAAGTCTTTCACTTCTTTAGTCAGGTTTATTCCAAGGTATTTTATTTTATTTTTTGGTGTGATTTTATTTATTTATTCATTAATTTTTGGCTGCATCCATGGTGTGTGGAAGGTCCTGGGTCAGGGATCAAACCCAAGCCACAGAAGTGACCCAAGCTGCTGCAGTGACAACATCAGATCCTTAACATGCTAAGCCACAAGAGAACTTCAAATGAATTTTTAAAAGTTTTTGTTTTTTTGTTTTATTTTACATTCCTCTTTCTGATATTTCTTTGTTGGTGTACAGAAAGGCAACTGATTTCTTAATATCCATCTTATATCCTGCTACTTTGCTGAAATAATTGATCAGATCTAGTAGTTTTTGTGTGGAGTCCTTAGGATTTTCTATATCATGTCATCTTAGTCTAGCCTACTTTAAACATGCTCAGAACAGTTACGTTAGCCTACAGTTGGGCAAAATCTTCTAACAGAGACTACTTTATAATAAAGTGTGGTATATCTCCTATAAATTTTTGAACCTTACTGAAAGTGAGAAACAGAATGGCCATCTGGGTCCAGAATGGTTGTAAGTATATTAGTCATTTACCTATGTGATCCCTTGGTTGATTGGGAGCTGCTTCTCACTGCCTCTGCCCTGCACAGGAGAGAAGATGGAACTGCCCATCACCAGCTCAGGAAAAGAGCAAACTTTAAAAATCGAAATTCAAAGTGAGGTTTCTACTGAATGTGTATAGCTGTGTTACCATTATAAATTTGAACTATTATGTCGAGGTGCATCTGTAGGTGAAATCTATTATATGAGATATTTTCCACAACAGACTTCTTCTTCTATTACTGTCATCTAAATTTACCTGAATGATCAAGAATGTCATTTATAGTGCTTAATTATAAAATCAGAATGAAAAAGTTATAACCAATCTTTCAAAAATTCTTAAGGATTTAAAAGTTGTAATCTGATGATATGCTTTATCATCAGAGTTTGAATCCTCTGAGCCTTATCATTCTCAGGGCCTCTGAGTATTTTTTTACTTTTTAATTTTGGTTTAAAAATTAAAATAAAAGAGTTGTAATACTACAGATAACAATCATATTTTAAAATGTCTGCTTGTAGTGTTTTAAATAAGATACTGGTGACTTATTTGTAACTAAAGTTATTTAGATCTGTCTTCTTTTTCCTTTTATAAATGTACATATTTCTAGAAATTAAGTAGAAATAGATTTTAAAGATAATTTTTCATGATCTTCATGGACTATTATATGACACTTTGAGATATTGAGCATAAAATCAACTCTTAGCTTTCACAAAAATGTATGAATAATTTTCAAGTTATTTTCATTAATCCAACAGCATTTTCCTCTTTGGATTAGATGATTAAATATTTGTCAATTCATCTTATCTTTAAGCCACATAATCAAAATTCTTATTTATATATTAACAAAAGTTAGACAAGTAAACAAGTATATACATGGAGGAGTGAGTTCTTGAGTTCCTAACTTCTACTGAAGCCGTCTTTTTCTTTTCCCCAATCATGATTCTAATTCAATGACATCACAAGAATTTGAAACAGAGAGGATTACTTTTTGAACTTTCTGAATGACTGCAAATATAAGTGCCTGACCTTTGAAAAGCAGTAAGTTAGTAAATCTTGAAAGTTTATAAAACATTTTTTGTAATGTAACATTTCCTAGTTTCAACTGATGAAACTTCAAATAATGTAAGAAATAACAGGTGGGTCTTGATTTTTTAAGACATCATTATTCATCTACTCATCAACCCTCTAGTGGGTGACTGGCCAGCCCTAAGGACAAATGAAGGTGCCAAGAAGGCCTCTGACTTGAAAGAGTATAGTTGTTAGTGACAAAAATAGATAGGCAAATAAGTAGTTCCACTCTGTGTGAGTGCTGTTTTAGAAACATACACAACATGTTTCCAAACATGAGGAAAACGATGTGTGTGCAGTGAAGGATTTCAGAACAATTTCAGAGAGAGATGAAACCAGAGAAGACCTAAGAGAATACCAGGAAGACAGAGAGTTAATATGAAACAGGAGGTCCTCAGTCACAGTGGAAGTGTAGACTCAGTTGTAGATGATGCTGGAAAGATCGGCTGGGGTTAGAGCATAAGGAGCTGAGTATTTTGGTCCTTGTATTTTTAGCGATGATACAGCACTGAGGGGTGTAATATGCTATGGTCATAGTTTTGAAAGGTTTTTGCAAGAGATGGAGGGTGGAGTGGTGGAGAGTGGTTAGAGACAGGGGTAAGGGAGGTGGTGGTTGTGGGGGTACCACCAAGGTTGACTGCTCTTGCTTCAGTCAGCAGAGGGATGGTTGGAACAAGGAAGTTTCTTCTCTGTAATCACTCCCCAGATCTCACTAACTTCCCTTCTGCAGTCCCTGCCTCTTTCCAATCAACACAAAACTGGCTGCTTCAACGAAAGCATGTTTGCAATTCAAGTCTTACTTTCAAAAATCTGTTTCATAATGACTAAAACACCCCAGGTAATGGCCACTGTATTTCATGTTTCATTTCAAAAAAACCTCCAAAATCCAGATATCAAAAAAATCTAAAACTGTCTATAAAACCAAAGAATGTCAAGCTACATACAGAAATCCTTCCAGGGAACAGGGCAGTGAGCAAGGCCACACATCTGCTGGGATGGACACCAAGTAGCACCGAGAGTGGGTGTCACTTACATCCATTCATTGGGAGGTTCCAGTGCAGAAAATTCCAGTTACTAGTGTTTGTTTTATGTAAATGAGCATTGACATATATGCAGCAAGAAAAATATCTACAGTGAACAAATGAGGAAATCAACTTAGGATAAATTGGCACAGAATTTGTTTTTAGAAAATATAGCAAATACAAAAATAAAAATCAAAAAAAAAACCAAACCCATAAAATATTTCAACTGGATCATTCCAAGTTTCAAGCATTCAAGATTTAAACACTCTTTCCTGAACTTATTCTACTAAGCACAGTGAATCAATTTGGATAGTCAAGGGGGAGAAGAATTTGAAGTTAATAGGAATAGGATTAGTTCATAAGTTTTCTTTATTGATTGAGGCTAAGTTGGTGTATGCTCAGTGACAGTCAACAACAATGTTAAATGATTTCTGAGAACTGAATGGTGGAGACTCCTCACGTTTACCTTGAGGCTTTCCCAAAGGTGGCCAAAGGACTCCGTTCATGAATAGAGCAAGTCTCTGGAAATGTGAGGTATGAAGATTGCACTGCTACTTACATAATGACATAAGTGTGCAGAGAGAAATGTGACTGTTGGACAGGAGGAAAATCTCTTTGATATCTGTGATCTTTTATGATATTTTATCTGGCTTGATAACGTCCCTTTTTGTCTTCAATTACAATTAGTTTTCATTAACTCTGCTTTCATACCAAGCATTGTCATCCAGCCATTTCCTTTGCGCCTTTCTTGTTCATAAAGCTGGCCCTTTTGTAGCATTGAGATCAGATCTCATGGTCTGATCTTCACCCCGGGTAGGGTGGGGCTCCCCTGTGACCCACCTCCCTTTCACTAAAAGCCCTCTGCAGCATTTGCTTTCTTTTTCACTTCATGTCTTGGAATTAATGCCAATGGACTTTCTTTTACAACCCCAACTGAAAATTTTCAAAATATATCTTTAAAAATCATTTTAAAAATTAAGAATTTGAATTTTTATCTATTTTAAAGCATTCCACGTAGTTCTGCTCTTATATTAAGCTTCTTTACGTCTGTCTGCCTTCATCCTTTGCACAGTGACGGGGTGGCTTCTAAAAGTCGGTCAAAACTCAGACCTCAACACTGAGTCTTTTTCCTTGAGGATTTCAACCCAGGATTTCCAACCATACGGATCATGAATTTAATCTTTGCCTGTGACATTTCTCTTTCCTTCCTACACCCACACAGCATTTCTTTTTTAGATACTCATAGGCTTCCCTTAGCAGTCTAAGAATCGTTATCTTTGTTTTTCTCTGCACCAGTTTGTATTAATGATTGTAGAAGTCATTTTTGTATGCTCTGATTTTCAGCTTCTCTGCAAAATGTATCACCATAATCTAATGGTTTAGTAACAAATTTACAAGCACTTGTTTCCACATGCAAAACCTTACGTAATACAGTCAAGAAGGAATGATTCTCCAGCAGCCTTCTGGAATTCTCCTGAAGACAGAGACAAAATTTAGTTTTCATGTGCTGCCAGCACCTCCATCACCACAATGATGAAAAAGATGGTTTTCTTTTGCGCATCCTGAAGAGCTCCACGTTCAAATGAAGGATTCCTTCTGGCTGAGTCCTGCGAAGGCTACACACAAGGTGGCTAGGAGGAGCAATGTGGTCTCTGTGCCTTACAGGTTTTTTTTTGACTACCTGCCCTTAAAATGAGTCCATTTTCCATGAGGATGGGTTGTTTTCCCCTTGTTTCCACTTCCATGAATCCCTGACATATACTTGATGGCAGCGACTCAGCAGAGCCTTGATCTGAATGATAAGTGACCTTTGATGAAAACATCCTCCATTTTATTTTTATACAATGTAATTTTATACACTCACATGCATGAAGATAACATGTATTATAGGAGTTCCTGGTGGCCTAGTGGTTAAGGATCTCATGTTGTCACAGCTATGGCTCAGGTTCAGCCCCTGGCCCAGGGGTGGCAAAAAAAACAAACAAAAAAACCCCAACAAAACATATAACATAGGCACATAAAAATAATACATAAAATCATCTAGTATGTATTTCCATGCTCTTTAAGGTGGATGGACATTGATTATACCAAGGAATTGCATCAATTTTTCTTGTACCTCTAGAGCTTTGTATATCTTCTAAAGAAATTTCTTATTATGGGAAAACAGTGGGAACAACTGATCCAGTGATTATAAATTAATTGGCATTAAACATTTCCAAAATATGTGAATACATTTATAGAGAGTAGCTAGTTTCAGAATGTTGAGAGGTTGGTGAAAGAAGAAAAAATGGTGGAGTTCACTGTACAATAATAGTCATATGAAGGGGGGAAATACTTTACTTTAAAAAAATGTAATATTGTATACTGATTTCCTTTGTAGGGTTGTCAGATAAAATTCAAGAGGTCTAGTTAAATTTATCTATCTATCTATCTATCTATCTATCTATCTATCTATATATCTATCTATCTATCTAATCGGCCATGCCTGCAACATGTGGAAGTTCTCAGGCCAGGGTTTGAACCTGTACCACAGCAGTGACCTGAACTGCTTCAGTGATGCCAGATCCTTAACCTACTGAGCCACAAGGGAACTCCCAAGTCCAGTTAAGTTTAAATTTCAGATAAAGAACAAATAATTTTTGTGTGTATTATATATACAATGTTTGAGACATATTAGACTAAAGTATTCCTGGTAAATCTGAAATTCAGATGTACCTGGGTGTTCTGTATTTTTATTTGCCACATCTGACAACCCTGCTCCTGTGCATATTTATTCACCAGTTAGAAATTTTCTTGACCCCTTGCTGGAAAGTTTTCCATCTGAGAGTTATTTTCAAATGTGCTGATTATCAGAATACTGGGTGGGACTTGAGAAGCATTTCCAAATCACATTGAATTTACCCCAAGCACAGGATCTCTGGAACTACCTGCTGTTCACAAACAAAGAAGAGGAGTCTACCCTTCTCCTGTCTCTGCGTCATTTTACTGAATTGAGGCAGCTTTTGTCTTCACAGTCAGTTCCACAGAATTTATTATTGTGATTGTTATCCTTATTTTGTTTCTAGTATTTGTTACTGTTTCCATTCACCGAATCCAGAGTTTAACCACAATTCACTTAACTCTGCTCTCTACTTGATGGCTGTGTTGGCCATTACTACTTTGAGAATAATGTTACAAGGGTTATGATGAAATCCCACATTTGGAAGGGGAGGGAAAAGTAAAAAAAAGTATCACAAGTCGGAGTTTACACATATTGTAAAAGCTTTTATACTTTGTGTTTTCCAGGTTTTCAATGCTTTATTATACATCAGCTCTTTCCTAAACATATGAATTAAACCAACAAGGTGACTAATTCCAGACACACAGACTCACAGAGCTGTGTATTTTCTCTTCATTTTATGGGATAAATATTTATTTTTCACTTCAGTGGTGTCAGGATATATGGAGAGCTATACTCAAAATTAGCCTTCTTAAAATTAATGTGGTTTGGGTGACAAATTATTCCTCTGGAAGAATCAAAGAAGAAATTTGATGTTTTTTTTCAAAGAGATGAAGCAAACATTTAAATTATGTCAGCTGACAGAAAGAAAGAATGAAAGTTCACTTGTGTTTGAAATAAAAATGAGCTGTCATCTGAGAGACAGATGGAGAGACCCTGCCTCTGTCTGTGTCAGCTTTGCCTTTTAACTCTGTGGTTCTCTGTGGAAAACAGATGACAATCATCATTAAATAACAAGTCCTGCCAGGTTATTAGTTTGTTAAATTAATTTAAATAAAATGTTTTGTGTTAGTATTTTTTTTTCATTCCTAATGGAATTATTTGCTAATCACGTAAACTTGCAATAAGTAAGCCCATAGGAATAAAAAGATATGTGAAAAATAGGGTTTTATTTTAAGGCTAAAACTTAAAACAAATTGTTTCATCTTTTGTTTTCAGTAAAGTGCCTTAACCTACATAGAACAAGTGAGATATATGTGAAATAGTGAGTGTAGGGAGCTCCTGCTGTGGCGCAGTGGGCTTAGCAACATCTTGGGAGCACTGGGGTGCCATTTTAATCCCTGGCCTGGCACAGGTTAAGGATCTGTCATTGCTGAATCTGTGGCTTAGGTCGCGATTTCGTCTCTGACCTGATCCCTGGCCTGGGAACTCTATATGCCGGACAGGGTGGCAAAAAAAAAAAAAAAAAAAACCTCAGTGTAAATGGTTGACGTATTAAAAACTTAGATGTTAGGTACCATGTTTTTTTTGTTGTTGTTGTTGTTTGTTTTTCCATTTGCACAGTGAACTTTCTAATGTGAGTTTCATAAAAATCACTGAGCCAGGGCTCATGACTAAGATTTCCCTTCATCTTTTGAGGAATTGTTCATAAGTAGACTGTTCTGCCTAATACTGGGAACAAAATTCTATCACCATTTTGTTGGTGTGATTTCAGTTTATGTAGTATTTTCATTTTTCTTCCTATTAGTTAAATTTGGACATTTATATTGATATTTCATTTCTTTACTTGCAAGTCCACTCCTCCCCAGGAGTGCCAATAGGGGTGAGATGAGGCAGAAGCCCTCCTGATTGCTACTTTTTATAAGAAATTCTGTTGGGAGAGCATGATCATTAAATTTTCACTTTATACAATCAGTGGCTTCAGTTGAGCCTCTTTTAAAAAATACAGTGAAGATGACACAATTAACTAGATAATCAACTTAAAAAATAAAGTAATATAGCCTGATTAGTAAATAGCAGTTCAGTTTTGAGGCTCTTTTTTGGTTATAATGAAGTAATAGTTGCAGTGACATACATTATAGTTTTCTTTGTTCTGAAGCTCTCACAATCCTGAAAGATTTTAATCATAGTTATGTTATTGTTCAGCAGGGTCAGGTACTTTTTGTTAATAAATAATATTTTATATTCCCCCTTGCTTTTGAAAATGAACACTTGCTGAAGAGATGGCAGATTATTTTATCTGTTATTGGGTGATCAGTTCATGAAGGAGAAACAAAATCAGCCACTATAAATGCATGTGCATTTTAGCTAAAGTTACTGTGAGAAGCTTCGTTTTTTCTAAGTTAAAAACCCAAACACATTTGGATTACTTTGTATCTAATTTCCCCATGTTGTATTTGGAAAAAATGTGCCAATTATATATGATATTGAACTACTTTTACTTCTGAGTGTATATCGAGGAAGTAAAATGGTTGTGATGGTTGAATCCCTTTGTGATTCTGACCCAGCTATCTGATAATGTACCTGTAGTGACTGGAGTCAAGTAGGCATCCATGAGCCAGGAAAGCACATCCTGGGAGTCTGAGAGGGACTAGTCTGTTCTTGGCTTGCTGTTTTTTGGCTTGCTGTTTTCCCAAGAGTGTGGAAGCCATTTCAAATGATCTGAAAGGTTTTTATTTTTTTATTTTTTTGTCTTTTTGCTATTTCTTTTGGCCGCTCCCCGCGGCATATGGAGGTTCCCAGGCTAGGGGTCGAATCGGAGCTGTAGCCACTGGCCTACGCCAGAGACACAGCAACGCAGGATCCAAGCCGCGTCTGCAACCTACACCACAGCTCACGGCAACACCGGATTGTTAACCCACTGAGCAAGGGCAGGGACCGATCCCACAACCTCATGGTTCCTAGTCGGATTCTTTAACCACTGCGCCACGATGGGAACTCCTGAAAGGTTTTTAATATAAATTGGTCTTTCAGCTTTTCCAAGGTGAGCTGCTTGTTTCAAGGTATGGAGTCATGACCTGAACACTCAAAGCCTTGGTTATTTAGTTGCCATGAGATGTTGTAAAGGTATAGATGTCTGGAAACCCTGTAGGACTCTATTTCTTGGAAAGTTTTTCTGCTGTTGTGAATTGGACCAGACTAAGTAACACTTTTTTTTTTTTTTTGTCTTTTTAGCTTAAGGACTAGAATTAAGGCAAATTGACAGACCTCCAAAATGTCTATCCATTACCTATGCATCAGAATACTTTTAATTTTTTTTTTTTTGTCTTTTTAGGCCTGCACCTGTAGGATGTGGAAATTCCCTGGCTAGGGGTCCACTTGGAGCTGTAGCTGCTGGTCTGTGCCACAGCCACAGCAATGCAGGATCTGGCCTGCATCTGCGACCTACACCACAGCTCACAGCAATGCCGATTCCTTAACCCACTGAGCAAGGCCAGGGTTGGAGTCTGTATCCTCATGGATAAGAGTCGGATTTGTTACCACTGAGCCATGACAGGAACTCCCGCATCAGAATACTTGAATGAATGGATTTTAAAACATTTTCTCTTACCTCACCTCCAAACTAGGTTTTTAAAAAAATTTATTGAAGTACAGTTGGTTTACAATGCTGTGTTAATTTCTGCTATACAGCAAAATGACTCAGTTATACATATACATACATTCTTTTTTCATCTTATCTTCCATCATGTTCTCTGCCAAGAGACTGGATATAGTTCCTTGTGTTATACAGTAGGACCTTGTTGTTTATCCATCCTATATATATTCGTTTGCATCTACTAATCTCAAACTTATCATTCCCTACCCCACTGACCCCCTTGGCAACCACAAGTATGTTCTCTATGTCTGTGAGTCTATTCCTGTTTTGTAGATAGGTTCATTTGTGCCATATTTGAGATTCCACAAATTGGTTATGTCATATGGTATTTGCCTTTCTCTGTCTGACTTATTTCACTTAGTATGATAATCTTTAGGTCCATCCATGGTGATGCTAATGATGATATTTCATTATTTTGTGTGGATAACAAACTTAGGTTTTGTTTTTATGTCTGTAAGGTGGTATGAATAGCCATCCATCCAAAATCTTTTCTCCTTTATTTCCAATTCACTGCTAAGTCTCTTCAATGAAATCACTTCGACATACCACAAATCAATGCTATTTGTTGAATCCATGTGTCTTTTTAAGATGTCTTTCTCTTACTTCAAGTAGAGTTTGACATTTAATAATTCTGTTTGAATTGGAAAATTATTACTGATTCTATTGTTTATAACAGATTAGTTCCTTGTGGAGAAATATAAATACTAGACCAAGTCATGATTCAAATTCTTACTCATTTTTAAAAATCCCTCTTCCCTTGGTTGCTGTGCAATTTCCTGACCCAATCTCCTTCCATTCACACGCCCACCTGAATTTTCCCCCATTGTCTTATACTGGCTTGGTCTTACTTGACAACATCTTTTAATGCCTCTGCTGGTGTGTCTGGACTCCATTCTGCTTTTTTCCTATTGTATAATAAGCCTCTATGAAAGGTCTAACTGCCTGCAAAGCCTTTGCTGAGCCCATGTGTAAATGCGTTCTCAAGGCTTTCTGAGCTCTGGTGCTGCAGGAAATAATGCTTTGCTCCCATCACCCTCTCCCTCCCCTTTGTTCTCTCAGTACCTCGTGCCATGTCTCCTCATTCCCAGACATCTTCCTTGAGGGCAATAGAATAGCATAGAATGAGTAGCAGTAAACCAAATTAAATAAACTACTTTAGTGTTTCATAAAGGTGGCATTCCAAATTAGTGGAAAGAAATGAATTATTCAAGGAAAGGTATTGAAACAACTGGCTAACCATTTGGAAAAAGGATAACATTGGTTCGTTCCTTGTGGCATAAACCAAAATAAACTCCAGATGGATTATAGATTTATGTTGAAATATTGAAACCAAATATATTACAGTTGTCAACTCAGCCCAGAAAATAGAAGGCAGGTTGGTTTTTACAAATTCAGGTACATTTCAGGAACAGATATGAGACCCTTTGAGGTATAGATTTAGACTTCAAGTTTCCATTTCAAATTTCTTAAAATTTATTTTTTCTAATATTATTAGACCTATTATATTAAGTGATTAGATAGTGGGGAAGCCAGTGGATAAAACAGTGACAAATATTTCTCTTTTCCTATTCCCAAGCTCATGGCACCTTGATATGAAGAATATTGGCTATAGTTTTGTGCTCCTGAAAATTCCCCTGATTCTGTTAGAACAAAACGAGTGATTACTAAGAAAATCACTGAGCAAATTGTACAATACTTTGGAGCGTGATGAGAGGTCTGAATGGATGTCTTCTGAAAGCCCTTATATTTTAGGACAGTGTGGAAAACATGCATTGCTCCTAACCATTCTGACTCAAATGTCTAGACTCGAACGTCTCCCAGTGTCTTAGCTACGTTCTAGTTAGTATCCATGGTGACATATGATCTCCAGGAACAAGCATCATTTGTTGTGTCACAAAAACACATCATGACATAGAGTTGTGAGGTTGCTTCCCTAAATGTCAGGCAGAAGCTGGTTTGTGTCATGACTCTTTTCCAGTTTTCTGTTTATTTATGTTACACCTAAGCCCTGAATGGCTGAGTATCACATGCCTTTCTTCCTAAAGGCTGGGTGTACCATAATACCTTCCCTCAGAGAACACACATTGGAAGTCACAGAGCGTGCAGTGTAGTAAGCACTCTATAGGACTTAAAGATGCTGTGGGAGCACCAGTCCAGTACTGGCAGGAAGGGAGGGCTTCCCTGAGGAGGTGATGTCAGACTTGAATCATGAATGATGACTGCAGCTGTCAGCCCAAAGTTGAGGTGGGCAGGAGGGCCTTCTCAGCTGGAAGAGAAACCTGTATGTGGGCCTGGGGTGAGAGTGGATGTGGAGCATTTAGGAGAACTCAGGATGGTTCAGTGGGGTTGGACCCCATATGCGATGCTAAGAGACAGCCAGAGGGGAGGGAAGGGATCTGGATCATAAAGGACCCCACATCATGTGAAACTCAGCTTCATCATGAGAGCACCTCTCAGAGGGGTCCCCTCCTCTCAGAGGGGCATGGTGTATGCCTCTAGGCTGCCCATCTTTCATCCCAGGGGCCACAGCCAGCCATCTGGTCCTTCTTCTAAGAGATGATTTGAACAAATCCCCCTTTTGTAGCCATAGTGACACCTGCTGTCAGTTCTCTCTGGCTCTCAGTTGTTGTATCTCCTCCACCCCCATGTCTGTATTTCCTTCTTCCTCCATTGTTCTTTATACCCCTGGGCCTCCTGGCATCTAAATCATAAACGCTCTCATAAGTCACTTCCCCACATGAGCTGAGTCCCATTGGACTTTATTTCTTCTCCCTCATGCATATGTCACATGGAAGAATCCCCCTCGCAGCCAATCACCACTTTCAGATCATTAGGGCTGTTTGCTTTCCTGTCATCATCCCCGCTCAGACCACCTGGCTGTGACCACTCTGCTCATCCACACCCTCCTGAATCTCCACCTCACCCTGAATTTTGACTCGGCTGGCTCAGGTCTTTTCCAGCTCTCATCCTCAGCTGCGGTCACCTGGTGGCTGGTCACACCTGCACACTTAATTGTCAACAGTCATCAACTCTAGTATCTCAGGTTCAGTGAGTTTGCCTCCGACCCCTGCCCATCAGCTCCCTCTATGTTGGGGCAGCACTTCCACTGCCCCACCCCTTCCAGACACTCACTCAGCCTGCCTCCCTCCACTGTCACCTTGTCCCCTTTCTGCCATGTAGTTCCCACTGTGAACACTCACTGCAGACACCCTCAACTTCCCTCTTCCCTTAGAAACACTCAACTGTTTTTTTGGTCAGAATGCTTTTGTGGCAGGTGTCAGGAACACAGGGTAACTAACATGAACAAAAAGGGGAAGGTTGTTTCTTACACTGTGGACATCTGTGTGTCCAGAATGGCTGGATCTTGAGATTCTAGAAGGATCGGCTGACTCTGTTTTCCTCTGTAGGACTGTTATTCCTGGGCAGTGATATATCTTCTTAGGGACACCAGACCTAAAAAAAACCCTTAAAATCAGTGGCTGCAGAGAAAGGAGATCTCTTCAGTCACTTGTAAGTGACTCTGGCCCTGCTTGCATTATATGCTCATCTCTGCATTAGCCAATATGGTCAATGATTTCTTGTTAAGAGTTCAATGTTTGGAGTTCCTGTTGTGGCACAGCAGAAATGAATCCAGCTAGGAACCATGAGGTTGTGTGTTCAATCCCTGGCCTAGGTCAGTGGGTTAAGGATCTGGCGTTGCCATGAGCTGTGGTGTAGGTCGTAGATGTGGCTTGGATCTGATGTTGCTGTGGCTGTGTTGTAGGCCAGCAACTGTAGCTCCAATTGGACCCCTAGCCCGGGAAATTCCATATACCACAGGTGTGGCCCTAAAAAGAAATATAAAATGTTCAGTGTTTGAAATCATATGGGACTAGGTTTAAACGTCTATTCTGCTCTCTGCTGGCTTTGTAAATTTGAGAAAATGGTCTTTCTAAACAGCTTGAGTTACATTGAGGAGAACTGAGTTAGTTTACTTTTTGCTAAAGTGATAGTTATGAAATGGGTATACCAATCATCTTTCTCATGGAATTACTGAGAGAACTGACTCAAACACTCTATGTATGTACACAGTGTAGTTTCTGCACATGTTAAACAGCCAATGAAGCAGTAAATCTCATCATCTGTTATGAGATGTGATAGCACCACTTCAATTGACTTCTGTTTTAAGATTTTTTTCTTTCTGTTGTTTCACTTCTATGCTAACATACAAACTTAAATAATTGTGTAAAGTATTCAAAAAAGGTTAGTTGGCATTTTGATTAAGGTTTATTAAACCTATAGGTAAATTGGATGAAAACTGGAATTCCCCAGAAACATGGTGTGTTTCTTTTTTGTATATCCTTCAGTAAAATTAGAAGAGCCTTTGCACTCCTTAATATATAGATATATATTATATATAAATATATATAATATATATATATAATAATGTTGATTATTTGAAAATGGAATTTTAAAATCATATTTTAACTGATTATTGCTAATAAAAAGTTATTGCTTTTTGACTATGCATCTTTTAATCCTCAACCCTCCTGAATTTTTTTCAGTTCTAAGGAATTTTCCATTGTACTGACTGGCTTATCAGGTAGACTGTCTTGTGCACAGATAACTTTCTCTCTTCCATTTTATATCATAAAATTTTTGTTTTGTCTTCTTTCATTATTTATTTGAAAAAAACTACAAGAACATTTTAATAGATTGCATATTTTATTAGTATATGAATTATGTTACCTTTTTAATTATGTTTTTTAACTTTTAGCATAGGGAAAGAATGTGAAAAATTACCTATTTTTTTTTACTGATTAATTTTAACTAATATTCAAAGATAAACTAAATTTCCAGAATAACGCATACTTAGTTGGGTATTTGGTTCATGCTATACAATGATGCTATTAATTTGATAATATTCTATTTATGATTTTTAATTTGTATTCAAAACTGAGATTGGTCTGTGGAGTTTTGTTTTTTTTTCTTTTGTCATATTTAGTGTCAAGGTAACTTAGTTACGCTTAATGATTAGAGAGGTGATCTGTATTCTCCAGCTCTCTGGAATAGTTAAACAATATAGAAGTTACATCATCACTGAAAGTTTGTTAAGACAAACTCTTAGTGTGAAAGAACATTTTTGGTGGCAATTTTTAGATGACATTTTTAATCACTTCTTGCATATTTTATGCATTTCACTTTTTAGTTCCTCCCAATTAAGTTTGGCGTATTCATCTAAAACTGTTCAGTAAGAAACAATTTTATTATTCTAGAATTTTGAATAGAACTTCTCTCATTTTGAAAAATGTTCATTTATATATGTGACACACTTATTTTTTAAAATTAGTTTTGACAATAATGCTATATTTTGTTTTTCTCTCAAAAGTTTTATTTATCAAGTTTATTATTTTCCTACTTTTCTAATATATTAGTTTATGTACTTATATTTTAAAAATATTTATACTTCCTTTTGTTTTCTCTCTATAATTTCTTCAATGATTAGTTCAGTTTTTTTTCTGTTAAAATATTTAAAATCTTATGTAAATTTTTATCAGGTTAGAAATTTGGCTGCATCCTTTTATTTTTATACATTATAAATTTTGGCCTTTCTTCCTTAAGCTAAGAATTCTGTAGATCACATTTTAAATTGCATACAGATTTTGGTTAACATGTAAAATTAAAAATAAGTTAATTTTTAGGTAAAATAGAAAACTGATTTATAGTGACAAAAATTGCATGGGCCTAACCAATGTGCTATTAGCTGTGCATATGCACATGCACCTTCAGATTAGGTAAATCTGGGTAGATTTTTATCTGTGGGCTGATTTTTACCCTTCCTAACTGATTGCTTAGTCTAAATCCTAGGGAGGGGTGGGAATACAGCTTAGATGGTATGAATAAGAAATTACTATAAGTGCTAGAGCCAAGCAGTATCTTGTTGTAACTCCCACCCTCTCCATTTTTCTTTCATGTAGCAGATTGACTCTCAAAAGGAATTCATTCACATTGGGTTATGTCATATATATGTGAGGGTTTCTAAAGTCTTTGTAATTAACAAAAGGGGATCCAAGAGTAACTTTATCTGCTGCTACTCAGATACGTTTTATTTCAAAACATACACTGAAGCATTGCTGATAGATCTTTAGCAAAACATATTCACATGTAACTTCCAGTCACACTGAACTATATTTGAAAGATTTTTCAAGGTCAGCTCTGGCATAAGCAGACATTACACCATTTAATTCAGGAATTATTCTAGCATTTGATTAATGGCATATGTTTGATACATAATCTAATTTTGCGAATGCTAAATCAAATTGTAAATTTATTACGTTGATTTAGTGGCTAGGGAGAAAGCTTTAAAAATCTTTTCTCCTAATTTGTTGCTTAGTTTTCTTTTTTATGTTAGAAAAATTCTCTTATTAATATGGAGTTTTCCTTTTAATGATTGCGTTAATTGGGAAGTTATGTTACTACACTACAGTTTGGCTGGTTTTCTTCACTTTAGTCCTACCATCTTGATTTAAAGGTATATGATGTTTCTTCTTACCTCATTACTGAATACACCCAAGTACTAGATACAGCCCTCAACATTGGAAAAATCTGTGGTGAGAAGAGTGGAGTCCCTGCTTTCAGGTGACTTACTGTCCAATATGGGAAATATACATTGTTAAATGTTGTAGTGTGGTTGATGTACCTACAGTGTGCAAGGCACTCTGATATGTGAGCACAGTAAATGGGTGGGAGACCAGGGCAGCTGCAGAGGCTGGATCTTCTGCTGAGATGGAAAGTTGAGCAGAGATCCTCTAGGCAAAGTGGAGAGACGATCCTGGGGGGTTGGGGAAGGATGGGGAGGATCAGATGCAGACACTGCAAGGAGAGGAGACAAGGTCTATGGGAAGAGTGAGGGAAGGAGGGACATGGCCTAGATATCGACAGTCAGCAGAAGGGGCATTGAAAAGAGACAAACTTATGGTTACCAAAGGGGAAACATGGGAAGAGGGATACATTAGGAGGGTGGGATTAACATATATACACTACTGTATATAAATAGATAAACCAAAAAGAACTGCTGTATATCACAGGCAGACTTACTCAGTACTATGTAATAACCTTACATGGGAAAGTAATCTGAAAAAGAATATATGTACATATATGTATATTTATAACTAAATTACTTTATACCTGAAACCAACACAGCACTGTAAGTCAACTATACTCTAATAACATTTAAAAAAAAAGAAGTCAGAGAGGAGAAGATGCCCATATATATTGCTTGAGAAGATGTATTCTCTACTCTCAGTGCAGTGTGAGGGCAGGTAAGTGTTTAAAGGGGTTGATGTGAGCTGATTTAAATTTATTGCTTCAAGGAACAAGTATTCCCCAAGTGCCTACTATATGTGCAACACTGTTCTGGGCACAGGACACACAGAAGGGATTAACACTGACAAAACACTGTCCTCATACAGCTTGTAATGCAGTGCAGTGTTCAGTAGATCAGAGAAATCTTTAACAGTGTAAGTGACATGGAAGCAAGGATCTGAAGAGCATGAGATCTAATGGTGGGGATGGAGGATGCAGAAGCCCTGGGAGTCCATATCAGCTGGGTAGAACCATTCCAGCTGCCTTGACCCTGGACTGTTCAGCACAGAGGGCTCTGTGTGTGTGTGTGCACACGTGTATACATACCTGCATTCACATAGATGTATGCATGCACACAGGTGATGTACAGTAATTTAAGTGATGGACATGAAGAAACTAGGCTGCATAGATACTGTAGGGTGAGGAGAGAAACAGATGAAGGCAGGATTTTATGGCTGAATGGAGAAGGATGAAGTGGTTCTGAAGATGGAGAAAAAAGCCATGGGTATGTTCTATGAATTCAAGGAAAAAGAAGTTAGTAGTTTCATCAAGCTAGCAGGTGAGGATAAGAATTTCAATACACTTTGGGTTTAGTGTCTTGAGGGTTACTAAATCCAGTATAGGTAGAGTAATGGAAGCCAAGTGCATTAGAGGAATAAACAAGATGTGGAAAATGTGAGGGTAGCTACATTTTTGAAAACCTTTCAAAGATATGAAGAGAGGAGAATAATATAATATCTGAAACAGATTATTGAATTGAGGAAGTTTTTGCTTTTTTTCCTTTTTTTGTTCTTTTTTTTGGGGGGGACATGCCCAGAGCATGTGGAATTCCTAGGCCAGGAGTCAAACCCGTGCCACAGCAGTGACCTTAGCTGCTGCAGTGACAACGCTGGATCCTTAACCCACTGTATGGCAGGAGAACTCCTTGTTTGTTTTTAATGGGAAAGACTGTTATATTTAGAAGTTGATGTGATCCAATTAAGGAGATGTTTAATATGCAAATGAGAGAAGGGAAATTAATAATAGTTTAGTGGGTAATTCAGACCTGGCAAATATTATAAATTTTTGTGGAGGCACAGCTATGGAGGCAGTGTCTCTCCAATAATCATCACAGTAATCAATTCATTTATTTTTACTGCTTTAAATGTATTATCCAGTATCAGTTAATAATCTCAGTTTAACTAATGATGTTGCTTTTTAAGGAAAAGAGACAATGCCTTGCCTTTTTCTTTCTCTTAGTTGAGTATTTGTCTTCAATAATTCACTGCCTCAATCCTCACCAAAGATAAATGAACTCTACATATTACCTACCTTTACCATGCATGACCGTTTATAAATAGCTACATTTTGGTGCTAATGTTAAGTATGCGAGTGGGTTTTAATAAACCATACTCCTTTTCTTGCTTCTGTGTTATCAACTTTATGTCAAAAGACAAGGAAAAATTATCTGAACATTGTTTAGTATAATCATCATTAATTAGTTAATAATACTTATCCAGAGGGGTTTTAACCTTTTTCTCCCCCAAGGGTTATTCTAATGTCAGAGTAGAATAAAAAAGATCTATAGTGACCCTCCCCTCTTCCAAAAGTAACATTTATCATAAGTCAGTTAGCTCTCTACCAGAAGTAAGGAGGTGAACAACTGTTTGTGGGAGTCAGTGCAGCAGAAGTGGAAGAGGAACCCAGCTTCCAGCCCATCCTTCTTCATTCCTCTTTTATAACCTAACATTGTTGATGTGATTAATGACCCATCTTTCTTTACTTTCTGGTTCGTTTCTTGGAATTCTTTGTTGATAATGCTGCTACTATGTTTAGATTAAGGGTAAATAAGCCTTATCTTTTATCACATTTTTATGATTTTCAGAGTAGTATTTACTTTTAACAGTGGATTCTAAGTTACCTCCTCCTCCTTTCCCCTTTGGTAACCTTGTTTGCTTCCTATTTTGTGAGCCCATTTCTGTCATTTTTTTTTTAGATTAGAAGTTTTGGATTACAAATACACAATACTGATAAAATAGGTAAACAACAAGGACCTACTGTATAGCACAAGGAAGAGTATATCTTTTAATAAATTATATGGGAAAAAACCTGAAAAAGTCATGGAATATATGACTGAATCATTTTGTTGTACATATGACATGAATACAACATTGTAAATTAACTACGCTTAAATTAACAAAAGCCATGTGTTTTGCAGAGAATTAATAAATCCCAGCCCAACAGTGACATTTCAAACCTAATTAACACTAGCACTCTTTACTTACACAAATAATCATGGACACCAGGGGATTTGAGAATGGTCTTCTCACATCTAATATAACTTTCAAATTGATTTTCCTTTTAATATTTCCTTTCCTGGCTGATCCATATGAATCTCTTTTATTAAGAAAAATAATCAGGATTCACTAAAAAGCTGAATAGCAGCTTGTTAATCATTCAGGGAAGTGTTGCAGGCTTAAGCAATTTTATATGTAGATACTGAACCCACTATATTGTTATAAGCAAACTCTGAAATACAGATAAGACCAGATGACTCATTCTCATGAATTGGAATGATGGTTAAGCTGCATGTGCTCAAAAATTATGATTTTCTACCCACTTGCAAACCAACAAGGAAAAGCTCTGGAGAGAATAGAACCTAAGGAAATACAACTTGTTTGTTTCAGTAGAAGATAATTTACCACCACTGTCTAGTTAGTTTTATATTAGGTAAATTTAGCTTTGTGATTTATTGCCTAAGACATTTTCTTCCTTCCTGTAAAGCCTCATGCCAAAAATGTGATTTTTGAGGGTTGATGGCCTCTTAAAAATTACCTGCAATTCTGGAAGCTTGAGCTGAATATTGATTTTTTTATTCATCTTTTAAGAAAATTTTTATTTATTACTTTTTCAAAAAACTTTGGACTCTGTCTCATTTGCCTGTTTTCTTCTTTCTTGTTGTGATTTTAGGGATTTGGTTGCTACTACGAATAAGCTATCTTCAAAAATTATCTGATTGAAAACACCACCAATGGAGTTGTATTAAATTTTAATACTATGACTAGTGAAACATACACATTTGTCTTACTGAGATTATTCTGCTGTCACTAGAGTTATAATAATAGTTCTGTTTACTATCAATAACTTGAATATTTTCTGAGGTTTTGTACATATTGGAAGTTAATTTTCTTTCTTACAGAGACATATTATATCCTATAGCCAAACAAACGAGTATTGTATTTTAGCATAGATTGCTTACCACTTGCTGGTTTTTCTTTATTAAGAATTTTATGGAAACGTTAACTTGAGGTAGGGTCAGGATGGCAGATAGGAAGACCCTGAGCTCCCCTCTTCCCATGAACACCCCAAAATGGCAACTCCATGTAGAAAAACTCTCCCAAGAATCCAATTGAAGACTAGCAGAATGGCTTGTCTATAGTTATGCAAAAAATATACCCAGTGGGTAGGAAGGGAAGGTAAGTGACCTAGTGAGGACCCACACCCCCTGGTGTGAAACCCAGAAGAGGAAGAAACACAACTTGGAAGTCCTCCTTAAGGAGCAAGTAGTTTTACCCCCACATTGGACACCCCAGCCCTGGGAAACAGCCTGGGAATCACTGGGGACCAGCTGGTTTTGAAGCCAGTGGGGCTTACAACTGGGAGAGCCAGGGATGGAGGAAACTTGTCCTTGCACATGTCCTTTAAGACTCTTATCTTAAAGGACATGTGCACAGATAAGAGACAGCAGAATAAAAAGTGCCTGATGCTCTTGCTGGCCTGCCTAGACCACCCCAAAGCACCTCTCAGCCCTCATCAAGGCTTGGCTTTATCCCCTCTCCCCCAGCCCCACCAAGGTGGCAGCTCTGGTGATTTCCAGGGAAAGCCCAGGATTCTAAGGCTCCAGCTCAACTCCCTGCCAAGGCAGCAACTGCCAGTGTGCCCTGAGAGAGTTTCCAACTTGTGTCAGGCTCCAACTCTATCCTCCTTCACCAGTTCCAGCCCACTCTCACCAAAGCTGTGGCCCTGGCACTGTCCAGAAAAATCCTGGACCACAGTCAGTTCAGATCCAGCTCTTCCACAAAAAGCCACTGGGCACATGCAGATTGCATAGGGACTCTCCCACATAAGAACATGCTTTCAGGATTGCAATAGTTAACTGTTTCACCTAATTTCATAGATACGGAGAAATAATCAAACAAAATGAGAAGACAGATATGTTACAATCAAAAGAACAAGATAAAATTCTAGAAGTAAAAAACCCTAATGCAATGGAGATTAGTAATTTACCTAATAAAGAGTATGAAGCAATGATCATGAAAATGCTCCCCAAACCAGAGAAGAGAACAGAAGAATATGGTGAGAACTTCAACAAATAATTAGAAAATATAAAAAAGAACCAGTAGGAAGAACACAATGACTGAAGTGAAAAATATGCTAGAAAGAATCAATAGCAGATTAGGTGGTACAGGAGAATGGATCAAAGTCTGGAAGAAAGAATAGTGGAAGTCACCCAATCAGAACAAGTCAAAAGAAAAAAAAATATTTAAAAATTGAATATTTAAAAAATATTTTAAGTCTCCTTTGGAACAGTATCAAATACTAACATTCACATTATAGAGTTCCAAAAAAGAGAAGAGAGAGACAAAATAAAAGAAAATATATTTGATGAAATAATGGCTGGAAACTTTCCTGACCTAAAGAAGAAACCAATATCCAGGTTTAGGAATTACAAAGAGTCCCAAACAACATGAACTCAAAGAAATCCATATCGATGATAGAGGGGTCAATCCAAGAAGAGGATATAATATTCATGGATATACATGCACCCAACATCAGAGCACCTAAATACATAAAGCAGATTATTTCCAGACATAAAGGGAGAAATTGACAATAATACAATAATAGTATAGGATTTCAATAATGCACTTACAACAATGACTGGATCATCCATCAATGAGATCAATAAGGAAACAGAGGCTTTAAATGGCATATTAGACCAGATGAACTTAATAGATATCTATAGATTTTTCCAACCCCCAAACAGCCCAATGCACATTCATTTCAAGTGTATAAACAATCTCCAAGATAGATCACTTGCTAGACAAAGACTGGCTAAAATGAATACAAAAACAAGACTCATATATATGCTGTCTTCAAAAGACCCACCTCAGTTCTAGGGACACATACAAATTGAAAGTGAGAGGATAGAAGAAAATATTCCATGCAAACGGGAATCAAAAGAAAGCTGGAGTAGCTATACTCATATCAGACAAAATAGACCTTAAAATAAAGAATATTTTAAGAGACAAAGAAGGACATACATAATAATCATAGGATCAATCCAAGAAAAATATACAATAATTGTAAATATATGTGCACCCAACATAGGACCACCTCAAAATATAAGGAACTGCTAACAACCTTAAAATGAGAAATTAACAATAACACAATAATAGCGGGGGACTTTAACATCCCATTTACAGCAATGGACAGATCATGCAGACAGAAAAACAGCAAGGAAACACAGGCCCTAAATGACACATTAGACAGGATGGACTTAGTAGAGATTTATAGGACATTTCATCCAAAAGCAGCAGAATACACTTGCTTCATAAGTGCACATGGAACTTTCTCTAGGATTGATCACATTCTGAGCCACAAATCAAGCCTCAGGAAATTTAAGAAAATTGAAATCATATCAAGCATCTTTTCCAACCACAACCATATATGCCTGCAAATGAATGACAAGAAAAATCCTGCAAAAACACAAACATATTGACACTTTACTGAAGAAATCCAAAAGGATATTAAAAAGTACTTAGAAGCAAATGACAACAAAGACACAATCCAAAACCTGGGGAAGAAGCAAAAGTTCTAAGAGTGAAATTTATATCAATAGAAGCCTACCTCAGGAAACAAGAAAAAAGGCTGAAATAAACAACCTTACTTTACAACTAAAGCAACTAGAGAGAGAAGAGTGGCCAAGACCTAAACTATCAGAAGGAAAGAAATCATAAAAATCAGAGCAGAAATAAATGAAATAGAAACAAAGAAAACCATAGAAAAGATCAGTGAAACTAAAAGGTGTTTCTTTGAAAATATCAGGAAAATTGATAAACCCTTAGCCATACTCATCAAGAAAAAAAGAGAAAGGACTCAAATCAATAAAATTAGGAATAAAAAAGGAGAAGTTACATTGGACATCACAGAAATAAAAAGGATCATAATAGAATACTATAAGCAACTATATACCAATAAAATGGACAACCTAAAATAAATGGACAAATTCTTAGAAAAGTACAATCTTTCAATATTAAACCAAGACAAAATAGAAAGGATTCATGGACCAATCACAAGTACTGAAATTACAACTGTGATTAAAAAACTTCCAACAAACAAAAGTCCAGGACCACATTGGCATCACAGATGAATTCTAACAAACATTTAGAGAAGAGCTAACACCTCTCCTTCTGAAACTATTCCAAAAAATTGCAGAGGAAGGGACACTCTAAAACTCATTCTCTGAGGCCACCATCACCCTGATACCAAAACTAAACAAAGATACCACAGAAAAGAAAATTATAGGCCAATATCACTGATGAACATAGATGCCAAAATACTTAACAAAATACTAGCAGACTGAATCCACCAATACATTAAAAGTATCTTACAACATGATCAAATAGATTTTATCCCAGGGATGCAAGGATTTTTCAATATCCACAAATCAATCAATGTGATACACCATATTAACATATCAAAGAATAAAAAACATATGATCCTCCTAATAAATGCAGAAAAAGGCTTTGACAAAATCCTATAGCCATTTCTGATAAAAACCCTTCAGAAAGTGGACATAGAGGGAATCTATCTCAACATAATAAAGGCCATATATGACAGACCCAGAGGTAACATCTTTCTCAATGGTGAAAAGCTGGAAGAATTCTCACTAAGATCAGGAACAAAACAAGGATTTCTGCTCTTGCCACTACTACTCAATATAGTTTTGGAAGTCTTAGCCACAGCAATCAGAGAAATAAAATAAATAAAAGGAATCCAAATTGGAAAGAAAGAAGTAAAACTGTCACTATTTTCAGATGACACTATACTATCCCTAGGAAATCCTAAAGGCCCTATCAGAAAACTGTTAGAGCTCATTGATGAATTTGGTAAAGTTGCAGGATACAAATTAACACACAGAAATTGACTGCATTTCTATATGCCAACAATGAAAGATCAGAAAGAGAAATTAAGGAAACATCCCATTTAACATCACATCAAAAAGAATAAAATACCTAGGAATAAACCTACCTAAAGAGACAAAAGACATGTACTCTGAAAACTATAAGCCACTGATGAAAGAAATCAAAGATGACAAAAATAAATGGAAAGACATACCATGCTCTTGGACTGGAAGAATCAATATTGTCAAAATGACTATACCACCCAAGGCAATCTATAGATTCAGTGCAATCCCTATCAAATTACCAAGGACATTTTTCACAGAATTAGAACAAAATATTTTAAATTTTGGAGGCACAAAATACCTGGAATAGCCAAAGCCATCCTGAGAAAGAAAACTGGAGCTGGAGGAATTAGGCTCCCTGACTTCGGACTATACTACAAAACTATCATCACACTACAAAGCTACGGTCATCAAAACCATATGGTACTGGCATAAAACAAAAATGTAGATCAGCAAAATAGGATAGAAAGCCCAGAATTAAACCCATCTATAACAAAGGAGGCAATAATATATAAGAGATAGTCCTTTCAATAAATGGTGCTAGGAAAACTTGACAGCTTCATGTAAAATAATTAAATTAGAACATTTCCTAACACCATACACAAAAATAAACTAAAATAGATTAAAGACCTAAATATGGAGTTCCCGTCATGGTGCAGGGGTTAACGAATCTGACTAGGAACCATGAGGTTGCGGGTTTGATCCCTGGCCTTGCTCAGTGGTTAAGGATCCAGTGTTGCCATGAGCTGTGGTGTAGGTTGCAGATGCGGCTCGAATCCTGCATTGCTGTGACTCTGGCATAGGCTGGTGGCTACAGCTCCGATTTGACCCCTAGCCTGGGAACCTCCATATGCCACGGGAAGCAGCCCTAGAAAAGGCAAAAAGCCAAAAAAAAAAAAAAGACCTAAATATAAGACCCAATACTATAAAACTTGGAGGAAAACAGGCTGAACACTCTCTGACATAAACCACAGCAATATCTTCTCAGATCAACCTCCTAGAGTAATGACAATAAAAACAAAAAATAAACAAATGGGACTGAATTAAACTTAAAAGTTTTTGCACAGCAAAGGAAACCCTAAAGAAATGAAAAGACAACCCACAGAATGGGAGAAAATATTTGCATATGAAGCAACTGATAAGGGATTAATCTCCAAAATTTATAAACACCTCCTGCAGCTCAGTACTAAAAAACAAACAACCCCATCAACAAATGGGCAGAAGATCTAAACAGACAGTTCTCCAAAGAAGCCATACATATGGACAAAAAAGAAAACACATGAGAAGATGTTCAATGTCACTCATTATTAGAGAAATGCAAATCCAAACCACTATGAGGTACCACCTTACACCAGCCAGAATGGCCAGCATAAAAAGGCTACAAACAATAAATGCTGGAGAGGGTGTAGAGAAAAGGAAACTCTCCTACACTGTTGATGGGAATGTAAACTGGTGCAACCACTATGGAAAACAGTATGGAAAATCCTCAAAAAACTAAAAATAGAATTAGCATTTGATCCAGCAACCCCACTCCTGGGCATCTATCCAGAGAAATCCATGACTCAAAAAGATACATGTACCCCAATGTACATTGCAGCACTATATGCAAAGACCAAGATATGGAAGCAACCTAAATGACAGAGGAGTGCATAAAGATGCGGTACATATACAAAAAACAATATGGAATATTACTTAGCCACAAAATGGAAAGAAATAATGGCATTTGCACCAACATTTTGGGATCTAGAAATTATCATGCTAAAATATATGTGGAATCTAAAAAAAGCATACAATGGTCTTCTTTGCAGAACAGATGCTGACTTACAGAATTTGAAAAACATATGATTTCCAAAGGAGGTATGTTGGGAGTTGGGGGATGGGCTTGGGTTTCAGATGAAAATGCTATAAATTTGGGTTTTTATAATTATTGTGCAACTATAAATATAATAAAATTCATTGAGTTAAAATAAATAATGTCCATTATAGAAAAAAAATAGTCCTCAACAAAATGTTAGCAAACAAATTCCAATGATATATTAAATCAATTCCATATGATTAAGTGGGATTTTTCTCAGCAATGCATGGATAGTTCAATATCTACAAATCAATGTGGTATACCACATTAACAAATTGAAGAAGAGAAATCATATGATCACCTCAATTAGATTTAGGGAAAGTTTTTTTTTTTTTTTTTTGGCTGTGCCTGTGGCATTGCAGTAACAATGATGGATCCTTAACCTGCTGCATGGCAAGAGAACCTCATAGAAAAAGCTTTTGACAAAATTTAACACCCGTTTGTGATAAAAACTTTCAACCAAGTGGTGTAGGGATAGTGTACCTCAACACAATTAAGGAAACATATGACAAACCTACAGCCAACATCATACTCAAAGGTCAAAAGCTGGAAGCATGTCCTGTAAGATCAGGAACAACCAAGGATACCCACTCTCACTGCTTTGATTCAACATGGTTTTGGAAATCTGATCCATAGCAGTTGACAAGAAAAAGACGTGAAATATATCCAGATTTGAAGGGAAGAAATAAAACTCTCACTGTTTGCATATGGCATGACACTATGTACAGAAAACCTAAACACTCCACCAAAAAACTAAGTAAATGAATTCAGTAGAGTTGCAGGATATAAGAATAATATACACAAATCTATTGTATTTCCATGTACTGATAATGAATTATCGGGAAGAGAAATCAAGAAAATAATTCTGTTTATAATCACATTAATAAGAATTAAATACTAAGGTATAAATTTATCCAAGGGGGTGAATACCTATACTCTGAACATATGACATTGATGAAAGAAAATTGAAGGTAACACACATAATTGTAAAGATATTCTGTCTTCATAGATTGGAAGATTAAAGTTGTTAAAACATCTGTACCACCCAAAGCAATGTATAGATTTAATGCAATCCTTCCCTGTCAAAACAGCAGTGGCATTGTTTCACAGAACTAGAGTGAGTAATCCTAAAATTTGTATGGAAGCATAAATAATTCTGAATAGCCAAAATAATCTTGAGAAAAAACAAAGCTGGATGTATCAGGCTCCCTGATTTCAACTATATGACAAAGTTGTAGCAATCACAATGGCATAACAATGGCACAAACACAGAGAACAAGGAACAGAATAGTGAGTTCAGAAATAAACCCTAGCACATATGGTCAATTAATTTATGACAAGGCCAGAATACAGTTTGGGGAAAAGATAGCCTCTTCCATAAGTGGTGTTGGGAAACTGTAAAATAATTAAACTAGACCATTTTCTCATGCCATGTACCAAAATAAACTAAAATGGATTAGAGAGACTTAAATGTAAGTCCCAAAACATAAACCTCCTAGAAGAAAACATGGAAATATGTTCTTTTTTGTTTGCTTTTCTTGGCTGCACCTGTGGCATATGGAAGCTCCCAGGCTAGGGGTCGAATTGGAGCTACAGCTGCTGGCCTATGCCATAGCCACAGCAACAGTGGGATCTGAGCCACATTTGTTCACAGGAATACTGGATCCCTGACCCACTAAGTGAGTCCAGGGATTGAACCCTCATCCTCATGGATTCTAGTCAGATTCGTTTCCACTGTGCCATGAAGGGAACTCCTGGAAGTACATTCTTTGACAATAGGCTTAGCAATACCTTTTTTTTTTTTTTTTGATGTGAAAGGGAAGCAAATGCAAAAATAAATAAACGGGACATAACCAAACTAAAAGATTTTACACAGTGAAGGAAACCATCAATGAAATGAAAATGCAACCTACTAATGGAAGATATTTACAAAAGATACATCTAATATGGGGTTAATATCCAAAATATACAAAAAAATCATACAATTCAATGTCAGTAAAGCACACAACTCAATTGAAAAATGGGCCAAGGACCTGAATAGGTGTTTTTCCAGAGAAGACATGCAGATACCCAATAGCAGAGAAGACATACAGATGGCCAACAGGCATATGAAAAAGATGCTCAAAATCACTAATCACCAGGGAAATACACATTAAAACCACAATGAGATATCACCTCATGTCTGTCATGATGGCTATGGTGAAAAGACAAGAAATAGGTACTGGCGAGGGATCATAGAAAAGGGATCCCTGTGTACTGTTGATGGAGGCGTACCTACTGTGGAAAACAGTGTAGAGTTTCCTCAAAATAGTTAACCATAGAGCTACCATACCATCTACCAATTCCACTCTTGAATATTTATCTGAAGAAAATGAAAACTCAATGTACCCCCCACAATGTTCATAGTAACATTATTTACACTTGCCGAGATACGGAAGCAACCTAAGTGCCCACTAACTGATGAACGCATAAAGTGTGTATGTGTGTGTGTGTGTGTGTGTGTATGTATATAAAATCATTATATATATGTGTGTGTGTGTGTATATACATACATACATATATATATAAAATGCAGCAATTGCCCTAATATCATTGACTAAATTATCTGTCATCCACCTAGCAACTTGCAGTGACATCTCTATCAGTTATCAAAATCCACTGAAACAGTTTTTTTTTCTCTATTTTATTCCATTGGTTTATCTCTTTTCATATCTCATGCTACATGGATTTATTACTGCAGCCTTAAAATAAGTCTCCAAACTTGTTTTAAAATTCCCACTACTTCCTTTTTCGTCTTTGGAAGTAACTTGACCATTTGGCTCTTTTGTATTCTGTGTCATTTTTGAATTATTTTGTTGAGTTTTAAGAAGAATTCTGCTAAGATTTTGACAGGAAAGTAATTAATCCAGTTAAATGATAGGTAAATTTTGGAAAAATTGGTATTGCTATCAATTTTAGTGTTTGGTACATAAATATGATGTATCCTGTCCTGATTTGATAAGATTTCTTTTAACGTGGATGATGTTTGTTTCATCAAACATTTTTATGCCATTTCTGATTTTATTGTGGTAATTATATGATTTAGCTCCTTTAATTGGTTAAATAATGAATTACATTTATGGATTGTTGTAACCACTGAGACAACCTTGAATTCCTGGGATAAACCTAACATGATACTTATTCAGCAAATATTTACTGAGTATGTCTATTATGTTATGGACACTTTAGGAATATACTAGTGAACCAAACAGACAATAATGTCTGTCATTATGGAAGTTATGCTCCAGAATTTGCAAACAGACAAACAGATACAGATACATGTTTGCTTACTGTCATTAAGGATGATAAGTAAAATGCAGATTGGAGAAGGAGAGAAATTGGAAATGGAAAACTGTAAGTTTGAATAAAGAGGATAGTCAGGAAGGTTTCTCAGAGGGTGGGTCATCTGAGACTAGACTTAGAGGACACGAGAAAGCAATTACCATGTTTACCTGGGAGAGAAATCTTCTAGGCAGAAGCACCATAAGGGCAGGTAACCTGAAGGAGGAGCATCTTGGAGTTTTTATTGAACAGAAAGGAGGCCAGGATGATTGCTGCAGAATCAGCCAAGGGAGTGATTAGAAGGAGGTCAGCCAAACAGTACATGGATTCCAGAAGGGGCCATTTCCCAGGCCCATTTACTTACTATAAATACTGTGAGAAACCATGAGAGATTCTGGGGCAAAAGTAGTGGCATAATCTTTTACATGTTTTAAGTAAACACTCCAGCTCTGTATTAAGAATTGATTGTAGGGTTCAGAGCAGAAGCAGAGGGGCATTTAGGACACTATTGCAAAAGGTTTCATGAAAACAGCAAATCATCAAGAAAAATGAACATGCGCACACAGAATTAAGGAGAAAAGGAAAATCTGAATCTTATCTTCTCATCTTGAATCAGTAGGTTAAACCTCCCCCTCCTCAACCAAAAAAAGAAAAGCTAAAACAAAAACCAGCTCAGAGAATTTCACAGGAGAGTTATAGCATGTAAAGAACAGTTAATTTTACTCTCACAGAAACTCCTCCAGAGACCAGAAAATGGGGCACACTCTTCACTAATTTTATGAGAGTGGTGTAATCTGCCAATTCAAGTTAAATAGAAATGGTCAAGGAAAGAAAATTAAAGGCATACCCCTTTCAAGCATATAAACCCCCAAATCACTAGGAAATGGTATGAATAATAATAAAACAACAACAACAACAACAACAAAAAACTAGTACATTATCTTAGACATCTCAAATGTAACAGAAATTCTGACCCTCCCTACTCTGTGACCACTAGTCTTTTCTCTAGGTAAATGGGAACTCTTTTTCTCAAGTTGCTGAGGCTTCCAACTGCCTGTTTCATCAAGTGACATTCAGACCTGAACAACTTTCCAACATTTCCACGACCATCATCCTCATCCAACAATTCTATGTATTCTCATTTTAAAGTGTTTACTATGTAGTTATTTCTCACACCTTGCTGGACAGTTTTTTTGCATTATAACATATTACTCAGAGTCTGATTAGGAAACAGAATCCATGCTGTGTATTCTATTAATAATGCTTTCACATGAATTAGGCACTTAAGATTACAACTGGAAGAGCTAGGGGAAAAGATCAGGAAGGTAGCTAGAGAAGATTACAATGGCTCTATTTTATATCAGAGATCTCAGGCCCAAAGATCAAGAAAGTGGATATAAAAATCAGGCTTTTCTAAAGAGTGAAAATCTCACCTGGACTGACAGAGGGGGCTCATGACATGGTCTGCAGCTGTCACATCCACCAGGCCTGCCCTAGCTCATCCCAAACATCCTGAATGTGAATACCTCCTCCTCACTTTCCCTTCCAGCTTTCCAGAGGTTTTTGGTTCAGAAATTCATACCTGCAGCAATGTCCATGGTAAGAGAACTTGGTCAACACAGTTCGCAGACTTAAATGAGAGTGGAGGCAACACGTGACCATACAGCAGAGTTTTCTTAATCTTTACTCATAATTTTGATTCCTCTTTTTATTTTTAACTACATTTATGTATTATTTTATAATCCATCTAATAATATAGACATTTAAAGTCTTTTCAGTTTGAGTCTGCTGCTTATGTTTTTGCTTTGTTGTTAGCATCAGCAAGTTCAAACTACTTCTTGCTGCCAATAAATCAACTGATGAGGTATTGAGGCAAGGAATATTGACTTAGAAAGCCAGCAGACCGAGGAGAGGGTGGACTCCTATCCCAAAAAACTGTCTTCCCTGAGTTAGAATTCAGGATTATTCTATACTAAAAGGGGAGGGGGTGTGGTTGGTTGCTGCAGGCTTCTTGGCATCAGAATCCTTTGTTCTTGTCTTGAAGCTGCCCACATAGGTCAGGTCACAATTTTAAAATTTGTATGGGAGTTCTTGCTATGGCGCAGTGTGTTAAGGATCCAGCGTTGCCACCGCCGTGGTGTAGACTGAAGCTGCAGCTCAGCTTTAGTCCCTAGTCCGTAAACTTCCACAGGTTGCAGGTGTGGCCAGAAAACAAAACACAAAACCCATGAGGCCTCCACTCACTCACTCATGTCTTGAGTCCTTGTTTACATTTACTGCATATTCCAGGCACTGTGTTGACTCTATCTAGGAATGAGCAGAGAGGCATTGCCTGACTTCATAGCAGAAACAAATGTTAAACAATGAAATCTCCCAGTTGTCTTAAAATTACAGCCATCATGAACTACTCTCTGACCATACTTTGGTTCCTGTTTTAGTTGGGGGTGGGGTGGGTTAAGGAAGTCTGTGCTGAGTTGGTGCCCTTTAAGCTGATTATGGTCCATGATTGGTGACTTGTCAGGGGAAAAATAGCCCAGGTGGAAGACAGGTACAAAGGCCTGAATGTGAGCATGTCTTGGTCTAGGAACAAAAATTGTCCTCGGGCATGGCTCCAAGTGAGGGCAGGAAAGCCCTGTTGAATGAAGTGGGAGACTGTACAGGTGCGCCATGCCCAGGGTCCCGCAGGCCACACGGGGATGTGAGATGTTAATGTAAACTCAGTCAGTTGAGAGTATAACATCATCCCATCATATACGTATCTGTAAACAGTCCTTTTAAAAAATACTTAAACATGTATTGTGTTCATTTTATTTATGTTTTGTTTTAAAGTTTTATTGCAGTGTACTTTATTTACAATGTTGTGATAATTTTAACTGTACAGCAAAGTGATTCAGTTATACATGTACACACATCCATTCTCTTTCAGATTCTTATCCACATAGATTATCACATAACATTGGGAAGAGTTCCCTGTGGAATACTGCAGGTCCCTGATGGCCAATCATTCTGTACACCTCGGTGTGCATATTGCCAATCCCAGACAATTTTAATTGAAAATTCAATGCCTAGTACTGGTGAGCTACAATCCTTAGCTACTTTGAATGAAACATACATTCTGAATTAGCAGAATTTCTTCCATGAAGAATCCCAAGAGTGTGTTCATAACAGTGTCATCTGGATATTTCATGAACTTCTTGGAATGATTTTTTTCTACACTTCTTGGCAGAATTATAATTGGCTGTGAAGCAGGTAATGATAATAAATTGTGGATTAATAAGTTGTCAACTATAAGTCTATGAAATAAATCAAAATGAGGAACAGTTCTACAGTATTAAAACTGGACTGAAAAGTAGGTTTGATTCCCTCAACAATGGGAAGAATTGCAAAATGATGGGGCAGGTCTTATGTCTCAATTTTGATACATCCTAACTATAGTTAGTATGCTATAGTTTCCTCATTAGTACAAAGGAACAAATAAAAGTGTTTTTCCTAGTACTCTGCAGATAATAAGATCCTAATGTTCTATATGTGTTTGTATTATTGTGTTGAGCTATCTCATTCCAATCTTGACATGGCTTTTGATTTTAAAAAGCATAAAGATATAACTAAAGGTGTATTAACTTCATGTATATAATTAATATATAATTACATTCATTATATAATATGTAATATATATAATCATAATATATAATTATATTCATTATATTATATATATAATTATATTCATTATATAATTAATTTTCCAATATCAGTCTGAAAGATCTGGCATACACTTCTGTGCTGCCCCTCTTTCCTGTTGCTTTTTATCTAAATGTGTCTCTTCTGCCTCAACTTTCCTCTGAGTCTCATCTCTCTGTCTTCTTAGGTCTCCCTGACTACCATATCTCTCACTAACACACACACAACTTGAAAACACCATCTTCTGTTTTTCTTAAAACTTCCCCACGATGCCCTTAGTAATATCATCTCCATCAGCTTTTCCTTCTCACCCACTCCTCTCCTCACCCCACTTCACCCCCTCTTTTACACTAGGAAGAGGAAGTAGATTATTCTCCTTCTGTTGTCCATACTGTTACTACTACTAGAGCTCCATGTTCCCTATGGGTAGGGGGCAGGGTGCAGCGTTTCTCTCATTCTCTGTAAAATCCATCCCACTCACAAAAAATTCCCACTTACACTTCCTCCTTCTACGATAGGGAGTTGTAACTGCCACAGTGACCCACACTTCAGCCACAATATGACCCGACATGCTTATTCCCATTTAATGTCCCAAACATACGCCAGCACCCTCTTGCCCCCAAATTCATCAAAGCCCAGTGGTGGTTTCTGAGTTGTCCACCTGTGCTTTGTCAGCGAAAGGAAAGGAGATTGACTCCTGGTTCAAAGCAGTGATCTCATCTCTACAATTGGAAACAGTGAACTTGGTTAAAAATACAAAGTGACTCAGGCCTGATTGGAGGTGGGAGGCGGAGATGACAGAACCAGATCCTTGCTTGTTAGGTCTCATTTCTGTGAGCTGAGGCACCTTTTCCTCCCACATCTATCATATGCTCATGTGTCACCTATTAACAAGCAATTTTTATGTACCAGGGTCTCCTGCAGGCCTCCGGGATGTTTTCACCTCTGGGGAGGTGCATAAAATCCATTAAGACCCATTCTTTCATGCATCATTCTTCCCATTTTTTTTTTTTTAAGATGGCTGCATCTGCGGCATATGGAAGTTCCCAGGCTAGGGGTCAATTGGAGCTGCAGCTGCTGGCCTACACCACAGGCATAGCAACACCGGATCCTTAATCCACTGAGTGAGGCTAGGGATCAAATCCGCACCCTCATGGATACTAATCAGGTTTGTTACTGCTGAGCCGCAATGGGAACTCCAGCATTCTTCCCATGTAAATGGCAAGGGACAGTCAACAAAAGTTTTTATAAGTTGAAAATGGTTGTTATAAGAATCACAATTGTGTATTTATACATGTATTAATGCATTCTGTTACAGAATGTGTTAAATAGTCTTCATGGTCAGGAAGTCTTTGTTGTTGAAGTGATATTTGAATAGAGACTGAATACTTGAAGCCATTTGCAGCGTTTAAGCAAGGGCCTAACCTTATTTGCCATACATTTTTTAAAAAGTTGCTGAAAGAAGAATGCATCAGAGTGGGTCAGGAACGTGTGAGTTTGGACAAGTTCCACAATCTCTGAGGCACGGTTCCCTCACATGCAAAATGGAGATAAGGACAACATGTACCTCACTCATTATAAAGTGCACTTGTTTGCTAGGGCTGTTATAACAGAGGCTATCAAAATGGGTACCTCAAATGACAGAAATGTAGTGTCTCTAGTTCTGGAGGCAAGAAGTGCCAAATCAAGTGGTTGCAGAGCCACCTCCCTGTGGAGGAGCTGGGGAAGGTACTCTTCCAGTAGGAATTGTAGGGAAGAACTCCAGCCTTCACATGGTCTTCTCCCTGTGTTCTGTCTCTGTGTCCAAACCCCCTCCGCTTTTAAAAATAAGGACACATCCCATGTGGAACCATGCCTGGAAAAGGGGGCTGACTGGAGAAGAGGCAGAAAGGGGACAGAGGGTCAGTTTATCATTTGATTAAGTAAACAGTATGATCCCCAATTTCCACCAAATGGAAGTTGTCTTAAAGGACATATCATGGGCATCGTTCCTTTGGGCTAATAATGCTGCTTCAAAATAAAGCAGTTTATTCAACCCAGTATCTCACTGCTCTGGAGGTTTACAAGGTTACAAGTACTTGGGGGTTTGTGAGCAGCGGAGCATGAAGTGGGGGCATAACTAGTGATGTACATGTTTGCAGCATCTGAACATGAACTGTAGCTTGATGGCTGATGAGTCTGAGTTAGAGGAAAGGGAAAAATCAAGCTTCATGTTAGATTCTTCTGAAAGTCAGGAAGAAAAGAACTCACTCTGTATTCTGGGGCATTGCCTTTTTACATCATGGTCAGTGGGCCTCGATCCTGGGTATATTAGAATCACCTGGAGATATCTAAATGTATGCCCAAACCTGCTTCAAATCCACTGAGTCACTGCTGGGGTGGCCAGTTGGCACCCAGGGTTGAGGACACTGTTAGGCCGGATTTTTGTTTTGTTTTGGTTTGGTTTTTAGGGCTGCACCCACAGTTTATGGAAGTTCCCAGGCTAGGGGTCGAATTGGATCTGCAGCTGCTGGCCTAGAGCTCATGGCAATGCCAGATCCTTAACCCACTAAGCAAGGCCAGAGATCAAACCCACAGCCTCATGGGTACTAGTTGGTTAACAAACCAACAAACCTCTGAGCCACAATGGGAACTCATTTTAAATTTTAATTGAAGTATAGTTGACTTGCAATGTTGTATTAGTTTCAGGTGTACAGTAATGTGATTCAGTTATAGATATAAGTCTATATGCGTTCCTGTGCTATGTAGTAGGTCCTCATTGTTTATCTATTTTATATACAGTAACGTATATCTCTTAATCCCAAACTCTTAATTTATCCCTCCCTCCCATTCTCCTTTGGCAACTCTACCTTTGTTTTCTGTGTCTTTGAGATGATTTATGTTTTGTAAGAAGTTCATTTGCATTATATTTTATTTTGGTTTTGGTTTTTTTGTGTCTTTTTAGGGCCGCACCTGTGGCATGTGGAAGTTCCCAGGCTAGGGTCAAATCGGAGCTATAGCTGCAGGCGTACACCACAGCCACAGCAACAGCAACATCATATCCAAGCCATCTCTGCAACCTACACCACAGCTCACAACAATGCTGGATCCTTTAACCCCACTGAGTGAGGCCAGGGATCAAGCCTGCATCCTCACGGTTACTAGTCTGGTTCGTCACTGCTGTGCCATATTTTAGATTCCACATGTAAGTGATATCATATGATGTTTGTTTTTCTCTTTCTTTGTTTAATTAGTCTGATGATCTCTAGGTCAAACCATGTTGCAGCAAATGGCATGATTTCATTCTTTTTTATGTAGATGTGACTTTTTGATGGCAGGCAAGGATATGCAAATTACAGAATTACAGTTGAATGTAGTTTAACTTATCCCTAAAAAACTTAAAAACTTTAAACTTGGTGGTTACTGTAAAGTGACAAAGTCTATACAAATGCCAGCCATTAATCCATACCCTTATTTCAAGGGTCTCACAGAGAATTCACATAGATAACATCTCAAGGGATTCAGCATTCTTGAAAAAACCAAAATGCTTAATAGTGCAAACTGCTGAAATGTTATTGTCCTGATAGTTATTGAAACTACACATGTTAATTAATCATTATAAACAACCAGTGTTAGAGGGTAAATGGGTCACATACATGGCCTGAAGCTGGGAGAAATGTGATCAGCCTTTTCTTCATGGAAAATTAAGTTTAGTACAGATTTACTGTTTATTCCTTTTTTTTTTTGGTGGAAATACACTTAAATCTCCTCTTTAAATACTATAACATACTATCTTTATTTTATAGAAAGTGCTCAATAGCTCTTTGTTTGCTTTTTTCTTCTCTAATGAATTAACCATTTGGCATAAAGGATGGACAGGCTTTTAAGGACAATATACTTGATTTTATAATCTTATTTATGTTAGCCCATAAATACCAGAATATTTGGGGATCCTAAAGGTTAGTATTTGCTTCCATAATTCTGAAATATCATTATTTTTCACTATTAATAAAAACCTTAGACTTTAAAGACAATTCCCCAGAATAATCAAACTGGAGCGATTAAAGTGTGGGGAAAATGATGAAAAATAAATCCAGACATTTTTTGAATACGTATTTATAATCAAAGGACTACACTGCATTTTGAAGCCTAAAATGGAAATGGCTTATAAAGTGTCTGCATAAAATGATCAAAACATGAGCCCCAAGTGCATTTCCTTGATATAGTAATTCTTTACTCATTGCAGAGACTCATTTTAACAATTGCCATCCAGTGGAAAGAAGACTGAGACTGAAAAGCAGGATTAACTAGGATCCCTAGGACAGAGGATGATTAAAGCCTTGCATTAGGAAGAGGGTGTCACACCCCATTTAACTGTGGGACAGAGACTGGAACCCAGATCTCCTCACACTTACTGAGATGGTATTGCCATCTGCTGCATCAAGGCCACTTTCCTTAAGTAAAGGCTTTCTCTCTTACTTGTCTCTGGCTCTATTTTTTTGCTTTTATGCTAGCTTTCCTTCACATCATTAAAAATGTGAAAATATAGATACTTAAAAAATTTTATGTTTCTGTATTAAAAATTTAAGAATTTTTATTTTTCTGTATTTTCCTTGAGGACCTATACTTGTGCACAATTACATTTATTACAATTTTCATTTTACATTTTACTAAATATTTTTAAATATTTATATATTATATATAGTATATTTCATGATTTTTGTATACATATTTTATTTTTTGCTAACCCATCTTTTCCTCCCAAATATTTAAATTATCTAACAACTAGTTACTAGGTCATTCATATCAAAATTTAGCCTAATAAAACATAAATATATTAGAAAGGAAAAAGAGACATAAAGTGGAACTGGCAATTTATTTATGACCTACAATCAAATATTTTTTCATGATCAGGCTTCCAGTATAGATGGAAGTTTTTAATAGTCATACCAAAGGGAAGAGCTAACCTACAAAATTTATTGTGTCCACAAGGAAAACAGGAGAAATCATCCAATTACATCTCTCTCTTTTTTTTTAATACTAAGTCAAAATCAAGGGTATAAGCAGATACGTGGGTCAGCCTGGGGGTACATGTGTTTGTGTTTATGTTTTGAATGACAACCTTTTGACTCAGCATTACCATTCAGAGTTTCACTGAGTGACTGCATTTTAATTTTAAGTGAGAATTCACCTACTGATTAATATTTGTGATATTTCCAATTTTTGTATATATTATGTGATGAACTGTTTATGTGTAGCTTTTCCTTCTTTTGACTACTTCATAAAGGTAAATTCCCCTGACTATGAAAATCCTTGATTCTTGATGTATACTAATAGGTTATTTTCTACAAGGGTTGTGACAATACACTAGTATAATCAATTTATGGACCCATCAGCTTCTGGGACAGCCTAACCATCTAATTTTTTCCTTTTTAAATAAAATACACTTGGAAATAAAATTAATAGGTGATAGTGTGTGAATATTTTAAAAAGTAATTATGACCAAAATACACACCAGGTTGGCTTATCAGCTTACATTCTTGCCTTTAAGTATACTTTTTGAGCATAGCTATTGCAGTCTTTTTTAAATTTATTTTATAATACTTGGTCCAGTCATATTTTCAACTTATTCTTGAACTTATTTTGATGGTTAATATTTTTTAAATGTTATACATATAAACTAGGTTTCAAACTTATTTTAATATTTTTTGTGATATTCTTTTGTAACACTGAGGATTTTCTCAATCTCTGCAGTCAAATAACCTTTTTTCACTTCTGGTAATGCCTGTTTTTGCCTTCTTCCTTTTTTTTCTGATTATGCATGTCTATTTAATTAGTTCTTTGAAAAATACAGTGCTTTTTATTTTGTTAGTGAACTCATTTTTATCATCAATATAGTCTTTTTCTCTTTTCTTTTTTTCCCCTAACTTCTTGTGTTATAAGCAAGTAAACCTTTTCAGTCTTTTCATTACTCCAAAATGTATTCAGGGGTGTAAATTTTATTTTATCATCATTTGGATATAACCTCGCATTTTAGAAAAAAGAGCTGTAATTTTCATTCAGTTCTAAATGGTTCATAGCTCTCTTTTATTTAATATTTGAATTATAAAATTTCCAAAACTTTGATTTTTTTATTTAACTATTACAGTTTGTTTTATAAACATTGTGTTGTGATCAGTGATTAGATGACTTTTGTGATAGAATTAATGCTTATTTCCCTTGAAATGCCTTTGTGGTCTACTACAAAGTCAACTTTTATAAATATTCCTTTAGTATATGATTAGAAAGTTTATTCTCTATTTATTGGAGTCATAAAGCAATTAGATCATTTGTTAATTTTAGCATTCGTAACTTCAACATGTACTTTATTTTTTAGGTATTTGGTCCATGAGTTTCTTAGAGATTTATATAAAGTCATCGAATATTTATAATTTGTTCACTTTGTCTGAAATCATATCATTTTTTATTTATATATTTAAGGCTATTGTATGAGGTACATAAATATTTAGGTATCATTTAGTATCTTTGTCCATTGGAAAACTTTTCCTCTTTGACTTTAATAATTCAGCTGCTATTCTGTCTTATTATATTACTTTTGGCATCTTATTCTTTTCAGCACTCCTCTGCCATTTGATTTTAGGTTGGTTGGTGATAAAGCAACAAAAGTTTATTGTTATCTGTGATATTCTCTGACTCTTTAATAAGTGAATGTAAGTCATTTTCATGCATAGTACTGTTGAAGAGTTTAGACTTATTTCTGCCATTTAGCTCCTTCCCCTATACCTCCCCCTCCTCTTTTTTCTTGCTTGCTTATTTATTTTTATTTTTCTTGCTATTTGTTCGATCACTGCATTTTTCCCTTTGCTGCTTTGGCAGTTAAAATTTATATCCTTTTAGAAAAGGAACATAGATTTTTGTTTCTATGTTTTATTTTTAAAACTTTATTATAGAATCACAGAAGTTTCAGAAGCAGTACAGAGATATCCATGCACATATCACTCAGTTTTCTCTAATGGTGTCATTTTACGTAATGACAGCCCATTATTGAGCCTCTCAAATTGGCATCAGTGTATATAATCAAAGAGACTGTAGATTTCACTAGATTTGTATGCTTCATTTTTTACATGTTTGTGTGTTGTTGTTGGACATATATCATCTGTATAGATTGTATATGCAACACTGCAGTCAAGATGCAGGTCTGCTGTGTCTACAAAGGAATTCCTTCATAGTACCCTTTATAGGATAACCAAACTTCCATTCCACCCCTGCTACCACTCACCTGCTTTTTCTCACAATTGTGTATTACAGTAATGTTATATAAATGGAATAATGCAATATGTACACTTTGAGATTATTTTTTCCCCTCTAGATACACAATTTGTATGATTCTATGTTTATTCCTCTGTAATGCATCAGTTACATGGATGTCCCAGATTTTGTTTATCCATTCACCCCTTGCAGAGAATTGGACTATTTCCAGTTTGGGGAAAAGCTTTTTGGTGACAGAAAAGCTGCTGTAAATATTTGTGGATAGATTTTTGTGTTCACATTATGTTTCATTTCTTTAGAATAAATGCTAGGAATATGCTTATGTTTTCAATACAAAATTCATCTTGTATCTTTTTTAAACAAAATTTAGATTTAATTAAAATGCATATTCTCCACCAAACAAATCAGTATACTGCATATACTAAGTAGACTGTACTTTCGTTGAGATTCACTACCATTATCCTATTGTCAGAAATTTTAGTTTCAACTTCTTGAAAACATTGTTTGTAATTGTTACCTATTTAAATGTTACAATAGATTTTATTAATTCAGTTGCCTTATATTTTTGCATCTTATTATTTCTGCCTAGCATTTTTTTCTTCTTGGTTCTATTTTGAAAAATTTTGTGCACGGTCTATTTTTCGAGTCCTCAGATGCTTTTACTGAGCCCATCTCTCTTGAGTGAAAGTTGTATTATTAGAAATTTATGGATTAAAATTCTTTGCCAACAGCATTTTAAAGATATTGTTTCACTAGTCATATTTAATTTTGCTAGTCATGAGATTGAAGTAGTTTATTTTCTTTTGGGGGGAATAATCTATCATTCTGTTTGATACTTTTGAATTTTTTTTTCTTAGCCTCTTTGTTTTCAAGTTAATATTGATTGATTAATTCATCTTATTGTGTCTAAGTTTTTAATGTGTGAAATTTGATTCTTTCTCAGGTGTTTGGCCTCCCAGATGGCATTGCCTCTGAGGATGCTTTTTGGTACTAATACTGGTTCTGATACTTATATTGTTGCTGGTTCTAATACTGGTACTGATGATGATTCTGATGTTGGCTCTAATGCTGGTTCTGATACTGATACTATTGCTGTTTCTGATGCTGGTACTGATGTTGGCTCTGTTGTTGGTACTGATGCTGGAACACAGCTGTGGGGAATGTGGTACTTTCAGGGTGAGATTATATGGGGGGAAACCCCAGTGCTTCCAGGTGGAAGTCTATTGCTGAGGCCATGTCTCTTCCCTTTCCCTGGGGTTGCCTCTACTGATTTTTCTTTTCTTCTTAAAGAATTTATTTTTATTATTACAAATAGATATGTATCTATTCCACCTCTTCTGAAGGTTTGGTGCAGGAGGGGGAATCCAGCTTGTGCCTAGTTTTCTCAGTAGCTGAATTGACAAATTCCTAGTAACAGGTGCCTGAATCATACTTCCTTATGTAGTAAACTCTTTTATATTATATTAAGTTATAGAGGCAAATGAGATCTTTTAGGCATCCATATGTAGGCAAATTTTTTAAAATGCTCAAATCCATTTGACGTTTAGCAATTATGCCATCTCTAGAAAAATTTGGGTATTTTGAGCCTTATCTAAGATGACAATTACTGACCCTTTAACCAATCAAAATCATTTAAAAAAAAATAAAAAATCCATTGGTGTTTTGTGCCATTTTTGGATAAAATTATTTAATTATATTTTTTAATATTTCTTGGCCTTTTAAAAATTGCATTACCAATTTTTATTGTCAGCTTAGGAATGTATCCTTTTATTTCCACATCGATCCATCCTGGTAAGACAATATTTATTAATATGCAGGTGTGGTGTGGGGTGGTGCTGTCTGTGTGGAGAATTCTGCTGGAAGGGATATTAAGGCAGCAATGCAGAAGTGTTTTCCTGTAAGTCAAGCCCTGGATTTTTCAAAAGCACTGTGAATTATAAAGGAGGCAGCAGTATCTGTAGGTCTCAGTGGGTTAAGAACCCGATGTAGTATCTGTGAGGATTCAGGTTCAATCCCTGGCCTCGTATTCTGCCTAAGCATCTGGCATTGCCTCAAACTCCAGCACAGTGTAGGTAGCAGATGTGGCTTGGATCAGGTGTTTCTGTGGCTGTAGCATAGGCCTTCAGCTGAAGCTCTGATTTGACCTTTAGTCCAGGAACTTCCATATGCCACAGGTATGGCTGTTAAAAAGAAAAAAAAATAATAAATAAAAAAGGAGGCAGCAATTAAAAGTATTATCAATGCTTCATGAAGTCATTTACCTTTAACATCAGCCTGATTCATAAGGTGTGAAACCATATCCATGCACACACTGTATAAAATGACAATTTACAGATTAAAAGTGATCCTTGTTTCCATGTGAATTTCCTGTGGCCCGAGGCTAAAATTTAGCATCTGTGTGGCTGTGTCAGGTTTGACCAGGAGGAGAAGGGCCAGGGAAGAAAACCGCCAGGGCACACCTTGCATTTCATCACATAAACAGACACATGTCTTCAGTCTCATGGCTTAAGCTACATCTTTTTTCTATTGATCATCTTGTGAAATAGAAATAAAACATTACGAGTTTGAATTGGGTAAACATAATTATATGTTCTATGTTTGAAATGGTATTATGCTGTAAAACTAAGGAAAGAAAGGCATTCTGTGAATATTATGCAAAGAGCAAGTTCAGTCAGATTATGCGAAGGAAATACATTTCACAAGTGAATAATAACTCGGAGAAATGGAGACCATTAAGTCTTCTGTTAAATATTGAATGCTGTGTAGTGACGAGCACATTGTTGACCATTTATTTATACTAAATAATTATGCTAGTAATGATCATTCATAGTAATGAAATACTTCCCTATTTTTATGGTGGATCTATGAAACATGAGCAAGAAATGGCATCATTCAAGTCTTTTCAGGGTGCCCCTCTCAGATTAAAAAAAATAAAAAATAATAGATAGGGAATAATGAATTCACTCAATTAGGACACATTCACATACTCATGGTTGATGGATCTGAGGCCTTGATTGATTCTTCCTTGTCCTCATTTTCCTTTGCATTATATTTCCTCTTTTTTCTCGTTCTAGCCATTGTTGTTAAAATACTTTATCTTCCCATTTATCTAGAATACAGTTATTTTTGAAAAGCTAAATTGTGTTAGTGTTAACATATAATGTTATTGGTTTTAAAATAATTAAAAAACCAAGCTATAATTTATCATGTTTTATGAAATTTATGATTAATTATTGAATTATTTATTTAATCAACCCGGGATGACCCTGAGATGAAAAATAACTTCCCAACATATAATTAAAATAAATATCATTTATTAATATAATGTATGTGATGTTAGTTTTATTAATTATCTTGAAATGGAAGATTGAGTTACCGTATTTCCTATAGATTTATTTCCCAGTTTCCCAATGACAGCACAATAATGTTTGGACTATCTGGCCTGTGCAATTTTAGGGTATTATCTTTCATATTTTCCACATCAGAACATTTGTCCCTTGGCTTTGTTAGAGAAAAATTCTAAAATCTAATAACAAATGAAGCTCTATAAGATACAATGGTTCACTTGACTCTTTATTCTTAAAAACATTTGCCTTCTATTTTCTTTGACTACCTCTCTCCCTGTTTTGATCTTGTGTTTTCTCCACTGAAGCCCTGTCACTTAATGGCTTTTGCAGTGTGTATGACTCATGCAAAATCTGCCTTGGATCTGCCCTTTCTCTGGAGCTCCAAACTCATTACTCAGTACCATCCCCCGGATGACACCCCTTTTCCTCTAACTCAGCAAGACTCAGGCTGACCTCAGAGTCTTTCCTGAACCTGTCACTCACTCACTGTGTGATGATAGGTAAATGGCTGAACAGCTTCAGCTTTACCAGCTGGTGTGAGGCTAAGAGAGGGAGCACCAGAGATATGCTTAGCATTGACTCTGCAGCTGTCCAGCAGTTGTCTGCTCTCCCCACCCCCACTCTTCTCTCACAGTGAGGTTTCCATTTCTGCCAGTCGAACCACCAAGCCACTCACCGAATCACCATTTCCAGTTTGCTCTCTTCTTTGCCCTCCACATCAAATCCATGCTTTCCCACCAATTGTTTTCCTTTGATCCCAAGTATCTATACTCTGGGTCAGGATCTAACTGCCTGGGTCCTTCCAGAGTTGACTTTTATAGTTCTTCCTGGCTGTTTTCCTGGAAGACCCTGGCTCTTCCTTATTTAGTTTTTATACTTTGTTAGGAAAGACTTCTGACAGTTTCGTGTGTGTGTGTGTGTGTGTGTGTGTGTGTGTCCTTCCCGGACAAATACATTTTCAGGGATTCGCCAGTACAAGATAAAGCCCATCTCACCTTGTTTTAGATTCAGGACCCTCTGGCGGGTGCCTGAGCATTTCCCTCTTCATCTGTATCGTTCTCTTTGCAAAGCTTCCCTCCATCACACAGCTGTTTTGACTGTATGTACAAACCACACATTCTCTCTTCTCAGACTATTTGTTGATACTGCTTCCTGCCTTATAGCCCCAGAGCATCTTTTTCCTGATGCCCATAGGACCAAAATCCTATCCCCATTTAAAGGTATAGCTCAGAGCCTTCCCTCTTCCAGTGATTTCAGGTAATCCAATGATTTCTTGGTCTAAATCTTTATTTGCTCTTATGTTTCCCTACTTTCTGCTTTGTATTAGTCACATGTCCTCTTTCCCTGTCTTTCAGTTTCTTGATGGCAAAATCCACATATTTATCTTGGTATTCACTCAGGGCTGTAAACAAAACTCTTCATATACTACTTCATAAATATTTGTTGAATAAATAAGTGACGAGTATTGATTTAGTTATTACTCATGTGATTCCCAAAAGGATTTAAGAAAATTTATGAAGAAAATTAATGATAGCTATAAAATTATGCAATTCTTATTATAGATTTTCCATAACATGAGACTAGTCTCAACATTTGCCACTCATTGCTTATAAAATGCTTTGAGACTCTGAATGAATTCATCTCTACTGTGGTTTTGAATTTGCTTTCAAAAGTACTAAATGAGGAGTTTCCATCGTGGCTCAGTGGTTAACGAATCCGACTAGGAACCATGAGGTCACGAGTTCGATCCCTGGCCTTGCTCAGTGGTTTAAAAATCTGGCGTTGCCATGAGCTGTGGTGTAGGCCGGCGGCTACAGCTCTGATTCAACCCCTAGCCTGGGAACCTCTGTATGCCACGGGAGCAGCCCTAGAAAAGGCAAAAAGACAAAAAAAAAAGTACTAGGTGAGTTGCAGCTTAAAAACTTTAGTCTCAAGTCAAAGATGTTAGAAAGCATTCCTTTGTTTCTTTTGCAAAATATATTTTAAATGAAATATTTATTAAGCAACCTTAGTACAGTGGTGTTTCTCATTCAGTAAAAAACATCATAGGAGAGGAAATATTTTAAATGATGATAACTTTTAATTCATGGACAGTAATTATTGCTGAATAAATATCTCGTGGAACTGGGGTTTTCAAGAATTTATTGCCATAAATATTCAATGATGTTTTAACAGTGGTTTAAATTCTTAAAAGCTTTACTGAAAGATTCTTTATGTTTTCAACAAAAGTAGGTTATATGATTCTTAAGAGACAATGAACTATTTGGAACGAACTATTCTCAAGATATTTTACGAGATATAGAAAAGGTCATAATAGCCAATATACTTAACATCTGTTGTCTAAAAGATGAACTTGAGAATTTTTGAGAATGTTTTTTAAAATACACTTTCCAGTGATTCATTTAGCCAAAACATATTCTGCCCTTTAAAATGGAACATCTCTGTCAATATTCCACATATATTCAATAATTTAAGCTTCTAATTAGGAGCTTTATTGCACAAACTTTGAATTAGAATTTTGGCATAGCATAAATATTGCACCTTCTTGGTTTTTCAGTTCCCAAGACATACAGTTAGCCATTTCTGTGTGTGTGCATGTGTTGAATTCTTAAAAGTAGCTGGTTGCTTTTATTTAATTTACTTTGAAATAATTATTGAATGTCTTAATTTTAATTACTAGTTTGTTTTGTTGTATTATTAATAATAGCATAGCTTTTACTATCCTGATGAAAGTTTACATACTACATGTCTTACATTTATAAACGCTGAAGACAGGAAGGGGATGAAAGCTAATCATGCTGAATTTTAGTGTCAGTATTTCTACACACTCATTGGTTTATTAATTTACAGATTTGTATATTCAGCAAGTATTTACTGAGTGTGATAAAGAATGAATGGAGCTGCAGGGACAGTGTAGATTCTGGAACAACCTCCACCCCCAAGTCAGAGTTAAGATGAAGAAGGAAGGACTCGAGGCTTCCAGAACTTAGACTAGCTGTCAAGCAGGAAGCAGTGGAATCTACACTGAAACCCAGATCCAGGCTCTCCATTCCATGATCCATTGCTACAAGGTGACTCAATCTCTGTGCCACACACTCTCATATTAAATGAAAGAAATATTCTAGATCTTCCCAACCTAAAGCATATGGTAGGTTAAATGAGATCATGTAATTGAAAACTTTTTGAGTCTTTATGAAAAAAATAAAATTCTAAGGTACCATCATGTAATAGTGGTAAATTTTATGAATCCATGATCTTTTCCACTAAGTAAGGGACTTAAGTTCCAACAACCCTTGTATTATAAATTGTTCCAGAGTCATATAAAATATGACTAACTAATACAACATTGTAAGTCACTCTTTTTAGAGTGTCTGGTTTAGTATCATGGTTTTTATTATGTGGTATTTCATTTTGGCCTCTTAAAATGACTTTGAAGTGTTCCCTCCTCTTCAGTCTTTTGGAAGAGTTTGAGAAGTAATATTAGCTCTTCTTTATATGTTTGGTTGAATTTCCCTATGGAGCTATGAGGTGCCAGACTTTTGCTTGTTGGGAAATTTTTTGTTATAAATTCAATTATACTACTATAATTTGATCTGTTGATTTTATCTATTTCTTTCTGAAGTCTTGGAAGGTTATACGTTTCTAGAAATTTGTCCATTACTTCCAGGTTGTTCCATTTGGTGGCATATAAACTGCTTGTGGTATTTTCTTATTTTTTGTCTCTCTGTGGTATCAGTTGCTATTGTTCCTCTTCCTCTTCTTATTTTGTTTATTTGGGTCCTTTGTCTTTTATTGATGAGCCTGGCTAATGGTTTATCATTTTTTTTTTATCTTTTCAAAAATTTTTTTTTGGTTTCATTAATCTTTTCTAATTTTTTTTGGTTTCTATTCTGTTTACTTCCTCTTTGATCTTTATTTCCTTCCTTCTGCTGACTTTGGGCTTTGTTTTTTCTTCTTTTTCTAGTGCCTTTACATGGAGGGTTAGGTTATTTATTTGAGATTTTTCTTATTTCTTGAGGGAGGATTGTATCTCTGTAAATTTCTTAGAACTGCTTTGGTTGCATCTCATGGATTTTGAAAGTTATGTCTCCATTTTCTTTTGTCTTGAGGTATTTTCTGATTTCCCCTTTGATTTCTTCATTGACCATTGGTTTTTTAGTAGCAGGTTTTTTAATCTCTGTGTGTTTGTCCTTTTTGCATTTTTTTTTCCTGTAATTGATTTCTAGTTTTATACTATTGTGGTTGGGGAAAATGCTTGATATAATATCCATTCCCTTAAATTTGTTGAGACTGCTTTTTGGCCTAGACTGTGATCTATCCTGGAGAATGTTCTATGTGCACTTGAAGATAAAGTGTATTCTTCTGTTTTTTTTATGGAATATTCTATATACACCTGTCAAGTCTGACTGGTCTATTGTTTCATTTAAGGCCACTCTTTCCTTATTGACTTTCTATGTGGATGATCTGGTCCTTAGTAACAATGTGGGTGGACCTAGAAAGTATTACACTTAGTGAAATAAGTCAGGCAAAGAAAGACAAATAGTCTGGGTTGTCATTTATATGTGGAATCTTAAAAATAAATCAAATAAATCTATATAACAAAACAGAATCAAACCCACAGATATAGAGAAAAAGTGAGTGGTTACAATTGGGGAGCGTGTAGAGGAGAGGGCAATATAGGGGTAGGGGATTAAGAGATGCAAACTATTATATATAAAATAAATAAGCACCAAGGATGTATTGAACAGAACAGAGAAATATAGCTGTTATTTTGTAATAACTTTAAAAATAAAATATAAAATATGAAAAATGTCAGTCATGAAAATGAAGATGATAATTACTGATATGGAACACACATGCACTTGAAATAAACACAAGTCAGGGTTCCTGTCATGGCTCAGTGGTTAATGATCCCTACCAGCATCCATGAGGATGTGGGTTTGATCCATAGCTTCACTCAGTGGGTTAAGGATCCAGTATTGCTATGAACTGTGGTGTAGATCCGCAGATGCGGCTCAGATCCCAGGTTGCTGTGGCTCTGGTTTAGGCCAGCAGCTATAGCTCTGATTAGACCCTTAGGCTAGGAACCTCCATATGGCTCATGTATAGCCCCAGAAAGACAAAAAAAAAAAAGAAACACAAGTCTTTGTAATTAAATTTATAGTTTTTGGTATTGTTGTTGCTGATATTGCCATAAGCAAATTAGGAATAATGAGGGAGAAAGCTGTGATTACCTTCAATTAAAGAGATAAATCATGTAGACTTATTAATGATAGCAATTCTGACTGGTGTGAGGTGGCAGCTCATTGTAATAAGTCTATTAATAACAAATTCTGGAGAGGGTGTTGAGAAAAAGGAACCCTCCTACACTGCTGGTGGGAATGTAAATTGGTACAACCTCTTTGGAAAACAGTATGAGGTACCTCAGAAAACTAAACATAGAACTACCATATGATCCAGCAGTCCCACTCCTAAGCATATATCTGGACAAAACTTTCATTGAAAAAGATACATGCACCCCTATGTTCATTGAAGCAGTACTCACAATGGCCAAGATATGAAAACAACCTAAATGTCCATTGACAGATGAATGGATTAAGAAAATGTGGTACATATGCACAATGGAGGACTACACAACCCCAAAATGAACATAATAATGCAATTTGCAGGAACATGGATGGAACTAGGGACTCTCATACTAAGTGAAGTTAAGGGGAGGGGGAGGGAGGGGGATTGCCTGGGAGTTTGGGATTAATAGGTGCAAACTATTGCTTTTGAAGTGGATAAAAAATGAGATCTTGCTGTATAACACAGGGAACTGTATCTAATCACTTGTGATGGTACACGATGGAGGATAATGTTAGGAAAAGAATGTATATATATGAATACTGGGTCACTGCTATACTGAAGAAATTGGCAGAACATTGTAAATCAACTATAATTTAAAAAGGATAAATCTTGATTAGGAACTGTTAAGCTTACAGTCCATTTGTTCCTTCATTGATCTTTTACTGAAATAATTTCTGAACCAAATGCTAGCAACACTTGGTAAATAATTTTGTCTTGGAAAAATAGGGGTCATATCTTTAGGGGATCAGATTTGGTATATTTATGTATTCCAGTGGCTTTATTATGAAATTTAAAATTTCCTCATTCTTATATATAAAATAGTATAGTATATGGTGATCTTTATATATGCCTGATTTCTGGAAGATATAAAGGAATAAGTATTAATTGTTTTAAAAATTACGCATCCCCATTAATGTGTTTTACTTTTTCAACAAATGTTCTCCTGAACTACTGTGGGAAGTCTGCCAGTGGTAAATATTGAACAATTCATCATCCCCAGGAAACAATGCAGAATATATTGCTGAATTTCTTAGAAATTATCATTCATCTATTCTTGCTCTATTTATTTTCCTCTTGATATATAAAATAATTATTTTGCACATGGAAATTTAGGTTGAGTTTCAGAAGCTGCTTGAGAATTTCTCAGAACCTTTGATAATGTGGGGGGAAAATTATGAGAGGCACAAAAATTAATTTCTATGAGAAATGTTATAATCATTTTTATATCTAGAATCATTGTCACCATCACCACTTTAATCATTATGCAACCATTACTAGGCAGATATTTAAGCTTTAGCAATGGAAAATTTACTCTCACAATGCACCTTGGGATTGATGCATATTAAATGCAGCTGATGAAGCTCCAAGATAGTAAAAGACTTGCTCAAGCTCTTGAAAAAATTAATAAGAGTTAGAGAAAGAACTCATGAAATTACATTACTATATCAAGTATATCAGTCACTAAATAGCCTTACTCTTCCACCAGTGCTTAATGAAAAGATTGTATGGTGCAATATGATGTATGGGGTGGTATCACAGACTTAGTAAGGTCAGTTGTTCATTTCTGTAGGACTTGACCTTTGCACAGATCATTTTGATTTCTAGCTCTTTAAGAGTGTGATATTGGGAGTTTACTGTCATGGCTCTGAAGAAACAATATGACTAGTATCCATGAGGATGCAGGTTCGATCCCTGGCCTCAGTCAGTGGGTTAAGGATCTAGCATTGCCATGAGCTGTGCTGTAGCTGGCAAAGTAGCCCAGATGTGCATGGCTGTGGCATAGGCTGGCGGCTACAGCTCCAATTCAGTGCCTAGCCTGGATACCTCCACATGCCACGGGTGCGGGCCTAAAAAGACCAAAAAAAAAAAAGAGTGTGATGTGATATTGTTCACTAATGATGTCCCCTGTTACTAAGTGTGGGTTTTTACGGGATGATGCGGGCAGATCACAATTTCAATATTGTGGCAATAGCATCTCACTTGCACATGCTCTTGAGCAATGTGACTTTGCCATCCCCCTATCAAGGTCAGGGGTCTCATTCTGATCCCCTGACATCTAGCCTGATGTTGGTCACTTTCTTGTAACCAGTAGAATGCCCCAAACATGATGCTGCATGAATTCCCAGAACAGGTTAGAAAAAGCTGACCATTTCCAAAGTCTGTTGGAGTGCTCACACTTCCTCTCCGATTCCCACTCTGGGAGCCTCAGCTCATCCTGAGATTCCCAAGCCTTCCTGAGAGGCCACAGGTCGTACTGACAGCCCTCCCAAGCTCAACCTTCACCCCATCCCAGTTCTCATGCTAGACTTTGTTGGAGAAGGAACCTCCAGGTGATTCTAGACCTGGGCACTGAGTCTTCTGAGACCTCAGGCAGCTCGCCTTTGATGTGAGCCATCTGCTTACCATCCAGATTTGTGACCTACAAACTATTTAAGCAAAATAAAATGGCTGTAGTTTATGCTACTAAATGGGGGGAATTGTTATGCAGCAGTAGGTAATTTGAACAGATGGTAAAAGTAAACTACTTGAACAAAGAAAAAATTGTTGTCCTATTTCTTGGGACCCTGCTGGCACAGAGTTTTGATAGTGTGATTGTAGAGATGGGTAACGGGATCACCACCATCTGCTGTGTTGAGCTTCTTATGCACTTGGTGGAGTGACTTGTGCGAACTAAGGTAAGAATGGCCAGGGGCCACTTAGCTCCTAAGGAATTACAGGAGAGGCAGAGGAAGAAGAGATGGTTCTTATAAAAATGAGCACTGGGAGGGATGGGAGAAACTCAGGAGGGAGTGGTGATCTGGAAGCAGAGTTCAGATGATGCTGGAAGTGAGAGAATGAAAAGTCTCTGTTGGAACTGGTTCTGAAAACTTGTCCAGGCACCAGTATTTATTGTAGACATCCATCTCTAAGCTATAGCTCAAGTTCTTTCAGAGCAGAACAAAGTACAATAAATACCAGAATATATCTAAGCTACCCCACATGCTAGTACTTAGTGGTCACTTCTAATGACTTGCTTATGACTTATATTCTAATGGGAAAATTCTTTTTTTTTTTTTGGTCTTTTTAGGGCTGCACCCATGGCATATGGAAATTCCCAGGCTAGAGGTCGAATTGGAGCTATAGCTGCCAGCCTACCATAGCCACAGCAACTCGGGATCCTAGCCACATCTGCAACATATGCTACAGCTCATGGCAATGCTGGATCCTTAATCCACTGAGCAAGGCCAGGAATCAAACCTACATTGTCTTGGATACTAGTTGGGTTCGTTACCACCTAGCCATGATGGGAACTCCATCTAATGGGAAGATTCTGCAATCTGTGCACAAAAAGTAAGCTTGATGAAGCTCTTTGAAGGGAGGGGACAGAGCAGCAAGGATGACTCATGGTGGAACTAGGAGGAAATCCATGTCTCCTGTTCTTACTCTGTGTGCCCCTTGAGGGGGACAGTCCTTGGAGTGACCAAGTCTGTCTGTTCTGTCCTGTCAATCCAGATCACAAGACTTCCCCCTTTGAAAGGGGTCAGTGAGCATTCACTGAATTAGTAAATGACAATGACCATACCTTAAGTGTTAGGTATTTCTCACTGTAAGATGCGGAAGAAAGAAGTGATTTCTGTAAAATAACAGTTGTGTTTAATTAAGAATGCTTTCTTGCTGTCAGAAAGATTTTCTTCAATATGAAATCAATATTATATTCTGTGAAATTACTAAGGAGGTCAAAGCTATGAAAGAAAAACATGACATCAAACACACACCATTTTAGAAAAATTCTATGAGCTTTCAGGTTTTCAAGAGAGAGTCTATTTTAATATCAGTGCTTTCTTAAGATGTCATAGGTTTATTACTGGAGAGATTGACAGACTCATGATTTAGATGGCTTACCAAGTCTCTAAGTACAAGGTGTTTTCAGATTGTGTCAAAACACTTTCTCGTGTACAAAACATGTTTGAATTGCTGGCAATGTACTGCTTCCTGACAAAACAGACTGAACACTCTGTAATCCAGCAGGAAATCAAAGATGTCAAGGACAGCCTCAATCTTGTCATGTCAAACCAGATGATTAGGGCCATCTCTAGAGATGAATCTTTCTTGACATACTACTGAAATTTTTTTAAAAAGTTCTCAAAGTACTGAAAAGTCTCATAATTTGAAATTTGACTATTGGCAGATTTTGAAATAATGCATTTTAAGGCCACAGTAAGCCTTTGCCATACAGGCAGGAATTAGTAAATAAGTAAAGTTATGCCTTTATCCAAACGAAGTAGCTATTCTAAAGTTCTTGAAGTAGAGCTAGCATTGGTCAAGACATAGCTACTTTACCTCTCACTCAGAGCCTATTCACATTTACTGATAGATAATTTAAGTAGAACCTTAGTCTGCAAATTCAGAAGGATGACAGGAACACTGTAAATATTAAAAGTTTGACATGAATAGAAAGTCATTCATTTAATCAGAAATATAAGTAGCAAACTTGATCAGAATTTGGATAATTAAGGTTTTTATTTGTTTATAAATGCACATTGTTTCATTAAAGATGTGGTTTGTTTTTTAGGGACCTACTTGGTAACTCTTTTCTCTAGATTCAATTGTAATATTGCTACTTTAAAAATATCTTTCTTTATCATATTTTGTTAAAATCATTAAGTGGGATAAATGGAACTTTTTAAATCTCTTACTATTTTAGATATTTCACTTTTTATCTACCTTCTAAAGAAGAATTAAAGGCATAAGTAAATATAAATTTACTAATTAGTGATGAAAATGTAATGTCATCAAGAAACATCTCATGGAGTTCCCATTGTGGCTCAGAAGATTAAGAACCCAACATAATCTCTGTGAGGGTATGGGTTCAATCCCTGGCCTCTCTCAGGACCTGCTGTTTCTGAAAGCTGTGGTGTAGGTCACAGATGTGGCTTGCATCCTGCATTACCGTGGCTGTGGCAGAGGCCTGCAGCTGCAGCTCTGATTCAACCCCTGTCCCAGGAATGTCCATATGCTGCAGGTGAGGCTAGAAAAAGAAAAAACCAAAATGTCTTATGAAGACTCAGTTCTTGTAAAGAATTCAAATCGTGCTTAAGTAAGAGGGTTAGGGTGAGTTTCTCATTTGGAAAGTTAAGCCTTTTGGCATACAAAATCTATAAAATGTCAATATGGATAAAGTGAGCCTATTCTTGAGTCAATGTTCTAATAGATTTCCCATATATATTTTTTTTTTCTGTTGGTTCTTTTTCTATTCCAGTATTTAGTCACCACTGACAGAGAGAGGAGCGAGTTTCCAAGTGTCTGGGTTTTCTGAATTTACTTTTGAATTAAACTCCAAGTTATTCACTCAATAGAAATATTGAGTCTTTTTAAGAAAAGACTATAAAACTCGAGAAATTAGCAGTGTTTACATTTTTTTAACAAGTTGATTCCGTATGAATTTCTAATTAGAACTTGTAACAGGTATTGTATAACAGTATTCTACAATCATTGACCTTAGTAATTAAATGTATAATACAGATTAACAGGAGAAAAACAAAAACTAATAACATGTATACATCTGGTGCACATGTGTTAGACCCAAGAAAACTGAGTGACTCTGAGCAGGCACCTTAAATACCATTTTCAGCTAAAGACAAGGGAATTTGGGCCTGGGGTTCAGTTGTGGGAGCTTATCAGGGAAAGCCCTGTAGGGAAGGGTAGGTTTGTTATGCAGATTTAAGTCATTGTCTTCTGCCTTGATAAGAGTTTCTGGAGATAAGGTCATCTCTTCCTGGCATAGAGAGGGAGATGCTCTCATAAATGCACTTCCCTGCAAATGTCTCTTACAAAAGCATTCAGAGCTCCATCATACCTGCCATTTCTTAAGAATAACCAGCTTTAATCCTTAAGCCAAAAGGATATGGTTTGGAGCAGCCAGTTCTGCTCCTCTACACTCCTGTTTCTTAATCTTTCCCCAGGACACTTCATAGTTCAGAAGTTAAGCTGACAGGTTCTGCCATATATCCTTAAACCAGTCTCAGTCTTGAGAATAGGTCAGTTCATTTAACCAGTTGTGTTGCATTTCAGGAGATGGTCTTCCACGTGGGCTTCCAAAGTTAGGTATTTAATAGAAGGCATTTAAATGGAAACCCAAGAGAAAGTCCATGATTGAAGCAAATTATATGCCCAGTTTCTGAGTCCTGAGAGCTGCCAATCAAGAGATTTCAAGATGTTAGGCTCGAAGCATCTGCAGATGGACTTATAGCTAAAAATGCAGCCTCTGTACACCAGCACCAGCTAAGTCTCAGAGACAGAGTTTTGGGTGAAGCAAAAAGAACATCTTTATTGCTTTACCAGGCAAAGGAGGACACAGCAGGCTAACACCTCAAAACTGTCCTGTGTTGAGAGGGAATAACAAGAGATACAGGTTTAGCTCAGAAGACAGGGTTATTGATTAAGGTGTCTGTATTATTCTTTATCCATAGATCATTTCAGGGTCATCAAATCTGGTGTCAGTGGGTCTGGTGATAGTTTCTGGTTGTCTTCAGGGTTATTGTTCCTTGACCTTCTTTCTGGAATGAAGACTGTTTACGGGGAAGAGGTGGTAGGGAGTGTTTCAATTACCAAAGAAAACACTAGGTTCAATAGAACTTTAACTGGAAAGTAACCATTAGTAAAAGAAAGCAATTAAGCAAGGAAGAGCTCATTTGTGCAAAGCCAGACTCTAGGTATGATGTAACTCTGACTAGAAAGTAAACATTAGTAATTAGTAGACCAGGGCCAGGAATAACATAATGGAGACCATTTTAACTAGTTTTTAGCTGTAACAGTATTTCCTGATTATTAACTCTTGAGTCAGACTTTTGAAACTAAGGGGAGGCCTGGGAGGCTAAAGGTAAGGTCTTTTACTTCAAAACACAAAGATTAGAGTCTGGTACATGCTTTCAGACTGAGGCAGGAAGTGGTGATCTAACAGATTTTCCCAGATTGAACTTTAAATGTCTCTGATGATGTCATGGAGTACACTGATAAACTTTCCAAGGGGCCTATACAGCAACAGCAGCAGGCACAAAAAGGTTTTTTTGTTTGTTTGTTTTCTTTTTGGTTTTTTAGGGTCATACTCACAGCATATGGAGGTCTCTAGGTTAAGGGTCAAATCAGAGCTGTAGCCGCCGACCTATACCATAACCACAGCCACAGAAACTTGGGATCCAAGCTGAATCTGTGACCTACACCACAGCTCATGGCAACACAGGATCCTTAACCCACTGAACAAGGCCAGGAATCAAACCTGTGTACTCATGGATACTAGTCAGATTCGTTTCCACTGAGGCACAATGGGAACTACAAAGTTGTTTAAACAAGAATTAGTGCCATGGTTAAAGATCTGATGAAAGTTCATTATAATAGACTTGACAAAGAAATTTGATTATTTCTGTAAAACAGCACATGTTAAGATTGGAATTGTAATATATAACATTACATCAGGACACATCAGATTTCTAGGAATTTCACTTAACTTCTGAAATACTTATATAGCCTGCATGAACACAACACAAAGGTGTTGTGTTACTTCTTATTTGACAGTGTTTCTCATGTAATTTAACATATCAAATAAGCCTAATTAGTTTAACATCTTTCTTTTTATGAGGAGAGAGAAAGGATCTTTTGAAATGTTCCAGGGGCCCTCTAGAAAATTTTGAAGAACACCTCTTGTATTAAGTCATGAAAAAACTCATTGATTTGAGTCACTATTGAGCCTCATTGACCTTTCCTGAGTTCCAAAGGGAAGATTCAAACAGTTGCCAGTCAGGGAAGGAACGGGATGCAGAAACAAGGGAGGAGCAGACAACCAACAGTAGTGCAAGCTTGGGGCAGGGTCCTTGTTCCTCCTCAAGGGATACACATAACAATATCTGTGAGTTCCTCCCACTCAGGTGAAGGATGGTAACTTCAGGCTGAGCACAGGTTCCTGGAATGTATAAACTCATCACCAACCAATCAGAAGGAAGTCTGCACAGAGTGGAATATAAGGAAGATTCTAATCCCCTTCCCAGATGAATCTCTCTCGAAATGTTCAAATGGTTGAGTAGAATCTTCAGGGTTTGTTTTTGGACACCACTCTGCCTTCTGCCCAAGTTGCTGGCCTCCTGAATAAAGCAACTTCTTTCCAGTTTGAGCATAGAGCAGCTGAACTTGAGTTCGATAAGAGAAGTGGCTCCATCTTGGGCCTAGGCATTCGTCTCAATGTAGTAAGAATATTTGAATGTTTTCGATCTTAGAAATACCTACAGGTTGTGGGAAAGAAGAAAAGGAGGAAATGGTTCTAGATATAGAGAAGCAAAGATCAGTGTCAAACATGCAGCATGATGCATGAGTGGTCAGGCCATCAGGGATCAAGTGCTCTGTGTTTATAATAGCCATAAAGTTTGGTGGGAAAGAGGGTTTTGGCGTCAATGAAGAATGTAATTTTAACTGAGTGTTGCATTCAGTGGCCAGATCTTTAAAGAATTAAGAGCCAATAGGGAGAGGAAGTCATGTTATCAAATATGAGTGATTTGTGTAAAGATCTGGACATAAAACAAAGAAAATGAAAAAGTTGTTCAGGATGGTAGAAAGTTGAATGTATTTGAAAGAAATGCTTGGATCTGGAAATCTGAAGAACCAAATGAGAGGTAGGAAGGTGGGGTAGCAATCTGATGCTGAAGGTACTGGTGGATTTTCTGACCTGCAGTTAACAGAGGTGGACAATGACTAGTGAAGAGGACGGCCATCAGATAGGGGGATGTAAGGAATACATCAAATTAACCTGGTTTGTAGGAGGCAAGGAAATTTATGCTGTTTAAATTTCAAAGTCTTTTGTTCTAGTTCATGGTTTCTGTAGTTGTTAATTCACCTCCTTGCCAAAAGGGAATTGTAGCTACAGGCTTCTGTGGTCTCAGACTACTCACTGTTGCTCACACACACAGAGGAGAAAAGAAGGTAAGCACCAGACATGCGTTCCGAGCAGGGGTCAAACAAGGGGACACATTGCCTTCTGGCTTTGTTACTCAGCTTATGTTCTGCTGCTCACCACTCTAAAGAGACGGGTTGGTAGGAAAGGAAAGATTGCTGTATTCAGGAGGCCAGCAGCCTAGGGTGAAGGTGGACTCATATCCAAAAACCGACTCTGAAGATTCTGCTTGACCATGAAAGCTTTAAAGGGAGAATCATTTTTTAAGGGGAGGAAACGCAGAGTTTTCATGGTCTTCCACTACGTGTGACTTTCTTCTGATTGGTTGGTGGGGAGGTCGCAGGGCAGTGCTCCAACAATTTGTGCTCAGCCTGAAGTGACCACCCTCCACCTGGGTGAGGGTCTTCATCCTACAGAAGAACTCAAAGCTACCATTATATTTATTCCTTGAGAGGGAACCAGGACCCTGCCCCCAGGCTACACCATTGTTTCTTGACTGCTCCTCCCTTATCTCTGCATCTCTCCCTTCCCTGAGTAGCATCTGTTTGAATCAACTGGTTTTTTTGTTTGTTTGTTTGTTTATTTTTATTTTTTTTATCTTTTTAGGGCTGCACTCAAGGCATATGGAAGTTCCCAGGCTAAGGTCAAATCACAGCTACAGCTGCTGGCCTACACCACAGCCAAAGCAATGTGGGATCTGAGCTGTGTCTGTAACCTACACCACATCTCACAGCAATGCCTGATCTTTAACCCACTGAGCAAGACCAGAGATTGAACCCACATCCCCATGGATATTAGTCAGGTTTGTTACTGCTGAGCCACCACCAGAACTCCTGAATCAACTGTTTGAACCTGCCCTTTGAAACTCAGGGAAGGTCAAGGAGGCTGAATGGGGTGTATTTCTTATAAATAACAAACAGTGGACACAAGGCTTTGTAGCAAGGAGCCCCACAGGGCCCTGATCAATTTCAGTTTCTACTATGGATGAGCCTCCCTTTTGCAGTGTGTTTAGTGCCATATTTTTCACATTTTTGTGAGTTTTCTTGGTGATTTCATTGTTTAAAATGGCCACAAGTGCAGTGCTAAAGTCCTGTGTAGCATTCCTACCTACAAGAAGAGTGTGATGTGCCTTTTAGAGAGAGTGAGTGTGTTAGACAAGCATTGTTCAGATGTGAATTATAGGGCTGTTGGCTGTGAGTTCAGTGTTAATGGAGCAAAAATACATATTAAAAAAGGCATCATTGGGCAGCACAATTTGCTGCCCAGAACACACGTCATGAGGATTAATGCAGGCTGTTTATTTTAAGAAGCAGAAGACTTGGGAAGCCTTTCCTTTTACTTCCTCCTTAGCTGCAAAGGATTTAGACAAAGGGCTATTCCTGGCAAAGAGTAATCACCAGAGAAGCATGCAAAGAATATGGCTGGGTGTGGTTGGGGGGAGCTTGGCAGGGCTTAGAGATCAGAGACCACTGTGTGCCCCATGTCTCTGCAGGCCCAGCAAACATTTCTTTACCAGACATCTGCTTCTCCATCTCCATGTGAGTTGCCTTCCTCCCTGTCAAGGTCCCAAACCAACACCCTAGCATCCTCTTTCGTTTTTGGCTGAAGATGGTACTTCAGGTGAAGGTTTCAGCCATTTCAGGACTTACTCAGTTTTTCTGGGCCTTTCTCATGTATGCATGTTATTAAACTTTGACTTTCTCCTGTAAATCTGCTTCATGTCAGTCTAATTCTTAGATTACCCAGAAGCACCTGGAAAGCGGGGGAAAACTTCCTCCTCCCTAACAGTGTCTTTCAACAGAAACAGACATAAAACAAAGCTATTTATTGATTAGTTGGTGAATATGTGACCAGGTACTCACAGAGACCTAATCCAGCGTTTCCCCTGGAAACCGGGGTTGAGTGTTTGCTGATTCACAGTTCAGTGTCTGTTCAGAACCTCAGTACATTCAGTGACAGGAACTGCCTGTGCTTTTCATGTGTCCAGAATTTATTAAAATGGAATATTCATAATCCTTTAAAATATTTTTCAGTTCTATGTTTTATTCTGTCACAATGTATGTACTTTTTGACTGGGGGACATGGTAATTCATAAGACATTCTTCATGAGTTTCTATATTAAAGCAAAGAAAATCTATTTTATTATCTGTCTGCAAAACCCCAGACTGATTATTTGGAAGAAAGTTCAGAGTAATTTATTCAGTTGTTATGGATCTTTCAGATAATGAACCTTTGAAATGGCTTGTGTGTGAAAATGATTTTTAAACAATACATGTTTAAGTGTTTAAGTGGTTTTATGCCATAAATAGTAGAATATTGACACCTGTGTTTTCTTCATCTGAGTGTGCATCTTTAGTGCATGTCTATTTCTAAAATTCAATCAATATTACAAAAAATTTCTTAACATTTTCTCAGCCTTCTGTTTCATGGATTCACTTATATTTTCCTATAAGCATTTCTGATATAACATCACTGTTTGTATTTTAAGAGGAAACCTGTTAGAGAAGCAAAAATAAAAAATAATAAAGTAAATAAGAGTGATGAGCTTCATAATAGCTTTTGTAGGAACTGAGGGACGGAAGTGTTTGAGACCAGCCTTCTGTCCAACTCTGTTGCCACCCAGAGAGAAATCACAGAACAAAGTAATGAAAATTATCTGTTTGAGTCAGAGGACTCAGCACGTGACAACATTCCCAATATTTAATGTAGGTCCTTCTAGTTTAACAGGCTGTTAACAGACTGACTACTCCTCAGTTTCACAAGCATTTAATAAACCAAATGAGGCTAAGTGGATAAAAGGAAGGATAAAATAAGTTTTCTGTGATCAGAAGTTGGAAATGATCTAAAGGAGGAATAATCAGACGAAGACTATGGACTCCTTAGGTTCTGAGAGCCAGGCCCACCAGGCTGAGCACCTACAAATTCTTGACCTCAGGGAGCCTTTGAGATGAAAATGAGTGCATTGTATTTGAGATTTTCAAATAAAAGCAGCACTGTTTCCCCTCCTTTAGGAGGTCTGGAGGTAGAGGAAGGAGGTGTAATGAAGGAATGGATTTTCTTTATGTCACATTCTGCACATATCTGGGCTTCTTCACTAATAATTTCCTGTAGCTTTGTTGGAGGAAGAAGACCAACAAAGACAAACCAGGACTTAGAGAGTAACTTAGAGAACAATCTGTGGAGTGCCTGGGTCTCAGCACTTATCACAAGGGGAAATACTGGGACCAAATTTCAGGTGAGGATCCAGAATCTTCTTGAAATATATGTTCTCTTGTAGTTGAATGGGAGGGGAGTAGACCAGTCTGAAATATACCTCTTTGGTAGTTTAAGCAGGATATTTTAAAAAACAGACACAGGTGAAGATCTGAGAACCGAGTAGGAGCTACCCTTTTATAAGCGACATTTACGTTTATGAGGGAGATCTCCATTGAAAGGTGTCTCCCTCCTGCTCTGGATGAGGAGGATGACTAAATCTCTAGAAACTTGCCAGTGCAGAAGGCAAGGACTTAAATCTGCATAATAGAGCCTCCCCTCATTTCCTGAACTTTTCCTGGTCACCCTCCATACCTGGCCTCCCTCCTCCCACCATCTTTCCTCCTTACCAGGAGGTGATATTTAGGGTGATGACTAGAGCCATTTCTGGGCGTTGCTCAGATCTCTTGGGCCTCCCCGTGCATGCAGGAGGTGTCCATGTTATTAAAGTTCTTTTAGTTTTCTTCCAGTAATCTTTTTATTACAGGGCTGTCTCAGCCCAGACTCTAGAAAGGAAGAGGGAATATTATTTTTTCTTCTCACATCATAGATACAATTCGTTAAAACTAATATAAAGTAAAATGTAGTGTTCAAAAGGGTGAGCTGATGCTCTTGGGTATTTTTGTTTGCAGCACCACCTAAGATTTGGAATTTGAGTTATAGAGAAACAAGGACTCTTCCCACTGTCCTTTGTGTGGAGAAGACAGGACTAAGGTGGATGTGATTACAGATATTTTCTTGGGAGTTCCCCTCTGGCTCAGCAGATTAAGAACATGATTGGTATCTATGAGAATGCAGGTTTGGTCCCTGGCCTAGTTCAGTGGGTTAGGTATCCAGTGTTGCCATAAGCTACAGTGTAGGTTGTGGTTGTGGCTCAGATCCAGTGTTGCTGTGGCTGTGGTGTGGGCCTGCAGCTGCAGCTGCAATTCAAACTCTAGCCTGGTAATTTCCATATGCCACACATGAGGCTGAAGAAAGAAAGAGAGAGAGAGAGAGAGAGAAGGAAAGAAAGAAAGAAAGAAAGAAAGAAAGAAAGAAAGAAAGAAAGAAAGAAAGAAAGAAAGAAAGAAAGAAAGAAAGAAAGAGAGAGAAAGAGAAAGGGAGAGAGAAAGGGAGAGAGAAAGGAAGAGAGGAAGACTCTTTTCTTGGAAGCTTTACAGTGTACACATGAGGGGAGAGTCATCAGGCAGAAAGTAAGGAGGAGCCTAGGCCACAGTGTTAGGGAAAATCCTTATTCATAGCAGGAAAAACAGAATAGGGTGTCACAAAGTAGGGATAGCCCAGCTTGATGTAAGATGTAATGAAACTTAGTTTAGAATAAAATCATGTTTTTACTTTTCCTCTCTTCCCAGCAAAGACTACCAGCATCTTTTTAACTCAGTGACATCACTGGGTAGAAATTCAGATACTAAGGTAAATGAGAATCCTGGTAAGGGTAGTTTGAGTGGGAACCTTTCCCATTTTATTTGATGCTGAAAATCTTTAAAAAATATTCTATATCTGTCTTCAATTTAAGGTCTTGTGGTGCCTCAAAATCACTTCTTTTTCTTTGTCTATTTCTGTGGATTTAAGAGATACAGGAGAATTAGTCTAATACTAGGGCATATCTTGAAAGAACTTATTCTAAGTGAATCTTTTATAAAATATCATCACCTTTATCTTTATTACCCTTACAAGTACATTAGAGTTAGGCATTTCATCAAGGAAAAAAAGGACAAGTAGGATGAAACTCTGTATTGGTCATTTATAATGACTGTAACAGATATTCAATAAAATAATTGCTGGCTAAAGCAAGGTTTTAACAGTTTTACTGTTTTTATGATCATCTTTTGTTATTTCCTTTGAAGTTTCTGGCAAAAAATATCATAGAAAAGATACATGTGCATTATATTTTTCAGGCATATGCCATAAATAGCTCTTGTACAGTTTATTCAGCATGTGCATATCTTATAAGATGCTATAAAATGTATCAGAAGGGTATAAAATAATTAATATTAAATATTTTTCTATTATTTATCCAGATATAAATAGCTCTAGAATGTTAAACTATTTTATAGTATCTGGAGGTAATTTTTGTCCTTCATAGTAATTTATTTTATTTATTTTATTTTTTATCAGTTAATTAATTTTTTTGGTCAGGCCAATGGCATTTGGAAGTTGCCAGGCCAGGATTGAACCTGCGCCATAGCAGTGACTCAAGCCACAGGTATGTTGATGCCAGATCCTTTAACCAAAAGAACTCCCCATCATCTCCAGGAAGTTTCCCAGGGGTCTCCACTTCATCTAAATTCACACGTCTCACAGAACTCAATGGATAGAGATGTTCCAGCAAGAGAAATGTAAGGTGGGTAAGCAAAAATTCTCATTTAAAAAAAAATTCAAAAATAATGTGCCATCGGATTTAAACTCCAATTTATAATATTCCTGTGGCAACTAAATTATATGAAAAACTGACTCTTGTATATTAAGATATGTATGCAATGCCTTTATTGAGATAACATTTAGATTGTATGCTTAGTTTTCTTTCTTGGTGGTGATGTCATTGGGCTATTATATCCTTCCTTAAATTTCACCAAACATGATTCAACTTTCAAAGATAGAAAAAGAAGGAGACATTTATCTTGCTACAGACTGAACTGACCAGGAAAGTCATGTCTCAGGAGCTGCCCTTGGGTGGGGCTAGTTGTAAAGGAAAACGGCCCTCTGAGAGGGACAGGGACACACAATTTAAGCCCAGTATGAGGACAAATCACCCAAAGCCTGGATTTTTAGAGGTGTGGACACTGTCCATGGGCACCATTCCTGCTGCCTTGTGGGCTCTATGTGCTTGTGTCCAGGATAAAGGCATGTCGTGGCAGATGGGAGATGAATAGAACTCAGGCAGGCCATCATGTGCACAGATTCTGGTCTGTGCCAAGTTCCTAGACCCTGAGTTCTAACCAGCAGGATGCTTAGGGATTTGGGGCTGGAGGAAAACATCCGGATGCTGTACCCAGACAGATTGTATCATCGGACAGGTTAGTAAGACAACAGTTTGGAAGCAGTGAGCAAGAATGATTATCAGTACCCTGTGAACAGCAGGGTTGTTATTTTAGAAATAAGCAGAAGTCCAGTGATGAGTGCTGTGCCCCAAGCTAAGAGTTAGAGATTAGACTTGTGGGTGACCTGTACTCCTGTATTTAACACTCACGGGGATACTGTTAAACACCAAATACTCTGTGATGGTTCTGAGTCCAAGAATACCAGTTTTCAGGTGCTTAAAGAACCTCCTGTAGGAGTTCCTAATGAGGCGCAGTGGGTTAAGGATCTGGCATTGTCTCTTGGCAGCTGGGGTTGCTTTGGGGGCACAGGTTCAATCCCCAATTTGGCACAGTAGGTTAAGAATCTGGTGTTGCCACTGCTGTATCACAGCTTGCAACTGTGGTGCAGGTTCGATCCCTGGGCTGTGAACTTCCATATGCCTTAGGTGTGGTCAATAAAATTAAAAAAAAAAAATCCCTCCTGTATAACGCCAGGGTTATTTCTGAAGCACAGCTGAGCCTGGAAATGGGGTTTACAGGGAGTTTTGGGGACGTGGGTGATGAGAAAAGCGTGACAAAGTATATACCCAGTGGTGGATGAGTCTCATGTTTACCATGCCAGGCCTTTCATACAGTACAGCACAGGCCTGTGTTTCTCTGTGTGTGTGATTGTGTCCCTATCATTGAAATCTTGCACTGAAGTTGGAGCTGCTGCCTGAGTTGTGCATATATAAGATTTCTCAAACAAAAATACTCCCTGATCAGCCAGGCAGAAGATAAGTTATTTTATAGCCATAATCCAGTTTAACACACTTGAAAACATCTTTGTTATGATATCACTCAAGACCTGGATTTTTATTTAATATGTCAATCATATTATTCATGAGTCAGAGGAAGGGCCACATATTACATACTTTATTATTAAAGAATCTATAAATTCTCTGATAGCTGTATATAGACCAAACATGAGTTTGTGGTATCAGAACAGTAGCTCTAATCTTCAAGATATGAGAGGCAGGAATTTGTGTTTTTTGGATTATGGGTTATCATCCAATGATATAAGTGCGTCTGTGTCTGATCTCTATCATGTCTTTTTCCTTATCATTATATAGTCTTTTGTCATCACAGGCATTATATATTTCCTAACTTCATGTACTCCCATGCTGGTGCGTCTGTGTGTGTGTGTGAGAGAGAGAGTGATAATACTTTGTATACACAAAAACACCTAAATAGATTCACCTGTAGTCCCAGGAATAATATTTAAGCTTTGTGAGGAATGCATGGTGTTTTATAGCAATGGGCATAAACATAGTTTGATAACTCTTTATATTAACCTTCAAAAATCAGCAATCATTTTTGTTCAGCATTCAAGTGAAGACAGTGATTAAAGCCAAAAGATGATGGATGAAAATGATGTTGCTTGATTAAAATTAGGCTTTACTAAAATTAGTACTGACTTTGTTCTTTGTGAACTAATCAAGCTTGTTGTGTAAGTGATTGGTTTCTTTACTTTAGAATAGATTTTATGTAAATGAAATAAAGATGATTTAATTCCACAACTTCTCACTGGTCAGCCATTCTGTTATACATTTTATGATATTATTCCGTGAGCCAACTCAGGACATTTATTGATGGTATGACTAGAGGTCATTCAATCATTTCCACTGCAATTATAGAATTAATGCACATAAGTTGTCCATAATCAGTGTAAGTGTCCAAAGTAGAGTTGATTATAGATTGAAGAACGCACTCTCCTGTCAAAATGTATTATTCTCATTTATTTTTATGAGTCTGACCTGTGATATTAGAGGTTCAGGAAAAAGTCTATAAAGAAGAATACATTTTTTTCCAATAGTTGAATTTGGGGCACTTTTGAGTAATTTGGAGTGAGAGCTGGGAGCGAAACATGGGACATTTGGTCTAAAGTCATGAATTTTGACCCCCAGCTTTTAGGCTCTTAAGCCTCATAAAAATACCTGCACACATTTATGTTTTTTACTTCTGTCCTCCCACCTGGGGTGTGTGTCCAGCACTTCAGAATGTCTTTTTCACATGTCTTTGCTGAAATTAAAAGATGATGTGTCAACTGCTCCAAAATTTGAAGGATTTATAGGCCAAATGTGTTTCATTTCCATCTGGATAGTAGGATCATGTCCACCAGTGAAGGGGGATTCTAACCTATCAAGACCAGCTGGAGTTTCTAAATCTTAGCATGCTTTACACAGTAAATTGATCATTTCTCTATTGATGGAATTGTGAAATAAGCAGACACGTTATGATATGTCAGAAATATCATGGAAGAAAATTCTGTGAATTTGGTGACTTGTACTTTTACTCTACCTCAAAACATTTTTTAAAGTATTTTTATTCTTCTTTTACAAATCTCTTCTATGCTCTTTCTTTCTATATCAATGCAACATAGAATTAGTGTTGGAGACAGAATTTGGACAGAATTTGACAAGCTGAAGAAAAGACATCATTTCTTTTGGCTTTTCACTTCATGTTCCAACTTTTGTATCCATCCACATCTTATTCATTAAACTAGGCTTCCTGAGCCATCTGTGTTCTATTTTTATATGTGTATTGTCCCCACATTTCTAGGCAGCCATGTTTTCAGGGAGGGACTATCCTGATACTCCAGGAAGTCTAAAATTTTAGAACTATACTTGTTTGAATACTTCATTACTATCTCATAAATCAGTATACTAAGCAACACAAACAAATGCACATTTAAACTCTTTACCAAAAGTGAGAATAGTGGTGTGTGTTAGTTATTTATTGCTACATAAAATTTAGCAACTCAAAACCACTGAGGGAGACCTTAATTGGTGGTTCTGGCTAAGAGTCTCTAATGTAATTGCAGTCAAGCTGTCAGGCTGGATTACAACTAGTTGGAGGCTGATCTGGGGCTAGAGGTTCCACTTTTCAGAAGGACCACTCACATGTCCATTGACCACAGGCTTAATCCCTCATTGGCTATTGGTGGCTGCCCTCACTTCCTTGTCATGTGGTCCATTCCACCGTGCTACTCAGGGCACAACAGTAAACTTTTCCTGGAGTGATCCAGAGAGAGAGCACCAAGGAAGCCATAGTCACAGAGATGGCTTCAATGACCCATCTCTGCAGTCACATGCTGGTACATCTGTCTTATCCTATTCATCATTGTAAGCTGTGCTCCAAGTCTAGCCCACACTCAGGGAAGGCAAGCCGTAAGGGAGATGTGGCAAAGAAAAAATGTGGACATTTAGAAACTGCTGCCTAGCACTACAATTCTTTTAACTTAATTTTTTATTATAATATAGTTGATTTACAGTCATGTGTCAGTTTCTGCTGTACAGCATAGTGACACAGTCATTCATGTGTGTGTGTATATATATACATACACACACACACATACACATACATATATATATGTGTGTGTGTATTTATTTATACATTCTTTTTCTCATACTCTCTTCCATCATATTCTATCCCCAGAGATTGGATATAATGCCTCATTGCTTAGCCATTCTAAAGGCATCTACCAACCCCAAACTCCCTATCCATCCTACGCCCTACCGCATCCCTCTTGGCAACCACAAGTCTATTCTCAATATCTGTGAGTCTGTTTCTGTTTTGTAGATAAGTTTGTGCCATATTTTAGATTCCACATATAAGTGATATCATATGGTATTTGTATTTCTCTTTCTGACTTACTTCACTTAGTATGAGAGTCTCTAGTTGCATCCATGTTGCTACAAATGGCATTACCTTTGTCTTTTCTATGGCTGAGTAGTATTCCATCATATATATGTACCACATCTTCTTAAGCCATTCATCTATCAATGGACATTTAGGTTGTTTCCATGTCTTGGCCGTTGTGAATTGTGCTTAGCACTACTATTAATAATAGCACCATTTAGTAAGCACTAATTATAAATTAAACACTGTTCTCTATAAGTGCAAAGCTGGTTCCATGTCTTGTCCCTTCTGATATGCTTCACATTTGCCTGATGTACAGGAAGTCCTGCCTTAGCACATCCTCACAAAGCTTTCCCTTTATCCCTCTTACTGGCATGGATTAGATGCCAGCTTCTCTTTGTTGATTTCATCATGGGCCTTCTTACATGTGTTACTCTGTCTTCTCCTCCCTCTACTGAGCCTAGGGTTTGGTCTACCAACCCCAGAAGTATCTCTTTTGTTTTCCCTGATCATAAAGGTGCATTGGCTTACATCCATTTGTTCATAGGAACTAATATTTTTTAGCAAATGGACTGGAAAATATTATATATTCTTTGCAGTATCTGAAGGCAAGGGAATTATGGAGGGGGATATGAATGTCCTCAGGAGCTCTTGTTTTCATTTTAAATAATAAGAAAAAGCTAAACATACTTTTTTTTCAATTCCTGGTAGATGCATTAGGATTAAGGGAAACTTTTTTTCCCCTGAATCTTATCAAGTTGACCATAATTCAGTCTAGTGTTTTTTAGAGCAACCTCACTGGTAAACAGTATGCTTCCACATGAAGATTAACTCTCAAGAGAGCTTTTCAAAGGCAACTGTGATAATTAGTAGGATAAAGCTACTTGTTATAACATTCCATTAAACCTGATTAGGGAAAGCATGTAGTTATTTTCTGATAGATTTAGGAATTTTTAAGCTAAAAAGGACAAATAAAAAATATGGTGATAGCAAAGAGAATTAAACTTTTTATCATCTGGGGTGGGGAGGAGAGGAGGTCAATGCCTCTAAGCTCAGCTGGACTCTCTAGAACCTGGGCTGTAGGGTCTGGTAAACTGAGTGGTGCTTCCCCTCCAGTGTTACCACCACCATCCTCAACATTGTTTTCATCGTCTATAAAACACTTATCTTGTGAGTAAACATTCTGTAATTTAAAGAATGCCTATGCTAAGTCCCCTTAAAATATCTGTTTTAGAAAGAAGGGCACTGAGGCATAGGGAGATTAAGTGGCTTGTCTAATGTTACATTTCTAGGCAACAATGAGGGGACCTAGGTCCAGGCACTGTTCAGTTACTATGTAACCATCCTCTTTTCCTCCTTTTCCACACTACATAAAATTTTAATAAAATAACACTGAGCTAATATAATGCCTTTGGCTAGTTTGAACACATTCAGCAATATCAATTCCTTTATCCCATTCCTGTCATCACATACTAGCACATGTCATTCTCTTCAGATTCTTTGACATCCTGACATCCTTGACCATTGTGTTTGGGTCACTGTTAACTACTTTGGTATCTAGTGCTTCTTGTTTCCTGTTTTTAGGATGCTGATAAACATGGCCTTGGGGGGACTTCTCCCCATCTCTATTTACTGATTCTTGTTTTCTGTTTCTCCACTTATTCTTTTGGGAAAAATGGTGTTGTAGTAAAACCTGAATTTCAATATTTTCATTAATAGATGTCTTTTGCTTCTTCTTTTTTTCTATACTATTATTTTCTTGTTATTTTTTTAATTATAGTTGATTTACAATGCCCTGTCAATTCTTTGGCTTCTTGTCAATACTTTCTGTCTGCCGCTATGGATGAAAACCTTTCACCAGAAAGCAAATTCATGTCAGAGAGATGGGAGTGGGGGCTGGGAAGAAGAGAGACATTTGATGCATAGTCATCTGAGGTGATTCACGGTTATTTGAAATCTATTGTTTGTATTCGCTGTACATTAAGTACAAGGTTCTATATATTAAATTCTATTATTCAAGGTTGTATTATATAATATTGTAAAATATGTCTAATAAGACATATATACATGTATTACATACATACACACATATATATGCATAGGCAGACACACATTAACACCTTTGTGTGTGTATATATACGTAATTGCTACCTTCATCCCTATCTTTATGTATATATGTATGCACATATATAAATGTATACATACATATATACATATATATATCATGTGTGTAAATATAATGCACCTATATATGTCTTACTAGACATATTTCACAATGTCCTGTTCTGTCTTCTTTGTATCTTCTGTAGTTTCTCCCATTTTTTATTTGTTTGTGTGTTTGTGCTGAATTTTCTAAGAATGTTTTTGGTCAATCTTTCATCTCAGAAATGTGATTTTCAGTTGATTTAGTCTACTCCTCAACATATTTTTATTGTTCTTTTTTTTTTATAATTTTTTTTATTTTCCCACTGTACAGCAAGGGGGTCGGGTGTTCTTTTATTTGTTTGCTACACATTTTTATTTTGGCAAACAGCTCCCCCCCCAACTCTAATATCCCCCCCCACCATCTCAATAATTATCATTTTGTTGATTTATGGAGGTGATAGCCTTTTGGAAATCTCTGAGGATATAATTAATAATATATATATATATTTATTTAATTTTTTCTGCTTCCTTTGTTAATGATTTTTTTGAAGAGTTAGTCTGCCTTTTTGCAAAATTTGTAAATAGCTTGGTTAGAGTTCTCTTGTTCTTAATGCTAATTCTTCATCTTTTTGGTGATTTGAGGTGATTTGGTGATTTTATCAGTTTATATTTGTGGTCAAAATTTTATATTAAATAATGCTGGCAACTAGAGTGCATTTGAAAGTCTAACTGTAGATTACAGAAAAGCAATTTTTTTTTCTCACTGGTTGCAGGGGTGGGAGGCAATGCCAGGAGCAGAATGGACACAGGGGTGTGTTTTCTGAGTGCCAGCCCCCTGGCCTCTGTTCTTGGCCAAGGTTAGCTGAGAACACTGTTTCATTCCAGATCACACTTATCCTTCACAAGTCAGAATCACAGATTCACAGCTTCAGCAGTACACACATTCAGGGAGGTTTGAAAAGAATTATATAGGACTGTATCCAAGCAGTTAAAATGACACAAAATAAGTGTAAAATAAGTTTAAATGAATCATTACAAACAAAAGAATTATTGAACATTTTCTATATTCCAGATAACACCCCACATGAAGATACAAAGCTGATTAAAGGGGAAGAAGGAATGGGTTCCAGGGAATGGGTGGATACTCAGTCAAGGAGCTGGTAGGTTGTGGATGGGGCCATGCTGGGATCTCAGTTCTCATGTGCCCTGGCAGTGTTTTCACTTTCCTAAGCTAAGTTGGAAAGGAATTGTAAAGCATATGCCTGTTATGCTCACAGCAGAGTTGTAGTTCCTGCAGAGTGGTGTCCACATCTGAAGCATGGGACAGTGCCAGTGGTCAACTGTACTTCACAATGGAAAGTCTGTTGGCATCCCCCAGGAGTTGTGTGCATCTGAAACACACAATCCTACTTGGAGTTTCTGAAACATACAGATGCATGGACCACCCAGTGGAGCCCAGATATTTTTCCTTATAAATGTCCATGTGTGGTACTGAGGGACATCTTGAACTGAGAATCACTGGCCTAAGCAAAAGAGGAGAATAAAAGGGAGAGAAAAATAAATAGAATATAAGAAAAGAAATAACCCCAAATGGAATATAGTAAATTATGGGGGTGAGTTGGTTGTACAAAGTACACTATTTTACAGTTGATGGTATAAACCTCCTCCTGCACTTGACATTTCTTGACCTCCTAACACTGTTGCAGTCAACAGTCTTCCTGTAAGATGGAAGGACCAGCATTTACTCAGGAAAAGAAATTCAAAGCAGAGAATAATAGGTACGCTTACATTTATGGCATGCATTAAAACTGGTGGGAAATATTTCAAATGGCTGTTTAAGCCTGATAAACCTGGCCAAGAATTACAAGTATGCGTCATTAATAAGAAACAGCCAAACAGTTTTCCCATGCGGGTACCATTTTGCATTCCCACTGGTAATCAATGAGAGTTCCAGTTGCTTCATATCATCACCAGCACTTGGTTTTTTAAAAAATGTTTTTAAATGTACATTAAAAAAGTATGAATTGCAGTCTCTCTGAGGTGGAAATATGCATTAACAAAAACTGACAGGAAGCATGAGTAACATGTCTTCCTAGTTAGAAAAGACATACTCTTTCATTTCATCTTAATATACAGTAGGGTGACCTAGGAACACTAATTAAGTCACAAGCAGGTCAAATAGCCAAGTAATATCAAGAGAACCTGTAATTACGATTGACACACTCATTAGTCACAGTGTACTTTTTTCACATTTTATCCATGTTTGCTATCTTCAGTTTCAGTTATCAGAAACTCCTTAGGAGCGACTCAGTCTTGTCAAAGGATATCAGGTAATTTGGCTATCACAAGCAAAGAGAAATAGGCAGCTGGTGAAGTTTATTGTGTGCATATAATTATATACCATTTGATCTTATGAAGTTTCTTTTAAAAGTATATTGACAAAAGAGAGTGACTTTTAGACAGAACATCATCTATGGATTGAACAAATGGTTTTTAAACTTCTGCTTTATAAAAGACATTCTTTTAAGCATTGCCACAGACACAAAATAGAATGTAATTTGGTCCAGGAAGGATAAGACAATTATACAATTATCTCTGGTCCAAAGTAGATTGTGAAGCGTACCACGGGAGACATAGACTGCAGAGCTATGAAGCTGGGAAGCTGAAGCAATGACATCTGTTAGCAAGAATTAGGGAAGTCTTCTTGACAACACAGAAAATCAGTTTGGTCCTGAAGAATGCATAATTGTTTGTCTGTTTGTTTGTTTTGTTTTAATTTTTTCTTATAACATTAATACATTATGGTAGAAAGTTTTGAAAATCCAAATGTTCAGAAAAGTTAAAACAAAACAAAAACCTTAAGATTTTACTGCCCCCAAAAAACCCATAATTAACACTTGAGCATATTTTATTTCAGTCTTTCTCTGTATCACTGACACTTAATTCCAGGTCATCTGCTCACCACTTGAAAGCCAATACTTGAGAGACAAGTGTTGGTTGGAAAGGAAGGTTGCCTTATTCAGGAGCCCAGCAACCTGGGGAGAAGGCAGATTCATGTCCAAAAACCATCTCTGAAGATTTTGCTTGACCATGAAGGTTTTAAAGGGAGAATAATTTGGGGAGAGGGGTCAGAGTCTTTGTTTTTCTTCCACTGTGTGCAGACTTTCTTCTGATTGGTTGGTGGTAACATCACAGAGCAGTGCTCCAGGAATCTTGCACTCAGCCTGAAGTTGCAGTCTTCCACCTGGGTGGGGGTGGGGGGCTTACTTCCTATGAATGAACTCCAAGATAATGTTACATATATTGGAGGATCCTGCCCCAAGGCTGTACTTGGAAGTTCCTAGGTTAGGGGTCCCATCAGAGCTACAGATATAGCCACAGCAACTCAGGATCTGGCAGAGTCTGTGACCTACACTCATAGCTTAAGGCAATGCCAGATCCCCAACCCACTGAGCAAGGCTGGGGATTGAAACTGCATCCTCATGGATACTGGTCGGATTCGTTTCCACTGCGCCACAATGGGAACTCCGTACTGTTTTTCTTGACTGCTCCTCCCTGATCTCTGCATCCCCTCCCTTCCCTGATCAACAACTGTTTGAACTGACCCTTTGGAACTCCGGGAAGGTCATGGAGGCTCAAGGCAGCTTATTTCCTACAAACAAGAAATGGGGCTCACAATGGAAAGGCTTTGTACCAGGGAGCCCCACAGTGTCCTGTTTTTTTTCATTACCTCATATATTTGAGAAAATAGTATACTTCTACTTTTATATGCTGCTTTTACAAATTAATATTAACCTAGATAATTAAATAACTTAGAGAACACTGCATTTGAAAACTTCTTATAATTATTGTAATGTTCATGGCTGTTTATTCCACCTTTCTGAATATTCTAAATACTGAGCCAGCCCTCCTCTATAGGACAGTTAAGTTAGAAAGAGAAAGACAAATATCAAATGATCTCTTATATGTGGAATCTAAAATACGACATAAATCAACCTGTCTACAAAGACAGAAATAGACTCACAAAGGACAGACTGGTAATTGGTGGGGGGGGGCATGCAGGGAAAAGGGGGCTCAAGGAAGGAAAAATTGGGAGTTTGGACTTAGCAAATGCCAGCAATTATATGTAGAATGGACAAACAACAAGATCCTACTGTTTAACACAGGGAGCTGTATTCAGTATTCTGAGATTAAACCCTAATGGAAAAGAATGAAAGTCACTTTGCTATACAGCAGAAATTAATCCAAACTGTAAATTGGGGTGTTCCCATCATGTCATGGCTCAGCGGAAAAGAATCTGAATATTATGCATGAGGATTTGGGTTTGATACTTGACCCTGCTCAGTGGGTTCAGGATCCAGTGTTGCTGTGAGCTGTGAGCTGTGGTGTAGGCCAGGAGATACAGCTCCAATTCAACCCCTAGCCTGGGATCCTCCATGTACCACAGGCTCAGATAGGCTGGCAACTGTAGCTCAGCTTCGACCCCTAGCCTAGGAACTTCCATATGCCTTGGGTGCAGCCCTAAAAGACACACACACAACAAAAAAAAAAAATCCTGTAAATCAACTATACTTCAATAAAAAGTTTTATAAAATCTGCAGTCTATCCTGATTAGTGATACATTTGTAATAAATGATCCCCTCTCCCCCATTTCAGTCCCCTTTTTTCTCCGTCTCTCCTTTTCTCTTTCCTGTTTTTCTAGTTGGCAGACTGTAGATCTGCCTTTGGGAAATTCCCCCTCTGAAAATCTGGGTGAAAGGTACCTTGCTTACAGATACCAACAGGTCTTATCATTTCTGTTATGGCTACAAGTATACAGTAGTAAGCCCTTTTCCTTTTACAAAATTATTTTATGTACAATCCAGGCGTCCTTCCTTCATAATATACTTATATCATTTACTTCTTTCACATACCTAAAGAACTGCCTATTTTTATGATGCCTTTCTGTAATACTTGTCATAAATTAATTTCCTCAATCACACAAAGCATAAAAATTATAATCTAAATGAAACAGGAAGGCAGGAGAAAATAAAAAGACATGTATTGATTTAAAAGCTAAAATGCTAAATATCAATTGCTATTCTAAGGAGTGTTGACAGGTGGTATTCAAGTACATTTTTGCCCCTCTAAAATGACAACAAAACAGCTTACATTTTTCTTTCTACGGAGAGTGGAATGATAAAGTGTACCTGCCTAACAGATTGAATTAAAGGATATCTACATAAAATTTCAACCCTTCTCACTTATTCAATTGTAGTTAATTTCTGGAGGCTGTTTAATAGCAGACACCAACTATTTATTATCTTCCATCAATCTTGCCTCACCAGGTCTTTTTCTTTGCTACCTAGATGCTAATTTTTTAAACACTGGTGTTTGTCCCTTGACCTTAGGGAGTGTGGTTCAGAGAAAGATCATAGTTGATCCAAAGCAGTCCTAATAAGCTCCTTTCTCTTGGCCTGTGATTGGTCTGAGAATGGACATGTTACACAGTTTTTGTGATAAGACTATAGATAAGAATCTGCCAGATAGTAGCACCATTTATCCCTTCTTCTGTTTGCCTGGAACCCTGACATTCAGTAGTGTAGCAGAAGTTTAGTAACCATGAGGTGACATGCACAAGTATAAAAATCAACAAAATATTGATGATAAAGGAGAGAGAAAAAAAAACCTTATATTTCTGGAGGCATCACTGAGCATTTGTATCCATCCCTGGACTTCATCCCCTAATGTCTATTTGCACGAGAAAAGCAACTATTACTTGTTTAATTTACTGTAGGCAGGTCGATTTTATTTTCAATGAAGATCATTTCTGTTGGATGCAAACTTGATGCTCTATATTACTTTGTACTTAATTATGGTTTACATGAATGTAAAGAACTGAATACTAAGTAATCCTATGTTTTCATTAATTTTATTTTCTATTCTTCTGTGGAATGTCAATTTTTCTCTGATTTTTTTCATTTTCTCATAATTACTACCTAGTATTATGCATTTCTCCTCAGTTATTATTTAATTTTATTTGTGTAATTTCTTATTTAATAGCTGCTTTAGAAGTCTGCCATCTCTCACGTCTTGAACATTGGAGCACAAGGTATGCCTTAATGTGAAATATAACCAAATTAACCTACACCACAGCTCATGGCAATGCCGGATCCATAACCCACTGAGCAAGGCCACGGATCAAACCCTCAACCTCATGGTTCCTAGTCAGATTCGTTTCTGCTGTGCCACAATGGGAATTCCATAGTATTCTTATTCTCAATAATTCATCAGGAAACTCCTAGACTTATCTAGTTAAATACACCCTAAATAGAGTGCGCAGAATGTGACAATGTCCAGTAGTGTATGTTTAAAGTTATGGAATGCATCTTTTGAAGGATAAAACCAATTTTGAGGAGAAAAAGAGGTTCTTTTTCCTTTCCACTTTTTTTCTAACTTTTCTAGGAGGAAAAACAGAAGATATTTTGAGGCAAAAAAAGATAGTTTCCCAGAATGCCCCTAAAAAATTGTTATTCAGAGTCCTGGCTGATTTATTTTTGTTAATATAATGGACTTCATTTCTAATAATTTTTACTGACCTTTAGGGATAAGAATTTATAATTTTCAAAAAGTTTTTGATAATTTTCAGAAAATATATTTTCCAGAAAGGTAATAATATAACCCTCATAAAAATACAAGCTGATAGTTATTTTATTCAAATTGTAGGAGCCAATAAGATAAACCTGGTTTCCAGTACCTTTGTGAAACAGGGATTTTGGAGAAGTATTTGATAATGTTAGAATGAGATTGCTAAGTTAGATACACACAAAGCTGATTATTGCAGCTTACCAGGTGATAACTTTTAGGGGTATCTTCTCTATTGGACAGAAATCTGCAAGTTAATATGTAACTTCACACTGCTTGTAATTAACCATGTTTAAATAAAAATGGAAAGATCAAACACAGGTGTATTCTCTTGGAGAGTTAAGTAATTCCTGAGTGAGTTTGTTAAAACTATGTCATGGTGTATATCATTAGGACATATTTCCCACCATTTGTTTTACTTTGTTTTGTCCTGTTAATTAAATTTTAAGAGTTTAATAAGTACAGTTAATAACCTTTAAACATGTACAGAGTTACCGAATTCTGAAGTAGCCCCGTTTGAGACTTGACAGTTCTTGCTTCCTACATCATTTTAGTGTTATGAAGACTCCCTCCTACCTTGTGATAACCTTATATCAGTGGAACTAATGAAAGATTGGAGGATCCATCCCTTCTAAATTCATAAAATGAGAAACTGGTGCAACATAAATGTAAATACACTGGAATTTCAAGTTTAATATTATGAAACAATTTTACTTTGCCTTTAACATGATAAACTTGATAACATGTCCTTTATATTGTTTATTATCATATTGCTTTGAAGAAAATTTATTTGAAGATGATTGGCTTTAGACTAGAGATAAAAGATACATTCTGAACTTTAGAACCGATTTTGAAAATGGGATAAGAGTAACCAATTTGTGTGGGAAGGTGGGCTTTGTTCTGTTCATGAATGAAGTTTGTGTCCTTGAGTCACCTTATTACTATTCTTTAGGGACTAGTGCTATTACTACTGGACTAAATATCCCATTTTCCTAGGAATGGAAAGGTACAGGAGCTGAGAGCTTGTTCTTCCCCTTTGTGCTAACTAACTATGTTAGTTAGCCATAACCTTCTAAATGGCTGGGCAGAGTGTGTTCCTGAGGAGGAAGTGCACCTTCAGTCTGGCATCTGACAAAGAGTCTTTATCACCAAAGTTGACATAAGTCATTCCTGGGAAAGCTTATTTGATGGTGCTTATTTAAAAATGACTCATTTTGGGAAAAAAGATATTTTTCCCTTACCAATAGGTTATCCTTAATAATGCTAGTTGGTACTTTTCCAAAATCTTTTACCTAGAGATTTTTGTTTTTCTTTTTTTAAGTGAAGTATAGTTCCAAGTATACAATATAGTGATTTGATATTTGTATAGGTTATGGACCATGCAAATTCATTATAATATTACTGACTGCATTCTCTGTCTGTATATCCCATCCTATGACATATATTTTGTAACTGGTAGGTTGTACCTCTTAATCCTAGTCATTACCCTCCTCCTTTCTGGCAATCACTCTTCTCTGTTCTGTGGGCCTGTTTCTGTTGTTATATTTATTCATTTTTTTGTTTTTGTTTTAGATTCCTTATTATGTTGTCTTTGTCTGATTTACTCCACTAGCACAATAACCTCTGGGTCCATTTGATCATGGTGTATTATCATTTTAAGTTTGCTAGTCTTTTGTTGAGGATTTTTGCATCTGTGTTCGTCCTTGATACTGGTCCGCAATATTGGGTTTTTGGGTTTCTTTGTTTTTTGTTTTATTTTTTGGTACCTTTGTGTTGTTTTGGTATCAGGGTGAATGGTGACCTTATGAAATGAGTTTGGAAGTGTTCCCTTTTCTACAATTTTTTGCAATAGTTTGAGAAAGATCGGTATTAAATCTTCTTTAAATGTTTTTAACATTCCCTGTGAATAAGTCTGGTCCTGGCCTTTAGTTTGTTGGGAATTTTTGGATTACTGATTCAGTTTCATTACTGGCAATCAATATTTTCTTGTTTTCTATTTCTTCCTGATTCAGTCTTGTATTTATTTTTCTTGGAATTTATCTGCTTCTTCTAGATACTCTAACTTGTTGCAGTAAATTGTTCGAAGTGTTCTCATATGATTTCTGTGGTGTTGCTTGTAACATTTCCTCTTTCATTTCTGATCTTGTTTGGCTACTCTCTCTTTTCTTGATGTGTTTGGTTAAATTTTTATTAATTTTGTTGATCTTTCTGGGAAAAAAAGTCTTTAGTTTCATTGATCTTTTCTGTTAATTTTTGTCTCTATTTCACTTACTTTACGTATCTTTATTCTTTCTTTCCTTCTGCTTATTTTAAGCTTTGTTTGTTCCAGTTCCTTTTAGTGCAAAGTTAGGTACTTATTTGAGATTTTTCTTGTTTTCTGAGATATACCTATATTGCTATAAACTTTCCTCTTAGAATTGCTTTTGCTGTGTCTCATAGATTTTAGAGTTGTCTCAGGTATTTATTTCTGCTTTGATTATTTTTGTTGACCTATTGATTTTTTAGCAGCATTTTTTTTTTTTGTCTTGAAGTATTTGTGGGGGTTTTTTTCTAGTTTTCTACTGGTATTTCTAGTTTCATTCCATTGTGGTAGGAAAAGATTAATATTGTGTTTAGTCTTCTTAAATATATTGAAAGTTGTTTGGTAACCTAACATGTGATCTATCCTGGAGAATGTCTATGTGTACTTATAAATAATATATTCTGCTGTTTTTGAATGAAATGCTGTGTAGATATTAAGTCCATCTGATCTAATGTGTCATTAATATTACATTTTCCTTTTCATTTTCTGTCTGGATGATCCATTCATAGATTTAAGTAGGGTGTTAATATCCCCTATTATCATTATATTATTGTCAGTATCTTCTTTTTATATTTCATATTTGCTTTATATATTTATATGTTTCTATGTTAGGTGTATATATGTTTTTGAATGTAATATCCTTCTGTTGGATTGACTCCTTTACATAGTGCCCCTCTTTGTCTTTTTTTTTTACAGTTTTCATCTTAAAATCTATTTTGTCTGTTATGAGCATTGCTATCCCAGCTTTATTTTCATTTCCATTTGAGTGTTATATCTCTTTCCATCCTCTCACTTTCAATTTGTGTGTGTGTTTAGCTTTGAATTAAGTCTATTTTAGGCAGCATATTGGTGGGGCTTTCTGTCTATTGGATCACCTTGTTTTTGGATTTGTGCTTTTAGTTCCTTTACATTTAATGCAATTATCGATAGGTACTTATTACCAGTTTCTTCCTTATTTTCTAGTTGCTTCTGTAGTTATTCTCTGTTCTTTTCTTATTTATTTTCTTCCTTTGTGGTCTGATGATTTTCTTTAGTGTTTGAGTTTCATTTTCTTTATGTTCTGTGTCTTTTGTAGTTTTCTGGTTTTAGGTTCATATACACTGATGAACTGAATACACACATATATACATGTAAATATATTCTGGTATATATGCATGTATATATATGTTTAAATTGATAGTTATTTAAGTTATTTACATTCAAACATATTTGAAAAACTTCACATTTTTAACTACCCTTGTGTTATGATTTTTACATTATATTTTACATATTTTTTGTATCCTTTAACTGCTTATTGTAGTTAAGAGACCTTCTCTGACCCTTGTGTTTTAATCTTCTTACTAGCTTTTTAAGTGTTTAATACAGTGCCTTTACTATATATTTGGCTTTATCAGTGATATTTTTTTCTTTCATACATTTCCTTATTTCTTATTATGACCTTTCATTTTCACTTAAAGACCCTTTAACATCTTTTTTAAAGCTAGTTTAGTGGTGATGAACTCTTTTAGCTTTTGCTTATTGGGAAAACTCTTTATCTCTTCTTCAAATCTGAATAAGTGGTCGAGTAGAGTACACTTGTTTGTAGATTTTTTTTTTTTTGTCGTTTTGCCATTTCTTGGGCCACTCCTGCGGCATATGGAGGTTCCCAGCTAGAGGTCTAATCAGAGCTGTAGCTGCCAACCTACATCAGAGACAGAGCAATGCAGGATCCGAGCCGCGTCTGCAACCCACACCACAGCTCACGGCAATGCTGGATGCTTAACCCACTGAGCAAGGGCAGGGATCGAACCTGCAACCTCATGGTTCCTAGTCGGATTTGTTAACCACTGCACCACAACGGGAACTCCGTGTTTGTAGATTTTTGGGCTTTAAATATGCCATGGCATTCCCTTCTGCCTTCATCATTTATTCTGAAAAATAAATCAGCTCTTAACCTTGTGGGGTTTCCCTTGTATGTGACTCTTTATTTTTCTCTTGCCTATTTTAAAATTCTCTCTTGATTTTTAACTTTTGCCATTTTAATTATGATATGTCTTTGTGTGAGTCTCTTTGGGTTCATCTTTTTTGGGACTCTCTGTGCTTGATATTTGTTTCCTACTTTAGGTAAGGGAAGTTTTCATCCATTATTTGATCAAATATATTTTATTCCCCCTTTCTCTTCTCTTTATGGAAACCCTATAGTATGAATATTAGCATGTTTGATGTTGTTCGAAACAGCCCTTAAACTATTTTTCAAAAACTTTTCTTTCTATTTTTGTTCTTCTGACTGGGTGATTTCCACTACTCTGCCTTCCACATTGCTGATCTGATTAATCTATATCACCTAATCCACTGTTGATTCCCTCTCATGTATTCTTCATTTCAATTATTGTATTCTGATTGCTTTGATGGGTTCTTTTGTATATTTTTAAATTCTTTGTCAACATTATCACTGTGTTCCTCCATTTTTCTTCTGAGTTGGGTGAGCATTTTTATGACTTACTTTGAATTCTGTTATGTAAATTACTTATCTCCATTTCATTAGAGTTTTTTTTCCTCAAGTTTTTATCTTTTTTTTTTTTTTTTGGTTTTTGGAATGTATTCCTTTGTTTTCTCATTTTGTTTGACTTTCTGTAATTACCTCTATGGAATTAGGTGATGTAGTTAGCTCTTCAGGTCTTAGATGTGTGTCCTTGTGTGGGAACATCCCCAGCTGGACTTTGTGTGCCTGGTGGCTTTTGTGGGAGGGCTGGACCTGAAGCTAGCATGGACCGTGGGTTCTCTTGGGGTGACTTGGAAGCTGACATCTTGGCTGAGTAATGAGTACTGGAGTTAGAGCCCAGTGGGGGCCAGGGCTTCTCCTGGGGAGTGTTGGAAACTGCCACCTTAATGCATGTAATCTGGAGCTGGTGGGCCAGTGCTTCTCCCAGGGTACACTTGGGGGCACCATGCTGGTGGTGAGGTTGGAGACAGGGCCAGGTGTGGGCCTGGGGATGTGCTAGGGCAAACTTGGCAAATGCTTTTCATTTCTGCATGTTGTGACTGGGAGTATGTTTTTGTGTGTGTTCTTTAAGTACAGCATGTCAGTTTCCTGTAGCCCTCAGGTTCTCCCAGTTGTGAGCCCTACTGCTTTTCCAAACCATTTAAGGGGGCTTATCTTCCTGGTCTTGTCCACAGGGCTGGAGTGCTCAATGTGGGGCATGACCTCGCTCCTTAAAGAGGACTTCCCAGTTTGTGACATCACCTTCTTCCTCTGGGTTGCCCATTAAGATTCAGGTTCTAACTGGTTTACTTCTCCCTTCCTACTAGACTCTGGGTGGTTCTTACTTTACATCCTTGGTTGTAGAAGAGATGTCCTGCTAGTCTCCAGGTTGCTCTCAGATAGAGTTTTTCTGTTTGTAGGTGTAATATTGCTGTGTTCAGATAGGTGGTAAGAGCTTTTAGCCTTTGTTAGATGAATAAATGATAAATAGGGATTTCCTATTGCGGCTCAGCAGTAATGAACCTGACTAGTATCCATGAGGATGTGGATTTTATCCCTGGCCCCACTCAGTGGGTTAAGGATCCGCTGTTTCTATGGCTATGGTATAGGCCAGCAGCTGCAGCTCCAATTAGACCCCTAGCTTGGGAACTTCCATATGCCACAGGTGTAGTCCTTAAAAAAAATGGTAAATGAATACACAGAGTCAAATTATGTTTGTTGATTTAACAAAGATTTCAAACATTTTTCTTTTAGGTGAATTCTTTTATTCTAGGCTAAATAAATTAACACCTATATCAGAATCCTAGATAGTGGGATATGCACGTGATACTTTACCCAAAATTGTTTTGGGAAGTTATCTGGTCCAACTGAATAAGGATAGCAAGAAAAAACAGGCTAATGATATATGAATTATAATTTATATTAATATTTGGTCTGGGGTAGTGGTGTTCTGTTCAATAATAGGAGGGAATTATTGGCAAACTGTTGAAACATTGAAAATTTGTAATTTTTAATAAGTTAGAGTGAAAGGTGCTTGCTACAAAGACTTCCATTTTTTTCCAGAAGTTCTAATTCTTCATTCATACTACAAGTTATATTTATTTTTTGCTATTGTTTAAATTAAAAATATCCTGAATATTCCTACAATGTTTATATAGCAAGTCTATGTTTTAAAATTAATAAAAATTAATAATATTCTTGCATTCCAATAGTTGTTAACATTTGTAGATGACATAGAAAAGTAGAAATGTTATCATCTTTTTAAAGTCAAGAATTTTCAGAGTTCACTTTTGGTGCACTGGGTTAAGGATCTGGTGTTTTCACTGCAGCAGCTTGGGTTGCTGCTGTGGTGTGGGTTCAATCCCTGACCTAGGAATTTCCACATGCCATGGACATAGCCAAAATAAATAAATAAAAATAAAGTCAGGAATTTTCCCTGCAGCAGCCAAGACCTTTGAAGACCCTTCTTTCATATTATTTTCTCATAGAATATGACACCTCTATGCCATAGAAAATGCCTTTATTTTTCAAAGGTTAAAAACTGAGTATGAACTATATATTCAATCATGAAATGCCAGATAATTAAAATTTAAATATTTTTATCTCCATCAGTGATCAATCTAATCCAAAAAATGACTTCACCTTATTAATGGAAAATTTAACTAAACTTGATCAGCCCATTGTTAGCAGTGGGGCTTCAACTAATTAAATTTTCACATAATTATTTTTTCAATCTACTGACATTTCTTGTAAAGCATATTTTTTTCTTCTTTTTCTCTTATTAGCATCCCATAACCTTTCACCTTAAATTGGGAAATTTAATGAAATACTAATGAGATGTTCAGATTCAAAAGAATGTTTAACAATGTTATTTTCCAAGACATTTTAAATGAAGTGCTGTGATTACACATCATTTTTTCTTTGGCAATCTGACAGTTTCTCTGAAAAGATGCATTTTTATTTCTAAACAAATGAATCTACTGCCAGTGTTAATACTTATGGTGTTTTCTTTGATAAAGGTCAAAGGAGAAAATGGCTAAGCCATAAAGGGAAATACTTTCATGTATTCAAATTTTGGCATCATCACAAACACTTTTTTTTTTCCACAAAGACTTTCAGTAGCGTTTATGTTTGTTCTGTCCTTGGAAATCATTTCCTATGTTGCCAACACTACACAAAATTGAGTCCCAAGATCCTCATTCATTATATAGGCCTTATATGTGAACTATCTTCAACACAAAGATAATTTTTTTTCATATATTTTTCACTGTATATTCTTTTATCACTTCCAGTGGTCTTTCAGCCATTTTATTGTATCAGTTTTTATATTAAGAAAATAGTTCAGAATTTTCTCCAACATGGTTGGTTGAAAATTGTTTTTTGCCATTGTTAATTTCAAAAAGTATATTTCAACTTCACAACCTATTCCTGGTAATGCCATACAGTTCTTTAGGGAAGTTATCTGTCCTTTAGATTTTTGTCCAAGTGTTCAGGCTCTTCCTGCTCAGCCTTATTGCTTCTTCCTCAGATCCCTTCCATTTTAGATTCTTTCTCAACTTCAATTAGTTTTGTTGTGTAAAGTTCTTGGCTAAAAGTAACACTATCTCATTATTTCAAGAGTCAGATAGTAATGGGAAAATAGGATAAAGGATTAAGACAAGAGGGATTGGTGGGGATTGTGATGAATCAAGGAATGAATGTCCTACCTAAATGGCTTTAAGTTTTAACAATGTACTAAATTTTTTTCCACCAAAAAAAAAAATTGGAAAAAACAAAAAACAGATCCTTGGCCAGAAGTTGCCCAGTAGTCTACCAATTTGTGACCTGTCCTCTAAACTGACAATCTAATAATCAGAATTTTAAGCCCTTTGTCTAATGTCATAATATAATGTTAGAACTATACATTGGATGTAGATTTGCCATTTACAAAATCTTTGATCTTAGCTTGATATTACATTATTATATACCATTGAACAGTTAAAAAGTAGGGACAAGTTTTATGAGGATAATGAGGGTTCATTGAAGTGAGATGATATAACAAAGGTATGTTTTGTATAAAATTTTCATATACAAAAGGAGGATTATAGACTTGAAAATACAATGTAATTTCATGTTAATGAGATAGATAGTTTTTAAAAATTTGGTAACAAGTCATCATAAATTTGTAGCTTAAAACAACATACATTTATTATCACATAGCTCTTAGGTCAGAAATCTGAGTGGCTACCCTTCAAAACCACTGCCACATCTTCTGCTCCTAATACTACTATTCCTCCTGTATTTTACTGCCTATTCTAAGTTCCCAATTTGCTTTAACTCATTTTTTTTAAATTGTCTTTTTAGGGCCATATCCATGACATATGCAAGTTCCCAGGATAGTAAGCCATAGCTGATGGCCTACAGCACAGCCACAGCAATGTCAGATCTGAGCCACATCCTGACCTACACTGCAGCTCACGGCAGCACCAGATCCTTTACCCCACTGAGCTAGGCCAGTGATCAAACCCACATTCTCGTGGATACTAGTCAGGTTCCTAACCTGCTTAGCCACAATGGGAACTCCTGTTTTAACTCATTTAGATCTCATAACAACTCTAGGAAGAAAGCTGTTAGCTTTATTCCAGTTTTAAAGATGAGGGAACTCACCAGTTGGTGGTCACTGGAATTGACTTCATCAGCAACTATGTATTTCTCCCATTGTTTCTTCACCTGAAAATGGAAAGGAAAGAGTTTCCAGGAGAGAGATAAAAGCAAGGAAGGCATTGCTGTGCTGAGGTATTGCCTCTCTCCGACCCTAAGTTACCAGAGATGTCACTTTAATTTAGCTAAATGATGCCGTCCTTTTTCCTTCTCTCAAATATGCAAGAACAACCTCTCATGAAAAATCCCTTGGCTCATCATCCATGCAGGAAAACAACAACAACAACAATGACAACAACAACAAATTATCGCTACTGAAAACAAAAGAATTTGTTACAAACATTTTGGGATGGTTGGAGGAAGTTGATATATGCATGATATTAGTACCTACTGCAAGCTCTTTTTATCCTATTGGGATGAAAAAAGAGAGAGTAGGAAACCAGACTCCAGTGGTGGCTCTGGGTTGGGGTTCACCTCCATCACTCTTCAGAAACCTCAAAGGCCGCTCAGTCTCAGGCTACACACAGATGACAAGGTGACGACTGACAGACACTACCAGAAGCAGAAGCAAGAAGAGAAATTTCTCTCTCCCACTTCTGCTTTCCTTTGCTGCTTTCCGTTGGTGGGACCTAAACTGATCCAGCATGGAGCGGAGTCTAGGAAATGAAACTTGTGGATTTTCCAGGTCTTTGAGATATAAAGTGGACTAGGAAGGGTCTGGAATGGAGTGACAGGCAATAGTCAGATGATGGGCACCCTGGTGACCAATGCTGTGGGACACTGGTATAGTTCCCCAAGTTCCTTGTTTCCTATCCACACTCATTTTCTGCTCCTCTGCATCAGCACTGGGCCTTCTTCCTCTGATCTGGGTGTGTGTGTGTGTGTGTGTGTGTGTGTGTGTGTGTGTGTGTCTTTTTAGGGCCGCACCTGCAGCATATGGAAGTTCCCAGGCTAGAGGTCAAATCGGAGCTGTAGCCACTGGCCTACACCACAGCCACAGCAACACCAGATCTGAGCCTTGTCTTTGACCTTCACCATAGCTCACTGCAATGCCAGATCCTTAACCCACTGAGCAAGGCCAGGGATCAAATCTGCATCATCATGGATCCTAGTCAGATTCATTTCCACTGAGCCATGATGGGAGCTCCTCATCTGGGAATTTTAATGGAGGTGGGTGTCCATTTCTTTTCTAAGGGTCCTTTCCTTTGCTTGTGTGGAATTCCAACCCTGTCTTCAATTATCAGGGTCTTCCTGCTTCATAATTTCATCCATTCTGTCCCTGGTCCTGCCGTGGTATCTGTCCAAAGCCCACAGTGCCCTAAATCTTCCTATTTATTACTTCTTTTATTTCAGAGAGAAGGGCAGTGATTACTGGATTTGCTTGTGTTGTTAAAATTAGGATTTATTGAAATTGTGACTGCGAAAATGGTTGTTAATAAGTTCTACATTTTTCTCCATAAGATTTATAGTTTTGTTTAAGCTATAAGCTTTACAGTTTTAACTTTTGCATATATGTCTGTGAGCCACCTCAAATGAATTATCATGTATAAACTGAGACAGGGCTCAAAATTCATTTTTTTCCATAAAAATATTTCTGTTACTGTAGCATCACTTATTAAAAATACATCATTTTTAACCAGTTATTCAGCATGATATTTGAAATATTCCATTTTTCAGTTTTCATGGTTTTTTTAGGTATGTTTAGTTTTATTTTTATAATAGTAGCTTTTAACAAGCAGCTAAAAAATTCTGAGTTTTGTTTGTTTGTTTGCCAACAATGTAAAAACAAATAGTGTTCAAAGCACCTCTTGGCAGTAAGGACTGTATCTTTGCTTCTGAGGAAGAATGATCTTACCCTTGTAAATTTATTTCAGAAGAGCTCTATTTATAATCCATAATACACGCAATTGTGTAGAGAAAATAAGACATCACTAATAAGTGACACAAAACCCTCATTTTGTTATCAAGGTTTAATACTTTCAGAAAAAATCCAGAAAGTTATGAGACTTTCCTTGTATCCATTTTTATGGCTAAAATGTCAAGATCTCTGCTCAACTTTTCTAGCTCCCCAGGCTGCTGGGTGTTGCTCACAGTCATCTGTATCTCACAGGTCCTCCAGGGAAGGGACAGCAGAGTCTAACAGGCAGAGTCACTCTGTTTTGTTTCTGTATTTCTGTTAATGGATTGACTTTATCATATAATCATTTTTTTTCTCATTTTACATGTCACTGCTCCTTTAGATTTTATGTTCCATTTTTAATTTCATTTTTATTCACACATTTTTTAAAGTAACAGAATGTCATGAAATTATGAAAACAGAGGACCTTCATTCTTAGGCTTAGTCAAATATTTAATGTTATGTAAATATTCTTGTTAGACTACATTTACCAACAATATAAAGTATACAATTTTTAATTGGGGTGAAGATTTTGTGCATTTTACCTGAAGGTTCAGACCTAAAAATCTAATTGGGGTATGGTTGATTTACAATGTTGTATTAGCCTCAGCTTTATAGCAAAGTGAATCATTTATATACATACATATACCCATTCTTTTTTGTCCCATATAGATTATTACAGGATATTGAGTAGAGTTCCTGTGCTATGTAGTAGGTCCTTGTTAATTGTCTACTTTATATACAATAATGTGGATGTGTTAATCCCATCCTTCCCATTTATCCCTCCCCTGGACATCTTCCCCTTTGGTAACCCTAAATTTGATTTTGAAATCTGTGAGTTTGTTTCTATTTTGCATGGGAGTTATTTGTATCATTTTTATTAGATTCCAAATGTAAGTGATATCATATGGTATTTGTCTTTCTTTAACTTTATTTAATATGAGAATCTCTAGTTCCATCCATGTTGCTGCAAATGGCATTATTTCATTCTTTTTTGTGGCTGAGCAGCATTCCATTGCTTATATGTACCACATCTTCTTTATCCATTCCTCTGTTGATGGACATTTAGGTTGCTTCCATGTCTTGGCTATTGTAATTAGTGCTTAAGTGAACATTTGGGTGTATATAGCTTTTTGAATTATGTTTTTCTTGGGATAGATGCCCAGGAATGGGATTGCTGGATCACATGATAGTTCTGTAATTAGTTTTTTAAGGCCAAACTAGTTTTTTATTGACAAGATTTTATTAAAATTTCCATTTCCTGCTTTCCAAAAATTGTTCTTACAAACTTGTTGATTTAGGTTGAATGTTTTTTTGAAAAATTGAGTTATCATTGACATATAACATTATGTTAGTTTCAGATGCACAGCATAGTGATCAATATTTTTGTGTGTTGCAAGATTATTACCGCAACGTTTCACCACATTATTACAAATTTTTTTCTTTTTTTTAAGGGTTTTTTATCAGAAATGGGTGTTGGATTTTGTCAAAGGCTTTTTCTGTGTCTATTGAAAGGATCATTGGTTTTTATTCTTCAGTTTGGTAATGTGGTGTATCACACTGATTGATTTGCAGACACTGAAGAACCCTTGCATTCCTGGGATAAATCCCACTTCATCATGATGTACAATTCTTTCGATGTATTGTTGGATGCAGTTTGCTAGTATTTTGTTGAGGATTTTTGCATCAAGTTCATCAGTGAAATTGGCCTGTAGTTTTCTTTTTTTGTGGTATCTTTGTCTGGTTTTGGTATCAGGGTGATGGTGGCCTCATACAATGAGTTTGGGACTATCCCTTCCTCTGCAATTTTTTTGAAATAGTTTCAGAAGGAGAGGTGTCAACTCTTCTCTAAATGTTTGATAGAATTTGCCTGTGAAGCCATCTGGTCCTGGACTTTTGTTTGTTGGAATTTTTTTAATCACAGTTTCAATTTCAGTTCTTGTGATTGGTCTATTCATCTTTTCTATTTCCTCTTGGTTTAGTCTTGGAAGATTGCACTTTTGTAAGAATTTGTCCATTTCTTCTAGGTTTTCCATTTTATTGGCGTATAGTTGCATATAGTAGTCTCTTATGATCCTTTGTATTTCTGTGATGTCTGTTGTTACTTCTCCTTTTTCCTTTCTAATTTTATTGATTTGAGTCCTCTCTCTTTTTTTTTCTTGATAAGTCTGGCTAAGGGTTTATCAATTTTGTTGAACTTTTCAAAGAACCAACTTTTTGTTTCCTTGATCTTTTCTATGGTTTTCTTCATTTCTATTTCATTGATTTCTGCTCTGATCTTTATGATTTCTTTCCTTCTATTAACGTTAGGCCTTGTCTCTTCCTCTCTCTCAAGCTGCTTTAGATATAAAGTTAGCTTGTTTATTTGAGCTTTTTCTTGTTTCCTGAAGTGGGCTTGTATTGCTATAAACTTTCCTCTTAGAACGGCTTTTGCTGCATCCCATAGGTTTTGGAGTGTCATATCTTTGTTGCCATTTGCTTCTAGGTATTTTTTAATTACCTCTTTGATTTCTTCAGTGATCCATTGGTTGTTTAGTAGCATGTTGTTTAGTCTCCATGTTTTGTGTTTTTTGCAGTTTTTTTCTTGTTGTTGATTTCCAGTCGTATAGTGTTGTGGTCGGAAAAGATGATTTCAATTTTCTTAAAGTTACCAAGGCTGGATTTGTAGCCCAGGATGTGATCACTCTTAGAGAATGTTCCATGTGCACTTGAACAATTTTTTTTCTCACGATGATATCTTTTAAGATCTGCTCTCTTAGCCACTTTCAAATATACAAAATATTATTATTAACTATAGTTACCATGCTGTACATTATATTCCAAGGACTTGTTTATTTTATAACTGGAAGTTTACCTTTTGACCACCTTCTCCCATTTCTTCCACCCATCACCACTGCCTCTGGAAACCACCAATCTGTTCAATGTTTCTACGAGTTCTTTTTTTTTTTTTTTAAGAGTCTACATATGAGTGAGAGGCTATTAAATTTGTCTATTTATGACTTATTTCTCTTAGCGTTATGTCCTCAAGATTTGTCTATGTTGTTGCAAATGGTGGGATTTCCTTTTTTATGATTTTGTAATATTCTGATATATATACATACATAGTTTATGTATAAATATATATATATATGTGTGTGTGTGTGTATATATAGCATATCCTCTTTATCCATTCATCTGTTGATGGACACTCTATGCCTTAGCTCTTATAAATAAATAATGCTGTAATGAACAATGAGGATGCACTTATCTTTTTAAGTTAGTGTTTTCGTTTTCCTCAGGTAAGTAGCCAGAAGTAGAATTGATGGATCATATTGTAATTCTGTTTTTAGTTTTGTGAGGAACTTCCATAGTGTTTTCTATGGTGGCTGTACCAATTTATATTCCCACTAATTGTGTATATGTGTCCCCTTTTCTCTACATCCTTGACGATATTTATTTCTTGTGTTTTCATTAGTAACCATTCTAATAGGGGTAAGGTGATATCTCATTGTAATTTTGATTTGATTTTCCTTGATAATGACTGATATTGAGCACCTTTTCATGTACTATTGGCCATTTGTATGTCTTCTTTAGAAAAATCCCTATTCAGGTCCTCTGCTCATTTTTAAATTAGATTTTTTTATGTGCTATTGAGTTGTATGAGTTATTTTTGATATTAACTCATTATCAGATACATGATTTGCAAATATTTTCTCCCATTCAGTAGATTACCTTTGTTTTGTTGATGACTTCCTTTGTTGTGCAGAACCAAATTACATTTTAATTCATAAGATTTTTGTTATTTATCATGTATATATCTAAATTTCATTTTTTTGTCTTTTTTTGTATTTTTAGGGCTGCATCTGCAGCATATGGAGGTTCCCAGGCCAGGGGTCCAATCAGAGCTGTAGCTTCTGGCCTATGCCACAGCCACAGCAATGTGGGATCTGAGATGTGTCTGAGACCTACACCACAGCTCACAGAAATGCTGGATCCTTACCCCACTGAGCGAGGCCAAGGATCAAACCTGCAACCTTGTGCTTCCTAGTTGGATTTGTTTCCACTGCACCATGACAGGAACTCCAATATATTTAAATTTCTAAATGTACTTTCATAGAGCAGATTACATTTTAGGGTAATATAATTTATTGGGCCCTAAAAATCTCATATATATTTGATATATACCCTAATTTTTTCTGAAATTAACTTCTAATTTTAACATTTAAAACATTAATGGCACAAAGTTTCATTAGAAAATATTTTTATATTACTGATATCACTTTCGTGTTGCCTATTATCAATTTCAGAGAAAGAAATGCGATTAAAGCACATTGAAAATTTATCTGAAAAAAAAATTATCTGAGTTAGGAAATTATGTCTTCCCTCAATCCATGAAATAACAAAAAAGTTAAAATATAATACATCTATTTGGAAAGATAGGAACTAGGAAAAATATCTTAGGTTTAATAGTTCAGAGCACAGATCTAGAGATGGACACATTGGCATTTTCAGTGTTTCACCTACCGCATAATGTCTGGATGATCTTTTGTAAGACACAGTAATATTCCTCATTTTTCTCCCTTTTAAAAAGGTGAAAATAATACTTCTTTATACAGTTGTCATGAGGATTAAATGAGAGAAATGTGTGTCAAGAGCTTTGCGTCACATTAGACATGGTGAATGTTCAATAAATGTTGTTGATCTCCTTCTCCTACTTTTTCTTGTCCTCCTTCTTCTCTTTGATATCAGTTTCATCATCATCTTCATCATCACTGTTATCATCATCATCATCTTCATCATACTCATCCTCATCTTCATTGTCATCTTCATCATAATCATCATCATCATTATCATCATCATCACCACTATTCATTGTTTCCTAGGAAGTCAACACCACATGACACCACAGTAATGCTCTCCCTTCTCCAGGACTTTGTGCCATTGATTTCTACATTTTATTTCCTTGAGCTCTCCCTTTCCATTTTTTTCCCATAAGCATTCAAACAGGTGTGTCCTCCTCCTTTAAAAGAGAATATTTGTTTCAGTCTACCTCTTCCCTATCACTCCATGGTCCTTCAAAGCAAAATTTACCAAAATAATTGACTGAAAGTCATCTTCACTTTCTCCATTCCACTTTGGATTCACTGTTGCCATCTGGTCTCTGAGTTTGACAAATTCCCTGGCTGTGTTTATCCTTTCTCACCCATACATTACTTCTGACATCAGATGTGTTTTTTTTTTTTTAATCATACACCAAGCAATTCTTAGTAATCTCAGCTGAGTGTCCTACAATTTAATTCAGTCCTGAGGCTAACAGGAGTTAGTGCAGACATCGCAGATTAGGGGCCCCATCCCCAAAGACTGTTCCCCTGCCCCCAGAAGATGCCACTTGCAAGTAGTACCTCCAACTTTTTTCTTTCTTAAGTCTCCATACTGGACTTATATTTTAGCTCTGTTAGTCTACTCTCATAGTATTAAACACTATCTACCTGCCAAGGGAAACTGATATTTTTATCTCAAACTTATTATGCCACCAACTGAACTCAATCTTTCTTCCATATCTGTCTTCTAGTTTTCTCCATTTTAGTTTACAGAATCTATCTTCATTTAATTGCTCATGTTAGAAACTGAGGGGTCCTCTCTTGGCCTCCCTCATCTTCCTTTTGTAACCTGCTGTGACACTCTGTCAGGTCTAACATGTTCTATAGCTTGAAGCCATCAACTTCCCTTCATCCTCAAAGATGCTGGAAAATGATCCATTCCCTCTCACACTTAGGCAAATGTAATCGGTTTCTTATCAGTCAATCTGTTCCACTTTGGGCTCTTTCTAATCAATATTCCATATTGCCCTCATAATGATATAGCAGTGTTTCCTATACATTCTTTTTTTTTTGTCTTTTTAGGGCTGCACCTGTGGCATATGGAGGTTCCCAGGCTAGGGATCGAATTAGAGCTGTAGCTGCTAGCCTACACTACAGCCATAGCAACACCAGATCTGAGCCACGTCTTTGATCTACACCATAGCTCATGTCAGTGCTGGATCTTTAACCCACTGACTGAGGCCAGGGATCAAACCTGTGTCCTCATGGATGCCAGTCAGATTCATTAACTGCTGAGCCACAGCAGAACTCCAGTTTCTCTTATACGTTCTTTAATTTATAACTGAAAATGAAATGATACAGCAGAACTTTCTTTTGCCCTACTCATGGAAGAATAATTCTCGATAAAACAAGTATAAAACTTTTAAATACACATAAGTTGCTTAACCAAGATGTTTATTCAACCAACTAACTTTGGAGTCAATAATGCCTAATTATTTCTCTTTTTTTTCACTGTGTTTTTCAGTATTTTTTCCCTTCTTCTTGTGGTTGAGATACTTCTCATCATTAATTCCAAATTACACATGCTTTTCATGAGACCCACATTTTCTTCTAGAGGCCATTCAGTGAAATTAATTAAGAGATTTTTCATATTAGCAAAATATTCCAATTATAGATACATGTTAAATGAAGAGGATTGACTACAGGAGAAGAGTCAGTGACTCATGAAGGAAAAAGGCGATTTGTAATGCTATATTTATATAATGGGGACAATTAAAATCATTGATATGATTAGAATATTTCCCAAAGAGACACAGAAATCTTTTTTTCCTCATGTTTGATTGCCCAGACAATATCCACTGGATATAACTGCCATTTCTCACAAGCTGGGCACATGGCTAAGCCCATGAGGAAAGACAAGACTCCTTAGGACAAAGTGGTATCAGATGAGAACATTGTTACAAATGAGACAAAATAGTTCTTATTTTGTTTCATTTTGGTTTTGGCCATTTTTGGCCATTCCTCATTCTCCATAAATCTGGATCCCTTTGACTTAAGGTTGGCCACTTTGCATTGCAGAATTTCCAGATCTGTATGTCCTAAGGCAGCGTGTTGTAACAGAGACTGTCTGTTGCTAACCCAACCGTACACCTCTTTTTCCTGGGTCCATGGCCAGTCTGTCTAAGCCTGCCATGTGGATAGGTAGGACTGAGTTCTAGCTAGTGAATTCTCAACTGTGAACTGTGAAAAGATTCCAGCCCTGGGCCTTATAAATATCCTCTGTGATGCTTCCTGATCCTTTGGAGGTTTGATGTACAGGTGAGTGTTGAGATCCTGGAAACCACATTTTCAAGATGGTGGAGCTATCAATTGGAAGGACATATTCCTGAATTATCATTTGGAAAAGAGTCCTCTGATCAGGAAGAACATTTTTCCTTGACTTGAGCAGAGAAACTAATGGTAAGCCAGTAATATTAGTTAAGCCACTGAGATTTTTGGAGCTATGTCCATCAAAATAATATCATCTTAAGGAATGTTAATGCCATAAGATGGTGACTGGATTCTCTTGCTTTTTCATTTTAAAGTTTATAATTCAGTGAGACTTTTAAATGCCTGCTTTTCATTATTCAGAGTTTTCACTCATTTCCTTCTGAAATAGCACTGTTTTTTTCAATCTGATCCCACCTGTAGAGATTCTAACCTTTTGCTCTTGTTTGATCATTTGTTGGGTTTGTAGGGAATGGCAGTTTTCTCTAGACTGATGTTTTTTCTAGATTGATATAGGCAGATATGAGTGGGAATGCACAGATTACCATGTGTTCTGGGGAGATGGCTTCAGATGATGTCTAGAAGCTAGACTCAGATTTAACTTAAAGTTGTGCAGGTATTCTGTAAATGTTCAACTTCAGGTAAAATGCCTTTCTGGATCCACAGGTCTGGGCGTTAAGTAAAGCTCCTATTTCCCAGTTTGCAATGAGGGCAGGGGGAGACAGAGACTCTTGCCCAGGGTACCAGAAAAAGCCATCATTCTTCCATAAAACTCTTTAGTATCTTCCCATTGCCTGTGGGTCCAATTCCAGCCTCTTCTCAAGATTTCTTTATTTTGTTTCACCAACTCTGTGCATTTCATTCCTTGAAGACACAGAGCTTTCTGACATCTGGGAGTTAATGCTCCTCCTGGAAACCTTCACCCAGAAGCTCCTCTCTCAAAAGTTCTGCTTAATTAGTGACATCATATATCTTTTACTCAGTCAGATTGGTTTCCTTTAATGTTTCCTTATTTTCTTACTGAGGTATGCTTTTCGTTTTTTGAAGATACTACTGTTTGTATTTGTAAACTGACTGGGAAGATAGGCTTAATGCTGCCTGTTTTATTCCTGTCTGCATTTGTTCCCCTTGCCTGTAACATAGTAGTAGGAAATATTTATTAAAAGGAACACATGAATGAAGTTAAAATATAAAATTGACAGTCTAGAAAATCTCTTGGCTCACAGTTGACTAAACACTTCCAGACTGGCAGAGATATACTAATGGGATCATGTGATACAGATGTATCAGGAAATACTGTTTTATGCATTCTAGAATGCAAAATAAGCTGACTTGTTTTGGCATAAATAATAATGTTCTTTTTCTGTTGATGATGATGTCCATCACTCCCCTTCACAAAAAATTTCAAGGAGGAGAGGAACTTTCTATTGAATGAGTTAATACAATAAATGCCTTAATATGTTAAGTTCTCACATAGCTATTATGTCATTATTATTGACTATTGAAGGTTTATTGGCTATACACATTATATTTTAATGGTAAAATGTAATTTTTAATTGGTAAGTCATTCTTTTAAATTTTTTAATTGCAATTTACCTAATATTTTTTGTTTTGCTATTTTTTAAGCTCTTAGTTTGAGAAATTATTATATATAGTTTTTATGTATATTGACTATATTCCAGTTAAATGTATGAATATCCTACGATATCTACATAAAAAATTTACCATAGTTGTTAGTAATAATTAATTTTAGAAGGAATGAGGCACTGAATCAAAGGTAGTTTTATTGCTCTTGAAAACTAAACAGACTTTATTTGAAACAAAGATGAATGTGGAGGCTGTGTTGTAATAAGGAAAGGGGCTGATGTTTCTCCTTCTTTTATCTTTCTAATTCGCAGTTTGGGGTCGGACAGCAAGTCGCCATGATTAAACAGTTTTGGAAAATGAAGCTTCTTTTAGTTTTGGTTTTAATGAATACATTTTTCTGGAGAAATTTTGGCCCCATTCCAGAGAAAGAGAGAAAACAGTATAAAAGTTTCTCTTGGTCTGTGTGGTATGAAATAAATATTTATCATTTCTCATTTTTGCTTCTTGCCAAGGTATGTGGGAGGAGGGTGTCATGCTATTGTTAGTGGTCGGAAGCAGAAATCCAATTATACACAGTAGAGTGAGTCATTTACAGATTTCATTCTTGAATTTAATTTTTTTGTTTACATGATTAAGGCTGAGCCTATTATTAATGATCATTGATGAAATATGAGTTTAGCTGCATCCCTTTCAGAAGGTATTACTTTGAAATATATCATTTGGAAAGTTTTATTGAATTGTGTAGTGTGGTTATATTTTTAGTTTTCTTTGGCTTTCTTACAATTTATTTTTACTATCTTTATATGATTGTGGAGATACATTGCTCTAAGTTAATTGAACTTCAAGAACAATTAGAAAGATGTTTTTTTTTTAAGTACAGAATTTTGGCTCTCCATGTTACTTGGGTAGTCAGAGCAGAGACATCACAGAAATATTTCAGATTCCTAGCAAGTATTTCAAAGAAAACAAAAACCATCCCTTCATAGCATCACCAGATCCCCAGTGGGCAGACAGGTGATATCTATGTGATTACTCACTTATAGCACTTTTTGGTGATGTTATATTGAGAAAATTAAAATATTTCTTCTTGTAGTTCCCATTGTGGCACAGCGGAAACGAATCCGACTAGGAACCATGAGGTTGTGGGTTTGATCCCTGGCCTCTCTCAGTGGGTTAAGGATCTGGCGTTGCCCTGAGCTGTGGTGTAGGTCACAGACGTGGCTCAGAACTGGCATTGCTCTGACTGTGGAATAGGTTGGCAGCAGCCATAGCTCCTATTAGACCCCTAGCCTGGGAACCTCCATATGCCGCTGGTGTGGCCCTAAAAAGACAAAAACATAAATAAATCTTTCTTCTTATTACACAGTCTTAATCCAAGAAAATGGACAGTTCATCCCCTGACAGGAAGAGACAGGAGGCAGAATGATTTAGAGCAGGAGGAGAGCCCAAGGCTCCAGCCCCACTTCTTCTGTGTGACTGTGTGTGTTACCAAACTCAGCTTCTGCTGCTCAAAGCTGATCCTTGAGAGGCAGGCAAGTGTTGGAGAAAGGAAAGTTGTTTGAATCAGAAAGCCTGCAATCTGGGGAGGAGGCCAACTTGTGTCCACAAACTAGCTCCAAAGATTCTGCTGGGACATGGTGGTGTTTAAAGGGAGAAAAGAGGGAAGAATCTCATTGAATCACTGAGGCAGGAGGCTGGGTTCTTCATCCTTCACCATCACCTGCAGACTGGTTGATGATTCAGATGCTATCTTGCCTCTGTAATCTGCCTTCAGGACTGCTAGGCATACAGAGCCATTATTCTCTTTTATTTTTTATTTTATTGAAGTTTAGTTGATTTATAATGTTTTAATTTCTACTATACAGAAAAGTGATTCACACACACATATATATTACATATACATATTCTTTTACATTATGTTTTTTCACAGAGTATTGCATATAGTTCCCTGTGCTGTACAGTAGGACTTTGTTGTTTATCCATCCTATGCATACTAGTTTGCAGCTGCTAAACCCAAACTCCCTATCCATCCCTCCCTCATCCACCTTCCACATTGGCAATTGTAAGTCTGTTCTCTATGCTTGCAACTCTGTTTCTGTTTTGTAGATAAGTGCATTTGTGGCATGTTTTAGATTCCATGTATGAGTGATATCATATGGTATTTGTGGTTCTCTTTCTGCATTACTTCATGTAGTATGATAATCTCTAGTTGCATCCACATTGCTACAAATAGCATTATTGCATTCTTTTTTATGGCTGAATAATATTTCATTGTATATATGTACTACATCTTTATTCATTCCTATATTGATGGACACTTAGGTTGCTTCCATGTCTTGGATATTGTAAATAGTGCTGCAGTGAACATTGAGGTGCATGTATCTTTTAAAATTATCATTTTCTATGGATATTTGCTCAGGATTGGAATTGCTGGATCATATGGTTGTTCTATATTTAGTTTTTTAAGGAACCTCCATGTTGTTCTCCATAGTGGTCGCACCATAGTGGCCCACCAACAGTACAGGGGGGTTCCCTTTTATCAACACCCTTTCCAGCATTTATTGTTTGTAGACTTTTTGATGATGGCCATTCCCGCTGGTGTGAGGTGATTCCTCATTGTAGTCTTGATTTACATTTCTCTAATTATTGGGAGTTAGCCATTCTTTAATGGCTTCATTCTTCATTTTTACTTCTTTTAATCTAGGAAAAGAATCTGCTGGTTAGGCAAGGTATGGTTAGTACTTAGCAGAGCACAAGTCAGGAGTTAGGTTAAATTGCCTACAGATCTCATTGACATAATTAAGATTTAAGGGGAACAGAAATAGGCAATCAGGAAAGGAGCAAAGAAGCTGCTTACAAACCCCTACTTTTCAGCCGTCACTCCATTTTGATGGGATTAGGAGTGAAGATCCATCTTCTGTAGCTTCTTCATGCTGACATAGGGTACCATATTCTTACAGTGGAAGATGCCAACATGGGTCTGTAGCATCTCTGTGCTGACAGTTTTAGTTGCCCATTTATATATATAGGCAGAACAAGCTACATACTTTGATGCCCACAAAGATATAGATCATTATGAAGAATAGTGTTAATCCCATTCTTTTGAGTCCAGTTCTTGGTCCTGTGCTAGCCTTGGATTTATTACTGCTCAAGAAGAAGCAGCTTATGCCACAACTGCAGTCTGGTCATCACACAGGTAGCTTTTCTTTCTGGTGGCAGTCACAGTATCTGTAATACAACTCAGGAATGTGCATCAGACACTGTGACTTTACTGTCTTGATCACCTGCCACTCAAGCCTGCTCTTTTGTGACCCAGGAGGCCTGGGAGATTCAGCTTTTCTGAGTTAGGGGGGCAAGAGGCAGGGGACACAGGAGCCTTTGTGCTTGCGGGGGCAGGGGCTTGAAGGGTTCTGCTTGGTTTCGACTGGAAAACTTGTCTGGCACAAACCTTATTTTCACTTTTCAAATGAAGATCTCACGAGTGCCCATATCTTTGTGTCATTATAAATAATAAATGAAACTTCTTCAAAGGTTGGAGACAAATGGGCTGCTCAATAAATATAAACTCTGGTCATTACTAAGTGCTAAAATGTAGCCAGCTTTTATATATGGGTTGCCTTTTTTTCTGTGAATGACTAATAATAGAACAATTTTTCAGGTATCAGTTTTTTGGTTCAAAATTAAGTTTTGGTTTTCATTCAGGGGCAAATACAAACACAGGATTTTATGTGATTAAACCAAAGGAAAGAATACAGTGAAACAATTAAAATGCACAATTAAAATGTGTCCTCAAAAATGTTTCCTACCTTTGGACAATTTTCATTTTAAAAGAATTAAATAGTGGATTATTGAACTTTGTTTATACTGAAAGAAATTGGGTTTCTTGACTGCACAGAGACATCTACATACTGGAGTGGTAGGAGAGAATTTCATGTTGTTAATGTAAAATTAAATATTTAATGCTCCCATTTACATTTACAAGTCCTTGAGGAAATTACCTTCCCAGAAAGCTGAATAAGGCTGGAAGTGTTGCTGCCAAGAAAGCCTGAAGTCCTCTACTGGGGACAACTGGCACCCCCCAGATTACCTGAAACATTCTTTCACAGCCTTCATCGTCCTTGGCTTTTTGACACCTGTCATAGGAGGCATTTGCAGGATTCCAGGGTTTCTGCATCGTGCAGGCTTCTTGCATATTATATTAAGCACAAAGTATTTAACACAGAATGGTTAGATAGAACTGGGTCATTGCTGCTGAATGGTGAATGACACATTTAATGCTATTTTTCACTGGCAAAGTCTGCTCTGTATTTACAGTGACATGCGACTTACACAAAGTGAAAAGTCTGTATTATGATCCCTCTCCTTGGCTGACTCAAAGAGCAAATGGTAAAATCATGATGTTTAAAAACAGGTTCTTTTATGGAGGTTCATGTCTGAAGTCAGGAGGAAAACATTATAGACCCTAAATGATTTCTGTAAGTGAAATACAGCACCTTTTTTTGACTGCTGTCTTATGTTGACTTCTAATGTTTGTTCTTTTAACTCTGTTTAAAATGGTGAGTAATCTAAGTGTGTCATCTTTTGTTCTATAGGGAACAACAATATTGAGGAATTTTGCCACTTAATGAAACTTCATGCAAGAAGCTTTTATTTAGCACCTACCGGTGTGTCTGGCACATAAAACACAGTTGAGCCTGTTGCTGGTGTTCAGTGGGGAAGACGTTACCTCAAAATACTTACCGGGGAGGGAACAGGTGCCTGCAGAGTTCTGTTCAAATATGATAGTGCAGGAATGATTCTAGAATTATAACAGCTCTATTGAACACATACATATTTTATTGCTTATCATTGAAATTAATTTGTCTGTAAACACTTAAATAAAGCAAATTTTGCAAGTTAATGAAACTCAGAACTTTCTGCCTATAGGTCCTTCTCAGCATTCTTGTCTCTTCCACTTTCTCCCCAACGTCCCCCCACCAACAGGTCTGTTCTCAATGGGTGTGTTTTTCTGCAATATTCCAGGGTGAATGTAAGGCAGATAAATATCTGTGACTCTCCTATCCTCCTGTGATGGTGAATTTCACTTGCCAATTTCACTGGGACATGGTGCTCAGATATTTGGTCAAACAGTGTTCTGGATATTTCTGTGAGGGTGTTTTTAGATGAAATGAGTATTTAAGTTGGTGAATTTGAGCAAAGCAGATTTTTTTTAAATAATGATTTTTGTTTTTTCCATTATGGATGGTTTACAGTGTTCTGTCAATTTCTACTGCATAGAAAGGTGACCCAGTAACACATGCATGTATACATTCTTTTTTCTCACATTACCATGCTCCATCACAAGTGACCAGACATAGTTCCCAGTGCTATACAGCAGGATCCCATTGCTTATCCATTCCAAAGGCAATAGTTTGCAGCTATAAACCCCAAATTCTCAGTCCATCCCTCTTCCTACCCCTCCCCCTTAGCAACCCCAAGTCTATTCTCCAAGTCCATGATTTTCTTTACTGTGGAAAGGTTCTTTGTGCCATATATTAGATTCCAGTTATAAGTGATATCATAGGGTATTTGTCTTTCTCTTTCTTACTTCACTCAGTATGAGAGTCTCTAGTTCCATCCATGTTGCTGCAAATGGCATTATTTTGTTCTTTTGATGGCTGAGTAGTATTCCATTGTATATATATACCACATCTTTGCAATCCAATTTTCTGTTGATGGACATTTGGGTTGTTTCCATGTCTTGGCTATTGTGAATAGAGCTGCAATGAACATGTGGGTGCATGTGTCTTTTTTAAGGAAAGTCTTGTCTGGATATACTCCCAAGAGTGGGATTGCTGGGTCACATGGTAGTTCTGTGTATAGATTATGATTCTCGCTTTGGGAGTGTTCCTTCTTCAATATTTTGGAAAAATTTAAGGAGGATGGGTGTAAGTTCCTTTTTATGTTTGGTAAAATTCGCCTGTGAAGCCATCTTGTCCTGGACTTTTATTTGTAGGGAATGTTTTTATTATATATTCAATTTCATTTCTAGTGATCAGTCTGTTCAGTTGATCTATTTCTTCTTAAATCAGTTTTGGCACGCTGCATATATCTAGAAAATTGTCCATTTCTTCTAGGCTGTCAAATTTGTTGGCATATAATTGTCTATAATATCCTTTTTTTCTTTTTGTACTTCTGCAGTATCTGTTGTGATTTCTCCTTTTTCATTTCTTATTTTGTTTATTTGGGTTTTTTCTCTCCTCTCTTTGGTGAGTCTGGCCAGAGGTTTGTCAATTTTGTTTACCTTTTCAAAGAACCAGCTCTTGGTTTCATTGATTTTTTTCTATTGTTTTCTGAATCTCTATTTTATTGATTTCCTCTATGATCTTTATGATTTCCTTCCTTCTGCAGACTTTAGGTTTTGTTTGTTCTTTTTCTAATTCATTTAGGTGGTGGGTTAAGTTGTCTATTTGAGATTTTTCTTCTTTTTGAGGCAGGCCTGTATCACTATGAATTTACCTCTGAGCACTGCTTTTTGGCATCCCATAGATTTTGAGTGGTTGTGTCTTCATTATCATTTGTCTAAAGATATTTTTTAATTTTTCCTTGATTCCCTCATTGACCCATTGGTTTTTTAGTATCATGTTGTTTAGTCTCCATATAGTTAGTTTTTTCTCATTTCTTTTCCTGTGGCGGATTTCTAGTTTTATGCCATTGTGGTTAGAGAGGATACTGAAATAATTTCTGTACTCTTAAATTTGTTGAGGTTAGCTTTTTGCCCCAGTATGTGATCAATCCTTGAGAATGTTCCATGGTCACTTGAGAATGAGGTTTATTATGATTTTTTGGGATGCAGTGTCCTGAAGTCTAACTTTTCTATTGTGTCCTTTAGGATCTCTGTTACCTTATTGATTTTCTGTCTAGAGGATCTGTCCATTGATGTGAGTGTGGTGTTAGAGTCTCCTAGTATGATTGCAGTCCAATCAATTTCTCCTTTTATGTCTTTTAGTATTTGTTGTAGGTATCTGGTGCTCCTATATTAGGGGCATATATATTGACAATTGTAATATCCTCTTCTTGAATGCATCCTTTTACCTTTAAATAGTGTCCTTTGTCTTTCATTATGGCCTTCATTTTAAAGTCTATTTTGTCTGATATGAGTATGGCCGCTCCTGCTTTCTTATCTTGCTCATTGGCATGAAATATCTTTTCCCATCCCCTCACTTTCAATCTATATGTATCCTTTGGCCTAAGGTGAGTCTCTTGTAGACAGCACATTGTAGGTTTTTGCTTTTTTATCCAATCTCCCACTCTGTGTCTTTTGATTGGAGCATTCAGACCATTGACATTTAAGGTAATTATTGATAGATATGCATTTATTGCCATTTTAAGCCTTGTTTTCTAGTTGATTCTATATTTCTCCTTTCTTTCTTTCTTTTTTTGGTTGGATGATTTCTATTTATTTTATGCTTGAGTACTTTTCTTTTTAGTTTTTGTGTGAATGAAATGTTTGGTTTTGATTATGTTTGCCCTGTTTTTCAAGCATGTGAATTCCTTCCTGAATCTGCTTGCTTTAGCCTGATAGATATATAGGCTCAAATGCATTATTAAAAAACAAGAGTCTGGATTTTCTTACTCTCCTTCCCCACAGTCTATGATTTTGAAGTCCTTTTTTAACATCTTCATGTTTGTCCTCTTGCTGTTCCTTGTGTTTATCATTGCTTTTATAGTAGGTTTTGTTGTTGTTGTTGTTTTTACTCTTTTAGATCTGTATGCTGGCTTATTTTAAGTGATTGCTTTCAGATTTTGATTTCCTCCATCCTATTTCTTCTTACTTCTTTTTTTTTTTATTTGGAGAAGCCCTTTCTGTATTTCTTTTTGAATGGTTTTAGTATTGCTGTACTCTTTTAGCTTTTGTTTGTTGGAGAAATTCTTTATTTCCCCTTCTGTTTTAAGTGATAGTCTTGCTGGATAGAGTATTTTAGGCTGCATATTTTTTCATTTCAGAACTTTGAATATATCTTGCCACTCCCTTCTGGCCTGTAGTGTTTCTGTAGAGAAATCAGCTTATAGCCTTATGGGGGTTCCCTTATAATTAACGCTTTGTTTTTCTCTTGCTGCCTTTAGAATTCTCTCTTTGTCTTTTTATTTTTATTTTACTGTGTCTTGGTGTGGTCCTATTTGGGTTCAACTTGTTTGGGGCCCTGTTCTTCTTATCTTGATATCAGTTTCCTTTAGATTTGGAAAGTTTTCAGATATAATTTCTTCAAATATATTTTCAGTCCCCTTTTCTTTTTCTTCTCCTGAAATTCTTTTGTGTGTAGATTGTCCCACTTTATATTATCCCATTGATCTCTTATATTGCTTTTGTGGTTTTTTCATTTGGTTTTCTGTCCACTGTCCTGATTCAGTGATTTCCATTATTCTATCTTCCAAATCACTAATTTGTTTCTCTGCATTGTTCATTCTGCTCTTTAGTGCTTTTAGCTCCATTTGTGTCTGTGCAAATAAATTTTATGATTTTTCTATGTTCCTCCTTATATTTTCTAGTTCCTTTCAAAAGAAATCTGCCTTACTGTTCATATCCTCTCTTAATTCCTTTATATTCAGCCTAATTCCTTCAGCATTTTCACTCCCTCCCTTTTGAACTCATTGGCTGTCAGATTGCAGAGATCTGTTTCATTGTTTGCTGCTTCATGCCATTTTTCCTGTTTCTTTAACTGGGAATGGTTTCTGAGCTTCTTCATCTTGCTTAAGTTTTTCTTTTTCTATGAGTTTAGGAAAGCCAAACTATAGTCTTAGAGGGCTACTTTTATGAAAGAACACACTTTGTATTTTGTGGGGGGTTACTGTTTATTTTCAGCATGAAAATTTGAATATTAGCTGTCTCTTCTGTGTGAGCAGGCTCTTATCCCCAGAGTGCTGTGTGTATTTCCAGGGAGGAGGCAACGCATAGGGCTGGTAGTCAGTGCCTGGTTGCTGGGTTCTTAACAGCAGCAAGGACCTGCCAGAAGGTGGTGCAGGCTACTCCTAGTTTCAGGGTCCTGGGAAGTTGTGATGAGCCTTAAGCAGATTTATAAAGTGCCCAGAGCATTTGGCAGTGGCAGCAGCAGGGAGTGTGAGTTCCCAGTGGAGTGAGAACAACAACAGGTAGTGTTCTATTGCAGCGACCTCCTCTGAAGTGATTGGAGCTGCAAGTGGTGTCTGTTCAGGGACCTCTAGTGGTAGTGAGCCATGCCCACCTCTGGGGTCAGTGATAACTGTGGTGGTTTCCCCCCACCACTTGCTGACCACGTAAGAAGCACCCCATCTCACTTAGCCCACACAGGAGGTGATGCACAGGCTGCTCCTAGTTGTAGGCTCCTGGAAAGTGACAGAGATCAAGTGTGTGTGCACTGCCCAGAGCATTTGGCAGTGGCAGCATCAGGGCGGGTGTGCTCCCAGGGAAGCGAGAGCAACAACAGGTCATGTTCTGCTGCAGTGGCCTCTTCTGTGGTGCTCTCTGAAGTGATTTGGGCTGCAGGTGGTTCTTGTTCAGGGATCCCCAGTGGCGGTGGGCCACGCCCACCTCTGGAGTCAGAGATAACTTTGGTGGTTTGCCACTGCCACTTACAGACCACACAAGAAGCAACCCATTCCACTTAGCCCAGGCAGGAGGTGCTGCACCAGTGCTCCTAGTTGTAGGGTCTTGGGAAGGGACAGTGGTCAAGCATCTGGACACTCCCCATAGCCTTTGGCAGTGGTAGCTGAAAGGTGGGTGTGTTCCCAGGGGAGTGAGAGTAACAATGTGTGGTGCTCGGTTGCAGTGCCCTCTTTTTTTTTTTTTTTTTTTTTTTGCTGACCCCTGAGGTGACTGGGGCTGCAGGTGGAGCCCACTCACAGGCCTCCAGTGGAGGCAGGACATGCTTCCCTCTGGCCTTGGAGACGACTGCTGAGGCCTGTCCCTGATGCCTGCAGATCACACAAGAGTCACCATGTAGCTCTTAGTCCCCAGCTGCCCTTAGCCCTCACAAGAAGTGCCTGGCCAAATGTAGCCTGCACAAGAAGTGCCCAGTCTCCCATAGCCCGAGCAAGTGGCTTTTCGCCACCTGCAGCCTGCACAAGAGGCACCCTGCCCACTGAAAGCCAGTGTGTTCAGGGAGATTTCTATGGCGGTCCATCCCTCCTCCTCTTGCTCTCCCCAACAATGGCCTTGCTTCTCCTTCGGGCCCAGACCTACTCCCCAGTTCCTCTGCCATGTTGTTCCACTCCCCAGCCCATAGCACACCACTCCCCCACCTGTGGCACACCACTCCTTAGCTTTTCAGGCTGTCCCCACACAGCCAACCCTAGTCCTCTCCTCGGAACTGACCTTCGGAGCATAAGTCTCAGTGCCAAGCCCCTGTCCGAGCATTTCATGCTGTGGTGTCCAGACCAGTGGTGCAGACAGTCTGTGCTTCTCTCACTCTACTTTGCCATTCTCAGTCCACCTCCTGCACTTTTCTTAGCGACTTTGAAGTCCCTCCATCTCAAATGATCTCCCTTTTGGTTTGGTGGCTTCCCAGGATGTGGTTTCCTTTTCTCTTTCACAGCTCCCTCTCAGGAATGCTAGTCTCATCCTGATTCTTTCTGTCTCTCTCTTTTCTTCTTTTGTTTTATGCAGTTATGTCAAGTTTTTTGCCCTTTTTGGAGGTTTAAGTTCTTCTGCCAGCATTCAGTAGATGTTCTGTGTGAGTTGTTTTACATGTAGATGTGTTTTATTGATATATTTGTGGGAGAAGGTGAGCATGATGTATTACTCCTCTGCCATTTTGAGCTGCCCCATAAAGCAGATTCAAAGGTAGGGGGCCTCACCCCACCAGCCTGAATAAGAACAAAGACTGCCCCATCATGGGGGTTCTGCCAGCAGAATGGCTGGCTTCAGATTCAAACTGATCTCTCCCCTTGTCTCCACCTGCCAGCCTCAGCCATCCAATTTTTAGGCTCACCAATTCTGTGATCCAGTTCTTTGAAATAAATAAATCTTGTTGGTTCTCTTCTGGAAATCCCAGACTAACCCACCTCTCCTAGCCAGTTTGTGTTTCTTTGGAGTTTTATATCAAGGCCCTCTCACCCCTTAACCCCCATGGGGAAACAATAGAACAGGGTCCCACACCACCATCTTACGCCATCCTCCTCCTTTCTCTTGTCCAGGAACTTGTACCATCCAGGAAGTTCTGCCTGCCTGTCTGCCCTCTTCCTCCCCTACCCCCCTCCTTCCTTCCCTCCATTCCTCCTCCTTTCCCCATATTTCTCTTTAATTATCTTTCTCTGTCTCTCTTTTTATTTATTTTCCTTCCCTTCCTTCCTTCTTCCCTCTCTTCATTCCTTCTTTCTTCCCTTCCTGACTACTCAGAAAAATGGCTGATTATCTTGTATTCTTTCTTCTCTGTGGTTTATTATAATTTTTGCTTGAGTTTGCAATTTTTTAACACACAGATTGTTCTCAAAACTTCATAACACCCCAGTAAGTACCAGATTATAAGCACTGAAATCTGGGGCTTTCAGGACTATTGCCTGTATCAAGATAGAAAATAAAATAAAAAGCAAAACAAAAACAAAAACCAAATTGGAAACAGAGTCCACCTTCTTGTTCTTTGAATGTGTGTGTGTGTGTGTGTGTGTGTGTGTGTGTGTTTCTCTTTGGTTTAATGGGGTATTGGAATAGGTCAAAGAGAAGGACCTTTTAAGAGAATGAATATTACCTTGACTATTTCACAATATTCTTCTACAGCAATTACTGTAGGTTGGTTAAGGAAATTCAAAGGGAGAAACATGAACATAGATTTAAGCATCTTTTCAGAAGCTTTCATGTTATGAAGATGATGTAAGCACACAGTCAGAAGTACTTGGGAACTTTAATTATTGCTATATGGATGCAGCAGAAAGTGATAGGATATAAAGTAGCAAGGTATGGTGGAAAAGTACAGGTTTTAATTACAAAACTGGATTTAAATGGTTGTTCTAATACTAACTATATGCCTTGGACAGGCTTGTTACACAATCTGAGCTTTGACTTTTTCACATATATAATAGAGATAATATTTGCTTTATTAAGCTTTTTGGAATATTGGAGTTTCTGTCACGGCTCAGTGGAAACAAATCCGACTAACATCCATGAGTATGCAGGTTAGATCCCTGGCTTCACTCAGTGGGTTCAAGATCCAGCGTTGTTGTGAGCTGTGGTGTAGGTCTCAGGTGAGACTTGGATCTGGCACTGCTGTGGCTGTGGGGTAGGCTGGCAGCTGCACCTCCGATTTGACCCCTAGCCTGGGAACCTCCGTATGCCGTGGGCGTGGCTCAAAAAAGATGGAAGAAAGGAAGAAAGGAAAGGAGGGAGGGAGGAAGGAGGGAAAAAGGAAGAAAAATTCTTTTGAAAATTAAGTTTTATGCCTTCTAGTCTTTTTAAAACGTCTGCCATGTTACACCACACTTCTGCTTTAAGTATTTTATTTCCTTAACAAGGATTAGAATACCTTATCTCTTATAGTCATATCCCATAACCCCTTCCTGCCTCTGTAACCATTTTTACCCCACTTTACGCCCAAGCCCCTGGGAGTCAGAGCCTTTTTAGTTTATGGAATTCAGCACATTCTCACCTTGGGCTTTGGTGTAAATTGCATCCTCTTCCTGGAACCCTCCTTGAACCATCTTAAAGAGACAACTTAAGAAGGTGGCTTAGATAATACTTACTCAGCCTCAGATCATCCAAACACACTGCTATTTCCTCAGGGGGCTTTCCTGACCCCAATCAAGTTGGCTCACCAAGTTCTAGGTTCCCCACGGAAACCCTTCCTCACATAGCCCTCATAACACCTGACGTCCCTTGTTGCGTGTTTCTCTCCCCCCACCACCCAAGTGACAAATTCCAGTATGGCTGACAGATTTTTGTTTTGCTCACCAGTATACCTCTAGGACCTAACACAGTCTCTGACTGTGAATGGTTGGGAAACATTTGTTTAATTGGGTAGGGATTTAAAACACGTAGTTTCGTGGGTGAAATAATCCTGAGTTACATTTTCTCTTCTCTTCCTGATATTTTGAGAAATACATTAAATTTCGCATTTGTAGCTAAAAGAATTAAAATCGTCTACATTATACTAAGGAATTCGGACGTTTAGATCAAACGAGCCTTAAAATTAAAGTTCAGATCTTCTACGTTATACTAAGGAATTTGGACATTAAGTTAAAACTAGCTTTTCTGCAAACAAAATTCTGAATTTCTGCCCCTAGAACTGTTTCTTTCCTGTTCTTCCCCATTAGATGACACTTCCATCCTTCTCGATGCGCAGACCAAGAATCAACATGTTCTTATTTCTCTCCTTCCCTTGTCTTTCATATGCAATGTGTTAACAATGTCTCTTTACTCTACCTTCTAATTCACCATTATTTCCTAGATTGCCCTAAGGCAGAGCCTCCCAATTCCTGTAGTGCATTTTTCTGAAAGCAGTCTTTTATCTATTTATTTATTTATTTTGCTTTTTAGGGCCACACCCATGGCGTATGGAGGTTCCCAGGCTAGGGGTCTGATCAGACCTACAGCTGCTGGCCTTTGCCACAGCCACAGCCACCCAGATCTGATCCATATCTGTGACCTTCACCACAGCTCACAGCAACGCCAGATCCTTAACCCACTAAGCAAGGCCAAGGATCGAACCCGAAACCTCATGGTTCCTAGTCAGATTCGTTTCTGCTGCACCACGATGGGAGCTCCTGAAAGCTGTCTTTTAAAAGGTAAATCAGATTTCATGCTGAGGCAGGTCAGGATCCTCCTGTCCTTCTAAGATAATAAGCCACATGCCTTTTTGTGGTTAGTAGGGCCAGGATGAGTTTCAGTGACCGCATCTCTCCCCTGCCCCCAACCTCTGTGGCTCACCCTTTCAGGCCAAGCCCAACCAGCAGTCTTTCTGCCCATGCAAGCCCACCTCTTGCCACCTGTGCCTTTGCACTGGCTGTTCCCTCTGCCTGGAACCCTGCTCCTCACTCTTAGTGTCCTCAGCTCAATTCCCACCTTCCTGGGAAGATATTCAACCACCATCTACAACAACCTCCAGTTGCTCCCTGTGACTTCTGTTTTCTTCACTTCCTGCACCTGGAATTGGTCTGAAATTATCCATTTGGTTGCTCCTTTACTTTTGTGTTCCTCTTATTATGATACATAAGAGCCCTTGAAGACCCCTGCTTCCCTGGCTCTTATGTATCATAGTAAGAGGAACACAAAAGTAAAACTCAGTGCTGAGGCCACAGAAGACCTTCAGTTTTTGTGGAATGAATTATTGAAGAAATAGACCTTTTTTTGTAGAATGGTAATTATGGAATAAATTTAATTTACAAACTTTTGTCAAACATCTCGGTATCTGACGAGAGAGCGTGAGGACTTGGTAGAAAATGGAGACACGTAGTATGAGAGTCTCTAGTTCTATCCATGTTGCTGCAAATGGCAAAATTGTGTTCTTTTTTATGGCTGAGTAGTGTTCCATTGTATATATATAACACAGCTTCTTAATTCATTCAACTGTCAATGGACATTTAGGTTGTTTCCATGTCTTAGCTATTGTGAATAGTGCTGCAATGAACATGTAGGCGTATGAGTCTTTTTAAAGGAAAGTTTTGTCTGGATATATACCTAAGAGTGGGATTGCTGGGTCATATGGTAGTTCTATGTGTAGTTTTCAAAGGTACTTCCATATTAGAGACTCTTATGCTAAGTGAAGTAAGTCAGAAAGACAAATACCATATGATATCACTTATATCTGCAATCTAATATATGGTAAAAATGAACCTTTCCACAGAAAAGAAAATCATGAACATGGAAAACAGACTTGTGGTTGCCAAGGGAGAGGGGGAGGGAGTAGGATGGACGGTGAATTGGGGGTTAATAGATGCAAACTATTGCCTTGGGAATGGATAAGCAATGAAATCCTGCTGTATAGCACTGGGAACTATATCTAGTCACTTATGATGGAGCATGATAATGTGAGAAAAAGGAATGTATACATGCATGTGTTACTGGGTCACCTTGCCATACAGTAGAAAATTGACAGAACACTGTAAGGCAGCTATAATGAAAAAAGTAAAAATCATTATTAAAAAAAAGAAAATGGATAAATGGACAAATAAATGTTTTACATTTTATAGAAATGTTGAAAGATAAATGTTATTGAACTTGTTAGGGAGGCGATACAAGCACAAGAAACAGGTTCAAGATAAATTTAGGAAATGGCAAGTTGTCATCCGAGTGTAACCCAGGGCCTGACATGTCAGGGGGTGGGGAGGTAAAGGCCCCTTGTTTTTCAGTTATTTTAATCATATTGGGGTTATGCCATCCTTGATACTTCTTTTGGAAAACATTTTAGCATGGCTTTTTAATGTTCCAGTGATGTTTTACAAACATCTAGTTGACAAATAGTACAACAGGCATTAGGAACCAAAAATAATAAACTAGCTAAATCCTTGTAGAGGGACTCCCAGATCCATAGTGCATGTAAACATGGGAGCTGCAGGGTTCAGACATGGGTACCATGTTTGCAGGCACAGAGAAAGGGCACTTCTTGGAGACCAGAATCACCCAAGAGGGCCTGGGCAGAAGTGACAGCTTAATTGGTTCTTAAAGGAGAAGGTGACCAAAAGCCACTGGGGATTGTAAGGAGGTCTCAGGTGAAAAGCACAAGGACAGAATCACAGTGTTGCAAAAGCAGGGTGATGATGAAGATACTTTAAGTAGTCTGCCTCCCTGGAGCACACAGCTCAGGGTCCTATGTGATGGGAGGGGAGACAGAGCACACACCCAGGCTGCAGGGTGCAGAGGACTTTCTGTATCATGGTGGGATGGCTGGAAGACAATGGGAAATTGCTCAAGGTTTAGGCAAGAGAATAACATGGCTATATCTGTACTTGATTTTTTTTTCAGAGTATAGTTGATTTACAGTGTTGCATTGGTTTCTGATGTATAGCAAAGTGACTCACATATACATGTGTTATACACATATACATATGCATTCTTTTTCAGATTCATTTCCTGTATAGGTTACTAAAGAACATTGAGTAGAGATTCCTGTGCTATACAGTAGGCCCTTGTTGTTTATCTATTTTATATATAATAGTGAGTAACTGTTAATCTAAAACTCCTAAATTATCCCTCCCCTTCCTTTTCCCTTTGGTAACTATAAATTTGTTTTCCATTTCTATTTTGTATATTTAGTTCATTTGTATCATTTTTATTAGATTCCTTGCATAAATGATACCATATGGTAGTTGTCTTTCTCTGTCTGACTTACTTTACTAAGTGTGATAATATCTAGTTGCATCCATATTGCTGCAAACAACATTATTTCATTCTTGTTCATGGCAGAGTAGTATTCCACTGTATGCATGTATGTGTGTATGTATATGTATGTGTTTCTGAGATTAGGAAGAAATAGATAATCTTCTTTATCTATTCCTCTGTATCATTTTCATGTCATATTGTAGATGGATTTGTGGGAGGCAAAGCAGAAGGTGAAGTCCAGTGTCAGTCAGATGTTCATGATGCAGTTGAGTATGAGAGAATGTTGAAGCTCTGAAATCCAGCAGTGGTGACATATAAACAATGGAAACATGGGAAATAAAGTCAGCACATTTTCAGACAGCATTTAGTTTGAGATGGTTTGCTAAGCTCATTAGCTTATCTCAATGCTCTCTTGCTACATTTGGGATATAGGATGTAAGTCAATCTAATATCAATCTAAAAACATATAAGTCAGCAATCTGATAGATCTTAAAAATCCATATGAACTTATTGTTGAGATCTGTGGATAAGTTCTGGTTGCTATTTCCCATTTCAAGTGAATCTATTCTTCATATCTTCATAGCAAGGGTTTCAGGAAATGTGTTTCTATTTGCCTAGAATTGTAACCATTTAGTTCTGTTCTTCTACATTTTTGTTGTGGTAGATATTATAAGATGGGACAAAAAGACACTTTTATTCTCAATTCACTGACTGAAAAATGAGACAAAAAGCCCCAGCCTGTGTCATTTATCCAAGGCTTTGAAACTATTTACTGGTGGAATTATGGCTCAGACACAAATTCCTCATATCTGTTCTCCTAACTCTTCTCAATGGACCACTGTATTAACTTACCTTCCTTCTGAATATTTTCCCCTAAATCCCTTGCACCTGTGAAAAATTACTTTAGGGAAATATTGTTTTTTAATATAGCATATTGAATAAATATTGTACACGTACCTAGTACCTGCTAAAAAATATCCCCAAATCTTTGTGGACAAAGTGATGAAAACCAATAATATTATTTTATGAATTGATGAAAACCAGTAATATTATTTTCTTTGCCTACTAAAAACAAAAACATCTCAGAAAGGAGATTGTTATTTCTTTCTAAATTGATGTATATGTCTTTTTGGTTTTAGTTACAATTTGACAAAATAAATCCAACTGAGATCACATTATTGGTGAGAAATGGAAAATTCATGATAATTTATAACTTTAATTACCAATTACAAATCAAACTTTTTATTTGAGAGCTTTTTGAAAGCTTTTCAACCTAAAACAGCCTACATTATAAGGTATTTTGGGAAAATACCAAGAAAGAATATACTTTTCTTTTGTAGAGGATGATTTTGGAATTTGATTTATTTTTTGAGAGGAATTCACACCAGAAATATATCTTTTTCTGTTCACCGTGTTATTTGTCTGCTATGCATCTACTCAGGTGATTTTTCATATAGTGTGCAGATTTAAAGATATGTCATCTGGCCTCAGGTCTCTAAAATGGAGAAGTCGATGGGTACTTGAGAAGGGTGACTCTGTGACAGTAGGGTGGAGAGACTTTCCAGTTCATTCACAAGTCACCCTGTTGTACCCGGTACGGTGTCTTTTCATCTCCAGTCACACACAGCTTCTTACAAGAAAGATTCCATACTAGAATAATTTTTCTCCATGACCCATGTTACCTGTCACTTCCTTCACATGTAAGATTGGTGAAGATTAACTGGGACAGCCACTTTCTACAACATTTATCTACCAATTCTTCTTCTCTCATTCTTTTTCTTTTCTTTTCTTTTTAAAAAGTATTTCCTGTAGAGGAAAAGATCCAATTAATAATTATTGCTCCTGTTTTCACATAAAATAAGCTCTGTGATTAAAAGAAAAAGCTAGAAAGAAAAAACTTACAAAGAAAATGTTGCTAAAAAGCTAAAACAGATTACAATGAACTTACTGCTAAAGCCAATTTTATGTATTTTGGAGAAAAAAAGAATATTGTACTTTATACCTGATTTTGTACTTTAAGACAATGATTTGTAAGCCTAAAGAAACTCAGTGTACTTTTAATTGTAATAATATGTTGCACATTACATAAATGATGTAGAACCAGTGAAGTACCCTGGGGAACATTCTTCCTTTATTTATTTTAGCCGTTAAACACTGTGATCTAACTCAGGGCATCGCCAAGATCTCTCTGTATCGATTGCTAGAAAATTGCAGCAGTGCAGCTATATTCTAGTTGAATTTATAGCATTGCTTTTTTTGGGGGGGTTGTTTTATTTTTATCAAAGGCTTCAATAAATTCTAGTTGTAGCCAAATTTAGTTGTTAATGTCATATTTCAGTAATCCTTGACAACTCACTCAAGTAACACTATGTATAAAAATAAAAGTCTACAGCATTTCAGTAAAACTCAAAAAAATTTATAATTTTTGATTCATTCAAAACCCAGTAAGTTTCCAAATATTTGAAGTATCACTGATCTGTATTCAGCTTTACTGCTGGTCTAGATGATCTGTCAGGTCCATTTTAGTTCTGAAATTCCTCTAGGTTTTTAAATGATGAAAATGAGAGACCATGAGTCTTTGAATTCTAGATCCTGGGCACAGGCCAGAGTTAAAGGATCCAAACTAGGACATAGATTATAATCCAGGGGCCTGAGCTACACAACAGGAAAGTAGCTTTGCTTCTATTTGCCATGGGAATTGTTGGAATAAAAAGATTTTGGAGATCTTGAGGTATGTACTTTACTTTGTTTCACTATATTTTTGCCACATACATCTGGTTAAATTATTTTTTAATATCCCAAATAGGTCTTATTTCCATGAAAACATTAATATAAAAAATCTATTTTGTCTTTTATTTTTTTTTTTGTTTGTTTGTTTGTTTTAGGGCACCCTCAGCATATGGAAGGTCCCAAGCTAGGGATCAGAGGGGAATCAGAGCTGTAGCTGCTGGCCTACACCACAGCCATAGCAACCCTAGATCCTTAACCCACTGCGTGAGGCCAGGGATCGAACCTACATCCTCATGGATACCAGTCGGATTCATTTCTGCTGAGCCACAACAGGAACTTCCTATTTTGTTTTTTAAATTCTTCATTACTTTCTTTATAGCAGCATAAGAAACCTGAGATTTTACACTTAAAATTATATTTGGGAAAACACTTGCTTTTTATTCATTTAGTAAACCTATGCTTGTTAAGTGAAAAACAAGTGTCTAGATGTTGGCAGAGATGTGGCTACAAAAATTAGTAAAAAATGAATCCTATTCTCAACCAACTTAGAGTTAATGGAGTGCTATAAGGAAAATACATTTTCTTTTCACAGTCAGCCACCTTTTTCGGTGTGTATGTTTCTGTGTTAGAGCTCAGGATAATATAATTCATTTTAGAATGTATGAAATATTAAAATTGTAAATTTTATTATTTGATATCAAATGCTTTAAAACCATGCTTGGCTCCTTTCCTGTGAAAATCCATTAAATGTTCATAGAATGTGACCTTGACATTTTGATATTAATCAAGAGTACCCTGCTAAATTTTATTGTGGAATGATGGCGTAGAATTAAGAGATGGAGATGGTGGGTGTGAAAAGTTAATTAACTGCAAGATGTGACAGACACTAGGGAATTAAAAATTAAAGTGAGAATTTTTTTAAATTATGTTTTATTTCATGTTATTATACAAAGGAAAGTGGACAGGGACATTTTCTATTGGCCCAATGTGTGTCCACTGTGGTAGTTGTCCCAGGAAAGTCCTAATGCACTTCCCACCTGCAGGGCTCTTAATCTGGTTCTGAAAGCAGCCTTAGAAATTAGAACACTGCTGTGGCATTAAAGTTTAATTCTCTTTTGGCACCATAGGCAAAAACCACTACATTGGAAAAAAAAATACCAAATTAAAACTAAAATTATGTTTCTTACCCTTTCCTCTTTTCAGAAAGAAATAAAATTTCTACATAATACAGTCACAGGGACAAAGTATTTTATTTATGACTCATTCCAACATCCCAGGACCATTTGCTAAGCTTTGTGATGTCTTGACCTCCATTTCCTGATGTTCTTATTTTGTCGATGATTCTGATTGATTTAATCTATTTTTGAAAGAGTTCATCTTTAAGAATCACTATGAACATCAGGATCTTTGAAATGGGTTTTGGTCAGTGCGTTTTGAAATGCTCAGACCACTAAAGGCATCAATTTAGAACTCTTCACTACAGAACCCAAATGTCTTGGGTATGTGAAGCCCTGTTGCTCTTAAGGATAGCTTGCTTACTGCTAGGAGCTCGGTTTGGGGTTGTTTGTGCACTTGACACTGGACTGAGTGTTACAGGCCTCCCAAGAGGGCTGGAGTTGACAGGAGCTAGAGAGTTAAGACAGCACTTATTCCTTCACCAAATATGTGTTAATCAATGATTATTGTAGCACTAAAGACAGAACACTGGGAAGACATGGTATCTGTTTCCACAGAACATCGGTGAGATTGTCTCTGGTGGTTAAGTAAAAACATAGAAAGCAAATATGCGTCTATCAGTGAGTGTGATTATGGTTATTCCAAAGAAACCTGTTTAACTAAGGGGCAAATAGTACCTACACTTACTGCTATAAAGCATTGGGCGGTACTGGTTTACAATAACCCATTTACCTCAGGTCTCTAGCACATTACCTATCGTAAAATGTTACCAAGTAGTGATTTTCAGAACAAGAAGAAAAATCACATTTCCAGTATAAATTTGGTTAACTCTGCAATTGTATGTAGAGAAGGACAAACTCCAGTCATTGTTCAAAATTGTACTGATTTTCAAAGCAAAAGTACAAATAAATAATACTATTTCCAATAAACTTGCAGAAATGGTTGCAAAGGTAATTTCAGATACTCAGAGAAAAAGTGGAAAGCATTATTGGCCAAATTTCTTTTTTAAATGACACTGCTCAGTGCCACACTGCATTAATTCTGTGCATTGTAGATAAGTAATTACTTTTTAATTTGTATTCTAACAGATATGTGATTTTATAGCTGGATTTCTCAAGTAATGTGCAGATTGTGAATCAGCTCTGGACAAGTGTCCAGGGCATGAGAGAGATGCGCTCAATGGAGACTCAGCCCCACGTATGAGTGTTAGGAAAGGACATGTTTACTTTGAAAGGATTTTACACTGAATTTTTAAAAAATTAATTTACTTGATTTACAGTGTTGTGTCAATTTCTGCTATTCAGCAAAATGACCCAGTCATACATATATACACATTATTTTTCTTATACTATCTTCCATCATGTTCTATCCTGTAAGCCTGGAAATAGTTCCCTGTGCTGTACAGTAGGACCTCATTGCTTTTCCATTGTAAATGTAATAGTTTGCAGTTTGGGGTTAGTAGAAACACTGAATTTTGATCATATTGCACATTGGAGGCAATAATGAAAATTACTGTTATGATCCAATCGTTACCACCAAATATTATTATTTTCAGGATGTTAAGAGAACTATGGAACTGCTTTTCTATTCTGAGGTCAGCTGACCATTGAGGGTAAAGTCAGTTTCTTAAATGCTTGAAAGGAAAAAAATGAAATTATAAAATTAAAAGCAATTGCTTCTTGATAAACACAAGTGGGAGTTCCCATTGTGGCTCTGAAGGTTAAGGACCCAACTGTGTCTCTGTGAGGATTTGGGTTTGATCCCCAGCATCATTCGGTGGATTAAGCATCTGGCATTGCCACAGCTGTAATTGGTTGCAGATGTGGCTCAAATCCAGCATTGCTATGGCTGCAGTGTAGTCCTCAGCTGTAGCTCCTATTGGACCCCTGGCCCTGGAATATCCATATGCCGCAGGTGTGGCCCTGAAAAGAAAACAAGCAAACAAGCAAACATAAGAGTTCTATGATTTCAAGGGACATGCCCCAAATTAACTCTCTTAGCGATGTATCCCAAGCCCTTAACAGCCTAAACCTATTGCCTCAGACTGAAAGAGAAAGGGTTTTTATCATGTTGAAAGGATATCAGATGGCATGTGAAAAAGGAACTCAATAATCAATAATTTGACACCCTCCTAAACTCTTTCTGAAAATTCTTCCTTTGAGAAAATATTCTTTGCATGTTTGGACATTTGTAAGGCCTGCAATGAAATGCAGGAAAGGCAGGGGGAAATAATTTACAGCCTGTTAGCAGTCAGAAATCAGATTTGAATTCCATACACTGCCCTTTTTCCTAGAATAACACCTTCTTCCTTCTAGTTTGGAATGTGCTTTTCTCACTGGCTTTGCATCTGAAGGTGTGCTGGAAAGGGCCCTCCATGAGAGAACCCTCCTAATTTCTAAATACAAGCTCAATCTGAGTGATCTGAAGGGCTTTATAGTACCCTGAATGATTGCCACTTGGAGTAATATATGTTAGAAGATTAGACTTTCTCATTTATGGAGTTAAAACAATGAAGGGTGTTCCCATTATGGCTCAGTGGGTTAAAACCTGACATAGTGTCCATGAGGATGCTGGTTCAATCCATGGATTAGCTCAGTGGGTTAAGGATCTAGTGTTGCCATGGCTGTGGCATAGGTCACAGATACAGCTCCAATTCAACTCCTAGCCAGGAACTTACATATGCCACAAGTGCAGCCCTAAAAAGAAAAATAAAAAGAGATGGAGAGAGAGAAAAGATGTGGGGTTGTACAAGGTCCTCGTGGGGAGGGGTTGGGGTGGCACAGCTGAGGAGCCCAGGATCTCCCTGACTCCTTAGGGGACGGCTGCCCAACCTGCTCATCCTCCACTTCAGGGAGACACTGCTCTTGCCCTGTGGCCCAGGAGACTCACTTTCAGCATCACCCTGGAACATTCCAGGGAGGTGGAGCCTCTCACCTGATTACTATTCTGCAGAAGCAGATCTGTTCTGGCCCCACAGCAATGTTGCTGATGTCCTTGGACAAAACTGTCAAAGCCTCTGCATAGGTGTGGCAAAGGCTGGGCCCCAGGTGACTATCTCCTCATACATATATCCTGCCTGTACCTGGTAAGCAGAAGCTCAGAGTCACAGCAAGACTGGATAGTTACCTGGGTTTGCACTCAGATCATGATTGATTTAGGCATCACTGAAGGCACTGAAGGAAATTTGGAACCATCTCAAGTCATATTATATTTAAGTTTGTTGAAGTATGGTTGATTTACAGTGTTATAATTTCTGCTGTACAACAAAGTGATTCGGTTATATTAGTACAAAATCAAGTTGTATTATTTTTAATGAAAACTTCATTTATATAGATTTACTAACATGGTTGCAACTCTGACAGGCATAGACACCCTCCATCTGGGTCAGAGCCTTTGCATACATGCCCCTTGCTAGTACAGAGATTTAGCCCTGAGGCTTTGTCCATGTTACCCCATGGGGGACTATCGCTTATGTTATAAAGATGTCTTAACACCTAAGTAAACGGGAGGAGAGAAGAATGAACTCTTCTCAGACCTTGAGTTGAGCTAAAATCTGAGTCTTCAAGTAGCTCAACTTTGCCCTGCTCATGTGAACACCCCCAGCAAGAAAGTGTATAAAGACACAGATCTGAGCACATCTTAGTTGTTGGGTAGAAGTGGGACTATTCACAATAGCCAAGATATGGAAGTAACCTAAATGTCCAGAGACAGAGTGGATAAAGATGCTGTGGCACACATATACAGTGGAATGTTACTCATCCGTAAAAAAATCATGAAATAATGCCATTGACAGCAATATTGATTGATCTAGATCTAGAGATTCTCATATTGAGTGAACTAAGTCAGAACAAGAAAGATGAATACCATATACTATCACTTACATGTGAAATCTAATAAAAATGATACAAAAGAACTTGGTTGTAGAACAGAAACAAACTCACAGATTCCAAGATCAAACTTAGGGTTACCAAAGAGGAAACTTTCAGGGTGGGAGTGATAAATTAGGAGGATGGGATTGACACATACACACTACTGTATACAAAATATTTAACTAAAAAGGACTTACTGTATGGCACAGGGAAATCTACTTAGTGTTCTGTAATAACATATATGGAAAAAAGAATGGATATAGGTATATGTAGTACTGATTCACTTTGCTATATGCCTGAAACTAATACAACATTGTAAGTCAACTATACTACAATGAAATTTTAAAAAGTGGGAGAGCTCTTGGTTTTTTTGGATCATACTATTTCCTCTTTGAAGAGGATGTGATATAGGGCAGATACAGAAAAAAACTGCCTTCCAAACAAGTGCCAGGATGGAATGGTGCCCAGGATGATCCCTGCTTCAGTGACAGTTGGTGGAAAGAAGTTACCAGCACAGTCTCTGTTCTCAGAATTTCATACCACTGGGCTAAACACAGTGTGGCTAACAATGATACAGATTCCCTTAGGATGACAGGTGTTCAAAGGGAGAGCCTTGGACTAATGTAATAGTGGATAGAGGCAACTCTCCTATCTGTGAGCAGATCCTGAACACTTGCAGGTCTTCAGGATTGCCCCATATTTTCAAAGATTATGGACACTAGAAAGCATTTTTCCTATTAAACCCTCAGCTAAAGTAACAGACTGATGTGAGGAAATTTAGATGGTGGCCTGAAATGTTTTTTGAAACTAGTTCTGCTGTCTCCTGCTATATAAAAGGGATTTTAGCATTTATTTTTCCTGAAAAATAAGTGACATTTTTATAAATCATCTGTGTATAGTCTCATATCAATGAGAAAAAAGGTTTTGTATTTGAATCTCCCCCCAGAGTTTGCAGCAAAGACTTGTAGAAAGAGCTCCTCCTTTTGATGAACTGAGTCTCAGATGACATGAAAACCAGCAGGAAATTTAATTGTTAAAATACATTGCTTTTCAACAATCCCTGTATCTCTAAGGACATAATGTTCCTTCAAAGTGTAGATGATTCTGTAATAAAACTTGTTGCTCTAAAACATGGTAACATTGGATAAGACCTTTGGGCTGCATGCAGAATTTAGAGATTGATTAGCCTTGGAAAGAAAATTTCCTGATGAAGTTATTGAATACAATAACAGAAATACTGTCATTTAAATAAAAGCTAAATTCAATAACTATAAGAATTAACCTAAATGCCTTATGTGTGCCATATGTTTATCACCAAATATCAGCATTAGAGCCTTAGTCAAGACTAATTGTGTCTGCTAATGCACCATAAAGCTACTCCAAACAGAAACAAGCCTCAGAGTAGGATTTTATATGGTATTTTCTGCCCACTTTTAACACCAATCCTGGGTAGCTAAATGCCATTCTTAAAGAATTTTATGAGGGCAACAAAATGGTTTGTTTAGAAGTTTATATTGTTTAATACAATTTTTTAAAATTCTGTTTTGTATTTTAATTTATTTTTTTAATTTAGAAATGTAAAATACACATAACATAAAATTTACCATCTTAAGAACCTATCTACACAACAGAAACAGACTCATAGACATGGAGAACAGACTCATGGTTGCCAAGGGAGAGGGGGAAGGATTGGGATGGACAGGGAGTTTGGAGTTAGCAGATTCAAACTGTTACATTTAGAATGAACAAGCAATGAAGTCCTACTGTACAGCACAGGGAACTATATCCAGTCTCTTGGGATAGAACATGATGGAAGATAGTATAAGAAAAAGAATGTGTGTTTGTGTGTGTATATATATATATAACTAGTCACTTTGCTATATGGCAGAACTTGACAACATTATAAATCAACTCTAAAAAAAAGAAATTTTGCCTTCTTAACCATTTTTCTGTATACAGTTTGGTGGCATTAAGTCCTCTGTCTTGTGTTACCAGCACTTCCGTCCATGCACAGATCTCTTTCCATCTTTCACTACCAATGTTTTTGTATAATATACCTCATGCAGGCTTTGGTGCGAGTGTCCAACTGATATTGCCAAGAACCCAGGCTGTGTGCCAGCTGAGGTCAAGGAGACAGCTTGGATCAGGCTCAGCTGCCTCTGTTATCCAAGTGGTCAGCTTCATGTCCAAGTCCACTGTTGCTTCAGGGCCATTCCATTCAGAAAGTTTCTGGTGAATGGTGTCCCTGCTTAAGTGTATCATTCCATGCTGGGTTTGCTTTCTGTCAACAGGCTGCTGATTAGTGTTGACATTTCATTTCTGGCTGAATCAGCATTTTCAGTGCATCTGTACCCTTGCCTGTCACTCTAGGCAGGAAGGGTGACTTTCCCTTTCCTGTCAGGGCTAAGCATGGATTTCCAGTCACTCAACAGGTAAGATGGGAAGCCTAATGAAATCAAAGCGTGCAGATAGTATTTGCTGGCGATATTGTTTTCTCAGCTTATTTCAAATTGAATCTTGCAAATTGATACCTTCAATATGTGGGTGGCAGGGAGAGACAGAAACTATAAATGGAAACAAAAGTGGAGTTTAGGAGAAAATCGTAACATCCAGATGATTTTCCACAAACCATAAATAAATCTGTTTCTTGATAGAATATTGAGTTATTGAAAATGAGTTTGCACCTTAGTAGTGAGTTTCTCCCCCCTGTTGTACTGAGCAGACATCTACATCTGAGCCTTAGTTGTTCCATTCTAAGGGCTTCCCACCACCATCAGAAAAAGTCCAGACTCCACACTAGACTTTCAGGATTCTCCCCAGCTGGCTGGAACCTTCCACCAAGGAAGCTCTTCCTGGACCATTTTCTTCTTTCTTCCCTTTCCTTTCTCTCCTTCAGTTTGCTGATAACTAAGAATTTTATTTCCTGTTTCTACTTAATGTCCCTTTCTCATGAAGTTGTTGTTGCTGTTGTTTTATTTAACGCCTCTCCTACACTTGATCAAATCCTCCTGGTAAAGGCTTCCATAAAACCCTGAACTTTACTCCTCATGAAGTTCATTGCACTTTATGTAAATCGGGTTATGCCCGCTTCCTTCTCCACTGTATTTTATTTATGGCACTCACCCACAACCTTGAGAGTGCACCATTATTTAGGACAATGACTGGGCTTCTGGCATTAGCCCACAATACTTTGGGCTCCAGAACTAAAGGTATCTGTTAAAAAAAATGTGATAGTATAGATGTCAGAAGGAAACACCAGATACTGCCTTTGTAACCTTTGTGTGAGAAGGCGTCTCTAACTCTTGATTTAAAATTGAGAAGGCCAAGAGAAACTATTGATGGTCTGGCCACATGAAAATTAGAAATCTGTCCACAGCCAGAAATCTTATAAACTAAGTGAAAAGATGGTGATAAAGTAGGGAAAGGATTTTGTACTTACTTTTATCACAGAGTTATAAAGAAATAAAACAACCTCTCAGTGGATCAAAGAGCAAAGCATTTGAACAAATAGTTCTCAGATACAGTTTTTTATACACAGCCCCAGGAAAGTCCTCAGTTTGATAACACACTTCTTTGGCAAAGCATTGAGGAAATAGTCTTTCTCAGATCTTCGTGTCAGACTGTATATTTGAACATACCCTGTGGAGGATGACTTTTCAATAACTTAAAATTGAAAATTGGGGAGTTTCTGTTGTGGCACAGTGGAAACCACCAGTATCCATGAGGTCGCTGTTCAATCCCTGGCCTTGCTTAGTGGGTTAAGGATCCTGAGTTGCCGTGAGCTGTGGTGTAGGTCGCAGATGCTGCTCGGATCTGGCATTGCCTTGGCTGTAGTGTAGGACGGTAGCTGCAACTCTGATTCTCCCCTAGCCTGGGGAACTTCCATATGCCATGGGTGCGACCCTAAAAAGAAAAAGAAATTGCAAATTGACTCTGTAATCCCACTTATGGGAATTTAACTGAGGGAGAAATTATACAATCGAAGAATCACATGGTCTTAATTATTCATTTTAGCATTGTTTTTAAGAGTGGAAGACTAGAAACAAGCCAACTGTCCGTCACTAGGGCACAGGTTAAGTAAATTTTGTGCCCCCTGCCATGAAATACTGTGTGGGAGAGAATGAAGAAGCTCTTCCATGTTTTAAACTATTCAGTTTTCTGAGTTTTTTATTGTTTAAAAATTAAAGTTTAAAATTGTGCAGTATAGTGTTATCTTAGTTATAGAAAGGAGTAACTCTATACATGCATTTTTAATGATTTTACATATAACATCCCTAGAAAAATATAAAATTATATAAATAATTCTTTATATAAGAATATAAGAAAAATGAGGTTACCTAGGGTGAGTGAAGAGACACTAGGTGGACAGGAACTGGGATATTGGGTGAATTTTTCAAACTTCAGCGTTGACTGCTCCTTAACCTTTTAGTTTTTTTTTTTTCCTTCTTTTTTATGGCTGTACCATGGCACATGGAAGTTCCCAGGCCATCGGTCGAATTGGAACTATAGCTGTTGGCCTACACCACATCCACAGGAACACCAGATCTGAACCATATATGCCAACTGCACTACAGTATATGGTTGGCATATACAGCTTGTGGCAATGCCAGATCCTTAATCCACTGAGTGGGGTCAGGGACCAAATCTGCATCCTCTTGGGTACTGTGTCAGATTCTTATTCTACTAAACCACAGTGGAAACTCCTAACCCTTTAGTGTTTGAACCCTGAAGTCATATAGCCTGTTAAAATTTAGTAATAAAACAGAAAAAGGAAAACATTTAATGTTTTAAAAATATAAAATAGAGGAAAGTGTAAGAAGAGGGGCTGGTTGATACCTGGCAGAGGGAAGGTGAAGTTAAATTGGCAGCAGTCTTCGGGCTGAAGTGCTCTGGCTCCAAAATGAGGGATTTTGGCCTTAATCTCTTGATCACTTCAAATTCTGAGACCTTATTACTTGATATGAAGGGATTTTATAAAAAGTGTTCTGTCCAGATATTTTCTCTGTCCATTTAGAATATCACAAAGTAATATGGGCTTACATTTTCAAAGGAAAACTATGATGTTGCATTTTGCGATAATTTCAAATTACCCATTTCTGATAAGAATAGGTTGATTTACATGTGTCAGCCATTTCTATGTGGTTGACTTTGAGAGCTTCCTCTGTTACATTTAAAATTAAAGAAATTAATTTCAAAGGACAGATGTAATCGTTGCGAAGCCTCTAGTCGTATAAAAGTGTGTAACGTTAGGAAAAAGGACTCCAGCTTCTTCAGTTCTACTCTGCAAAAGTAGTTGTGGCATTGCAAATATTTTTTCTTGCACATCAGACATTTTTATAAATCTACATGGGTATGCTAAAAATGTATATATTATGTATTATGGAAGGAAAGAAAGAAAAGAGAAAGAGGGAGGGAGGAAAATAAGAACAAAAAGAGAAAGAAAGAAAGACAGAAAGACAGAAAGAAAGACAGAAAGGAAAGAAGGAAAGAAAGAAAGAAAGAAAGAAAGAAAGAAAGAAAGAAAGAAAGAAAGAAAGAAAGAAAGAAAGACAGAAAGAAAGAAAGACAGAAAGGAAAGAAAGAAAGAAAGAAAGAAAGAAAGAAAGAAAGAAAGAAAGAAAGAAAGAAAGAAAGAAAGAAAGAAAGAAAGAAAGAAAAGAAAAGAAGAAAGGGAGTTCCCATCGTGGCTCAGTGGTTAACAAACCCAACTAGTAACCATGAGGACGCAGGTTCGATTCCTGGCCCTGCTCAGTGGGTTAAGGATCCCACATTGCCATGAGCTGTGGTGTAAGTTTCAGATGCTCCTCAGATCCCACGTTGCTGTGGCTGTGATGCAGGCTGGCAGCTACAGCTCCGATTCATCCCCTAGCCTGGGACCCTCCATATGCCGTGGGTGCAGCCCTAAAAAGACAAAAAGAAAAGAAGGAAGGAGGGAAGGAAGGAAGGGAAAGAAAGAGAGAGGGAAAGAAAGAGGTTTTCCTTTGCAAAAGAAGTGAGCTTACTCTTAGCAAGTTGTGTTTTTCACTTACAAATGTGGCTTGTCTAATCTTCCTGACACCTATATCTCTACCTTCGAAGACAGGTTCTGTATGCATTTTGAATTATATTTATGTCTTACTTGCACCTTAAGGTGGCCGGTTTTATTTGGAACATATTCCCTGGGAGCATCAGTAGGGCATACATTTGGAATCCTCCCTCCATCATTCTCCTGTCTCATCAATCTTTGGCCACCTCCCACCACTGCACAGTGCCCTGCAGGGCAATGTACCAGAAGGGCGCTGATTCGGTAAATTTTAGTGTCTTTATGATTACCTTCTCAGTGTCCTGTAGTTATTAATCATTTCACTGGCAGTGAAATGCTTCTCTGTGGATTTTCTTCTTTAGTTCATGTTAATGAGTTTCTGAGAAAAAGAAGAGAAAACATACCTGTTACCTGAAGTGCAATGCTGGGTTGGGTCCCAAGAGAGAAAACTGATACTGGCAGATGATTTAATTCTGTTTACACTCAGTCAATGTGTAATGTGATACTAAAAATGGAATTTCAAGTGGCTGGGGCATAGTTCTTCACTAAAATATATTACCTTGACATATAATTTTAAAATAATATTAGTTTGTGAATGTTACAGCATTGCATAAAGAAGTTGCCAAACCTCAAGAACAATAACCTATTTTATTTATAGAACATCTTTGAGTTTAGACCATATTGCTATGTTTTAAACAGCACTTAGCACATCTATTCGATGGTACTAAAAATAGAATCACCTTCAGAAGAAGCATCATAATTTAGCACTGTTAATTAAATAAAATACATCAAAAAGCTGTCATGGAGATAAATAAGTTGGAAGTCCTTTTATTTTACAATATTTCAGAATTATCTTGTGATGTCACTTCTGTGCCCTCCAATTCAAGACCTTTCTTTCAGCCATCTTGTCCCTACTGCGGAATTGATTGTGGTTCTTGCATGTCATTGATATAATAATTTATACTTAGTGGGCCTGGTATGTGCCAAAAATTAGGTGTGGAAGTATAGGTAAAATTGTGAAAACTAGGTACAGTCTCTGCCTTCATGAAGGTTACAGTCAACTAGAGTAGATTAACATTGATCAAATAATTGTATATAATTTAGATATATATATATCTTATATTGTTCACTCTGTGTGTGATAGACACATAAATGTTTATATAGAAGTGATACAAAAGTTATACACGACCATGTCAGGAGCTAAAATGAAAGGCTGAGTAGGAGTTAAATCGTTAAGGAAGGAGGCTGATGAATTCTGGACAGAGAAAGTGCCCCAGTAGATGCTTTTAGGAGAAGCAGTCTGGTGGGCTGAGATGCTAAGGAAGGCTGGGGGGCTGGCATGGAAGGGGCACAGGGAACTATGTCTTCTGGGAGCTTGCCTGCCATCCTAAGATGCTGCTTCTGTCCTATGAGCACTGGAAGTCTAGTAAGGGATTTTAAGCAAGGCAGTGAGATGACAAGGATTTTACTTTGATAAGCTTTTTCTGGCTGCAGAATGGAAAATACGTTTAGGGACACAAGCAGTGCCTGGATTGCAGGCAGGTAGCCTGGGAAAGAGAGTGTCATGTCTCAGGGGGAGCTGGCAGGTGGAGGAGAGCAGGGGACTTGTCAATTCTAACGCGTTCATCACTTAAACACTAAATTCTACACTCGTCTAAAATTAAATACGTACTAATCTACAAAACACTAAGGTTTAGAGTAACTTGTAAGAGGCTTAGTAATCTAATGTGTCCCAGAGATGAGGGTGGGTTTAGGACACCTGCATACATATTTGCTGTCTTAGTGTAAATAAAATGTTTGGTATCTGGTTAAAGGTGTATATAAGCCTGCTTATAAAACAAAGGAGCATCAAGGCAGTTACCATATTTTAACAAAACTTAAGCCTATTAAAATATTTTATTGTTACAAAGTGCTGTATGATTTTCATGGTCACTACAGCTTTGAATTATAATTAAAAAATTATTAGATGAACATTAAATGGACTGCTAGAATACTGCTAGATTGCACTTTTATATAACTGACCTCTTGAAAGGTTAGCTGCATTCATAAATCTTCAATTTTAGGCAAGAGTATTTTACAACTCCTATGTAAAAATTTAAATGACAAAAAATGCTGCATTTTCAAATTTAGCCTGTGCTGAATTTCTCTAATAAATCTGTATTACATCAAATAAAATTCTGACCAGAATAGAAGTCATATTTCAGTATAAATTCTTAACTTTAAAATGTATACATATGTGCTTAATCATGAAATTTTTCACAACTAAATTTTGGAAAAATCCTGTTTGTCTTTTAATTGAGTGCCATCACTACTAAAGGATGTGACCTTTATCTGCATCCTGTGACCTCAATCAAGAAACAGTTATTCAGCACTTACAAAATACAAACACTAGTCACTGTTGGAGATTTAGTGGTGAGTGAAGCAAGAACTCAGCATCAGGAGTTTTACCATATAGAGTGGAGCTGTATTTTGCTGGTTGTCCTTACTGTAAACAGGCAGCCAGTTATCAAATTCTCTCCCTTTGGAAATGATGGAAACATTCTTAGGTTGAGCAAAACTTTCCCCATCTTAGTCTTTTTATAGGTTAGAGGTCATGTAATTGTTTTTATGCAAATTCAGATTTTCCTTTGAGAAAAAAAAAACTCTCCTAGAGATTTTACCAGATAGAGCACAATTAACTGTGAATGAGAAGACATATCAATAGTATCTTATAAAAAGGACATGTGTCATAAGATCCTGTAAAAGTGAATGTGTACAGTTTTCTCCATAAAGTAACCTTTACAGTGTGTGTGTGTGTGTGTGTGTATGTGTGATTCCAGGTAATTTATTTTTATAGTTGACTTTTTATGTTATTTCCTAACATGAATTAGGAAAATCACAATTTCAATTGTTTCTGTGCAACTTTGGGGGCATAGTGTGACTCTGAAACTACTCGATATTATTAGACTGTTGTATTATCTCATAGTTCATATAACCAGCTACGTTTTCCCCTTTATTTGTTTAAGTATTTCATATTTTTCCATGGAAACATGGCTTTGAGAAATTGATGCCAGAAGGAATTACAATCCAGGGCTGTTGAAGTGGTGCTCATCAATTCTTAATAATTTTAGCTTAGCTCTAATGAGAGTTTACTATGTGCAGGACCCTGTGCGATGTGATTTTCTTAGAAACTAATATTGAATCCTCAAAAGAGGAGGCCATGGCTGCCTCGTTATCCATCACCCACTGCTTCTCTCCCTGGTTATCCACCTACTACCTCCGTGGTCAAGAAGCCACTTGTGGAGCTGAAAGATCCTGGAGGCATTGCTCAGAAAAGAACGGTTTCCTTCTGAACATGCACAACTGCACATGGACAGCTAGTGCTGTGAGCTTTTCTTCTCCCCAAACCCAGGCCTTGAATTCATTCTGTAGATAACATGATCTCACCTTTTACAAAAGCCAGCAAATAACCATGAGGCAAATTCTTCAATTCACAGGAGAAACAGTTCTCAGTGTCTTTGTAACTGCCATTTTCCCTAGACCTAGAGTATGGTTATCTTCTCACTAAATTTTAATTTTTTTTTCACCTAGAGTTATATTTCCCTTTTAACTCCTATGGGTAAATGGACAACTCTTTTTTCTTTCATTTAACTTTTTTTAATCAAAGTATAATTGATGTACATACAATGTGCCAATTTCTCCTGTACAGCAAAGTGACCCAGTCATACATGTATATATACACATTCTTTTTCTCATGCTGTCTTCCATCATGTTCTATCCCAAGAGATTGGATATAGTTCCCTGTGCTATACAGTAGGACCTCATTGCTTATCCATTCTAAATGTAATAGTTTGCAATTACTAACCCCAAACTCCCCATCCATCCCACTCCCTTCTCCTCCCCCTTGGCAACCACAAGTCTGTTCTCTATGTCTGTGAATCTGTTTCTCTTCTGTAGATAGGTTCATCTGTGCCATATTTTAAATTCCACATGTAAGTGATATCATATGGTATTTGTCTTTCTTTATGACTTATTTCACTTAGTATGCAAATCTCTAGTTGCATCCATGTTGCTACAAATGGCATTATTTTGTTCTTTTTTAATGGCTGAGTAGTATTCCTTGAAAAGAATCAAAATTTTAACATTATCTGACATAATCTTTACTTCAAAAGAGAAAACACCAAGTTCTCCAAGGACAGTATGGTATTAAGAATTGCAATGGTATATAAATTCTCATATATAGAGTAGCATCATCATAAATCACTGCTTTATCTGGGAGCATACATCACTTATATCCTTAAGTCTGGTGGGAAGTCCTTAAATCATTATAATTATTTCTCTGTCACCTCATTTGTTCAAATTGTTAAAGTGGGTAAGGAAACCTCACCCATCATATCTATCTTGAACTGATCCTATAGCCAGGTTGGCTTACCTGTCTTCCTCTAAGAACCTTACTCCCTTCTGGACCCATTACTTTGACACTGTCCTCCTTCATCCTTCCATCTAGTCTGGCCTCTGTGTAAGTGTTGGCTCTTTCCCATAAGTTGTCCTATCCACTCTGGCTGCATCAGCGGGGTCTAGGCATCTCTAAGTTACCTTGTGTAGGAGTTCCCATTATGGCACAGTGGGTTAAGGACCAAGCATTGTGTCTGTGAGGATGTGGGTTCGATCCCTGGCCTTGCTCAGTGGGTTAAGGATCCAGCATTGCCACAGCTGTGGTATAGGTCACAGATGCAGCTTGGATGCAGTGTTGTTCTGGCTGTGGTATAGCAGCTGCAGCCCTGATTCAGCCCCTAGCCTGGGAACTTCTATATGCAGCATGTGTGGCTGTAAAAAGAAGAAAATAAAATAAAGTTACCTTGTGTAAAGACCTTATCCCTTTGCTAAGAAGGACTGTCCACAATGGTCCCAAGTGAGGCCGGTGCAGCCTGAGCGCAGAGGAGTATTGGAGTTTAGTGACAGGTGTTCTGTATGAATGATGAGTGCAGTCAGGTTCAGGGATGTATTTTCAGAAATCTGAGGGGTTATTTGTGAAAGTGTCACTGCACATCAGTTCCCTGTTTTAGATCCACAAGCAAAGTGTTGTGTAACATCCCTCTAGGGCAGTGTGACAACCAAAGAACTCTGATAATGGAATGACTGTCCTTCCGAAACCACTATGTATGCAGTGCTTGTTAGGATCTGGGAAACCAGAGCGACACTTACCACCAAGTTCTCTCTTCCTCTCTCCCTCCCCTGCCACCCATCTCACACACACACACACACACACACACACACACACACACACACACACACACACACACACACACCTGCATACAATGTTAGCATGCTATTCTATCTGAAGTTGTGAAAATTGCAAGCCTTATTTTGCCCTGGGTTTGGGACCATGCATTTTCTTCTTCAAGAAATCTGGTGCTTTCTAGGGGTCAGCATTAAAACTTGGTGTCATGTAACTCATATGGGGTGAGTGTGTGCTCTTCATAAGAAGACCCACCTTGTTAGAGGGAGAAGAATTTGTTCTTAGTGCTGCCTTAACTCCAGAGGATGTGTCTGTAATGTGTCTGAAACACTGGGCTGCCTCTGCTGCTTCCACACTCACCCTGGCAAGTCCAAGCCCTGCAGTTCTGGGTGCATGGGGACTGCATGGTACTGGAAGTCAGAGACCTTGTGTTCTCCTTTCAGTTCTGCCCCTTCCAATGGTGTGATTTCAGCAAATAACTTTATAGCTCCATCTTGATTCTATCATCTACACAGTGCTCTCTCTCTCTCAGCCATGGGGAAGTTACCTGTGTGAAATGCTTCATATGGCTAGTCATTTGCTCAGAATTTATGAGCAGTTTCTATATGCAGGTCCTGTTCCAGATGCTGGAGAAGAACAAAGCCAAGCTCCTGGTCCTCTCTAGCCTCGCTGTAAGGCACGTGACACTTAGTACTGTACCAAGGTAAATATTAGAACAAACTGTCTACTTCACTATATATTATTTATGTGACTATTTATGCAGTCCACTTAATTAAATTCTTGGTTCCATGAGGGTGAGCAGCATGCCTTAATTCTTTTACATCATCTGCACTATATATATAATATATGTGTGTGTGTGAGTATAGATAGATAGGTAGATAGCAAAGTACTCACATATACATCAAAAGCAATTTAAGAAAAAAAAATGGAAAAATCCAAGGATGAATTGAAGCATTTAGGAAGCTGTGCAGCCAGTCACAGAATAGGTTATGTTTCTGAAACTCAGTACATTTTTTGAAAGACTAATCTTTGATGATTTAGTATCATGTAAGTGATACTGAAATAAAGTCCTTTTTAGTGGATCTAATAAAGATATTTCCAAGAGACAACTGCGTAAAAAAATCAAGTTAGAAGCATAAAAATGGATTGTCTCTGAGATTTTATTCATCTCAGAAAGGCTACACCTTGGATTTCCAAACTGGTATTGGATGGGGAAGATGAATAATTTTAGGACAATTGCTGGGTTATTGAGTCCTGAGTGGAAACAGTTTAGAAAATCCTATATGGGTGTATTTGTCAGGGTTCTCCAGCAAAACAGAAACCACAGAATGTGTGTGTGTGTCTGTGTGTCTGTGTGTGTGTCTCCAGAGACAGAGAAGGAGGGAGGAGATTTATTTTCTATTTTAAGGAACTGGCTCACATGATTGTGCAATCTAGCAAATCCAAAATTTGCAGGGCAGGCTGATGGGCTGGAAGTTCCTATGGGAACTTGAATCTAAAGGGCTTTGGAGGCAGAATCCCTTCCTCTTCTGGGGACCTCCATATTTTCTTTTAAAGCATCGCTTGTACTGAATGAAGCTCACCCATTTTATAGAGAATAATCACTTTTACTCAAAGTCTACTGGTTTAAATATTAATCTAAGTGTTAGTCACATTTAAAAGACACCTTCACAGTAACTGCAACAGCAAGGCTGGTGTGTGACAAAACACCTGGGTACTATAGCCTCACCAAGTTGATGCGTAAAGTTAACCATCATAGCAGGGTCTTACCAAAGTTTACTATAGATTTTATAGTGCCTTGGAAAAAAGGCATGTTGTAAATACTATTGAAAAGAGCTAGGCTTTCCCATTGTGGGTCAATGGTAATGAACCCGAATAGCATCCATGAGGACTTGGGTTCAATTTCTGGGCTCGCTCAGTGGGTTAAAGGATCCTGTGTTGCTGTGAGCTGTGGTATAGGTTGAAGATCTGGCTTGGATCTGGCATTGCTGTGGCTGTGGCTGTGGCATAGACCTACGGCTATACCTCTGGTTCAACCCCTAGCAAGGGAGCTTCTGTATGCTGTGGATGTGGCCCTAAAAGACAAAGAAAAGAAAAGAGAAAAGAAAAGAAAAGAAAAGAAAAGAAAAGAAAAGAAAAGAAAAGAAAAGAGCTATTATTCAGCCACGAAAAAGAATGAAATAATGTCATTTTCAGCAACATGGGTGTACCTAGAGGTTATGATACTGAGTGAAGTTAGAAAAAGACAAATATCATATGAGATCACTTATATGTGGAATCTTATAAAAAATGACACAAATTAACTTATTTATAAAACAGACACAAACTCACAGATTTCAAAACTAGTCTTATGGTTACCATAGGTGAAATTGTTGGGGGGAGGGAAGAATTAGGAGGGTAGGAATAAAATAGGCACACTATTGTATACCATAGATGATTAACGAGAACCTACTGTATAGCACAGGGAAAACTACTCAATAATTTGTAATAACCTATATGCGGAAAAAGAATGTATATATGTATATATATATATAACTGATTAACTTTGTGTACACCTGAAACTCATACAACATTGCTAAGTCAGCTCTACTCCAGTAAAATTAAATTAAACATCTAGATTTTATCACTACTAATGTGGGCACCTGTGGGAAGATAGGGAACAAGTTTGAAGAAATCTATACCTAGATTTATACCTTGAAGTCTCACATTTTTTCTTAGGTTTTTATAAATATGAATAGATTATGGAAAATTTTGTCATTGTATATTAATTGCAATCATATACAGTTGTATTAGATACTTCACATTTATCACCTCACTTCATTTTCATGAGTCTCACGTAACCATTGATACTATCTCTACTCTTAAAGATCAGAAAATTTATGCTCAATTAGGTTGAGACATGTGCCAGGTCACAGAGATAGTAAGAAGCAGAGCCAGGCTGATTCTGCATGTGTTAAAGATTTTCTGCACAGGTCAAAACAAGTGCTACGAAGTTCCCTAGTGGTCTAGTGGTTAGGATTCAGTGCTTTCACAGCTGCAGGCTAAGTTCAGTTCCTGGTCTGGGAAATGAGATCCCACATTAAGCTACTGCATGCCACCATAGCCATAAACAAAAACAAAGCCTAAATGGAAGATTCTATACTTTCTGTCCTTACATACACTGTATGGAAGGACCTAGAGTCATTAATAGCCAATTTTTATAAAGAGAAACTCCCCTCCAAATTAGAAACAACAGTTAACCATTGCCTTTAAAAAGGTATGACTCTCTCTTGCTCTTTAATAATTTGCCAGAGTTAGTTTTTTTGTCAGTAGTTTCTATGAAGATTGTGTGGATAGTAGGCACAGGTGTACAACTATTTGCTATTGTTAAATAATGTATCTGTTTTCGAAGAACTCTTAGAATGCGATACTTTCAGTTTACCCTTAATCTGTGGGGAAAAAAGTAAAACTTTATAAGCTTAATAAAAAGACTTTGCTGAAATTTCATGCCACCTGGAGAATGAATGCCTGGGAGGCAATCTGGGCAGCTCCAACAATAAAGTTGTGTTTGCTCTACCTGCCTTTCACAAGTCTCAGCTCCCTTTGTTTCATGCTCCTGGCTGCAATCATTCTCAAGTCCTTTCTGTTTGCTGAGCAACATCACAGTTGCATATCTAATGCCTAACACAGTGTCTGGTGCACAGTGTTGAATCAGTAATTGTAGAAAGGAGGGAAGTTAGGAAGGCAACACTGTTCCTGGGGTCATTCACTTTTCAGCTGTGCATCCTTTACTGTGTGAGGTGTCCCGGCCACTGAGGGATGCTGGAGGATGTAACATTGTGATGTGAGTGATGGCGCCATTTTTTTCAGCAATTTTTCTCTGTCTTTCCTCTGTATCTCTCACTGTCAATCTGTCCCACGTTGTAAGGCACAAGGTTGCACATTTGGAGCTCAGCCTGTGCTTAGCCATAGTGAGAAAAACTTGTGATACTTTGAACTTTCTTGTTTTAATGCAGGAAATAATATTGATCAGCTTTTTCTAACAGAGAATTTTAGAAGAGTGGTGGATACTGTCATGTTTGATAATTTCTGCATAGTAATTGCCTATGATATTGTTTATATGTGAATCTAAAATATATATATATACATACATATATACATATATATACAAATGAACTTATTTACCAAATGGAAGTAGACACACAGACATAAAAAATAAAACTTACAGTTACCAAAGGGGAAAAGGGGGGATGGATAAATTAGGAGTTTGGGATTAACATATACACATTACTATATATAAAATAGATAAGCAACAAGAACCTAATATCTATGCAGCATAGGGAACTATATTCAGTACTAGTAATAATCTATATAGAAAAGAATCTGAAAAGATTTATATATGTAACTGAATCACTTTGCTGTACATCTGAACCTAAGGCAACTTTGTAAATCAACTATGCTTCATTTTTTTTTTTAAGGTTTGCATGTGTGGCATATGAAAATTCCTAGGCTAGGGGTCGAATTGCAGATGCAGCTGCCGGCCTACACCACAGCCACAGGAATGACAGATTCAAGATGCATCTGCAACTTACACTGCAGCTCATGGCAATGCCACATCCTTAACCTACTGAGCAGGGCCAGGGATTGAACCCACATCCTCATGAATACTGGTTGGGTTCATTGCTGCTGAGCCACAGGGAGAGCTCCTTTCAACTTTTGTGTGTGTGTCTTTTTGTCATTTCTTGGGCTGCTCCCATGGCAAATGGAGGTTCCCAGGCTAGGGGTTGAATCGGAGCTGTAGCCACCGGACTACCTCACAGCCACAGCAACGCGGATCCGAGCCGCATCTGCAATCTACACCACTGCTCACGGCAACGCTGGATCCTTAACCCACTGAGCAAGGGCAGGGACCGAACCTGTAACCTCATGGTTCCTAGTCGGATTCGTTAACTACTGCGCCACGACGGGAACGCCTCCCTTCAACTTTTAAAATGCAAAAAAATAAATAAGAAATAAAACCTCGCAAGAAATTCTCCATAGGCAGAATGACTCCTTATAAACTAGGGAAACATGTTTTAAGTATGAGAAAGGATAGGTATTACCTATGTCATTGTTATTTTAATGTGACAATTTGCCTGACTGCCATTGTAAAAGAAATCTGTATTGATAACGTTCATCTTCTTAAAGACTGGTTCTGCAGAAAGAGTCAACCTCATCAGCTTTGGTTGGAAAGCAAGGACTAGAAGAACCAGTCTTTAAGAAGATGAATGTTGTACCAATTAAAATTGAGTAGCCGATATTATGGTCAATTGTTAATCTTGTTTGTTCTTATTTAAATTCTTTCATATTTGCCATTAACTTTCTTTAGAATAGACATCATGAAAAAATTACTTTTCAGGTTATAAGATTAATATGTTCTGGAGCTTAAAAAAAAAAAAAACTTGCTTTAAGAAGTCCAAATGTCCAGTGAAAAAGATGTTGTCAATTTGTTCATGTCTATATTCTCAGTGCCTAGAGAAAATACCTTGAAAATATTTATGGCTTTCATAAGTATATTGCTCAACAAATAAAGGCATTTTACTGTTGTTATTGTTAATATAGCAAAATGTCTGTGGTTGGCTAAGAGTAAAAGGTAGGTTTCAAAACTATAAAAAAAACAGTAAAAAGAAAAGATAAAATAAGTCTGAATGGAGATTTAAATGGAAAACCTAAATATTTGGAAATAAATAGTTGGTTTCTCTTTTACTCATAAAAAAAGACCAGGAAATATTGTACTTTGTCAGTTTTTACTCCATTATATTTCAATCTTAAGAATTCTGTGAAATAGCCATTATAGTGACATTTTTAAAACTTGTCCTTCATATAGTATCCATCAAAAACAAAAATAATAGAACTTTAAGATATTCATATACAGATATTTTTACCTTAAGTTTGTCCTTTCATTTTCTTTAATAAGAGATTCTTGGGTGGGAATGGAAACAGTGAAATTGTACATTCTGTGTGTGTGATAAAAAGAGAGGGAAAATGTCACTTTTTATATAATTTGTAACTTGCAAATCTCTTTCTTCTGTGATATAATATTCTTTCTGGATATAAATTACAGACTTGGAATAGGCAAATTGAGTTTTAACTCAAACATCGGTCTGTGTGCTATATTGGACGTTTATTATTATTATTCTAAAAATAATTTGTCAATGCCTAGTCTGTATATGGGGAGACATTGATAAGGGATAGACTTAGTAAACTTGATGAGCTTACAATACTCTGAGAAGCTGGGCAAGGCTTAAGTTTTTACAGTAATTTCTTATGAGATAAAAAATTAACCTAGGCCTCTGGTGCTCAGAAAGTGTTACTTCCCAGTATTCATTCTAACTTAACAAACATTTAAGTGTATTAGAAATGGTATATTGTGTTTGCTGCCCAGAAAGTGATGACAGATTTGTAAATAATAATTCAACCTCCTTACAGGTTTTGATGAACGGACATAACTAGTCCTCTTCCTTTCCAGGCACCGGGGAAAAGAATGAAGCTACGTAGGTGATAAGTTGTAGTTCCTGTTCCAACAGAGGAGGGGGGTGAGGGCTGATCATGTGTTAGACAGAAAATGAGCATCTGCTAGTTGGGAAAAGAAGTGATTAAATATGAAGTTTCCTCATTGGAATGCGGGCTTCACGGCTGGCATCTTAATTCTACCCCACAGGAGCCTACTGGCTGTGATGTGGAGACTGTGCACCAGGCCAGATGGATAGCAGTGGTGGTCCCTTCTGCAGAAAAGACTGGATTGTTCCCTGGTCAAATCAGAATGTCATTCTTAACAGAGCAATTGAAGAACTAGAGAAATATTGGATTTGCTACAACAGCATTGTTTTCTTAAACTCAGATTTGCATATTGGTTGTGAACTCCCCAGAGCAGCAAAGTTTAAAGTGCTTGATGGATTTTTATTTTCTCAGCACTCATTCCCAATATCATGAGGCACTGGAGTGATGGGAAGAGTCACTATACTGACAAACTTGATAATGAATTTAATTTTTTAACTTATTGTTCTTTATGAATGTACTTAAATTCCTGTTAGGCTTTGGATTCCAGTTATTTGCTTTTCCTAATATGTTTTGGGAAAAAATAATATGCCCTTCCTTTTTTCCTTTTAATGGCATACTTGTATAATTTTGACACAATTTATTTTTTAACCAGTATTTGATAAATAATCATTCCTAGAAGTATCTAATCACTTAATTCACTTACTGTGATGCAGTAGAAACCTAGTGATCATTTGTGGTTCCTGGCGATACACTTCACAGGCAGGTGATGGACATAAATAGACATATTTAGATTAATTACATTATTACTCTATTGTGACCATAATGGCGCTTCACTGTGTAGTCCTTTTTCTAAGAGTAAATTACAGCAATGGAAATTCATAAACAATCAATTTCTCTTTGTATCATTTATGATGACTGTAATTTGTAAATTTTTCCATATTCACATTGGAAAGGAAATACTGAAATAATGGTGAAAGGATTCATGTTTACTAAAAGGGGAAAGTATTGTAAGGGCAGAAACATACATAAGATTTTTTTTCCTAGTAGGCTAGTTACAATTACCATTATATTATTTACAATGTCATTGAATGAAAGAGTAAACATTTTAAACATTGGTTATCTGAAAGGTTAACTTTTCCTTTCTAATTGAGGGCATATATTAGTAACCCAAAATAATGAGTTATGTGATTCTAAGTGATTTTCATCAGAGTTTCTTTGATGTCTTTATTCAAGTACATTCTGCAAGAACACAGGTGTCCTGTAAGCATGAATGGACCTTCCACCTTCCAAGCCTGTTGGCACATTCCCATGGCTCCCCTCTGCCATCATGATGTTTACTCTCACCTCCATTGGGATTTTCTGTGCCAGTTTTGAATACATTTCTTCCTGGCATTTTTTATATGTCCTTCAAAATTAATTTTTTAATGATTTTTATTTTTTCTGTAATAGTTGGTTTACAGTGTTCTGTCAATTTCTACTGTGACCCAGTTATAGATATACATATACATTATTTTTGTTATATTATCCTCCATCATGTTTGTCCAAGTGATTAGATACAGTTCCCTGTGTGTCATTGCTTATCCACTCCAAATGCAATAGTGTAAACATTTTTTGAGGATATTATTTATGACAATAAAAGTGTCCCTGGTGAGCCTGGGAGCATCAGTCTAAAAAAAAAGTTACAAACTCCATCACCCATTTATTAGGTGCCACTGACATTTATAACAAATTCTAAAGGTCTTTTCTTTCTTTTTTCTTATTAGATTATAGTTGATTTACAATGTTTCATCAAGTTCTGTTGTATAACAAAGTGACCCGATCACATACATTCCCCTGTGCTGTACAGTAGGATCCTATTGCCCATCCATCCATTCCCAATAAAGGCAGTTAATTCCTGTTAAGTTTCATGAGGAAATATACCTTAGAAACATATGCTGAGGCTTTCTACAGCCAATACAAAATGGTTTAACTGGCTATGTTCTTAGAATGGCCCACTGAAATTTTCTTCAAAACGTATTTACTCTTTCCATCAAAATATGAAAATTTAAATTTTCATAAGATCTGGCTCATACTTAAAAGACATAAAATGCTATCTTTTTTTCTATTTCTTTTTTTTTCTTTTGTTTGTTTTTCCTGGACATGTGCCTTCATGGGGAGATAGCTGAATTTTGGCTTTCAAAATACTCCTGAGTCTAGTTAAGCAGGCTGGAAACATCAGGACTGCTAAGAGTCAGAAAAACTGGTCAGGAAATGGCATGAGGTGCTCTTGCTGAATGAAGGGTAAATGTGTGTTTATGGAAGTGATAGATTTTTGATTCTTAAAATGCTTTTAAATGGCTCGGCTATACTTTCTAGCTGGAAATGAAACATAGGCTCCAATGTGAGTGAGTCATTCACATAAGTGAAGATGATGAGAATGGAAGGTTAGCCACAAAAGCAAGGCACTCATGGGACAGCCATGTAGCCAGTCCGATAGCCCTGGGTAGTCACAGTTTAGTACAACTTTTTTCTTTCTTTTTTTTTTTTAATGGCTGCACCTGTAACATATGGAAGCTCTCAGACCAAGGTCAAATCAGAGCTGCAACTGAGGCCTACACTAGAGCCACAGCAATGCGGGATCCAAGACCTACACTGAAGCTTGCAGCAATGCTGGATCCTTAACCCACTGAGCGAGGCCAGGGATAGGACCTGCAACCTCATGGACACGATGTCAGATTCTTAACCACTGAGCCACAGTGGAAACTCCTACTTTTTATTTTTCATGAAATACTCTTTTATATAAGTTAAAAACTCTTTACTTTTATACCTATTTGATGTTATATACATTAAAAAGACATAACTTACATTTGGGGAGGGTGATTATAAATTGTCATTCTCCCAACAGAATACAGTTTTAAATTAAGGACAGAGAGACTAGTATTTTCTTTGTAATCTCTGTCTTTTTAAACCACTTAGCATTTTGAAATCAGATTTTTTGGATAACTTGATTATTTAAGTGAGGAAATAATGAAAAGTCTTTAACTAACTTCACACTTCATTTGGGCTTTGATGGCATTTTATTAGACTGAACAAGTTCACCCAACGTGCCTGTGTATTTATCATCTTGTGCATGAAATAAGGGTGCCAGAGGAGAAGGCATAAGAGACAAAAGGAGCACTTCAAAGGCAGGAATCCTGATTAGGCTGATGGAATTCTATCCCCAGGTTGATTTTTGATAGGCATAAAATTCTTTGAAATTCTTATCCCAGATTCAAGCAAGAGTGGGGCTTGTTAAGAGCTGAGTCTATCAGTCTCTGGTCCTTGCATGAATTAACTTTCAGAAATGCTTTTCAGATGAGTTGCTGCAGTATTTGCTGTGCATATTCAGCCTCTGTGCTTTCATATATGAGTCAAGCAGACATGAAAGTAAAAAGCCACTGAATGGTGTCACGCCTCTACTGCTTTGCTTGCCAGAGTCCATTGGTCTGGTGACCACGGCAGGCAGGTGATGTCCTGCAGTAGTCAGGACACAGGAGAGAGGGAGTTGGGAGGGGGGCACTTCAGCTCAGGGGACAGTCTCAGAGGAAGAGGGAAGCATGGGATTCAAGGTCATCAGGCAAGACAGAACTCAGGTCACCACATGTCCCCTCCATGACCCCCAAGTGTTGATTCAAAATGCAGGACCTTTCAGCTCTCACACACACTTGTGTTTTTGTTCTAAGAAAGGTTCTGTAATAGATAACCTACATTCACCAGGCACAGTCTGCTTAAGGAGTGAAAAGAAAAGCTGGAGATATCTTAGCTCAACTCTATAATGTAGTACTTTTGACTGGGTGACTTAAATAACAGAAATGTGTTTTCTCATTGTTTGTAGGTGGTCATCCCAGATGATGGCTCTAGTGAGGGCCCTCCTCTTGGCTTGCAGACCTCCATACCTCTCTCCTGTGTCCTCACGTGCAGGAGGGCAGCGGGCCCAGAGAGAGACAGACTGACAGTCCTATCTCTTTTGCTAAGGACACTGATCCCATCAGACCAGGGCTGCACCCTTACAATCTCACTGACCCTCAATCACTTCACAAAGGCCCCATCTCCAAATACAGTTTCACTGGGATTGGGGCTTCAACATATGACTGTGGGGCCATAACAACTGATACATAGTAGTAATTGTCTCTGGTTTAAGGCCTTTATCAGAACAATTTCCAGAATCACATCTCAAAGGTTCTAACCTCCTTATTCACAGAACCCTAAGTCTTTTAATCTGTGCTCTTGGTATTCCAAGGCATCAGATCCCCTCCCTTGGTTTTTTTCCTGTTTTTTCCTTCATTTTACTGACACTGGTGAATCCACTCTAGTTTTCTTTCTCTTATATTGGCATTATTCTTATTCTAGATGCTTTTTTCTAATGGTTGTGTGGGTCAGGGTGGGAGGAAATGGGGGAGGGTCTTACCCCATTGCTATTTTCTTATTAAAGTAAGAGAAATCATTTTTATTCACAGAATAATGCTACTCACCATTACGTATATTTCATTGATCTTTACAAAAACACTTTTTTAGCCTTGTCTATAAATGAGTTTAATGACTTCTTCTGGATCATATAGTTATAAACTAGTGGAACCCTGATTCAAACTCATGTTTGTCTTCGTTCAAACCCTTGACTTTCTCCCAATCCACAAAGTTTCTCTACTACGAAATTAGAGTTACTGAACATTATTTTCTTATACCACCACAGTGTCACATACTTGAACCACAAACTATGAGTGTGTGTAATTTAGTATATGACTCACTTATTTCAGTCACAAAATTGCTGTGAACATTGGGCAGTCTTGAGTACATAACCTTTTAATATCATCTCTGAATATGGGTGAAATTTATCAATACTTCACTTTACTGGCTGGATCTGAATACTTATTCATATTGTCTTTGTATATCTCATAATGTTGTGTATAAAGTTCTGTTATTATCTTTGTATTATATGAGGAATCTGAGTTATGTCACATCATTCCTGATATTAGTAGTTTGTATCTCTTCTATATTTTCCCTGATCAATCTAAGTAGAAGTTTATCTATCTATCTATCTATCTAGTTTTTGTCTTTTTTCTTTTTAAGTCTGCACCCACGGCATATGGAAGTTCCCAGGCTAGGGGTCAAATAGGAGCTGTAGTTGCTGGTCTATGCCACAGCCACAGCAGTGTAGGATCCGAGATATGCCTGCAACCTACACCACAGCTCACGGCAATGCTGGATCCTTAACTCACTGAGTGAGGCCAGGGATCAAACCCACATCCTCATGGATACTAGCTGGGTTTGTTAACCACTGAGCCATGATGACAGGAACTCCAATTTATATTATTAATATTTTCAAAGTATCAGTTTTCAGTTCATGGATTTTTAATTTTTTCATTCTATTTTCTATTTCATTGCTTTTCCTTTAGTACTTATTATTTCCTCTGTTCTCCTTCTTTTGAGTTTAATTTGCAGTTAGTTATTTTCCTCATTCCTTAAGGAGAAAGTGAGGTCTTTAATTTGAAATCTCTTTTTCTCTTTTCTAATATAGACATTTAGTGCTATAAATTTTCTCTAAGCACTGCTTTAGCAGCATTATCTCAAATTTTGTTGTATTTTTGTTTCATTTTCTTTGGGTTCAATGTATGTTTTCATTTTGATTTTTTTCTTTGGCCTGTGAGTTATTTAGAAATGTATTATTTAGTTTCTCAATGCTTATGAGTTTTCCAGGTATCTTTGTTCTATTGATTTTTAATTTAATTTCATTGTAGTCTGACAGCATGCTTTGTATTATGGCGAGTCTTGCATTAAGACTTGTTCTGTCACCTAGACATGGTCCATCTTGGTAAATGTTCCATATTACCTTAAAAATGTATACTTTGTTCTTATTTGTGAGGTGTGCTATAAATGTCAACTTGGTCAAATGGGTTCACAGTACTCTTTAAGTGATCCATGTACTCACCAATTTTCTGATTACTTATTCTACCATTTTGTTAAAGAAAGTATTGCTATCTTCAGCTAAGTCTTGACTTGTCTGTTTTTCCTTCCAGTTATATAAATCTTTGCTTTATGTGTTTTGAAACTTCAGTTTGTCCTGTCTTTTATATTTTTATTTCCTCTCCTTTTTGACTTCTCTTGGGTTGATTTACTATCTTTTTATATCCTAGTCTTTCCCACTAATTTGAAAGCCATACATAATAGTACTATTCTTTCAGCATTGACCCTAAACTTTTAATATACACACTTAAAAGTTAAATATCAATCAAACACTGCAGGGAAATTCACTTTGTCTTCAATTACCTTGTGCCTTACTTACATGCCATTTTGGTTTTGTATCTTAGTTTTATCTTGTTTTTTTTTAATTCCTTCATTATTATTATCATAATTTCCATAATTTCATAGATCTTTTTTTTTCAAGTATTACCACATGGATATCAGTTTGCTTCCCATATCAGGGATCTTTTGTGTAAAGTAAATTTATGTTTGTTTGAAAAAATTTTTGCCATTTCGATTAATTCAGTTGATGGCAAAAATCAGTATTTTTCTAAAATTTAAAAAAATTATCCTCATTCATGAATGATACTTTCACTGCATATAGAATTCTAGGTGGACATTTATTTTATTGCAGCACCTAGAAAATAGTATTCCACTATAAGTAGAGTTCTTGCTGTGGTGCAATGGGATCAGTGGTGGCTCTGCAGTGGCAGGGACCCAGGTTCAGTCTCTGGCCCAGCACAATGGGTTAAGGATCCAGCATTGCCACAGCTGTGGCGTAGGTTACAACTCTAGCTCAGATTCAATCCCTGGCCCCAGAACTTCATATGCCATGGGGCAGAAAACAAAAATGGGGGTGAGGGAAGAAGATGAAAAAGAAAATGTACTCCACTGTTTTCTGTCTGCCAGTGTTACTTTGGAGAAGTCAGCTGCTTAAATCACCATTTTAAATCATAGTATGTGTGTTTTGCTCAATGTTTTTTTTTTTCTTTTTATTTTTCCTACTTTGAATTTTCTGGGTTCTTGTATCTGAAAATTAATTTGTTCATGTTTTTGAAAATTCTCATCCATTGTGTCTATATTTTGTCTGAGGCTCCAGTTGTATACTGTTCTGAATATCTCTTTTGACCTCTCCCTGTTTATTCATCCCTAAGTGGCTGACTTGCATGAACTGCAGCAATGACCTCCTTTGCTGAATATCTCTTTTGACCTCTCCCTGTTTATTCATCCCTAAGTGGCTGACTTGCATGAACTGCAGCAATGACCTCCTTTGCCTTTGGTTTCCAGTGATATTGAAAGAATATAAGGCTCAGGCAGTAGACGAGAGAGGGAGGGAGTGAATTTGGCCCCTTTCTGTCACTGCTCCCTCAGCCAGGCTGCTAGACCATTCACTGAAGGCTCACCTTTCCCCATAGGTGTCCTCCATAGGTTCCATCACCATCCCCTTACTTTTCCACACTGGTCCTAGGCGGGTGGTGCTCCGCAGTGATTAACCTGAGGATACTAAAATACATCATGCAGTTTCCTTGAACAGGCCCCAAATTTATGAATGATCATTCTTAATCATGCTTCAGTGCCTGGCTAGACAGCATTGTACCCAGTTTTGAGTCCGACACTGACAAAAGTTTTTCATTGTCCCTGGCTCGTGCTTTGTCTCTTTCAGTGTCTTGTGGTTTTTTGAGTGTGAGTTCATATTTCTTGGAATTTACTTCATGGACATTTTCCAAGTCCTGAGATGAAGATGATTTCCTTTAGATGACTGGTTTTCCTCTGCCAGGTCCCTCAGCGAACTATGTATCAAGGACTGCTATAATTGAAGTTCATTACTGGAATTTGAGTCATGGCATGGCTCCATAATTACTCCTAATTATTAGCAACATGGAAGATGTATAGAATTCATGTTTATATTATGTTTATAGCCATTTTGTGTCCTACATCTTTAAAGTGATTTTTTTTTTTCTTTTAGATCCTCTATCTAAGAGAGACTTCAGGCTTTGTCTTTTAAACTTTAAGGTACATGAGGCCATGAAAGCATCAACTCAAGTTTGAGGTCTGATAGTTACCCTCATGAAGAAAGCTGTCATTAAGACTTCACTGTTTAATCCCCACCTTCACTGAGGTTAGGCCTAAGCAGTATTATTATCATTATCATCATCATCGTTATTTTAAATCTCACAGTGAGATTTAAAAATAAGCTTCCCTAGATTTTATCCAACATGCATACTGTTTTCAACTGAATGGCCATTTAGTGTACCTCATTAACCAAAATGCTGGAAAAAACAGCAATCATTTAATTCCCATCCTTTTGTCCTTTTGCATCACATGTGTCTTTTGTAAGGAGCATTTAATTGATTTTATGTTTACTGAATCTGAGATTTTGTGTGTTTAAATTTCGTGGTCTGGAGTTCCCATCATGGCACAGCAGAACCGAATCCGACTAGGAATCATGAGGTTGTGGGTTTTGATCCCTGGCCTCACTCAGTGGGTTAAGGATTCGGCATTGCTGTGATCTGTGGTGTAGGTCACAGACATGGCTTGGATCTGTCGCTGCTGTGGATGTGGCATAGGCTGGCAGATGTAGCTCTGATTATACCCCTAGTCTAGGAATCTCCATATGCCACAGGTGCACCCCTAAAATGACAAAAATATTGTGATCTATCTTCTGTTATCTTCTTACATGCTCTATAATCTTTAAAATTTGTTACTTGGGTTATTCTTTAAAAGTTTCATGGATCCAGTAAGCCTTAAGCTGAATTGTGATGAAAGTGTACCTGCCAGTTGGAATTTTGTAATGAGATAAGAAGGAAAAAGCACTAGCTGTCAGTGGTTGAATTCATATGTTCATTTTGTATTATGCTATTTCCCTTATTTTAAAAATACGATGTAAGAATTATATTCTCTAAAATATCAACTCTAAAGTGTTGTCTGAAGGAGTAAATGAGGAAACATTACACAACTGTCCCTAGTGTCGGTGGGGGATTTGTCTGAGGACCCCAAGAATACTAAAATCAGCAGATGCTCAAGTCCTTTTACAAAATGCCATAGTATTTGTATATAACCTATGCTTATCCTGTCCTATACTTGAAGTCATCTCTAGATTACTTATAATACCTAGTACAATATAAATGCTACATGAATAATTGCTGGCATGTAGCAAATTTTACTTTTGTTTTTGGAATCTTCTGGAATTAAAACATTTATTTTTCAAAAAATTATATTATAGCCTAATTTTTTTTTTTGTGGGTGGGGGGATTGTTTGTTTTTGGTGTTAGTTACCATCCTAAACAGTATATTTTTCTGATAATGGATATTTTGTGGTTCTCTAAGTATAAAACATTTTCTAATTTTAATATTCACATCATAAATCTAAAATCAGATTACAATAGTGAAAGTTTAATATATAGTTCTAATGAAATATGGAGCTTAAAAAGTAAGAAAGTCTTTAGAATTTATCTATGATTTAGATGGCTGATAAAATTTGTATTTTATTCCCCTTACCAATAATCACTAACATTGGTAGTGGCTATAAACATAATATAAACATGAATTCTATACGTCTGCTATGTTGCTAATAATTAGGAGTAATCATGAGCTATGTATGACTCAAATCCCAGTAATGAACTTTAATTATTGCAATCCTTGATAACAGCGTTCACTGAGGGACCTGGCAGAGGAAAGCCAGTCCTTTAGAGGAAACCATCTTCATCTTTCTTGAGTGTAATATTAAGAAGGATGCTAGGGTTATGTCCTTGATCAGCAGGAAGAGTATCTTGAAGGAGAAGTCATAATTTCCAAAAGCATTTTATAGGGCAAAGCACTGACGGTCGGATACTCAGCCACAGTGATGCTGCTTTGTGTGCTCAGGGTTCCGATAGAGAGTAAGGTCCAGAGCAGAGATAGGATCTGCTGGGAGCAGGTGATTCTCAGTGGCAGAGACACTGTTTAGCTCTAATTCTGAATCCAGGAAAGAAATTCCTCACAGTGTTTCTCTGAGGGCTCTGTCATTTTCCCTGGCACTAGCCCACATCCAGCTGCAGGGACTCTGGGAAAGGATGTCTGGCCATAAGCTCAGGAGAACATGGGAATGGTTTTGTGAAGTTTCAGCCAGTCTCTGCAATACCATTAGAAAACTATGTTAATGGACCAGGCAAGATATGACAAAGATCTATATTTGCTAAAATAGCAAAGAGGTAATTCACTCATTTATATATTCATTCAGCAAATGTGTTCTGAATATCTGCTCTGAGCCAGGTGATGCATTTTGGATCTGCAAGTCATCCCAGGGTCCCTTAGAAAGCCAAGGCCACTGCCCTCATACATCTTCCATTATGGTGAGGTTTAACAGTGCCTTGGGGTCTTATTCTACATCCTGTAGAGTATGTCAAATTTAAATAATTTTATAGGGCGTAAGCTTAACATCAGCATTATTAAAAAGCATACAGTGGAGTTCCCCTAGTGGCTTAGTGGTAACAAACCTAACTAGTATCCATGAGGACGCAGGTTCAATCCTTGGCCTTACTCAGTGGGTTAAGGATCTGCTGTGGTGTAGGTCGCAGACACGGCTTGGATCCTGCATTGCTGTGGCTGTGGCATAGACCAACACTTGTAGCTTTGATTTGACCCCTAGCCTGAGAACTTCCATATGCAGTGGGTTTGGCCCTAAAAAGAAAAAAAAAAGAAAGAAAAAAGCATGCAGTCTGTATTGATTTAATTTATTTTGCAGTGTAGTCTTCTGAATAGAAGAAATGGACAGTTACCTAAATAAGTGTACATCTTTATCCTTTTGTACCTATGTAACTGGCATGTTTTCCAAACACTAATACAAGTAGCTTAGTGTCCAAGGCATATGACAGGGCCTCAGGGGAGGGCAGTGATTCTCCAAAGCAGAAATCTTCATGGAGAGGATGTCACTGAAGCTGGGCCTTGGAGGGAAGGGAAGAATACAGGGACATGAGCTACAAAGGATTTCCTGGTGGAGGATGGTGGGGAACAGATGGAAGAATAAGAACAGCAGGTAGGAAATAAATGGGCCAGTCTGGCTGGGAAGAGGCTGCCTATGGGACAGTGAAAAGGGATAATTTTGAAATTATAGCCTTCTGTCATTTTTATATTGCCTATGTTTGATTAAAATTCCTTATAAGAATGCAAATACAATATACATAGTGCTATTATTTTTTAAAATTTTTATTATAATTGATTTACAATATTCTGTCAATTTCTGCTGTACCACACTGTGTGTGTGTACACACACATGCACACACACATATATACATATATATATATATACACATTCTTTTTCTCACTTTATCCTCCATTATCATTTTTAAGTGAATCTGTCCTCATCGAAATTATACTTGTCATGACCACCAAGTATAGCACTTATCTGATTAGCTATTAAAATATAGTAGGAACAGAGTCTGTTGCAGCCAATTAAAACATTGGCTTATTTCTAAGCATGACACTGATTACACATAAGTTTTAAAAACAACTTGTTTCTCTTTGGTTTTAATTATAACAGAAGTGAATGTAGAACAGAGATAGACCCTGTGGGGTCTTCCTGGGCCATACCCTCCAGGTCTTCAGTGCACCTCTTGTCTGTAGAGAAACTTTAGGAAAAGAATAAAATTAATCAGAGAAGTGGGAAAATGCAGAAGCAAAGCAAAACAGTCAAACAAGATCAAATGATAATAGTTGAGCCATTTAACAAAGTCAAGGACCTTTTGTTCCTCTGCAAGGCCTACAGATCATCTTCCGAGCCGTGTCCTGTGAGCTGTCTTGTAGACACTGTAACCCCCACCATGTGGAGGAAATAACCACATGATGACCACATGATGTAGTCATGACATCAGCAGCCACAGTTCTGAGAATTGGTCTCCGAGAAATGGGAATATACCATCCCTGGAACTGAAGACTAACTGTAACAATCAAGATGATGCTGGGCGTTCCGCTTGTGGTGCCTCGGAAACGAACCTGACTAGTATCCATGAGGATGTGGGTTTGATCCCTGGCCTTGCTCGGTGGGCCTGGGATCCAGCATTGCTGTGAGCTGTGATATAGGTCGGAGGCTCGGCTTGGATCCTGTGTTGCTGTGGCTATGGCGTAGGCTGGCAGCTGCAGCTCTGATTCAACCCCTAGCCTAGGAAGCTCCATATGCCTCAGATGCGGCCCTAAAAAGCAAAAAACAAAAAGCAAAAAAAGGTGACGCTGATCAGACACTGCACGGCCAATTTCAGGGTGACGATTAGAGCTGACTGTGCTGTTTCTGCATGTAGCCCCCTCCCTCGGCCTGTACACCCTTGAAGCTCCCCTTCAAAACCTCCTGTCCCTGATCAGCAGTGGGAGCTGGCTTATTCTCAGGTGCTGCTCTGTGAAAATTTTGCCACCCTTGCTCAAAGTTAATGGAATTTTTTCTTCACATGTGGCATGCTGTATTAAGAGGAGCATTATATATATGCAGTCTCTATGCAAGTGCTGTTGTGTAAAATAATAGTGTTTGGCAGTTTCTCAACATTTTCAAATTTTTAACATCTCATATTTATATATTTGATCTTATCTCAAAGGTTATTTATCCCTCCCCTGCCCCACTCCCTGGTGAGGTACTTGAGGTAGTTTCCTTCTACAAACCGCTTTAAAAAGTTTTCTTTTAGTTTAAAAGGATAGGGGTGACTTCTAAGTGATTGATCAGAGAATAGATATGTTAAAAAGTAACAGATTCATTTGTAAATCTCAGCGGTTTGAACAATGGCTTTGGTGGTTGAACTTTAGTGCATATTTGTGTATTTGTGTGTGTGTGTGTAATCTAATCATTAATTTTGCCTTTACTCTTTCAAATTCTCTGAAAAGATGGGGGAGAAAAAAACGTATTTTTTAAAGACAAGTTATAAGTGAAAAAATAATTTTTTAAAATTCAGACATAATTTTGATACCATCTTAGTGAAAATAATCTCCTCTGAGTCTCCCTGTTTCCCATTGTTTAATTTTACTTATGTGACCCATCATCACCTGAAATTAAAATTCCATGTGTATATCTGTGTGGAAGTGACTGTTTATGGTTTTGTGTCTGTCTTCCTCACATCCCCATCAGAATAGAGAAGCTCCATAAGGGAAGGAATTTGCCTTTCCTATTGAGCATTGTAACCACGCTGCAACAGTGCTTGGCAAACGCATGAATGGATGGAGGTAATTAGGTCGTGGTGCTAACTTCCACTCAACCTAGTATCCACAGTAGGGTTGTGAAGGGTGAGGGCCAAGGACTTGGGAAGAATGAGAAGATAAGAGTTTATAACAAGCTAAGTAAATATTTCGTTAGACCTAGTGGTAAGGGAATGAAGGTTGTTAGCAATAAACTGGGTGTTACTTAAAACACTTTTAGTTTTTTTTTTTCCTGTTTTAGATAAAAGCACAAAATCAAGTCTTGTAGAAAGCATTAGGCCAGCACTCCTTCTATGGTGGAACAGGGGACCCTGTGCTTGGGTGACCTGAAGAAGGGTTGGGGCTGAGGAGATTTCAGTCAAGTCTACAAGCACAGAAAGTTCAGGAATGGACTGGCAGAACCTCTTGTTCTCAGTGGTGCTCAGTTCCTGAGCATGATTTCCTTCACCAGGGGCAAGTGCCCAGTAGGGAAACTTACTTCAGAAACAAACTGTTGTTCACAACATTGAAAGGTAATTCCGTTCTGACATTCAGTGGCCACCTGTCATAGGTAAGAATAAAGCTCTGCCCAGGAACCAAGGATGGTCAGTTCGGTCACCATCAATGTAGGGTGTGGGGGATCCTTTTCATACTGAACTTTACTTTTCCACTCTTTAAAGTTTTATTGAAGTGTAGTTGATATACACCATTGTGATAATATCTGCTGTGCAATAGTGATTCAGTTATACATGTGCACACATCCATTCTCTTTAAGATTCTTTTCCCGTATAGAATATCCCAGAATATTGGGTAGAGTTCCCTGTGCTATACAGCAGGTCTTCATTGACCAGTCATTCCATAAACCTCAGTGTGTGCATGTGTCAATCCCAAACCCCCAGTCCATCTCTCCCCCAACATGTCCCCTTTGGTAACCATGAGTTTGTACTTTTGAACCTTCAAGCAAATGGACTTGGCAACCAATCTTTCAAAATCCAAATGGAGGAGGAGTTTCTGTGATGCTTTTCTCCTGAGAACTGTCTCAACTCTCCTGTTTATGGCTGTCTTAGTTTTCTATTGCTACTGGAAAAAATTATCCCAAACTTACTGGCTCAAAACATCGCATATTTATTATCTTACAGTTTGGAGGTCAGTGGTCCAAAATAGGTCTCACTAGGGTAAAATCAAGGTCAGCAGTGTGATCCTTCTGGAGCATCCAGGGGAATCGGTTCCTTGCTTTTCCAGCTTCAAAGATGCCCACATTCCTTGGCTCCTGGCCCTTTCCTTCTTCAAACCCGGCAACAACCAACCACGTGTTTCTCACATCTACATCACTCTGACACTGGCATCCAGGTCCCCCCACTTTCCCATGAAGTACCCTTGGATTAACTGGGTCCACTCAGGTGATGCAGGCAAGCTAGCTGATAAATGGCCATAACTCCATCCACTAACTTCAGTCTCCTTTGCCATATAATGAACATTTTCATAGATTCTAGGAATTTGGAAGCTTACATCTTTGGGAGACAATTATTCTGCCCATTATATGATACATTTTATTTCTAAAGATTTGGGCTTTTCTAAAAGTGAACACATTTCTAGAAAAAGGACAATTCTACTTTCCTGTCTGATTGGAATGGCCTAAATACAGGAAAGAAGAGCAATGCAAACCTTGTTTATTTCTGGCTAGTTTATTCTTCAAAGAGGACCAAGCTGAAGTGGCGGAGCGGGATAAAGTCGGAAATGTCATGGTTGCACTTATTTTTTCCAATTAGACTTTCTGCCATTGACAAGAAACACCTATCCTCGTGTGACAAAAGCGATCCCATGCTTTGTTCCACGTAAGTACCTATTTGCAGACATACAAGTCTCAAATAGGACTTTATATGCATTGCTTTTTGCTACACTCGCTGCACTTAGTGGGAACATTTGAACCAGGGCTTTACATTTGCAGAAAACACAACACTCCAGGCATTTCCAAAGTTTTTAGAAAATAAAGTTAATAACAAATCTTTTGAAATCATTATCTGTCCAAGTGAATTTTAATAATAAGATTCCTATATTTGACCTCTGTGATAGATTCTAAATAATTTATTAGAATCTATATAGTTAATTTGCCATGGAATTTCACTTTATAATTGTGTGGAGGTAAAACCAACAGTTGCTGATTTTTCACTGTTTTTGCCAGTAGCTATTTCATCATGTTGTTTTACGAGGCAATAATACAGTGTCTAGGTAGAAAAACTCTGGGCACAAGTGATTTATCCTATTGAATAAAAAAGAGATTTTCATCAATAAATGAGGAAATAAGATTATTTTTCATGTGAGGCAGACACCGGTGAGACACTTATAACTACAGTAAAAACCATGATTAATGATGTTTGAATGTTAGAAGTTTGAAAATTTGAGATGAATTCATTAAATCTCCAGAAATCCATAAGATAATCCATACATCAAACAAGCTGTCTGAATTTCTTCCCATCATTCATCCAACACCTACTACAGGGGAAGCTTCTGATTTATCTGACTTTAATTATGTCCAAAATGCCGTGAACTCCTGTCATTCCTGACCCAAACATGCATTTTTACTACTGACTCAAATCTAAAAATAGTTGTGTTTACTGAAAGAGTCCTTCAATCTGTTGCTAAGAAACCAGCTTTGGAAAATGAAGACAAAATATCATCAACATCTCTTAGTTAAAAAAGAGAAAAATTCTGAAAGTTGCCATTTCCCAAGGAAGCTAATAGGTAGTGATAAATTTGTTTGGGCCTGGCTCACCCCTAGGGGCCCCACCATGACGTAGTCTTCCTACCTCCTTTCTGAATCATGTCATCTGTGTTCTGACATATCTTGAGACATTATCTCTTAGGTTAATAACATTCACTCTTCAAATGTGATGATTTCAGCAAGGTCTAGAGGCCTTAGGCCATATGCAACACATCCCACTCCTGACTTTCGCCTACAGGAAGCAAAGGTGTGAGGTATATATTCACAGCTATGTGAACGAGACAGTTAATTAGTGTCTTTGCCCACCTTAACTATTATGGGTGGTCAGAGAGAAGAAAAAATATTTGCTTGAATCTCTAAAGTCATGTAGAAGAATAATTTTTTGCTCTTAAAAAAGAATATTCATAGCACACAGTGGTCAGGTAGCCAGAATTTTCTTTAGAAAACACTTAAAATTTTCTGAGCAATCCTTAGCTTGGTTAATTGTGTTTTGCTTAAAATGACCATTGTCTTTCTATTTGAGGCAGTGGCTTATGTGGAAGCAGTGTAGAAGAAAGACTGCTCCCCAAAAGATTTTACAGGATGAAAACCCATTAAGAAAGCCAAGTATGAACAGTGAGCCAGGAGAGGAGGGAAGGTGTAGTGTGGAGGGCCTAGGACAGGGAGGAGGGGCGAGGGTGGGGGATGGGGCAGGAGTGTGGGGGAGAGGGAGAGGATTGACCGAGAAGATGACTGTCCATTATTAGTGGTGGCTGCTGGCTTATCCAGGATCTATGGGATGTGGAGTTTTCCTGAAGAGTCTGAATCATCTGCTCTCATTAGTCAAGTAGTGTTATTTCCACACTGACTCGTTTTGGAATTACATTGAAGAATTGAGCAAAATCCAGTGAACTCACATTATGTCAGCATCCCCTGTGGTGGTGACAGTTCCAGCATCTTTTGGTCCTTTGTGAAATAGACTGCCCTGGTTAGATGCATCTGTGTCTTCTTTCCCTGGGCTCAGGATAGTCACAACTGGGTACCCATTACTAGAAGGTATTTCTCGTTATAAGAAATGACAAGAACTGAGTACTAATTCTTAGAGCATGACTGTTTTCTAATGTCTTAATTGAATGTGGTTATTTAAAAAAAAACTAAGTGTGATTGTAATTTTATCAATTGTTATCACATTTGAGTTCTCTGTAAGTAGTTCTTTTCTATACTTACCTAAACTCTAAAATGGCTTTTTAAAGTTTAGTTTGTGTTCATTTCAGTAATTATATGGGATGACCAGAGTTATTCCTAAAGGTCATTGATGTGATTTCTGTACCGTGTGGAAGGATAATGTGAAGAATTTGTATTTTTAACCAATTTCCTTTCCATCTTCATAAAGCTTGCACATTACCCGCTGGAATGATGAACTCCGTATTGCAGCTAGTAGGAATGCTTTTTCAAATTACTATTAAAATAACTAACCTTGGTGTGAAGCACACGCCTGAAGGCAGGACAGAAGAGAGTAGGAGTTGGTCTAGGAAGGTACAGACTTGTTAACCTAATGGAGGTGATGCAAGAAGTTCTTTAGAGAAGTTTCTTCACAGGGCTTTCCCTTGTAAGTAGTTACCACAAGAGAACCAAAAGAAACTTGCTGTGACTGTTTCTTAAACAAAGCCAATAAAAGTAAACACTAGTTGATCACACAGAGAGGAAGCCCGTGGCTGTGGCAGAGATGCATTTCAGATCTGAAGAAAATATTGATCAGGGAAAGATTCTAGAAGCCCTCATCTTTAGAGAATGCTTGCAGTCCAGTGTACTTGCAAAGGAAGGGTCAGGAAGCCAATGTCTTCTGCTGCTCACATCAAAGGGAGAAGTTGGTGATGTTTCCCCCCTATTTTTACTTTCCATTTAAAGATAAATTCACTAAGGGAACAACTTCGTGAAGCCAATTTCAAAAGCTTTAAAGGACAATAATAGTGTCAGGTTATAGGGGTCTGTTACTGAAAACATCCATCTATAGCAGGGTAGCAAATAGGTTTCAATTTCTCCTGCCAGCCCTCATGAATTGTTAGACCGTCCTGAGGACTGTCCTGAGAAAGTTTAGAAGGTCATGTTCAGGTTTGTAGAGGAAGAATGTTGCAGTGAGTTGGAGATGTCCTTTATGAGTGAGGATGTAAGAATAAAGCTCGGCAGGAGTCACTCTGAGTAGGTAGAGTTCAGGTAATAAATATATCTATATCCTTAACTCCACAGGTATATTTTACGTTGATATGGATGGAGAAATGTTGGTATTATTAGTCATCGAAAAGATAAAAGATTTAAACCAGGGATGGAGACTTTGATCTGTCAACTGTCCCTTAGATTCATGGTATAGATTCAACATGATAAAATAGGGTAATTAACCAGCTTTGGTTTCTGGGGACTGGGGGAGCAAGATGAAGTGAGACATGGCATATTTTGTCTAGAAATTCTAGTGATTCTGAATTTAACTTAGCATCTCCTTATTTCCCAAAAGTTAATATAGTTTGTGATATATATTATAAATTATTTTTTAACATCTTCAATAGCCATTAAGTGCACATACTTGTGTATAGTCTTCTTTGAATTTTAATTCTCTAGCATTAGTTTTCCATTTTGCTGAAAGCATCTTGGAATTTTTAGACAGATACACCCTCCACTGCTGCTCTGAATCAACAACATCCCAGCAAGGATGCACGGCTCCTACTTCCAGATGCTTTTTTTTTTTGGACTTCTTAGGGCCACACCCACAGAATATGGTAATTCCCAGGCTAGGGGTGGAAATGAATCTGCAGCTGCCAGCCTATGCCATAGTCACAGCAATGCAGGATCTGAGCCACATCTGCAACCTACACTAGAGCTCATGGCAGTGCTGGATTCTTAGCCCGCTGAGTGAAGCCAGGGACTGAACCCTCGTCCTCATGGTTACTAGTCGGGCTCGTTTCCACTGACCCACAACGTAAACTCCAGATCTGCTTTTCTCCACTGAGAAAAAGTCATGTCCACTTCCTTTTACTCACACGTAAGCAGGATATGGCTGCTGGTATAAGTACCAGCTCATTTCTGTCACCCCCACACATCCATTTTGTCTTCTGCCCCTGTGCTGATGGAGAAGGGGGATTTCATGGGGCACATCCCATCTCCCTTTCTGGCTTTAAGAAACTTGGCTGCAGCTGCCGCATTTGAAGTTCAAGGAGGGGAAGTACCTGTTAGAACGTGGACACTTCTTACATGGAATAACTGGGTTTAGTTAGTGACTGTTAGATGTTGAAAGATCTTTCAAGGTCAGTACTTTCTGACTAAGCTTGTATGTAGAAAGATTGGATAATGCCATCTCTGAGGTCACTTTATCAGATGAGCTGAAATGAGAGGACAACAACGTTTCCTTTTTCACGCGGCACTTGTGTGTGTGTGTGTGTGTGTGTGTTGCTGCATGTTAACTGGCTCTCCAATACTTTCATGCTGTATCAATTAGCTAAGTGTCCCAATTTTGTAAACTACCATGTTTATCCTAGCCCAGAACTTCATACTTTCATAGAATTCTTAGATATGTTTTCACTCACTAGACCAGAGAAATACATCTTTGCTTTAATATCCATTTCCTTGATGAAGAATTGAATTTCAGAGAAGCCAAGTGAGAAATTCCAATGAGATAACTAAGAATAAAATTCTAACTTTCCTGTTATAATTTGTGTGGCGGCTATATCTTATGTCTTACTAATGCAGGGTCTCAAAATACATTCATTTATTTAAGAACTCAGATTGCCCAGCTGGATAGCCTTAGAAACTGTAGGTGCCCACACAGAGTTTAGTTCACTGCACATGGTGTTGGTTATTTCTGGGAATCTTTCAATGACACAGCCCTGTGAGATGGTGCAGGTAGGCAGTGATGGACCACTGTCTCTTACCTTTCAGTCACTGTCACTAACACCCTGCACTGCCCCTACTACCTCATCTGGAGTGTGGTCATGTCCATTTCTTTTACCCACATGCAAGCAGGATATGGCTGCATTTTGTTGTTGTTGTTGTTGTTGTTGTTGTTTAGGGTCGTACCTGCGGCATGTGGACGTTCCCGGGCTAGGGGTTGGGTTGGAGCTGTAGCTGCTGGCCCACACCACAGCCACAGCAATGCCAGATCTGAGCCACATCTGTGAACTACACCACAGTTCACAGCAATGCCGGGTCCTTAACCCACTGAGCAATGCCAGGGATCAAACCTGTGTGTTCACGGATGCTAGTTAGATTTGTTTCCAATGAGCCACGGCAGGAACTTCAACACACAAACACATGGAACAAGCAGTAATCAAATTAATAAAACATTAAGAAAAACTCCCAAAGAAGCATACAGGTTAATGATCCACCACAGATACAATAGTAGGTGATTCTCTCTATTTAGATAATAAAGAACCTTCTAGATGTACTTTTTTCCCCTAAAGAAGAGACTCATTCCACAGGTCCAACCAAAGATACAGCCCAAACTAGTTGCAATTTTAAAATGACATAGCTCTGTCAACAACTTGTCACTTGTTTAGTGAGTTGGATTCAGATATTTTACAGTTTTGGGGTGTGCGAGCTGTCACACTTTAGTGGTGCTTTGACATAGGCTCAGGTTATATTGGGGCATGCTAGTTTCTAGGATTAAAAGAAAGTGAAGGTTACAATTACAGAGAAAAGAAAAACTATATCATTTGAGAGATCACTGCTAAAAAACTAATAAACCAGATGAGAAAGAACTTAATGTAGAGAAATGTCCCACCTGGTCCATGAAATCTCCCACTTGTCCCCTTAGTTCACAGTTGCTTCTGTTGCTGTGGCAGCTGAACCCTGAGAATTCTGCCCTGCTCTGTCCCCACTGCCCCGAGGACAGAGCACTTGGTGACCAAGGAGCAAAGAAACGGCTGTCAATTTCAGAGGTGAGCGCCAGGCCAAGTGCACCTTCAATTTCTTAACCCATGGCCCCTTCCTAACCACTTCCTCAAAACTGCTCCTCCTGAAGTCCACTGCCATAGGCTCTTCTGACCAACTTCTCCTCATTTGTATCTTTATTTTGTTTGTGTGATTTGGAGCCTGAAGATTTTGGAAATACTCCCCCAGAAATGTGGAAATAGTACCAATGATTAGACATCAAACTGGAATTTATACTTTCATCATTAATGATGTGCTTTGTCCCAAGTTATCCTCAAAAATAAGATACTGAATGTTTCTTTTTTATGGTAACAGATTTTTACCAGGAATACATATTTCAACATATCCTAAAAAAAGCAAAAAGAGCTATTAATGTTAGATGTTGGCTCAGTGAACCCAATCCATAGCATTTGGCTGATAAATCTGAAATTTTATAACCCAGGAATATTGTGAATAGCTGAATGTTCCTTGCTGCTGTTAAAAAATCATCACTTGTTGATGTTGCGTGGAAGATGTTACTATGTATTTTATCATCAGGTTTTGTCTGTCATATTCTATTATCAAAGTATCATAGGAATACATTAATGTAATTATTTTATCCAGAATAGTTCTCTTTTTGACATATTCCAGAGTTTCAGTCTAGTAAGTAAAAAAATTGTCTATTCAGAAGAAGAAAATTCTTTGGAGAAGTGCTGCCAACTTTAAAGTTAGAAAATGTATCAGAATTAATAGAAAGTAGACGCCAGTGGTAAACATGAGGATAATCCTTAGACAGGTAATAAGAGCCATAAAATTTGAATTGAATGGAAAGAAAACATTAAAACAACAATATCTTTGACTCAAATAAAATTTGTCATATGATCTAAATCTCAAAATAACGTTTTTAGGACTTTTTAGATAAGAGCAAGCAGTTTAGACTATCAGTTCCTTTCATACATTCCTCTGGGGCCCAACAAGACCTCATATAGGTCTTACTACTAATTGCCTTTCCTGGGCACGTCTAATTAGGAGAGTGCAGTGTCCAGTGAGAGTGCATATGTGTTCCCAAATGCAGAATGGTGTGCTTTCGGGTGCAGCCAGCCTGGATCCGAACTCTGCTTTCTCCACACCCTTCCTTTCTGAGCCTCATGGATTACGCCTCAGGAAATGAGGAATTTTAATAGTCCCACGTAACTCTGTGCTGCAGTGTATTTATATGGGGCAGGCAAGCCCCAGACGTCATACACAGAACACAGGTGACTTTTCTTCAAAGGCAAGAAAACATATGTCCAGCTTTTTCTAAAGAGCCACCTGCGGGAGCTTGCCTCTTCTTTTTGACTCAGCCTCTGCCCTGCATTCTGGCCTTCTGTTGGTGACTGTGGTTGCTGAATCACCATGTCAATCCAGGCTGAACACACTACTTTTCTTCCATCCCCTCAGGAATTTCTCCTACAAGTCTAGGATGCTGATGATGTAATGTTCAGGGGTTGATGGGGCCAGTTACAACCTAAGGAAAAGAAATAATGAAACTGAAATTTGAGGTTGATGTTAAATTCTCAGTATCCAGGGGAAAATTAAAAAAAAATGCAGAAATCATCAAAATACTATAAATCAACTATACTTTAATTAAAAAATAAATTTAAAAAGAAACAGAAAAAAACATGTTTTAAATTGTACAAGGTTATCTCACAAAAATACCCATATTCCCTGTTCTCATGAAACTCTCACTTTCCCAGGCAGAACACTTCACTTCAGATTTTTAGCTCTTCCTGAAATACTGTGCCTGGTGATCAATCTAAGTGAAAGAAACAAAACTATTATTGTTCTCTTCCCTAAGAACCATCTGTTCTAAATCACCACCATTAGCTACACGAAAGCCAAGTAGAACTTAGAAATTATAGTTGTTTCTCTTTTTTTTTTTTTTTGGATACTGTGCCAGATCAGTATCTTGAACTAGTGCCCCACCCTCACTATCTGTAAAGATTGAGGAAATTGTTAATGATGTGGTGCAGTGACTGTCATTGTGAGCTTCAGAAAAGAGTCTGCTCTTGTAAAAAGGCATGAACCCCTCACTGTGAAGACTGTGCATTCTGCAGAGAGGATGCTGGCCATGGGGACCTACCACCAGGAAAGGCACAGCCTCTGCAGAACTGTTAATCATTAATAACCTGATTCAGGAAAGGTCGATAAGTGGCATTTTCTAGCCACTTTCTGTCTTAGGTGTATATATTTTCTTCTGTACTCTCATTTATTTATACCAACCATTTATTCAATTTTATGTATCATGTGTGATCAGCCAGGACCAACTTTTTTCTTTTCTTTTTTGGCTACTCCTGTGGCACATGGAAGTTCCCAGGCCAGGGGTTGAATCTGAGCCACGTCCGTGACTAGGTCAGATCCTTAACCTATTGCACCAGAGTGGGAGCTCCAGGGCCAACATCTTCATCTTAAAGTGCTAAATTAAACTCTTGTAAGGATGAATCGAGTTTCAAAACCTTGACTGTGTTGATTAAAACCCAATCTTGATTAAAACACATAGAGCCAAAATTTTAGTGGGCAAAGCAGATAGATGTGTTTAAAAAATAGTTCTGATACAGTGGTGCTCAAGTGGCCTTTTTTCTAAGTGATTCTCACACCTAAACAACACTTCAGAGTGACCTGATTATCGCTACCTACATTTCCTTTACCAAGTGTATCTCTCTTTTGGTCAACAAAATGCTTCTTTTGAACACTAGGACATGTATGCACATCTGCCTAAAGACTGGACATGCAGGATCAAAGTGGCTACAGGAGTATTTACCAAGTCTAGCATCAGCCTAAGGGACACCACTGTTGAAGGTCAGTGGCTGAGAAGAGGGTCCTGGCTCTGACCTCCTCAATACATGACCTTGGGCAGGGCACAGAGTGAGGGACCACTGGCTGCAGGACACAGGCTTATAGTATCAAGAGGAGGGGTGTCCCCTGGTTCCTGTGCGAAGGTCTGATTGCCTTGTTTGCATAACTATGTGGGCTGCTGGGAACTGAAACACACTGCTTAGGGACAGATGGGGATACCTGGTCCCCTTGATAAGAAGGATTGTTTTCTGGAGGACTTTACCTCAGGGAACAGAATGGGGAGGGGACCTTGCAGTTAAGACCTTCAAAACCTCTGATTTTACCAGGTGTCAAGGCTTCACATAATATTGGGATTTACTTTTTTTGTGTGTGGTCTTTTTAATTGAATCAAAGATGCTTTAAATTTTATTGTATTTTACAGTTTTTAAAAGTTTCACATATATGATTCCATACAATCCCATAATAACCTTTTTTCCCTCAGAACTCTTTGTTTGCTAGATTACCCTTATATTGCCCCTCCCCCTTCCCTCTCTCCATTGGTAACCACTAGTTTGTCCTCTATATCTGTGAATTGGCTTCCTTTTTGTTATAGTCACTAGTTTGTTGTATTTTTTAGATTCTACATATAAGAAATATCATAAACTATTTGTCTTTCTTTGCCTAATTTCACTAAGCATAATGCCTTCCAAGACCATCTATGTTGCTACAAATGGCAAAATTTCATCTTTTTTATGGCTGAGTAGTATTCCATTGAATATATGTATCAAACTTTCTTTATTCATTCCTGTCAGTGCACACTTAGGTTGCACACTATTAGCTTTTCACTATTGAGAATGATATTAATTGTATGTTTGTCTTATATGGCCTTTATTGTGTTTAGATTGTATACTCACTCTATGCCCATTTTCTGGAGGTTTTTTTTTATTGTAAATGGATATTGAAATTTATCAAAAGCTTTTTCTGTATGTATTAAGATGATCATTTGTTTTTTATTCAATTTGTTAATGTAGTGTATCACACTGATTGATTTGTGGATACTGAAAAATCCTTGCATCCCTGGGATAAATTCCACTTGATTGTGAAGTATGATCCTTTTAATGTATTGTTAGGTTCGGTTTGCTGATATTTTTGTAGGACATTTGCATTGATGTTCATCAGTGCTATTGGCCATTTGCCTGGAATACCTTTTCCATCTTCTCACTTGCAGTCTGTATGTGTCCCTAGATCTGAAATGGGTATCTTTTAGGCAGCATATATACAGATCTTGTTTTTATATCAATTCTGCCAGTCTATGCCTTCTGATTGTAACATTACGACCATTTAAATATAATGTAATTATATTTATGTATGTTCTTATTGTCATTTTGTTATTTTTATTGGACTTATTTTGTCCATCTTTTTTCCATTTCTTCTTTTGTTCTTTTCTCTAGTGATCTGATAATTATTTTTAATGTTTTGTTTTGTTTTCCTTTTTATTTTTTGAGTATATATCTATTATATATTTTTGATTTATATTTACCATTAGGATTTTGTATAGAAATCTATATACATATATACATATGAGCATAATACCTGCCCCACAGCAGTGGATCCTTAACCTGCTGAGCCACAAGGAAGCCCTAGATCTCTTAATTTTTAATGCATTTTAAAAACATTGCATTTGTATTCTTCTCCCCTCATGATTACTTTTTTTGCTACCATATTATACATTTAATTGTTTTGTGCCCCTTAAGTGCTTATTGTGGATATAGACAATTTTACTGTTTTTTTCTTTTGACCTCCCTACTAGCTTTGTATGTGGATGATTTCCCACCTTTACTGTGTGTTTTCCTTTTTCATTTTGTAATTTTCTTGTTTCTAGTTGTGGCCTCTTCTTATTTCACTGTGAGAAGTTCTTTTAGCATTTGCTATAAAGTCTGGTGATACTGAACTCTTTTAGTTCTTGATTGTCTGCAAAGTTTTTCCTCTCTACATCAGAGCTGAAGGAGAACATTTCTGGGTAGAATATTCTTGGTTGTAGGTTTTTTCCTTTCATTGTTTTAAATATATTGTGCCACTCCCTCTGACCTGCAGAATTTCTGCTGAAAAAAATCAGCTGATAATCTTATCAGCTTATTTGTGATTTTTTTTGCAGTTATTTGTGGCTTTTCCCTTGCTGCTTTGAATATTCTCTCTTTATCTTTAATTTTTATCATTTTGATTACAATGCATCTAGTGTATTCCTCTTTAGGTTGATCCTTTATGGGACACTCTGCATTTCCTAGACTTGGGTGTCTGTTTCCTTTCCCACTGTAGGGAAATTTAGAGCTATTATGTTTTCGAATATGTTCTCAACCCCTTTCTTCCTCTCTTTTCCTTCTGGGGCCCCTAAATGTGAATATTAATATCCTTGCTGTTGTCCTAGAGGTCTCTTAAAATGGCCTCATTTCTTCTCATTCTTTTTTTCTTTGTGTGTGTGTGTGTATGTCTTTTTCTAGGGCCACACCCACAGCATGTGGAGGTTCCCAGGCTATGGGTCTAATTGGAGCTGTAGCTGCCAGCGGTTTATCAGATTCTCCTTAAGAAACTGCTGTGACTTATGTCTCAAGTAGCCAGTTAATCTTCACTCAGGAATTTTACTGCTTTATATAAAATTATTTATCTGTTATATTATGCATGGACCTGTAAATGCAATAGTCTTTTTAACCATTTAAGGTATTTACATCATTTGAATATATATAAAATATGTAGCCATATATGTGATTCATGTATATATGTGTAAATATACTAATAATCAATAATCATTTCAATGATAACATTTTTTTCTTGAATTCCCTTTAAAGTCATTTTGGCACTGCTAAGCATGTGTTATAAAATTATAGTACAAAGCATCAACTCTATATTCCCCCTATCCACTTGCAAAGAGATTCAGTCTTTCCTCTTCAAGATTTTAGAGTCAGTATTCTAGGACTTAAGTACAAAAACAGTTCTATGGGTTCTCTGATGGCTCAGCAGGTTAAGTATCTGGTGTCATCACCTCTGTGGCATGGGTTGGATCCCTGACCTGGGAACTTCCGTGTGTCGTGGGCACTTCTAGAAAAACAAGATTCTAATTATGAGTCTTTCAAAGAATCCAGATGCCTAGAGTACACCTTAAATGTTCTGATTTCTTGGGACTGACTAAGAGGAAGTTTCTAGCATCTGTATTTTACAAGGAATCTTAGTGACTCTAGGTATTTATTGGATCACATTTTTTAGTATTCTGTTTTAGATGACTGTCACTTAGCTCAGTATCAAATGCAGCTATGCACAAAGTTTCTTATCTTTGTTGACACCTTTAATAACTTTAAGCAGACCCTTCACTGAATGGTTGACTGGCTCTCATTCTTTGTTGATACCTTTAATAAATTTAGGCAGACCCTTCGCTGAATTGTTGACTGGCTCTCATTGTAAGAGAAATTCCAAAATGAAAAAACAAAATGACAGTGTTGTATATTTCCATATATAATGACTTCGTTGCTGTTGGTTCTGTTTCTAAATGGAACCCTATAGTTTTAATTCAAGCATAGTTCATCTCCAGAATTTCTGATTTATATAGTGCTGAGAAGACTCTGCTTGGAAGGAAGAAGACAGGAGGGACACAAATAACCAACCAGAAAGGCCCTGTCCTGTTATTTCAATAAGAGGATCTTAAAGACAATGATCAAAGCAAAATCTTCAAGGACTCCTTCAAAGGACATGTAAGGAAAATGAGAGGAAGTATCAAGGGTACCTGTTACTCTGCCCAAACCCGGCACATGTTATCCAGACTGAGGTCAACTTCCTCTAGACCTTAGTTGCTTGGAGAAATGATTGCTCAATTAAAATGGGGAAATTAGTTTTTCTCTAAGAATGATATTCTGGTGGATTCGATAATGCTTGGATGTATGCCTTGAATCTTCTGTTGTTTTTCAACTGGTAATACAGGCACATGCCCAAAGATATCTAAAGACTTCCAAAAAACAGAGACAAAAGTAATTCTTTCCTTTGCCCCTGTACACAGACCTCTAGTTCTCCTCCTTGGAGACAACCCCTATTAAGTGTTTCTTAGGTATATTCCCAGGTCTGTTGATTATGGTGATGGGTGTGTTGGGGTGGGGAGGAGCATACATAAATGCAGGTTGGAAATTCCCTTGATTTTAAATTAAAAGGAGACATGCATTAAAGAGTGACTTGATGGCCCAAGGTAATGTCACTGAACAACATATCTACCAGGCAAGGGGCTTAGATACCTGAGAAAATATAGCATGTCCTTCAAGGAAGGATGTACTCTCTGAGGGAAAAGAAAGAAAAGATTAAAGCAGGAACTGCTTTCAGCAGACAACAGACATTTAAATGAATTTCAGCATAATGAGATTTATCTGACCTTTAAGATACCCCTGAGATGGTATGTTGTCAATTGTTCCGGCAGAGTAAAGCCACTGTGTACCTATTGTAGTAATGTGTTTAGAGAGCAATTTGAAAGTAAAAGGAGAAATCTCTTTTCCCTTGACACATTCTTGAAATTTGTCGTATTCAACTCAAAAGGTTTTAGAAAGATGACAAATACAGTGGCCAAAAAAAGGACAAAGTTCATAGCTGATTAGTGAATAGCTTTGAAAGCAAAAAATTAATTGCATACCTGCTGTTTATAATAATCTGTGCTAGGGTTAGAAATCACCCTTGAGGAACATTTACTATCTTTAGGGAATGACATATATGTGAAAAAAAATAATCTTTGTCTAATACAGTATCCATTTAGAAAGTGAGACCATACTAAGTGGATTCTGTGAGACAGACCTAAGCCACTCTTTAAAAAAATAAATAAATAAAGTGTAGTTGATTTATAGTGTTGTGTCAGTTTCTCCTGTAAAAGCTTAGTGACCCAGTCATACATATATAGGCATTCCCTTTCTTATATTATCTTCCATCATGTTATATCCCAAGACATTTTTTTTTGTCTTTTTAGGGCCACACCCACGGCATATAGAGATTCTCAGGTTAGGGGTCAAACTGGAGCAAATTGGAGATGCAGCTGCTGGCCTACACCACAGCCCCTGCGATGCAGAATCCAAGCATGTCTTCAACCTACACCATAGCTTGTGGAAATGCTGGAACCCTGACCCACTGAGCAAGGCCAGGGTCTGAATTGGCATCCTCATGAATACTAGCCAGATTCATTTCTGCTGCATCACAGCAGGAACTCCCACTATCCCAAGAGATTGGATAGAGTTCCCTGTGCTTTACTTTTGTGTGGAAACAAAAGTTTCCCTTTGCTTGTCCACTCTAAATGTAGTGGTTTCTAAGCTACTCTTGATTTTATTTTACTTTTTGGCAAAGTGCAGTAGCTCATACAGGTTGAGGACATTACTAGCAGAGGCAGGAAAATGGCTTGTGCCCACTGCTGGGCTGAGCCAAGTGCCCCTTTAGGACAAAGCACATTTTAAGAATTTTAGCTCTTTTGTAGGCTGTACTTTCACTAGCCCTTATGAACAGCCTAGGTAATTTAGTTTTGTTAAAGTTATTAATAACTGATTAGTCTTTGGGAATTATAATTTATTAAGCTGAAAAACTATATCATCTTTCTTTAGGTAAAATTTCACTCTTTGTTGCATGTATATGCATTTGTGTTTGTGTCTATATTTGTGCCTGTATTTAATGTTGAGACTTTTATTTAAATGAATGCTATGATGGTTTTGAATCCAATAAAATGATACTCATCACACTTGCTCAAGTGTACCACCTGAGGGGTGGAGAGGAATCAGGATGACTAGAAATCAAAATCTCCATTCCATTCCTGATAAAATGTAGATTGATGTCTTGGCTGAAACCCCCAGCCGCAATGGGCCAGTCCTCCACCCTTGAACTAGGTAGATTTTTCCACCCAGATGTTGGTTTGGTTGGGCAACCACCAGCTTCCCCCATCAGGTAGACCCTTTTCTGCAATAGATGGTAGCATCTTGAGGTCTCAGTGCATCCTTCTGAGACCTCTTAGCAAGGGACCCCAAAGGGACCAAGCCACAGTTTCCCTGTGCCTGCTCCAAAGTGCTCCAAGCAGGCAATTTATTCCTCTTCATTACTAGTAAGTTGATTTCATATCTGGGGCAACTTTAGTACATGTAGTGTCTGGGACATTTTATCTACCAGAAAGCAAGGGAGTTTGACAACCAATGGGATCATGGGAAGAAGAAAGATTACCTGGTTTGAAGATGTTTGTACTGGATAAATTTATGACATATTTGAACATCTGAAAATGATAATGTCTACAATTGATTATAATATAGGGTGTTCAGATCTGTGAATGCTATTGTAATTAACACATACACGCATACATGTATATGTACATACATACATATATGAGAAAGGGGAAAAGAAGAATAATGCTTTTTTTGTGAAAGATGTGCTAGATATAAAAGCATATAGAATGATAGAATTGGAAATTCAGCATTTATACCTACTTCAGGTAAGGGTATTCATTCAATACTAAAACTATCCTGTTGATGCTCATTGGGGAACTGGATATTCAAATGTTGGCAAAAGAATCCAGCAGATCGCAAAGGGAAAATTGTACATTTCCAGTGGCCAGAACTGACCATGATCATCTGAGCCAAATGCCCACATTTATAGTTGACTATCACTCATAGTAGGACAATGTGATAACTTTTAACTTTCTAATGTGATGCAACATGAAGAAAATCACCTGTAATGTATCCCTGCTAAAAATGTTAATTTGGATCTAATAAAGCCTCTGCACCCCCATTCCAGCAAAAAAGAAAGAGGGAAGGGGTTTACCTTACTTTATTTTTGCCTCATGACAATTTTCCTCTCTTGAGGTATAAGTCATTTATACTGCCAAATACACAGACAGTTACAAGTTTTTGTTTATTTCATTTTATTTTGTTCTATCAGCTTTTCTGCATAGGATTTCTTATCCTTAGAATTTGGAACATTTCAATGGATAATATTAAATTAATGTTATAATATATGGGATTTGTAAGTAAATATTGTTTCGTTGTTTTCAGGCAAGGATGCAGCAGTCAGTGCCTTCCTGAAAAAAAACACTTGGCTTTTCTTGATAGAAATTTATATGGCATGTCTTACATGTATTCAATACACAAACTTCATGTTAGAAATTGCATTGTCAGGTAAAGCTAGTTAATTCACCGAAGGCCACTCAAGAGGTGTGCTAACTAAATCATGCTGTTTAAAGGGCATCAGGTGCAGGAAATGAGTTTGCAAACAGGGTCGTCACTGGTGGAATTGTAGAAGGTCTGCTGTCCTCTCTGATAATTAATTATTAGCCTTTCCAGAGTCAGATCTTAAATGTACAGTCACAAATAATTTCCTATTCTGTTTACTTACAATCTTTTAAAAGAGGCAAATAGAAATTTGTAATAGTAGCTTGTAATATTCATTTGTTTTCCTCAATTAGTTCTTAGAAAATATCTTTTTCCCTGAGCATTATGCTGCTCTTTCAAGTTTTACAACAAATTAGGTTTACAATTATGGGACTGCATTTCCAAAAAGCAAAATGTCATCTGCTCTGACAGGAGAAAGTCTTTCCCATAGACAAATGCTCAAGCTCTTCCACTGTTCAATGGCAAATTAAATAGGAAACTTCTCTTTCTGTACCTGCATATACTTTATTTAACTTTCTTCCATCTGCTCTGCAAATGTTCATATAACACTAACTCCCAGTTGCATTTTAGCCCTTGTCTTCCAAAGTAAGCACATCTATCCCAAGGAAACCACCTCAGCACCTCAAGGATGGCTTTTTTTCATTGACTTCAAAGGGGCTGGTTTTGTGAGGACCCTTCTATGATTTCCCTAGAGATATTGCATATATGTTCCTTTATACTACAAGAGGAAGCTTGATATTCATGTGGTTTGCAAATAATGTTTCAACCCCAAAGAAGAGAATGAGTCATGTTATTTCACAAATCACTTCTCCTCTGTCCACAAAGAGATGACAGATAATCATTTTTATAAATGTAAAAGAGTCTCTATTCTAGAAAGTCATTTGAAAGAAAAACTTACAAATGCAGAATTGTAGTGGGAAGAGAAAAATTCACCTCCATTTACTTTGCATTGATAATAGGTAACTATATCCAGTAACTTGTTAATTGATGATAAGAGAATCCTGTATCCTGAAAGGGACACTGAGTCCAAAGTAGCAGACTCCCAAGCTGCCTCAGAGTCACAAAATGCCATAATATTTAGAGGTCATTTATTCTCTCTGAATTTCAATTTTCCAGTTTGAAACATGTAACTTCACTCATTTTGTGGAGACAATAGGAGGTTCTTGTAAAAACTCTTCTTTAATGACAAAGCACTCTTCTCTTCACCATTTAGCAAGTGTAATCTGTACACAATTCAAATATAACAATGGTATTGTAGACTTAAACACTTTATTCAAAAAGATGAAAATGAAGTTAGATTCTAAATGAAATCATTGGAGAACTTTGAAATCTTGAGTGAAGAAACAGTGAACTTCTTTCTACGTAATCTTTCTTGTGAAACCAAAGCACTCCATATTTGAATTTAAAATTACTTTTGTATCTTTGAATACACATCCACATTTTAATCACTATTTCAGAGCATAATTATTTTGAAAAATGCTTAAGCATTCTATTGTGATAAACCATTCTGAAGAAACTAAAATTCATATGTGCTTAAGATATGTTTATTTTTTAAATGTTTTATTCCATTTTTCCTTTCAGATGGCATCATTGGTGCTTAAATTCAGAATGGGTATTTTATAAAAATCACATTATGTGACTTTTGAATTCTAATGAAGCTTATCCAAAACATTATGCTAACTTATTGCATGTTCTTTTACAAAACTCTAGATTGTAAATTACTAACATACTTGATCAAAATTCAATAACATGAGATTCACTTTCTAAAATAGACTTGATGATTTTAGAAAAGTTTCATAACTAGAAATTTATTTAGAACAATTATTCATTAAAAAACCCAACATTTGATTGTACCAGCGGATATGGAAACTATGGGAAAAAATCTACACTGAGCCAATATTTCTATACATAAAAAAATCATGGATGAGTAAAATCATACTATGAGTAGATAATGAAATTATATAATTAGCTAATATACACAAAAGTTAATATAAGAAGTTGGAAGTGCTTATAACAACAATGACTGCTTCTCAGAGACTCTGACATCCTTCTGGATAATTTATTCTCAGATTATTCATCCCAGCTCCCAGAAGAGAGTGTCAAATACTTTACTGTTTTAGCTTAACAACCATGTGCAATAGGAAAGTATAGTGCTAATGAACTCTATTAATTGGCTTCCTTAATCAGTTCTTCGCGCTGTATGCTTTTTTTCTTAGAGAGTATTGTCAGGCCATGATAAAACACTTTATCAAGTTTTAAAATAAATTAGACATCCATTGTGATTTTCCAAATGACAGATTACTTTGTTGTGACAAGAGCTGCTTCTTCCTCCATCTTAATCATGACTCTTCTGTTGTAAAATAGACAGAGAAAAACCATAAAAACTCTGCAGCTGCAGACGGGCTAATATTTTAAGACAATAATGCTCTCACCAACCATTTCTCCTGTGAGGCCTGGTGTCTTCTAGTTGAGAGAAGTATTTAAAAATCAAGACCTGCCCTCTTTACCATCCCCTGCTTTCCTCTCACTGACCTTCTCTTTCTAAAATTCCAGTTCAAAGATAAGTAGGTGGGACTGAGCAAGAAGGGTATTTGTATGTGGTAGAGTTCCAGAAGGGTGAAGCAGGACCCTGCTAGGGTGCTAGCCTGGCATAAGGTGCTTGGGTTGGGGCCACATCCAGGGGCAATCCGTGCCAGATTTTGGAGCCCGTATAAGAGCTGTCCAAAAGTAGAAGCGGGTCAGAGATGGTGTGTGTTCTCTTATGTTGGGAGAAGGGCATCTTCCCTATAGAATGGGACCATGGGGTAAATCCATGAACTCTTCTATAGTGTACTGCAGAGAGAGGGGCTGCCATGCTGAGGTCTTGACAGGTTGGGACTGGAACCTTGGGATCCTTTGCTGCAATGGATGTAGTGCTTGCACCTGTACAACCATCTCTTTGAGTGACAAAATACAAAGAAACCATGAGAGATTAAAAATAACTATGTGTGTAGTTGGGGCAAATTATAGACAAGAAGATATATATGTATATGTATGTGTATATATATATATATATATATATATATATATAAATGTAGAAACTAACTGCCACTTCTGAGAAGCCCAGAGCAAAAGCAGGGTGTGGGAGCAAAAGCAGGGAACTGTGCATGCCCCCTACACACACCACCACCAAAGGGGGTGGGCAGACCACCTAAGCTATCCCTCTGGCCTGACCCCTGGACCCACCCCTAACTATCATCATGCCATATAGGGAACCAGTTCACCATTCCCCACAGCAAGCAAGCAAGCCAGGGAACCCTTGCTTGTTTTCACTCCCTCCTGTGCAGCTGAGGCCCCAATAAAGCCTCTTCTGAATTTTCCTGCCTGGCTTCTCACAATTTCTGTTGATTAAGAAGGCCAAGAGTCCTGAATGGGCAGATATAGTTTGATCTGTAGTTCTTCTATGCAGTACAATTTTTATCAAGCTTTGGTATTTATTATTTTCACTTCAAAAATGATTTTAAAATAATTCTTTGTATTTTCTTCAGAACAATTTAAATACTGTTAGCATTATTAGGTCTTTGAAAGTTTGATTTTACCTGTGAAAATATCTGAGCCTGGTTCTTTTGTATGTGGTATTTGTTTTATAAATTTATTTTTGCTTGTAGAAATAGCTCCCTTTAATCTTTTTATTTGTTTATAAAATTTTCAAAAATATTTTTCCTATGAAATTATCCATTTCAGCTAGAATTTCAAATTTATTTGGATAAACTTATAAAAAAAGTCTTAAGATGTTTGAACATGGTCAATTGCAAAAGTTATTCCCTTCTGTGTCATCATGATTCTTTTTTCTGTATATTAGCTTAGTTCACAGTTTTGATGTTTTTGTTACTTTTTTCCTCAAAAGATAATTATTCCTCCTTTAAAAAATTTCTAACTTGAATTTTTGCATTATCTTTTTTTTTTTTCCTTTTGCTTGCTTTTGGCTTACTCCCCCCCACCAAATTTTGCTTTTAAAATTTTACTCATTTATTTTTATTTTTTTATTTGTGCTGACCTATCTGTTTAAAACATGACTTTCCTTTGATTAATGTTTTTATTATATCCAACTCAAAGATCCTAGTTTTTCATTATCATTATCTTTTTTAATATTTCAATTTTGGTGTAAAATATCCCTTCAAATCTAGAATTGTGTAACTAAAATTTTTTTAAAATTTTTGGTCACAGAAACTTTAACAATTTTTGCTATTAATTTTTTGTTTTATTTCATTGTGATATGGAAATATTGTTTATATTATTTCTGCTATGAGACCGGTTTTTTCAGGGCTGAGAATATGGCAATTCTTATTGGTATGAATAAGGTGTGCCTTTCATTTCTGCTGTGCAAAAAAATTATGAATTAACCCTTATTAATAAAACCTTTATTAATGTATACATTATATATATTTATATTTTTAAAATATTTTTCCTATCTCTGTCTGAGAGTCTTCTATTATTAATATTTCCTTTCAATTTCTTCCTGAATCTACTTGTTTATTTTGAAGGTGGTTGTGGTTTTATTGCATTCAGATATTTATATTTATATTTTTCATTGTGATATTTGGTCCTTAGCATTAAAAAATGTCCTTTGTTGCCAGTTTTTAATCTGAATTTTACTCTCATATCAGAATTAAAAACTAATTGCATCTGATTGGCATTTTGTTTAATTTGCATTGGTTGGAATGGTTTTGCACATCCTTTTTATATTTTGCTTTTCTGAATCAATTGTTTTTAAATCTGTGGCTCTTACATACAAAATAGAATTGAATTTTGTTTTTTAGAAAAAAAGGTGGATTAAGCCTATTTATTTTTATAATTACTTTTTAATATTTCACAAGATTTGCATCTTTTTTTTCTAGTGATTATACTTGTTCTAGGACTTGTTACAATGCTGTCAATACTTTTCCTCACTTATCCTTCTACTATTTGGTTTGTCAGACTAGGCATTAATGCTAATAATAGTAATGTCTATTATTTACCTCTCCCTGTGCAGCAATTAGCTGAGTATTTTCTTTCTCTCCTCCCTCTCCTCCCACTTTTCAGTTGAATTATTTCTATGATATCTACATTATAACTTTCCTTACTATTCTTCCACAAATATCACAACCTACATTTTGCCTAGGTTCACAAATAAATACAACACACAGGCTCATCACTGTTTTAAATCAGAATTTCTCAAGTTGTCCCTTGATTAGCTGAAGCTTGTATTCTTCTGCAGGATAGACTCCTGAGCATAGTACACCTGAGTTCTTTCATGTTTTATATATCTTCCTAAACCTTGATGCTTAAACTGGACTTGTATACCTGTAAAGATATCATCTCACACTTCTCGTTATTTCATTGATAATGTCTTGCCATTGTTTTCTTACTTCATCTACTTCTGTCACAAAGTCTATGGTTAATCAGATTTTCTTTTGCTTCTCTGTGAGTCATTTCTGTTTTGCTATATGCAGAGATCTTTTCTTTAATCTAAAAAATCTAAAAATTTTTAGGATAGTCATTAGTATATGTCTTGGGGTCAACTATTTCCCCAAGTATAGGTTGATGCTTTCAGTACAGTACATAAAGACTTTCTTTTATTTCTGGACTGTTTCCTTGAATTATATTTAAAGTAGTACTACTATTCCATTACAAGATTCTTCTTTTTCAGTGACTCCAATTATATATATTTGAGGTTGTTTGTCCTTATTTATTTCTTTGCTTAAATCTTCTTTTTCTATACTTAAAACTCTGAACTCTAATTGATGTTATCTGTTCCATCATCACTAGGTCTCCACTTCACTCACCTCACTTCTTTACTTTTCACCAGCTCTGTTTATGAATGGACAAGGAACTATCAATATTTACTTCAAATATTATTTTACATGTTTTTGAAAGTTTAGTAATTGTAGCCTAATTATGCCATAGGCTATGAATGATTTTATGTTCTTATTGATCTCTATTTTTTTCAGCATAAGTACAAAGAGTTTCAGATTCTGGCTACTGAGATTTTGTTATGGAAATCAAAACTCACAATTCAATATTTAGATAGTTTCAATACTCCAATATTGAAGTTTTATCTTCTGTATTTAAGGTTGGTGTATTTGACAGTATTTTTGCAGACAAATGGCTTTTAATATTTGCATTTACATTTGGCAAAGAATACTGAAAATATTCAATACTTTCTGATAACACGCTTTTAAAGTATTTAGTAAGTTACTTCTATAGTATTTTATAGTACTTCAAGGAATAACATGCTATATTTTAAAGAACAACTTAAAGTTTTAGTTCCTGATGTGATTTCTCATAAATGTGTAGTATTGCTGGCTCCTCAGTATTAAGTATTTCATAGCTTTCGTTCATACTTATTCTTGTTCACCAAATTGCATGCATCATCTTTAACCTTGCTATGCATAGTGTGTCCATGAACCAGCAATTTCAGCATCACGTAGGGACTTGTTAGAAATGCAGAATTTATGGTACAATTTAGAGCCACTGTGTCAGACTTTGCATTTTACAAAGGGCCCTAGATGATATGTATATCCATTAAAGTGCTAAAACTATGGGCCTAAAATAAATGAGAAAGGTTTTTTTTTTTTTAATATTATAAACTATTTCTTAAAGTATGAATTATTCTGTTATTTAAAAGAGACCTTGACTTGGCATATTGATTGGGATTTTAATTTTGGATAAAAGATGGACTCACAATGGAATTCATGGTCAAATTAAGCCATCTTTGTAATTCTGGTATTTTCCACGTGGCAGAGATTAGCATCAGTATCAAGAGATTTAGTCATTATTACTTTGTTTTTTCCTAATGCTTTTAAGGGACACACACACTGAGGTTTGGCATTTTTTTTTCTCCTCTGAAACAGTGCTATCCAACAGAACTTTCATGAAATTCTTTCTATCTGCTCTGTTCATCACCATTGCCACTAGCCACAGGAGGCTATTGAATACTTGGACCTAACTGAGAAATAGGTTGTTTTTTTGTTTTTGTTTTTGTTTTTGTTTTTGAGAACTAGAGAGTTTTTCATCTGATTTTACTTTATTGCTTAAATTTAAATTAACATTACATGTGGCTAGTGGCTACCGTATTAACAAAACTCTAAAACATAAACTGGCAAACTGTGGCTTGCTTTTGTGTGGCCCATGAGCTAAGAATATTGTTTTATGTTTTTAAAGGAGTGAAAACACAGAGAATTTGCAACAGAACAGAAACTATATACACCCTGCAAAGCTTACAATATTTACTATATGATCCTTCACAAAAAGGTTTGCAGACTTCTGCTCTAAAATGTTAAATTTACTTAGTACAGCAGGCACAATTAGGAAATAAATTTAAAGACAGATATTTTGGAAAACACACCATTGTCTAGCTTTCTCATCAAGAGAGTTATTTAAAAACTTTCATGCTAGCTTTGAGCTTTTAGTGTATGTTGACATAATTTAAATTTTCCGTGGAGCATTTACAATATTTTCATGTTTATGAATGACACATTTTTAGAGTCATCCAAACTTTAATTGAAGCCAGGGAAAGTTGTTGAGATCTTTAGCTTTACAAGACAAAATCAGAGATGTCCAAAGAAATGTTTGCTGTATCATTAAGTGTTCATGCTTATGGACTGGACAGCAAAATTAAAAAATTAGAAATCCTTAGAATTTTCTTTTGAGTACTTTCTCCTGAAATCAAAATTACTGAAACCTATTATGTTTTCTGTGTATTTTATGGCAGCTATGGCATCTGCCTAGCCATCAATTTCCCCCCTAGATTTGGAATTTTAAGAATCTACAAAATTTTGGACCTTGAAGTTGTATCTCTTGGAAGATATTTCTGAAAAAATGTTCATATAAAAATGGTCAAAATTTCAAATGATCCAATTCTCAATGATTAGACTTTGCTATACAATGCTTAGAGTATGAGCTGTATCTAAAATAATTTGAGTAATGTTTAGCATTCCGCTCAAAATGAGTAATTCATTATTCCTGCAATAAATCTAATTATTCAGTTTTGTATATTATTCCTTAAATGATATGTTGTATTATTTGATGCCAATGTTTGTAGTCTGAATAAACATTCTTTCATAATATTATCAAGTTTTACCATGATCTTTGCCAAATGCAGAAAATTTCCATTATAACTCATATATACTTTGGATGATTTTCTGTACATCTCTGCCTTGCCAAAACCAAAATTATGTATATAATATGTTCAAGAACATGTCATCTCTTATTTTCATTTAGTGTCTTTTCTACAACAAAAATAGTTACTGATTTTTCCAAGTTCGATTTTAATTTTAAATACCTAGCACTATGATTTCTGTCCAATTCACTTTATTTGTTTACTCACTGCCCATATTTGATTTTGCTCATTCTCAAGTACTGATTCAGAATTTTTATATGTCTGCAGAAAGTCAGACTAACTACAAGATGCTTTGTGTAGCGTAAGCAGAATGTAAGATTTTTTTTTATTTGAAAACATCAGAATATGGACTTCCTGTTGTGGCTCAGTGGAAACAAATCTGACTAGCCTCCGTGAGGAGGCAGGTTCCATCCCTGGCCTCGCTCTGTGGGTTAAGGATCCTGTGTTACTGTGGCTGTGGTGTAGGCTGGCAGCTATAGTTTTGATTCGACTCCTTGCCTGGGAATCTCCTTATACTACAGGTGTGGCCCTAAAAAGACCAAAAAAAAAAAAAAATCGGAATATAACAAATATCCCCAAACCTCAGCTGTCTTATAAAAAGACAAACTTTCTTTTATGAGATGGATGATTTTTAGTAAGAGTAGCTCATTTATAAATATTTAAAACTATGTCAGAAATTAAAAATAAAAATAAAGTCTATATTCTGTTATTTTAAGGGAACACATTGGCTTGGTGGTTTTTTCAGGATTTTTTTTCCCTGCAGGTATTCCTTAAAAGTCAGTGGTCACTATCGACATGAAAGTAGGAGATATTGTCTATTGTGTTCCATCATTTATGGCTCATACCACATTCTGCTAAAATTAATAGCTCTGAGGTCCTCCCTCTTTTTTTCTTTTTGGTCATTCAGTCTTTATTCTTCAAAATATTTTTGATGTTTCAGGTAATTTCCTTTTTATTTTTTGTGTAAGGTTTTCCACTTTTTGTTTTCTTGTCTCAATTACTTTTTATTATAATAAAATAAACTTGTTATCATGATTATCTTCTAAGAGATTTATTGTAAATTTTGTCACATTGTTAGTACTAGAGAAAATAATAAAACATAACATAATATGATATGTTGTCATATAAAGCCTGTTTTAGAAAGAAACAGCAAATTTTAACACAGCATTTAACTTTTGTTTGACCAAATTTTCACACTAAAATGGTAGTTTTTTGTAATATGATGCGTGGATCATTTTACACTAATTTCTAATGTCAACCTGTATTAATATTTACTCTTGGATTTTTAATGATTAGTTACTAATACTTCTGTGCTGATTTGTATCATAATAAAATCACCTTCTATATTTAAATAGGGAACTCAGCAATATCTTTATGCTACAGTAAATAAAAATCAGATGGTGTGAAATATAATAAAACATATTAAATATAGTCATTGCATTAACATCAATGAGAAACTATTTAATTTATATATGTATGTGTACATATATATATATAGAGAGAGAGACAATGTTACACAGATTAAATAAATAGATCAAATAGATCATATAAAAGAGAGTGAGAGTGTTGTTGGATGTATCAGTTTGAAGCCCAGCCACTTGTTTAAAAGCACAGATTATCATAGTTGTTTTAAAATCAACACTATTTTTTTGATGATCAGAACTTTCAGTTATCAAACTTATTCCTTCTTTGTAAATCCAAGTAGAATGATGTATATTGATCCTTCTGTTAGAACAATTTATCCCATTTACTGGAAGTTTGTCATAATGCTTTATACAAATCACCTATTTTTGGATCAAACATTATAATAAACATACAAAAATACCAAGGTTCACAATGAGTAGGCTGTGCTCAATCTAAGGATACAATGCCATCCCATGTATTTAGTGAAACAGTAACTTCACTTTTATCTTCCATTCTCCTTCCAGAATCATCTGCAGCAGTCACGGGGCAGTGGTTTGGAAGATAAATCATTACGTACCATCTATTGATTAAATCTTGACATATCCGCACTTCTGCTGGATAATTTATTTTGAGGATCAACTTATCTGTGCAATTCTCTCTTCACTCAATTCTGTTCAGGATTCTCCTCCATTACCATCAAAGATACTTTTCACACCCACCTTGGCAAATGCCCAAATATGTAAGAACACCCATGGTGACCATAGTTGAGTCACCAAGTCTCTAGTGTCCCCAGATGCCTGTCTCTTTGTGTGAGATTTGCTCTTTCTCCTCCCCCTTCCTCCCTCCCTTCCTCCTTTCTGTGCCTTCCTGTCTCTCTTGCCATACAACACACAAGGAAATAGAGGTGTTGGACAAGTCCATGTAACGATGGAAATTATCTGCGTTATTAGGCTTTGCAAAGGCCAGCCAGAAAACTTGAAATGGTGAGTCAGGAGAATATGAAACACTAATTTCTCTCATGCAGTGAATGACAACATAACAATTGCACAAGTTGTTAGGCTTTCATGATGCTAACAGACCCATTGGTATTTCACGATACTTTGTATTTGGAACTCAGATTGTAATATCTAACTTCCATTTAAATTATATCACCTGTAAAAAAAAACAGATCCTTTGAAACATGGAATACTTTCAAGTTATTCACCTTAAGCATAACTGAAGTCAGCTATATAAACCTGATGGCAGTTGTTGAACTATTCTGAACCAAAGAAGAGTACCATTTTTTAATTTGTGAAGAAGTTATTTGCACCTGATAATGGCATTTGATTGCTAAGACTCTATTTATTTGGGGGTATCTGAAAATACACAATTTATTTTAAAAAATAGTGAAAGCGGATTAATAGCAATGACCTATTTTTAGAATACCACTGAAAATATTTAAAAGGTGATGGATGTTCTCATAGATCTATACACTGTGTTCTTTCCTTGAGGAAATAGTTCTGTTGTTTTTAGTATTGTTATTTCTCTAATAATTCATCTGACATTCCATTTCTTATACTTTGTGTTTAGTTTTTTCTATCATGTACGATGTATTTCCAGTGGAAGCAACCAACTTTCATAAATCAACTTATTAGTTCCATAGGCATGATTATTTTGTTGATTTATTTAAATTTTTATTGAAAAAAAGATTCTGTAAATTCTATAGTGCTTTAGATTTTTCAAAAGTTTTATACATAATTTTATTTAATCTCATAATAACCATTTTTAATTTAACCCTCAACCCCTATATTGGCCTTTTCATCATCTCCCTTCCCACTGGTAACTATTGGCTTGTTTTCTTCATTTGTTATTCTGCTGCTTTTTTGTTACATTCACTAATTTGTTGTATTTTTTTTGATGCCACATATAAGTGATATCATATGGTATTTGTCTTTGTCTGAGTTCACTTATTATGATACTCTCTAGATCCATTCATGTTGCTGCAAAAAGGCATTATGTTGCTCTTTTTTTATGGCTGAATGATATCCCATTGTATATATGTACTATTTCTTCTTTATCCATTCCTCTGTTGATGGACAATTAGGTTGCTTCCTTGTCTTGACTATTGCAAATAGTGCTGCTATGAACAATGGGGTGCATGTGTCTTTTCAAATTTGCGTTTTGATTTTTCTCAGATATATACATACTTAGGAGTGGACTTGCTAGGTCATATGGCAGTTCTATTTTTTAGATTTTTATTTTCCACAGTGGCTGCACAAATTTACATTCCTCCCAACAGAGTAAAGTGTTCCCTTTTCTTCACACCCTCTGGCACAATTACTGTAGACAACTATTATATGGCTCCAGCTCACATCTCTCCACCCACAGTGTTTCTATAAACATACAACTCTGATATTGAAATGTCATATTTTATCTACAACTACAATACTACTCTATACATTTCTTTGAAAAGTAATCAATATTAGCTTCTGTTACTCCAGTTTGTTAAAATACCCAATTGTGATCTTTCTTCATGTTAAAAAAATTGTGGAGAGATTTTAAAAGACTGTTGCCAGCTTACTGTAGGGACAATTGACATTATTAGCCCTTTCAGCCAGCATAGGCTGTGCAGCATGGCGGTCATCTCTGCCTCTGTTGAAACAAACAAGGGGTGAGTAGCTGGTGCTGTCCTACACGTGGGGATACAAGAGGCTAAAAAGCATGTGCTGGTGAGCATTTCCTCTTGATGTGCTGCTTAGGAAATAGGAGGATCCCACAGTGAAACTGCGGTTCATCTCCCACAGTGAAACTGTGCTCTCATGGTTGTCCTTCAAGGGCTTCATCTTTTGATTCATCCTCACCAGTCTCCAGCTATCTTTATGCAACAGCTGTATCAAGCAGGGGCCAAATATTCTGGTTTGATTTTCAGTCAGTCCCCTGTCTTGGGGGCTCTTGCTCAGTGCCTTTGCTATCCAGCAACACATAAATGGCTTAAACAGACTTCTTATGGCTTACACCAGAAGTCAATTTTGAACTTTTTTATTAGAGATTAGAACTTCAGTTGACTCTTCTTATACTAAAGTATCTAGACTCTGGGGGACGGTATGCAAATTGATATAAATTCTTTCACCTGATCTGAATATTGGCACAAATGACATTTGAAACACTCTCTGTATTATATTACAGACTGTTTATTTGTTTGTTTTTGTCCACAGCAAGCAGCAGCTTAATGTGGGATCTTGGTTCCTAGTCCAGGGATTGAATCCAGGCCACAGCATGAAAGTGCCAAATCCTAACCACTGGACCACCAGGGATTCCCATGTAAAGACTATTTAGATAGATCTGTGATTTGTACAGTATTTGTGGGGTGTTTCCATTACACAAATTTAATTTTCTTAAAGTTATTTTTCCTGTTTAGCCTTTAACTGTATTTAATTTTCCTTTTCAGGAAATGTACCCAGGAAGAGTTTTGAGAGTATCTTCCTAATTGTCCTGCTGGGATTAAACAGGACACCACTGTTTTTCGTAAGTTTGTCTATTTTTATCTTAATAAGGAAGATTTTCCACTGCAGAAACCTTTTTTTTTTTTCATTTGGAATTAGAGTTGAATTTTGATTCAATGGGAGATGTAATTGATTTTTTTTCAAGCTTTCTTTTACCTACATATTATTCAATTTCATTGAATAGTGGAAAAGCATTTCTTTGTTAGATGAACTCTGGTGCATGATCTCTATCAGCCAATATTTTAAAGACTTGTGATAAAGAACTTTATTGGTTGGCGAGCTAATTTAAAAGGGCAGTTGCTGTCAGTCATACTGATATGGCCTGGGCAAATATATTGGTAATTATAATGTCCTTCATTTCTCTGGACAAATATATTCGATTTTGTCTGTAATAACTACCTCTTGAGACCTTATGAAGGTAAGTAAATACTGACAATCTTTGGGAAATGCATTATTTTTTTTCTTGTTATCAATACTTAGATTTTACATTCAAGGATTATTGGTTATGATGGGCTATGTACCATGTGAGTCTGATGTACTAAAATCTGTCTAATATGCATGCATTTCACGTGATACTAACAAAGACTACTGCGTGGAGAATCATGAGTAACATTAAATTGAATGTTTTCTGAATCTTCACATTTATGACCTTTCTGATTATCCCAAAGTTGACAATTTTGCTATTTCTGTTTCTAAAACATAGTCTAAAGCAAATAGATTTCTCCATCTTTTGTAGGCTGCCTTATGATGTTGATGCAAAATATCTCTTTGCCTCTAGTTATATTTATTTTTTTTTCTTTATCTTTTTAGGGCTGCACCCTCAGCACTTGGAGGTTTCCAGGCTAGGGGTGGAATCGGAGCTGTAGCTGCTGGCCTACACCATAGCCACAGCAATCTGGGATCCAAGCCATGTCTACTGCCTACATCACAGCTCACAGCAATGCTGGATCCTTAACCCACTGAGTAAGGCCAGGGATCTAACCTGTATCCTCATGGATGCTGATCAGATTTGTTAACCCCTGAGCCACGATGGGAACTCCTATAATTACATTTCTTTGACTGACCCAGGAGACTGAGAATGTAATACAGCTTGTTTATTTTGGCATTTGCAACTTTTTCTTTTCTTTTGCTTTTTTTTTTTAATTTTTGGTCAAGTAAACTATTTCCACTAAACAAGAGAAAAAATTATGCTCTATACCCCCAGTAAATAGGGGGCCATCTGGAGGAAAATCTGTACCTGCACAACTGTAATCACTGGCACAGTGGCCATGCCAAGTGCATCCAGCATGGGTATTTTGTTGCCCCAGTACTTGAACAAACTTAATTATTGCTGAGTGTGGTAATAGAAAGAACACTCAAAAAAATTAGACTAGCTTTTAGAATATATGTAATAATTTTCAGGGCGTAATTAGTCAAAAAAAATCTCAAGATTTGTGGAGAATCACATTAAAAAGGAGGGAAATTTTGTAAAGACAGATATTAGCATGTCTCATGACAAAAAAATAAGGATTCTATAGAAGATTAACAAAAATATTTATCTTAAATTTAAGCTATGACACAGCAATTCCACTTTTTTTCAAGATGCATTCATTTACATTCTTGTTTTTCTGAAGGAAAACTATAGAGTTTCTCTCGACAACACTGCATTTAAAAAACAGTCATTTGTTTTTGTTTTTTTAATTTATTTTTTATTACTCAAAGAAATTATTACATTTGTAGTTGTACAATGATCATCAAATTCCAGTTTTATAGGATTTTCATCCCACAACCCCAGTGCATCCCCCCACCCCCCAAACTGTCTCCTCTGGAGACCATAAGTTTTTCAAAGTCTGTGAGTCAGTGTCTCTTCTACAAAGTTCAGTCTGTCCTTTTTTCAGATTCCGCATGTCAGTGAAAGCATTTGATGTTGGTGTCTCATTGTATGGCTGACTTCACTTAGCATGATAATTTCTAGGTCCATCCATGTTGCTAAAAATGTCAGTATTCCATTCATTTTAATGGCTGAGTAGTATTCCATTGCATATATGTACCACATCTTCTTGATCCACTCCTCTATCGATGGGCACTTAGGTTGTTTCCATGTCTTGGCTATTGTAAATAGTGCTGCAGTGAACATCGGAGTACGTGTGTCTTTGCTATTCGTGGTTTTCTCTGGATAAATGCCCAGGAGTGGGATTGCTGGGTCAAATGGTAGTTCTATGTTTAGTTTTCTGAGGAGTCTCTAACCTGCTTTCCACAGTGGTTGCACCACTTCACAATCCCACCAACAGTGTCCTTTTTCTCCACACCCTCTCCAGCACTTATTGTTTGTAGACTTTTGGAGGATGGCCATTCTGGCTGGTGTAAGGCATTACCTCATTGTGGGTTTTTTTTTTTTTTTGACTTTTTGCTATTTCTTGGGCTGCCCCTGCGGCACATGGAGGTTCCCAGGCTAGGGGTCGAATCGGAGCCATAGCCACCGGCCTACGCCAGAGCCACAGCAACGCGGGATCCAAGCCGCGTCTGCAACCTACACCACAGCTCACGGCAACGCCGGATCCTTAACCCACTGAGCAAGGGCAGGGACTGAACCCGCAACCTCATGGTTCCTAGTCAGATTCGTTAACCACTGCGCCACGACGGGAACTCCGTGTCTGGTCTTATATCTAGGTCTTTAATCCATTTGGAGTTTATTTTTGTGTATGGTGTTAGGGAGTGTTCTAATTTCATTCTTTTCCATGTGGCTGTCCAGTTTCCCCAGCACCATTTATTGAAAGGACTATCTCTTCTCTGTTATATATTCTTGCCATCTTTGTCATAGATAAGTTGGCTGAAGGCATGTGGGTTTAATTCTGGGCTTTCTATCCTGTTCCACTGATCTCTATGTCTGTCTTTGTGCCAGTACCATATGGATTTGATGATTGTTGCTTTGTAGTAGTATAGTCTGAAGTCCATGAGCCTGATTCCTCCAGCTCCATTTTTCTTTTGAAGGATGTCTTTGACTATTCTGGGTCTTTTGTGCTTCCAAACAAACTTTAAAATATTTTGTTTGTGTTCTGTGAAAAATGTCCTTGGTAGTTTGATAGGGATTGTGTTGAATCTGTAGATTGCCTTAGGTAGTATAGTCATTTTGGTAATATTAACTCTTCCAATCCACGAGCATGGTATATCTTTCCATCTATTTGTGTCATCTTGAATTTCTTTCATCAGTGTCTTATAGTTTTCAGAGTATAGGTCTTTTGTCTATTTAGGTAGGTTTACTCCTAGGTATTTTATTCTTTTGGATGTGATGGTAAATGGGATTGCTTGCCTAATTTCTTTTTTGGCTCTTTCATTGTTAGTGTATAGAAATGCCATAAATTTCTGTGTGTTTATTTTGTATCCTGTGACTTTGACAAATGCATGGATGAGCTCTAACAGTTTTCTGGTAGAGTCTTTAGGATTCTCTAGGTCTAGCATCATGTCATCTACAAATAGGGATAGTTGTATTTCTTCCTTTCCAATTTGGATTCCTTTTCTTTCTTTTCCTTCTCTGATTGCTGTGGCTAGGACTTCCAGAACTATGTTGAAGACTAGTGGCGAGAGTGGACATCCTTGCCTTATTCCTGATCTCAGCAGAAATTCTTTCAGCTTTTCACCATTGAGAATGATGTTTGCTGTGGGTTTGTCACATATGGTCTTTATTGTGTTGAGGTAGGTTCCCTCAATGCCCACTTTCTGAAGGGTTTTTTATCAGAACTTGGTGTTGGATTTTGTCAGAGGCTTTTTCCACATCTGTTGAGAGGATCATATGGTTTTTATTCTTCAGTTTTGTTAATGTGGTGTATCACACTGATGGATTTGTGGATATTGAAGAACACTTGCATCCCTGGGATAAATCCCACTTCATCATGATGTACAGTTCTTTTGATGTATTGTTGGACGTGGTTTGCTAGTATTTTGGTGAGGATTTTTGCATCAATGTTCATCAGTGAAATTGGCCTGTAGTTTTCTTTTTTTATGGAATCTTTCTATTGTTTTGGTACCAGGGTGATGGTGGCCTCATAGAATGAGTTTGGCAGTATCCCTTTCTCTGCAATGTTTTGAAATAGTTTCAGATGGAGAGGTGTCAACTCTTCTCTAAATGTTTGATAGAATTCGCCTATGAAGCCATCTGGTTCTGGACTTTTGTTTGTTGGAAGTTTTTCAAACACAGTTTCGATTTCAGTTCTTGCGATTGGTCCATTCATCTTTTCTATTTCCTCTTGGTTTAGTCTTGGAAGATTGTACTTTTCTAAGAATCTGTCTATTTCTTCTAGGTTTTCCATTTTATTGGCATATAGTTGCATATAGTAGTCTCTTATGATCCTTTGTATTTCTGTGGTGTCCATTGTTACTTTTCCTTTTCCAATTCTAATTTTATTGATTTGAGTCCTCTCTCTTTTTTTCTTGTGAAGTCTGGCTAAAGGTTTATCAATTTTGTTGATCTTTTCGAAGAACCAGGTTTTCATTTCATTGATCTTTTCTTTGGTTTTCTTCATTTCTATTTCCTTTATTTCTGCTCTGATCTTTATGATTTCTTTCCTTCTATTAACGTTAGGCCTTGTCTCTTCTTCTCTCTCGAGCTGCCTTAGATGTAAAGTTATCTTGTTTCTTTGAAGTTTTTCTTGTTTCCTGAGGTGGGCTTGTATTGCTATAAACTTTCCTCTTCAAACAGCTTTTGCTGCATCCCATAGGTTTTGTAGTGTTGTGTCTTTGTTGTTGTTTGCTTCTAGGTATTTTTTAATTTCCTTTTTGATTTCTTCAGTGATCCATTGGTTGTTTAGTAGCATGTTGTTTAGTCTCCATGTGTTTGTGTTTTTTGCAGTTTTTTCCTTGTTGTTGATTTCTTCTCGTATAGCTTTGTGGTTGAAAAAGATGCTTGGTATGATTTTAATTTTCTTAAAGTAACCGAGGTTGGATTTGTAGCCCAAGATGTGATCAATCTTAGAGAATGTTCCATATGCACTTGAGAAGAATGTGTATTCTGTTGCTTTTGGATGCAATGTCTTATAAATATCTATTAAGTCCATCTGGTTTAATGCTTCATTCAGGGCATGTGTTTCCTTACTGATTTTCTGTCTGAATGATCTGTCCGTTTCTGGAAACGGGGTGTTAAAGACCCTCACTATGATTATGTTATTGTTGATTTCTCCTTTTAAGGTTGTTAGCAGTTGCCTTATATATCGTGGTGAACCTATGTTGGGTGCATAGATATTTAAAATTGTTACGTCTTCTTGTTGGATTGATCCTTTGATCATTATGTAATGACATTCTTTGTCCCTTAAAATATTCTTCACTTTAAAGTCTATTTTTTCTGTTATGAGTATTGCTACTCCAGCTTTCTTTTGATCCCTATTTGTGTGAAATATTTTCTTCCATCCTCTGACTTTCAACTTGTATGTGTCCCTAGAAGTGAAGTCAGTCTCTTGAAGACAGCATATATATGGATCTTGTTTTTGTATCCATTCAGCCAGTCAATGTCTTTTGGTTGGGGCGTTTATTCCATTCACAATTAAGGTAATTATTGATATGCATGTTATTACTCCCATTTTATTAATTGCTTGGATTTGTTTTTGTTGCTCTTTTTTCTTCCCTTCTTCTCTTGTTCTCTCCTCTTCTGGTTTGATGACTACCTTTAGTGTTGTATTTGAGTTGATTTTTCTTTGTTTGTGTATCCATTGCAGACTTTTGGTTTGCAGTTATTCTGAAGTTTTTATATAAGAGTTATATGTGTATGAGATTGTTTTAAGTTGTTGTTCTCTTAATTGCAAGTTCATCTCCAGTGTTCTCTATTTGTACCCACCTCTTCTCATGATTTCTGATTTTGGTGATATAATTGTGCATGGATGATTTTGTATCTTTACTGTATATATACCTTTACTGGTGAGCCTTGTCATTTGGGAATTTTTGTTACCTTTTGCTGTCTTTTCTTTTCTGCCTAGAGAAGTTCCTTTGGTATTTGTTGTAAGGCTGGTTTAGTATTGGTGAATTCTCTTAGCTTTTGCTTATCTGTGAAGGTTTTGATTTCTCCTTCAAATCTGAATGAGAGCCTTGCCGGGTAAAGTAATCTTGGTTGGAGTTTTTTTTTTTTTTTTCCTTTCATCACTTTAAGTATATCATGCCACTCCCTTCTGGCCTGCAGAGTTTCTGCTGAAAAATCTGCCGATAACCTTATTGGGGTTCCCTTGTATGTATTTGTTCCTTTTCCCTAGCTGCTTTCAAGATTTTCTCTTTGTGCTTCATTTTGGTCAGTTTGATTAATATGTGTCTCGGTGTATTCCTTCTTGGGTTTATTTTTTATGGTACTCGCTGTGCTTCCTGGATTTGAGTGAGTGGTTCCTTTCCCATGTGAGGGAAGTTTTTGGCTATTATCTCTTGGAATATTTTTTCTGTCCCCTTCTCTCTCTCTTCTCCTTCTGGCACCCCTATATTTAACGTTGTCCCAGTGTTCTCTGAGACTCTCTTCATTTCTTTTCAATCTTTTTTCTCTTTTCTGTTCTGCATCCATAATTTCCACTAATCTGTCCTCCACTTTGCTTATTCGTTCTTCTGCCTCCTGTATTCTGCTGTTAGCTGCTTCTGGGGAATTTTTTATTTCAGTTATTATATTTTGCATCTCTGCTTGTTTAAGTTTTATAAATTGTATCTCTTTGGTGAGTGTTTCCTATAAGTTATCCATCTTTTCCTCCAGTTTATTTCCAATGTCTTGCATCATCTTTAGCATAAACAATCTAAAGACTTTTTCCTGGAGGCTGAGAATCTCCTCCTCACTTAGCTGATTTTCTGGGGTTTTTCCTTTCTCCCTTGCTCATCTGAGTTATAGTTCTCTGTCTTTTCATTTTTATAGGTTTTTGGTGTGGTGACCTTTTTACAGATAATAGAATTGTAGCCTCTCTTACTTCTGGTGTCTTCCCCTCTTGTGGCTGAAGTTGGTATGGGGGCTTGCCATAGGCTTCCTGATGGGAGGGGGCTGATGCCTGCCCACTGGTAGGTGAAGCTGATTCTTATCCCTCTGGTGGGTGGGGCTTTGTCTCTGGATGGGATTTGAGGTAGCTGAGTGCCTGCGGGATCTTCAGGCAACCTGTTTACTGAGGGGTGGAGCTGTGATCCCACCTGCGTTGTTGTTTGCCCTGGCTTCTCAGCAGCTGGCTCACGGGTGGGGCCAGATTTTCCCCAATGGCCACCTCCAGAGAAAGGCACACTGATGAATATTCCCCAAATCTTTGCTTTCGATGTCCATCCCTCACAACAAGCCACATTCACCCCTGTTTTCCCAGGATGTCCTCCAAGAACTGCAGTCAAGTTTTACCCAGATTCCTATGGAGACTTTGCTTTGCCCTGGGACCCAGTGCATGTGAATATCTGTGCATGCCTTTTAAGAATGGGGTCTCCATTTCCCCAAGTCCTGTGGAGCTCCTGCACCCAAGCCCCAATGGCCTTCAATGCCAGATGCTCCAGGGGCTCTTTCTCCCAGTGCCAGATCCCCACATGTGGGAGTTTGATGTGGGACTCAGAACTCTCACTCCTGTAGGTGAGTCTCTGTGAACCAGTTAGTTTCCAGTCTGTGGGGCTTCCCACCTGGGGGGTATGGGGTTGCTTATGTCATGAAATTGCCCCTTCTACCTCTTGATGTGTCCTTCTCTTTGTCTTCTGGAATAGGATATCTTTTCTAAGGTTTCTGGTCCATTTGGGTGAAGATCGCTCAGCCTTTAGTTGTGAATATTGTTTTTAGAAGAAAAGTTGAGCTCCAGTCCTTCTATTCCACCATCTTAATCCCATCTCCCCAGTCAATTTTCTTTAAAAAATTTTTTTATTATAGTTTTTCTGTCAATTTTTGTTACTCAGATAAGTGACCCAGTTATACGTATATATACATTTTTTATCACATTATCCTCCATCAGCTTCCATCACTACTGATTAGATACAGTTCCCTGTGCTGTAGAGCAGGACCTCATTACTTATCCACTACAAATTTCTATTTTTTGTTAAGAATTTCTCTATGTATATATTTTTCTCTTAACTTCCAATCATTTATCATTAAATAATAATGGAAATTAAATCAATTTATATAATTTTATGTTAATAGCAAACATTTGTTGAATATTTACTATGTATCAAGCCCTATGCATGAAAAATGGAAAAATCATGTGGTGTTGAATATAACTTGTGCCATCTTATCAGTGGTGAATATATATCTTCTATTGGGATTTTATTGGTTTCCTGTTCCTCTATAACTACATCAACCCCTACAGGTCTAAGAAATCTAAGTTGGGAACTACAGAGGTATTGTTAGAACTTAGATTAGTAAGAGTAATAAGAAAGACTTTTAAGAGCCAGGGACAAATGTGCTCTTGGCTTATTGACATTCTTCTTTTTTGCTCTGAGCACTGTGTGCCATTCAACTAATGAAGAATCTGGAATGTATGGAGAAGGTACAGAGCGGAATAAAAAAATTTTGAGTAAATATTTTTCAGTAACAGTGTCTCTGATAAAAACTTTAAGGAAATAAAATAATTCCACTCGAAAAAAAAAGTCAAATAACTGAATATTATTCTTCAATTTATATGAAGATATCTTATAAAAATGTGACTAATTCTTTATTTTGTAGTGATTAAAAAAAACTCAAAGTACAATAAACCCGGACTATTAACAGTGTAGATTCCATGCTGAGAGAATTTTGAAGCCCCAGAATAACTACAGATACAACTTTGGAAATCTCTTATTTTGAAAGATTTTTAAAGCAACACAGATTGTTTCTGACAGAGACTTCCTGAGAGAAAAAAAATGCTAGTTATTCCAACATGAAATTGTCCAAACCTATGATTCTAGGGTCATAAATTAGTTACTGCTTTACATTCTATAATAGGTCATTAGCTTCAGTCAACATTGGCTTTGTGTTTTTGAGACCATATGGAGGACGAAGCTAACTGGTTTAGCAAATATCTCCAGCCCTGGTTGAATAACTGTCTGGTGTCTAGTGGAAAATTAGTATAGTTTTCTCCAAGGGTGTAAGGATGATCAAAGTGGACTCTCTGCCTTTAGAATGAGAACTTCTCTGGGAGTGCTACTAATTCCATTTGGCTGGAATGCCTTTAAACAGATGTTTTAATGAGTTCTCTTTTTGCTGTCCATTAGTGTTGTTCCCTTAAGAGAGGATTCTTCACAAGGTAATCTCTATGAATAGAAGCTATTTTTTCAGGTATTTTCAATAATGACTGATTTTAGCTTAGAGATCACTCTACCTTCTGGCTTATAATGCTAGTTACCTGATAGATTTTCTTTTCACCTAAACCCAGGAGAGAAGAAGTTAATATTATAAAATGATATTTGTGCTAAAAACAGTGGAATAAAGGAAAAGTGCAAAAGATGACCACTGCTTCTAAATTGCCACAGTCTCATTGTGGAGAAAAATTAATTACATAAGATTTAAATGTAGGATTTGAGTCAGTAAAAAAGAAAATTATTCTAACTCTATTCTAATTATTCAGGTACTATTCTAAATCTCTGACTTCCCACAGCTTCATAGGTCCATGCTTTGTATGCCACATACATATTCAAAGAAATGGAGAGAAAAAGAAAATGAATGAATGAATGAAGGCACTACTTCTGTGTAGTCAGAGGATCAATGTAATTTGAGTTGAGAAATGAAAATGTAGGAAAAAGTCAAATACCAAAGGACTCACATCACAGAGAGAATAAAGTAAAGACAGGCTTGGCTTAAGAACTTACTTAAGATTTGATAATAGATTCCAGCTTTAAATGTCTTGGAAAGAGGACTTTCATCAAATGAGTGGTGGGCAGCAAAGCCTAGAAGATGAGATTGGCCTAGACTACGAAAAGTCTTAATTCCGTGCTGGGCAAGCCTATGCTTTGTTCAGGGGAGAATCAGTCAACAGAGACCTTTCAGTGAAAAAAATACTCTCTTGTCAATTCCTGAATAATTTATGTAGGAGAAAGAGGGTGAGAAAAATCAAACACTATGCCATACCTCTATCTCTGAATAACTGTGGGAAAGTCTTATGAGTGGAAATATGAAAATTAAGAGGTTGAGGTGAAGGGGGCATTTTGTAAGGTTGATGCAGGCAGTGAAATCTGGTGATTTTTTGAAACATCATCATCTTATTTTCTAAGAGTGTCTTATCTCTACTTATATTTTTATCTCTAATCTATTATTTTTTTAATGTTTATTAGCCTTTTTGATAGTAAGACAAAAGGGTCATTTGTATTCCTTTTACTTTATGCTGCCACTGCACCTCTAGTCTATCTAAAAGTGAACTTTTAAGTGAATAAATTTAGGAGTTCTTAAAATGGTAAAAAAAATCTTAATTCTTCTTAGAGTAGTTTTTCCCACATGAAGTACAGAGTTGACATTCAGGGATAATTGTTTGCTTCATTAAAGACATCGAATATTTTGTTTCATAACCAGAGACATTGTATAGAAACAAAGTGGATTTGATTCTGTGTTTCACTGAAAAAACATCCTTCCTACTTTCCTAAGAGACAGAGACACTTGGTCAGAAAGAGATGACAGTGAAATGATGTCCCAGTCATTCCCTTTGTTGATTTCCTTAGTCGCTAATAGGCATCTATTTATGATGTGGCCGGACATAACTTAGCCATCTCTGGGGAAGTTAAAACTATGCTTCCCCTGGAAATTTGAGAAGTATGTTTAGCTGTTCAAGCAACATTTGTAAACATATATATTGTCTGTATGAAAGAGAGTGGTCCAGAAGGCATAGATGTCTACTGAAGGAAGTTGACATAAAAGAGTGAAAAACTACCTAATATTTCCCTAAGTGTCCATGCAGAGTCACTTAGAGTAAACATTGGTATTGGTGACTTTTCAGGAGGATTGTGAGGATCAGTGAGGATTCTCATGTGTACTCTTCTGGGGCCCCTGCGACCAGTTAGGAGATACTGGAATTAATCACAGATATTTCAGCAACACAGATTCATCTCTTGTAATCTGTATTTTACCATTTTGTTTTTAACATATATCACAATATATATTTTTAATGCTGTTAAATATGTCCTAGTCTAAAAGCCGTTTGGTGATTGGCAAACTGAGTCAAAAACCACTGCTATAAAGTTTAGGGCATAGCTGAGCACAGAATTGGACTGTTATGTCTGAACACAACAAATAAATATGTTGGGAGAAGCTATGGCATAACAGTGTATGATTCAAGTTTGTTGGTCTAATCTTGTCTAAATGAAGAAAGGGAAGTTCCCAGTGTGGCTCAGTGAGTTAAGGACCTGACTAGGATCCATGAGAATGTGAGCTCAATCCTTGGCCTCGTTCAGTTGGTTAAGGATCCAGTGTGGCTGTGAGCTGCAGTGTACATTGCAGATGTGTGCAGATGTGTTGCTGTGGCTGTGGCAGAGGCTGGCGGCTATCACACCAATTTGACCCCTAGCCTGGGAACTTCCATATGCTGCAAGTGCAACCCTAAAAGGATAAGAAAAAAATAAATACCTGAAGAAAGGATAGCAGTTCATCAGGAGAATCACCACCACCACCACCACCACCCCTGTTAAGAAAATGCTTATACAACTGAACCACATAAAGTTGTACATTCTCAACAGCAACCTTGTGATGTATGAGAAAGATCTTCCACATATGCATGGTTTCTTTTATGAGCCTTTGGTGGATACCATCAACAAAACAGAGGTGGAATGACACAAGGAAACAAAGTGATTATGGCAGCTTTCTGATTAAGTAGAAATATAGGAAAGAATCCTGAAGGAATAAGTTGTCAGCAGCTCATTCTTTAGACAATTATCTTGAATATCAACTGTCTGCACCAGGCTTAGGTTAGGCCTTTTATGGCAGACAACTCACAAGTGAGGTGTTAGTGAGGGTCTGAAGGGCAGGGATTTTTGCATTCCTGACTGAAAAAGCACCTCCAAGCTATAGATATCTACCATGCTGAAAAATAAAGACATTTCATTGTGAAAGTTAAAGTTCACTTAAGCAGTACACGTTCTTTTCTGGAAGTTCCCAGGCTAGGGGTCAAATGAGAGCTACAGCTGCCAACCTACACCACAGCCACAGCAATGCAGGATCCAGGACGAATCTGTGACGTATACCACAGCTCATGGCAATGCTGGATCCTTAGCTCACTGAGCAGGGCCTGGAATAGAACTCGCAACCTCTTGGTTACTAGTCAGATTCATTTCTGCTGAGCCACAATTGGAACTCCTAAGCAGTGCATATTCTTAGGTATCCTGCATTACTGGCCTTTCTAGTTATCATCAGAAGTTGAGGCACCTGTGGGCAGGATGAAAATTTTTGTCAGGAAGGAACTCTAAATGCTTAAATTTTTTAATTAAAGTGTAGTTGATTTACAGTGTTGTGTTAATTTTTCCTGTACAGCATAGTGACCCAGTCATACATATATATATACATTCCCTTCCTTATATTATCTTCCACTGTGGTCTGTCCCTAGATATTGGATAGAGTTCCCTGTGCTGTGCAGTAGGACCTTATAATTTATCCATTCTAAATGTCATAGTTTGCAAATACCAACCTCAAACTCCCCAATGCTTTAAAAAGTGCTAAAAGGGTATCTAAAAGTTTTGTATACCATCCACACAGCAAAACTTAAGTTTACTCTCTTAAGGAGCTTAATCTGATTGAAATGCTATCATGATGAATCTGCTATGCTAGGTTAACACAGTGTGCAAGTAAGAGATGGAAATGTGTACCTTTTCCCTACTCTTTTTTTTTTTTCTTTGTATTCTTACTACTAGGAAGTCATGGCAGTTTTGTTATTTGGAATAAAGGTCTTAACATTTTAAAATGGGAAAAAAGCTACTATGTAATGTAAGTACAAACAAGTTAGTGTACAAATTAGAAGTCTCTAAAAGGAAAATTCAGTTTCTTTTCAGTTAGAGATTTATGTATAGAATTAGGAGCAATACAGTCAACATGAGTTCTGAAAATAACAAAATTTTATCCATTATTCCTTCTCATCCACTGTAGCGATGGTCCTTACTAATTAGCAGAGAGACACACTTCTTTTTCATAATTACCATCATTTGCACCCTTGGGCATCTTTGATAGAAAATATAACAAAATTTAAAAACTTAGGTTCTCCATCCTCACTGCTTTTTTAAAAAATTCATATACATTTATATGTAGATACTCACATTTCTTACATTAAAACCTCAGAGACAATATTGACAAAATTCCCTTTTGAATAATTTATTACAAAAAGATTTTCTTTAAGTGTGACAAACTCTAATTTGTTTTCTCAGCATAATTAAGAACTGTGACTTTCTATTTCATTTGTCTTAACATTCTCATTAATGAATTCACCTTTTGTCCTGCATTGAATTTGATATTGAAAAGGTTTTATGCATCATTGCTTCTTAATATGCCTCAGGTTATTGGCCCTGTTACAGTAGCTTATATGATATTTCTCTGAGAAAGTAAGAAGGACTTTTCCAAGGAATAGAGTTTACTTTGTTTAAGTGAAGTCATTATCAGCATGGAAGATGTTGTGACAAAGAAATATTTAAAGTTATAGAAATGGAAAAAAAAAAGCTTTTATACATAAACCAAGAGACAGATTGTATTTTTGCACATAGCCCAAATCTCCTTAACATTAATGTTCTATATTCTATTATTAAATAAATGAAGATGAGCTCCATGCAAATTTATATAGTAGTGGAATAGTACATAAAATATCAATCTGCTGTAATATTCTGACTTTTCCAAATCTTCCACCTTGGCCACTGTTTGAGTCTTGTGTGGATTAAGGAACATGCCCATGTAAGATCTTTTATTTCTGCTGCTGAGAAAACTGGCTTCAGACTTTCTTTTGTATTTGGAGGAGACTGTGAATCAAAGCATTGTTGATGGTGACAGATGCAGGCATTTGACTGTTATGAGAGTTCTCCACACTAATCCAACAGTGGTCAAATTTAAGTCTGCAAAAGGGTACATTTTCCACTTTGCACTGGTACAGAAAACTATGTCATTTGGAGCCAAAAGGGGAAAAATTGGTCCATTTACGTGGACTTTTCCAAGGGTTAGTTTGAATGGTTCCTCAGTGTTATTAATCTAAAGGCAAAAGGCTCATGTGTCTACATGCATTACTCCTTAGGTTCATGGTCAGATAAGAGTTAGTGATGTAGATAATCAGCTTCAACCTTTGCTCAAAAACAGTCAAAGGGACTTTTGGATCACATCCAAATCTTGATCTGAGTATGTCTGTCTTCTGTAGTAAAGACAGGATGTAAAACTGTCCACTCTTTCCTAAAATGGCAGGGATATATCCCTAAATTTTGGTGATGTTATCCTATTCCTTGTGTTGTGACCCAATAAAACCAATTCAGGAGTAAAACTGAAGTATAAGACTATTGTACTGTGAGGTAAGACTGAAAAGTATTGTGAACTCAACTACAAGCATAATTAAATTATCCCCTTGAATTGAGTCATGATGTTTTATGACTGTTCTTCAGTCTTTCATTCTTACCCTTTGATACAAACACTTCCTGGTCCTCTTTTCTGCTTTGATTTTGCTTTGTTTTCTGTTCTGCTGTACTTTCCAAGGTTGTCTTACTGATATGCCCTGGCCTTGAACCATTATATATGTGAATGTGATTAATTATGTTATTAAATTGTGATTAAATTGTTTTATTGTGACATTAACTTACATACGTTCTCAGAACAAGAAAATATTAGTATTTACTTTTGAAGTTAGTGTAAATGTTAGCTAACATAGTAGCCTTATAATTATCAGTGTCTTCTGATAATAGGAATATTAGTTTTAAAACAGCATTTCTTATGCAAATCAAAACAACCATGAGATACCACCTCACACCAGTCAGAATGGCCATCATTAATAAGTCCACAAATGACAAGTGCTGGAGGGGTTGTGGAGAAAAGGGAACCCTACTGCACTGTTGGTGGGAATGTAAGCTGGTACAGCCACTATGGAGAACAGTTTGGAGGTACCTTAGAAATCTATACATAGACCTTCCATATGACCCCACGATCCCACTCTTGGGCATATATCCAGACAAAACTCTACTTAAAAGAGGCACGTGCACCCGCATGTTCATTGCAGCACTATTCACAATAGCCAGGATATGGAAACAACCCAAATGTCCATCAAAAGATGATTGGATTCAGAAGATGTGGTATGTATACACAATGGAATACTACTCAGCCACAAACAAAAATGACATAATGCCATTTGCAGCAACATGGATGGAACTAGAGACTCTCATACTGAGTGAAATGAGCCAGAAAGACAAAGACAAATACCATATGATATCACTTATAACTGGAATCTAATACCCAGCACAAATGAACATCTGCTCAGAAAAGAAAATCATGGACTTGGAGAAAAGACTTGTGGCTGCCTGATGGGAGGGGGAGGGAGTGGGAGGGATTGGGAGCTTGGGCTTATCAGACACAATTTAGAATAGATTTACAAAGAGATCCTGCTGAATAGCATTGAGAACTATGTCTAGACACTCATACTGCAACAGAACAAAGAGTGGGGGGAAAAATGTATACATGTAAGGATAACCTGGCCCCCTTGCTATACAGTGGGAAAAAAAATAAATTATGAAAAAAAAGAAAAAAAAAAGAATTGAAAAGAAATGAGATTCAAACAAACAAACAAACAAACAAAAAAAGGAATTGAGATGAGTAGTAGGCAGGGCTGTTTTTCCAGGACCTAAATAATTTTGCTATGTCAATATTGCTAAATTCTTTAGATAATTTTTCATACTCAAATATTATTTGCCTGTTTTGGTCTTGATTTTTGGATAGAAAAATCTGAACCCCTTTGGAACCAAACAAAATTACTGCACCAGAACGTCTCACTACATAAAGTAAAAAACACTTTTTTTTCTGTTCAGTTTGAAGATTTATTAAGAGTTTAGGAACTCTAGTATAATGTCTGATAATATTATTGAATAAAAAAACAGCATTTCTTAAAATAATTTTTGTACCATATCAGTTTTCAGTCAGAGAAGCTGAAAAATTAGACAAAAAATTGGAAGCAACTTAACAAGGGATTATTCTCCAATATATACAAACATCTCATACAGCTTTATCTTAAAAAAACAAACAACCCAATTAAAAAATAGTCCTAAGATCTAAATGTGCATTTCACCAAAGACAGACAGATGGCCAAAAAGCACATGAAGAGATATTCAACATTGCTATTTATTAGAGATTTTGATTTTGCAAATCAAAACTGCAATGATGTACCCACCTTACACCAACTAGAATGGCCATCATCGAAAAGTCTACAAACAATAAATGCTGGAGCGGATGTGGATAAAAGGGAACCCTCCTACTGTTGATGGAATGTAAATTGGCACCACCATTTTAAGAACTTTGTATAAAAGTTTGCATAATTGTAGGAGCTGGATAAAAGATGTTTGTAAGGCCACTGTCTTTGCATGTGATTATAGAGTTTAAATCCACAGCACAGGCTGCTGGGAAGAGAAGATGGATGCAGATTTGGAAAGAGCAGGCTGTAACTAACAAGTACTTGATGAAGCCAAGGGAAATGGATTAGAAGATAAGTCAGGAGTTCCCGTCGTGGCGCAGTGGTTAACGAATCCGACTAGGAACCATGAGATTGCGGGTTCAGTCCCTGCCCTTGCTCAGTGGGTTAAGGATCCGGCGTTGCCGTGAGCTGTGGTGTAGGTTGCAGACGTGGCTCAGATCCCGCATCGCTGTGGCTCTGGTGTAGGCCGGTGGCTACAGCTCTGATTAGACCCCTAGCCTGGGAACCTCCATATGCCGTGGGAGCGGCCCAAGAAATAGCAAAAAGCCAAAAAATAAATTAAAAAAAAAAAAAAGAAGATAAGTCAGTTCTTACTTTTCATTGCTTTCAACCTTGGTGATACAGATGTCGTACAGGAGAAACTAGGCCCATCGTCATCACAGAGCTAAATACAAATGTGGCCCAGGGGAGTCTGAGTAAGGATGAATAGGTAAGATGCACATTGCAGGATCTGTAGAGGAACCCAGTGACTCCCTGCCTATCCCAATACAAAGCAATATGGCAGCTGCGTCACTTGTGTGGCGGATCTCACAAAATCGCCTCCATGGCCCAAGCCAACTGGAATCATACAGGGCAGGAGGTTCTGAGCAATGCTGTTTGTCCTTGCCCAGCTGACACAGTACAGAGCCATCATTGTGCCATAGGTCCATTCGAAGTCTGAAGTTTACACATCTCCTCTTAAAACACCATTTTCAATACTTTAAAGTTTATAATCAATTGCAGAGGATTACACAAAGAATCAATTATATTAAAATACAGTTATCAAATATGAGAAATCCAATTTGTGATATTATCGTAGGTGGGCATTTAATACATTCAGTATTAGGACAAGGCAAATGTTTAAATAATAATAGTAAGTTTGAAGCTGTGATAAGTGTAAATCATATTTTATGTATTTGTAACAAACTGTGTTATGAAAATAGTGTCTATGATACAGAGTTCATAAACATGACTAATCCTATTGTGGTTTGTTGACTAAAGTCATAATTCCAGAAAATGATACATTTTCACTTAGAGGTTATTGAAAATGAAGATCGGACATTTTTTCCTCCACAATAAACATGCACAGATTTATTATATTCTATTCAGTGACCTCATAGATAGGATGTAGAAATCCTAGGATAAAATCTCTCCTTTGGTGAAAGACCTTTACCTACATTTATTTTTTAAGGTAAAAAGTTCAAAGAAACATTTCTGGGGTCTAGATGTCCTATTGTGAGGTATTACATGCAAAGTCATGTCTCTAGTAAAATAAGCCACACATTGTTTTTTTTACATGTCTATAGTTACAAACGTTTAACCAGAATGAGCAACATTTCTGTATATCTCTGTGAAAACTAAGATCAACATTCCATAATAATTGGCAATGATAAATTGTTAGTAGACTCCTGGGATTTTTCTTCTTGCTATGAAGGCTTCAATGATTTTTTCATAGTTCAGACAAAGTAAAATAGCACCATTTAGACTCCCGAGTATGGCAGTCACTAAATATGTTCAAATGACTTTCAATCTGTATTATACTTATGGGGAATTTTTTTTTTCCCTGCAATAAGATTGCAGAGTATTGCACAGATTATTAAATGAATATTTCTGTAAGGATACAGAGTGAAGTAATATTCAGTGTTAGTATAGAATATCAGATTTCTTTTTTTTTTTTGTCTTTTTTGTTGTTGTTGTTGCTACTTTTTGGGCCGCTCCCTCGGCATATGGAGGTTCCCAGGCTAGGGGTTGAATCGGAGCTGTAGCCACCGGCCTACGCCAGAGCCACAGCGATGCGGGATCCGAGCCACGTCTGCAACCTACACCACAGCTCACGGCAACGCCGGATCCTTAACCCACTGAGCAAGGGCAGGGACTGAACCCGCAATCTCATGGTTCCTAGTCGGATTCGTTAACCACTGCTCCACATCGGGAACTCCCAGATTTCTGTCTTATTCTATCTTTTAATTGTATATTCTCGAGCTTGGACTTTTTTTTTTTTACTTTGTGTTCAGTTTTGTTTTTGCATACTCTTAAGAAGGGATATAGAGACACCTTTCTTTCCTTTTTCCTATCTGATAAATTTAGCAAATTACATTTTATAAATTTAAGGTGTACAATATGTTAATTTGATATATATTGTAATCTGTCCTTTTTTTTTTTTTTGACTTTTTGCCTTTTCTAGGGCCATCCCTGCAGGATATGGAGGTTCCCAGGCTAGAGGTCTAATCGGAGCTGTAGCTACCAGCCTTTGCCAGAGCCAAAGCAACTCGGAATCTGAGCCACGTCTGCGACCTACACCACAGCTCACAGCAACACCAGATCCTTAACCCACTGAGCAAGGCCAGGGATTGAACCCTCAATCTCATGGTTCCTAGTTGAATTTGTTAACCACTGCGCCACAACAAGAACTCCATAATCTGTCATTGAAGCAGTGTTTATCATACATCATTATAGTGCAATATTATTTTCTGTATTCATTGAACAGCACATTAGATCTCCATGGTTTATTTACTACTCATTACTAGTCTGTACCCTTAAATACCATCAGTCTTGTACCTTCAGTCCCATCCTCTGGTAACCATCATTTTACTCTTGGTGTTTTTTGTTTGTTGTTTTTGCTTTTCATCTTTTTAGAGACTCACCCGCAGTATATGGAAGTTGACAGGCTAGAAGTCTAACTGCAGCTGCAGCTGCTGGCCTACACCACAGCCACAGAAACACAGAATCTAACTGCATCTGTGACCTATACCTATACCACAGCTCACAGCAATGCCGGATCCTTAACCCACTGAGTAAGGCCAGGGATCAAACCCAATTTCTCATGGATACTGTTCAGGTTCATTACTACTGGACCACTATGGGAACTCCTACCCCCCCTTTTTTTTTACAGGTTTGATTTTTAGACTCCACATATAAGTGATCTCATACAGTACTTGTCTTTCTCTGATTTATCTCTCTCAGCATAATATGCTCAAGGTCCATTCATAGTGTCACAAATGGCAAGATATCCTCATTTCTCATGGCTGAATAAAATTTCATTGTGTATATATACACAGTTTTTGCAAATCATATATTAGGTAAGGGGCTAATATCCAAACATGTAAGTAACACAATTTAATAGCAACAACAAAAAAATGCCAAATAATGCAATTGTAAATGCAGAAGAACTAAAAATAGCTGGTCCTTGAAGAACACAGGTTTGAACTGCACAGGTCCACTTGTACACACATTATTATGAATAAATTATAGCACCACATGATGCACACCTGGTTGAATCCATGAATGCAGAACAGTGGATAGGGAGGACAAGCTGTAAAGCTACATGCAGATTTTCACTCCATTGGGACCATTGCCCCACCCACTGCTTTGTTAACCGTGTAGACATTGTTCCAAAGAGGACCATCAGAATGTCCAACATGCACAGGAAAAGATGTTCAACATCACCAGTCATCAGGGAAATGCAATGCAAAACCACAGAGTGATAACATCTCACAGTTCTTAGAATGGCCATTAACAAGAAGACAAGAGACAGCAAGGGCTGATGAGGATATAGTGAAAAAGGAGCCCTTCTACACTGTCAGTGGGAATGTAAATTAGTTCACCTATGACGGGAGACAATAGGGAAGTCCCTCCAAACATTGAAAATAGATCCTACCCCATGATCCAGTAATTCCCCTTCTGAGTATATATCCAAAGGGACTGAAAAGGCTTTGAGCAGATGTCTGCCCACCCACATTTACTGCAGCATTATTCACAAGAGCCAAGATATGGAAACAACCCAAATGCCTTTTTAATACATGTTTAAAAGTTTTCCTGAATCTATTATTATCTTAGTTTCAGAATATTCTCAGAGATAGAAAGTTTGGTGAATTATTTACAGTGAAAATAGGTACTGTTCAGTTATCAATTATAGTCTATCCTAATTGTATTATAACATCTAAAAATCACTTTAATATATAATATTTCATTTGATAATCTTGACACTGTAGTGCTGGGGGAAAGTTTTTATTTTCTTTATTTTATGAATAAATATCCAATAAAGTGAGGGAAAATGATTTCCCTAAGGTCACATGGAAGAAACAGAAGTTGCTTGTTTATAATTTAAGATTTCATGCTTTACATTATCTTTTTCTTATAATAATAATACATTATTTCATGTTTAAATTATAAAAACCTTATGTATTTTATATATGAATAAGAAATTGTGGACTTTGATAATTCATATGTCTGCTTTTGGGAATTATAGGAGAAACAGTAGCCCAATATTAAGTAGTCTTAAAACAATTCTGGCTACTGCTTCAACTCTGTGTTCTCAGGTGTCAAATCTTTCACAATTTGACTTTCTATGTCTCTTGATTTTTTTTTGGTCTTTTTAGGGCCACACCCATGGAATATAGAAGTTCCTAGGCTAGGGGTCAAATTGGAGCTACATCTGCCAGCCTACACCACAGCCACAGCAACACAGGATCTGAGCTGCATCTGTGACCTACAACACAGCTTATGGCAATGCCAGATCCTTAACTCACTGAGGGAGTCTAGGGATCAAACCTACAACCTCATGGTTCCTAGTTGGATTCATTTTCACTGCACCACAGTGGGAATTCCCATTTAATTTCTTTATGTTGGGAATTATTATTTTTGGTAACTTCATATTCCAAAATGAGAAAAACCTAGAGAAGGTAAATAACTTGGCTAAACTAACACTACTACCTTCCAAAATTGTTTGGGTTAGAAACCGGGAAGGTGCTTCAATCTTATTCTACCATATGGGTATGTGGACTGTAGAGGATTATACCAACCCCTCTAACTCCATGAGGGCAATGAAAAGTTCAAGCTTTGGAATGGATTTAAATCTAGATCTTGACTCTGATCTTCTCGTTGAGTGGCCTAGGTCTTACACCAAGAATTTCCACAATCTCAGCTCTGTTGAACCTATGGGATGATCAGTGTTTCCCCTTTCATGGTTGTTATGTGCTTTTCATGGCACACAGTGGTCTTAATAAATATCAGTTAATTTTCTTTTATAATGCCATGAGCATTTATTACACATTATTCAATTTTTAACTAACAGGTTCTTTTAAAATGGTGTGTTAATTACTTTGATGTATCTTCTGAACGTTAGCCTATTTTTAATTTTCTATTACACTGTTTTCATTTCTCAAGTAATGTGACATAAATTCTCCCCATGTGTCATTGGTTCTCTACCTTCTTTTGTGTTGGATACCTTCTGGATCTCAAGGGGTTATTTTGTGTTCTTTAATGTTAAACCAGTCACTTTTAGTTTTTGTCTCTGACCAGTTTTCAGAGGTGTTAAAATCTCCCCTAATACTTCAAATTCAGGATATCTTATTATACATTTCATGTGTGCAAAAAGGTACTTGATGTATGTCCCTGTCAGGGCTTTGCCACTAACTTTATCACCAAAATCCATTTGGTTTCTCTGGAGTACAGTTTCTTTACTTTACAAAATAAGAGGAATAAACTATATAAAATCATTGTCTTTTAAAAGGCAAAGATTTATTTATTCACTGAACGAGCCCTTCTGACTTTCAAAATTGATCTAATGTCATCTCTTTAAAAGATGAGGAACCTGAACAGAGCGATTTATGATGTGTTTTACTTCTGGTGGCAGAAGTAAAACCTAGTCAATGTTTCCCACCATATTGTCACTTTCTATGTGGTATGAAGCAAATAAAAATACAAATGGTATTTTTGTTCATTTCAAACTATAGAAGTGATAGGTGTCAAAGGTGACAATTTTAAATTTGACCTATATCAAACTTGAAAATAGGGAAAACATTTTGAGATTGTGCTATATTTAGATTTATTTAAAATTTTTACATATTAATAATATTTAGTCCACCCATTTAAAAACATTATAAAAGTCTTTACTTTTCAATTTATTTATCTTAGTAAAGATTTGTAATTTTTGAAATGGAGGATCTTAAGATATCTTGTTCATTGCTACATAGGCTAAGTTTTGAATCAATCATAAAGGTGTTCTTTTTAAATTACATTTTTTAAGTTTCCATTGTGGCTCAGCAGTTTAAGAACCTGGCATAGTGTCTGCGAGGATGCGTGTTTGATCCCTGGCCTTGCTCAGTGGATTAAGAATCCAGTGTTGCTGCAAGCTGTGGCTTGGGTGACAGTTGTATCTCAGATCCAGTGTTGCCAAGGCTGTGGAACAGGCCTCAGTTGCAGCTCTGATTGGACCCCTAGACTGGGAACTTCCATATGCCACAGGTGCAACTGTTAAAAAATATTTTAACCATCTATTGCATTTTAATAATATCTGTATATTTACTGAGGTATTTAGGCAACCTTCTGTAACTGTATATATTAACTGTATTAGATTATAATTTGAATCCTTGTTTCCAGGCTTAAATTCACATATACACATACACACATACACATATACATATACATCTATATTAACACATTTATCTTCACAATAATTTTGTGTGCTGTATGCTATTATTAACCTTATTTTACAGGTGAGTAAATAGAAGTACAGAGGTCAGATAATTATCTCAAGGTCATGAGGTTGGTGAGTGGCAGCCAGAGAGCAATTGACCCTGGAGTGTAACACATGTCACCTGCCTCTGAAATCTGAGTGCTTAATATTTATGCTATGAGGACTTTCTTTTTTTTAATTTTTTTTCCATTTTTTTATTACTCAAATGAATTTATCACATCTGTAGTTGTATAATTATCATAACAATCTGATTTCACAGGATTTCCATCCCACAGCCCAGGCTATGAGGACTTTTATAACTTACTTTTCTCCTTTCCAAATTTCCTAGGTGTTATTTTCTGTTAGCATTTGGTTGTGTCAGCTAAAGCTTTTAAACCAGTTAAGCATGAGAGATAATCTGGGTATGCTTTAGCTGTATTTGGACTTTATGGGATTGCTCTTGGTTGTTTAATACTAAATTTCTTAGGAGGAGGTGTGCTATTATGATAAAGATATCTTTCATAATGTAAAATGTATCCCTATTTCCACTGAACTGAGATTTTTCTCAGAAATGTGTTTTGAATACCATTAAATGGCTTTTAGCAGTAAGGTGATCACATATTAGTTTTTCTTTTGAATCAAATTTGCATATTTTATTGATGTTTCTAAATAGCTTCATAGTATTTTTTTCAATCTAGTAGTAAATAGCACTTAGTCATTTTTCTGAATTCAATTTTCCTAAATTTTGCTTGTAATATTTACATTTATATTCTTTTTAAATTTTTTTAAATTGTTATTTCCCAAAAACAATTTTTTTTCTACTGTACAGCATGTTGACCCAGTTACACATACATGTATACATTCTTTTTTCTCCCATAATCATGTTCCATCATAAGTAACTAGAAATTGTTCTCAATGCTACATAGTAGGATCTCATTGCTAATCCATTCCAAAGGCAATAGTTTGCATCCATTAACCCTAAGCTCTTCAATCCATCCCACTCACTCTCCCTCCACCTAGGCAACCACAAGTCTGTTCTCCAAGTCCATGAGTTTCTTTTCTGTGGAAAGTTTCATTTGTGCCCTATATTAGATTCCAGATATAAGTGATATCATATGGTATTTGTCTTTCTCTTTCTGACTTACTTCACTCAGTATGAGAGTCTCTAGTTCCAACCATGTTGCTGCAAATAGCATTATTTTGTTCTTTTTTATGGCTGAGTAGAATTCCATTGTGTATATATACACCATATCTTCCTAATCCAATCATCTGTCAATGGACATTTGGGTTGTTTCAATGTCTTGGCTATTGCGAACAGAGCTGCAATGAACATGTGGGTGAACATGTCTTTTTCAAGGAAAGTTTTGTCCGGATATATGCCTAAGAGTGGGATTGCTGTGTCATATGGTAGTTCTACATATAGATTTCTAAGGTACCTCCATGCTGTTCTCTGTAGTGGTCGTACCAATTTGCATTCCCACCAGCAGTCAGGAGGGTTCCCTTTTCTCCACACCCCCTCTAGCAATTGTTATTTGTGGACTTATTAATGATGGCCATTCTGACTGGTGTGAGGTTTTATCTCATAGTAGTTTTGATTTGCATTTCTCTAATAATCAGAGATGTTGAGCATTTTTTCATGTGTTTGTTGGCCATCTGTATATCTTCCTTGGAGAACTGTCTATTCAAGACTTCAGCCCATTTTTTCCATTGGGTTGTTGAGTTCTTTGCTGTTGAGTTGTATAAGTTGCTTGTATATTTCAGAGATTAAGCCTTTGTCAGTTGCATCACTTGAAACTATTTTCTCCCATTCTATAAGTTGTCTTTTCATTTTCTTTTTGGTTTCCTTTGCTGTGCAAAAGCTTGTCAGCTTGATTAGGTCCCATTGGTTTATTTTTGCTTTTATTTCTGTTGCCTTGGGAGACTGACCTGAGAAAATATTCATAAGGTTGATGTTATAGAATGTTTTGCTTATGTTCTCTTCCAGGAGTTTGATGGTGTCTTGTCTTATATGTAAGTCTTTCAGCCATTTTGAGTTTATTTTGGTGCATGATATGAGGGTGTGTTCTAGTTTCATTGATTTGCATGTAACTGACCAGGTTTCCCAGCAATACTTGCTGAATAGACTTTCTTTTTCCCATTTTATGCTCTTGCATCCTTTGTCAAAGATTAATTGACCATAGGTGTCTAAGTTTACTTCTGGGTTCTCTGTTCTGTTCCATTGGTCTGTATGTCTGTTTTGGTACCAGTACCACACTGTTTCGATGACTGTGGCTTTGTAATATTGCCTGAAGTCTGGGAGAGTTATGCCTCCTGCTTGGTTTTTGTTTCTCAGGATTGCTTTGGTGATTCTGGGTCTTTTGTTGTTCCATATAAATGTTTGGATTGTTTGTTCTAGTTCTGTGAAAAATGTCCTGGGTAATTTGATAGGGATTGCATTGAATCTGTTGATTATTTCGAGTAGTATGGTCATTTTTACAATATTGATTTTTCCAATCCATGAACATTTCTTTACATTGAGTTTTCCAATCCACGAACATTTCTTTACATCTTCTTTAATTTCCTTGATTAATGTTTTATAGTTCTCAGCATATAAGTCCTTTACCTCCTTGGTCAGGTGTATACCCAGGCATTTGATTTTTTGGAGTACAATTTAAAAAGTTATTTCATTTTTATATTTCTTTTCTAGTTTTTCAAATTGTTAGTATATGAAAAACTGATTCCTGAATGTTACTCTTATATCCTACTACTTTGCTGAATTTGTTGATCAGTTCAAGTATTTTTTGGGTTGAGTCCTTAGGGTTTTCTATATATAGTATCATGTCTTCTGCATACAGTGACAATTTTACTTCTTCTCTTCCTATTTAGATGCCTTTTCTTTCTTTTGTTTGTCCTATTGCTGTGGCTACAACCTCCCATACAATGTTGAATAAAAGTGGTGGAAGTGAGCATCTTTGTCTTGTTCCAGATTTTAGTGGGAAGGCTTTCAGCTTTTCTCCATTGAGTATTATATTTTCTGTAGGTTTGTCATAAATGCCTTTGATTATGTTAAAGAATGTTCCCTCTATGCCCACTTTGGTAAGGGTTTTGATCATGAATGGATGTTGGACATTGTCAAATGCTTTTTCTCCATCTATTGAGATGATCATGTGGTTTTTGACTTTTGTTGATGTGGTGCATGATATTGATTGATTTGTGTATGTTGAAGCATCCTTGTGCACCTGGGATGAATCCCACCTGGTTGTGGTGTATGATCTTTTTGATATGTTGTTGGATTCTGTTGGCTAAAATTTTGTTGAGAATTTTTGCATCTATATTCATCAACGATATTGACCAATAGTTTTCTTCTTTGGTGGTATCTTTGATTTCGGAATTTGGATCGTGGTGTCATATAATGTCTTTGGGAATGTTCCTTAGTCTTAAATCTTTTGGAAAATTTTAAGGAGGATGGGTGTAAGTTCCTCTCTGAATGTTTGGTAGAAGTCACCTGTGAAGCCTGGACTTTTATTTGTAGGGAGTGTTTTTATGACATATTCAATTTCATTTCTAGTGATTGGTCTATTCAGTTGATCTACTTCTTCTTGATTCAGTTTTGGCAGGCTGTAAGTCTCTAGGAAGTGTCCATTTCTTCTAGGTTGTCACATTTGTTGTCATATAATTGTTTATAGTATTCCCTCATGTTTTTTGTATTTCTTTAGTATCCATTGTGACTTCTCCTTTTTTGTTTCTTATTTTGTTTATTTGAGTTTTTTTCTCCTATCCTTGGTGAGCCTGGCCAGCGGTTTCTCAGTTTTGTTTACCTTTTCAAAGAACCAGCTCTTGGTTTTATTGATTTTTTTCTATTGTTTTTTGAATCTCCATTTTATTGATTTCCTCTTTGATCTTTATGATTTTCTTCCTTCTGCTGAGTGTAGGTTTTGTTTGTTCTTTTTCTAATTCATTTAGGTGGTGGTTTATGTTGTGGATTTGAGATTTTTCTTCTTTTTTGAGGAAGACCTGTATTGCTATGAACTTCCCCCTGAGGACTGCTTTTGTAGCATCCCATGGATTTTGAGTGGTTGTGTCTTCATTATCATTTGTCTCAAGATATTTTTTAATTTCCTTCTTTATTTCCTCCTTGACTGATTGGATTTTTAGTAGCATGTTGTTTATTCTCCATGTAGTCAGTTTTTTCTCTTTTCTTTTCCTGTGGTTGATTTCTAGTTTCATGCCATTGTGGTCAGAGAAGATACTTGACATACTGTCTATACTCTTAAATTTGTTGAGGTTAGCAATCCCACTCTTGGGCATCTATCCGGACAAAACTCTACTTAAAAGAGACACATGCACCCGCATGTTCATTGCAGCACTATTCACAATAGCCAAGACATGGAAACAACCCAAATGTCCATCAACAGATGATTGGATTCGGAAGAAGTGGTATATATACACAATGGAATCCTACTCAGCCATAAAAAAGAATGACATAATGCCATTTGCAGCAACATGGATGGAACTAGAGACTCTCATACTGAGTGAAATGAGCCAGAAAGACAAAGACAAATACCAGATGATATCACTTATAACTGGAATCTAATACCCAGCACAAATGAACATCTCCTCAGAAAAGAAAATCATGGACTTGGAGAAGAGACTTGTGGCTGCCTGATGGGAGGGAGAGGGAGTGGGAGGGATCGGGAGCTTGGGCTTATCTGACACAACTTAGAATAGATTTACAAGGAGATCCTGCTGAATAGCATTGAGAACTTTGTCTAGATACTCATGTTGCAACAGAAGAAAGGCTGGGGGAAAAATGTAATTGTAATGTATACATGTAAGGATAACCTGGCCCCCTTGCTGTACAGTGGGAAAATAAAAAAATAAATAAATAAATAAATAAATAAATTTGTTGAGGTTAGCTTTGTGCCCCAATATGTGATCAATTCTTGAGAATGTTCCATGTGCACTTGAGAAGAATGTGTATTCTGATTTTTTTTGGACGTAATGTCCTGAAAATGTCAATTAAGTATATCTTTTTTATTGTGTCCTTTAGGATCTCTGTTACTTTATTGATTTTCTCTCCAGATGATCTGTCCATTGATATTAGTGGGGTGTTAAAATCTCCTACTATGATTGTATTCCCATCAATTTCTCCTTTTATGTCTGTTAGTATCTGTTGTAGGTATTTGTGTGCTCCTATATTAGGGGCATATATATTGACGATTGTAATATCCTCTTATTGAATGGATCCTTTAACCATCAAATAATGTCCTTTTTTGTGTTTCTTTACAGCCTTCATTTTAAAGTCTATTTTGTCTGATATGAGTATTGCCACTCCTGCTTTCCTGTCTTGTCCATTGGCATGAAATATCTCTTCCCATCCCCCACTTTCAATCTATATGTGTCCTTTGCTCTAAGATGAGTTTCTTTTAGGCAGCAGATTGAAGGTGTTTGCTTTTTTATCCAATCGTTCACTCTGTGTCTTTTGATTGGAGCATTCAGTCCATTGACATTTAAGGTGATTATTGATAGATATTTATTTATTGCTACTTCAAACCTTGTTTTCCAGTTGATTCTATGTTTATTTTTTCTTTTTTTCTTTTTTGGGTTGGATGGTTTCCATGTATTTTATGCTTGAGTACTTTTCAGTTTTTGTGAATGTAATGTTTGGTTTTGATTTGTGGTTGCCCTGTTTTTTTAAGCATGTGAATCCCTTCCTATATCTGCTTACTTTAGCCTGATAATCCTATAGGCTCAAACACATCGTTAAAATAAAAAAAGAATCTATATTTTCTTACTTTCCTTCCTACATTGTATGATTTTGACGTCTTTTTTTTTTAACATCTTTGTGTTTAAATTTGTATGCTGGCTTATTTAATTGACTGCTTTCCAATTGTGGTTTCCTCCATCCTAGTTCTTCCTTTAAAAAAAAAAATTTAGAGACACCCTTTCAGTATTTCTTTTAGAATGGATTTAGTATTGCTGTATTCTTTCAGCTTTTGTTTGTTGGAGAAATTATTTATTTCCCCTTCTATTTTAAATGATATTCATGCTGGATAGAATATCCTAGGTTGCAAATTTTTTCCTTTCAGTGCTTTAAATATATCTTGCCACTGCCTTCTGGCCTGTAGTATTTCTGTAGAGAAATCAGTTGATAGCCTTATTGGGGTTCCCTTATAATTAATGCTTTGCTTTTCTCTTGCTGCCTTTAGAATCCTGTCTTTAACTTTTGCCATTTTTATTATAATAGATCTTGGCATGGGCCTATTTGGGTTCAGCTTGTTTGGGGCCCTCTGTACTTCCTGTATCTTGATATTGGTATCCTTTATATTTGGAAAGTTTTCAGCCATAATTTCTTCAAATATATTTTCAATCCTATTTTCTTTTTCTTTTCCTTCTGGAATTCCTATTATATGTAGATTGACCCACTTTATATTATCCCATAGGTCTCTAATATTGTTTTCATATTTTTTTCATTTGGTTTTCTTTCTACTGTCCTGTTTGGGTGATTTCCATTATTCTATCTTCCAATCACTAATTTGTTACTCTGCATTATTCATTCTGGTCTTTATTGCCTTTAGCTCAGTTAGTATCTATGCAAATGAATTTTCTAATTTTTCCTGGATCCTCCTTATATTTCTAGTTCCTTTCTAAAGGAATCTGCATTACTGTTCATATCCTCTCTTAATTCCTTCAGTATTTTCACTATCTCCCTTTTGAACTCAAAGTCTGTCAGACCGAAGAGGTCTGTTTCATTGTTGACTGCTTTAGGTGAATTCTCCTGTTGCTTTAACTGGGAATGGTTTCCGTGCTTATTCATCGTGCTTGTGTTTCTCTTTTTCTGTGAATCTGGGGAAGCCAAACTGTAGTTTGTCACAGTCCAGGGAGGGTGCAGGTGCCTGGAGTGTGGTGGGATCATGGGGTGGCTCTGTGTGGGCAAGTGGGGTGCCCAGAGCACGGTGGGCTGCCAGGGAGGCTTCCCCCAGGTGGAGGGGGCCAGTCTGTGGTGGATGGCAAGTGGTTTCTGGCCCTGGCTGGGGGGGCATGTCTTGCTCCAGGAATGCTCCACTCTCTGCGAGCCAATGGGCAAGCATGCATTCTGGGGCACAAGGAGTTTTCTATGGCAGCCTGTCCCTCCTCTTCTCCCCTTCCCAACAATGGCTTCTTGTCTCTCCCATGGGTCTGGACCTTCTCCTGAGTTCCCTCTGCCATGGCTTTCCACTCCCCAGCCCTTAGTGTACTGCTCCCCCTGCCCATAGCACACCACTCCCTAGTTCCTTAGGCTGTCCCCACACTGCAAACCCCAGCCCACTCCCAGGGACTGACCTCTGGAGCCTAAGTCTCAGCACCCAGCCCCCACCCAAGTGTCTCAGGCTGTGACGTCTGTGCCAGTGGTTCAGATGATCTATGCGGCTCTCACTCTGCTTTTTGGTTCTCAGACCTGCTGCTTTGCTTTTCTCAGCATCTTGGAGATCCCTCCGACTCAGCTGATCTTTCCATTGGTTAGGTGGCTTCCCACTGTATGGGTTCCCTTTCTCCTTCACAGCTCCTTCATGGGAATGCTGGTCCTGTCCTGATTCCTTTTCTCTCTCTCTCTTTTTTTTCTTTTGTTCTACCCAGTTAAGTCGAGTTTCTTGCCCCCTTTGGAGGTTTAAATTCTTCTGCCTGCATTCAGTTGATGTTCTGCACGAGTTGTTTTACATGTAGATGTTTTGTTTTGATGTGTTTGTGGGAGAGGGTGAGCACGCCCTCTTTCTCTTCATCCATCTTGCTTCCTCACATGTATATTCTTAAAGTAGCTTTATGTTTTGTGTAACCTTTGGCAGGTCTTTATATCATGATTATATTAAGGGAGTTCCCATTGTGGCTCAGAGGTAATGAACCTGACTAGTATCCATGAGGACATAGGTTTGATCCCTGGCCTCAGTCAGTGGGTTAAGGATGAGGCATTGCTGTGAGCTACAGTGTGAGTCACAGATGTGGCTCAGATCTGGCATTGCTGTGGCTGTAGTATAGGCTGGCAGTTACAGCTGTGATTAGAACCTTAGCCTGGGAACTTCCATATGCCAAGGTTGCAGCCCTATAAAAATAAAATTAAAAAAAACCCAAAACCAAAAATGGTCACATTACATAATTTTCAGTCTTTGGGGAGGGATACTTGTCTATGATTTTTCTATACTCTTGGTCCTTCTTCTGATAATTGGTTTTTAAAAATGAGGGCTTGGAGTTCCTATTGTGGCTCAGCAGGTTAAAAACCTGACATATTTTCCATGAGGATACAGGTTCGATCCCTGGCCTCATTCAGCAAGTTAAGGTTCCAGCATTGCCACAAGCTGTGGCATTGGTTGCAGTTGTGGCTCAGATCTGGGGTTGCTGTAGCTATCACATAGGCCTGTGGCTGCAGCTCCTTCAGTCCCTAGCTGGGGAACTTCCATATGCTGCAAGTGTGGCCTTAAAAAGAAGGAAGTAGGGAAGGAAGGTAGGAAGGCAGGAAGGATAGAAGGAAGAAAAAAATTGGAGTTCCTGTCGTGGCGCAGTGGTTAACGTACCCGACTAGGAACCATGAGGTTGTGGGTTTGGTCCCTGCCCTTGCTCAGTGGGTTAACAATCCGGTGTTGCCGTGAGCTGTGGTGTAGGTTGCAGATGTGGCTCGGATCCCATGTTGCTGTGGCTCTGGCGTAGGCCAGAGGCTACAGCTCTGATTCTACCCCTAGCCTGGGAACCTCCATATGCTGCAGGAGCAGCCCAAGAAATAGCAAAAAGACAAATAAAAAATAAAAAAATAAATAAATAAAAATAAAAACAAGAAAAGGGGCTTACACAACCCTGTGTCTTCATGTTAACAATGACAAGATGTGATCACTGGAAGCTGGATCTTACTCTTTGCTCCCTGGACCTTGTTAGAGCCCATGACTACTTCTTGGGCCAACTTGGCTGCATTGTATAACCCTTTCTTCTTTCCTCCATTGAAGTCTTCATAGCATCACGCTCCCCTCCCACATGCCAGACCCAAAGGTGTGCACACTCATTTTATTGCTGGCAGTCTGTCATATGTGAGGGGCTTAGAACTGAGAGAGAATTAGGGATACAGATTCCTTTCTTCCCTTTGCCTGACCCAGGTTCAGCCCTTCTGAGCAGGCTGGGCCACCCTCCTTCTTACAGGCACATCTTGCACAGCAGACATAAGAAGTCCAAAATGGAGATTCCAAAGTAACCTTTGGATCTTAAGCATTCCTTTTCATCTATCATGTGTGTCCCTTCCTCATTTGGACTGAAACCTGGAAGAGTTACTTGAGACACATGTCAGTTGGATGACAGAAACTACTCTAGTTGTTTCAAACAGAGAAATATTAAGTTCATACTCTCTGTTACAACAGAATTGGAAGAACTGAAGGAAGAAAGAATAAGATAAAGTTATGGGGTCAAAAGAAACAAAGAAAGCAACTCAAGATTTGGTAACGGGTTTTTCTTTACTGGGCTAGAGATGCAAAAACTTTCCCATACATTTAGTGTATCACTACTGAGAAGGCTTCTGCTGTTAGAGTCCAGAGCCTGGCAGAGTCCCCAGCAGCTCTGGAGCTTCTCACTGCCACTGTTCTCTCCTCCAGTGCTGAAAATTCTGCTGTGCTGCACTGCCCTGCTGGAAACACTGCCAGAAACGTGAAGTGAGGACAGTCCCATTTCCCTTTCTTCTAGCTTCTAACCTTCAATCTGTGTCTCTGATTTGAAGCTTAACCAAGAAACTTAGAAATATCATTGGTGGTGTCATGGACTCTTCATACTATAACAGAGCATGGAAAAGTTGGAGTGGAGGCTGAGAGCAAAGGGAGAAAATCTAAAAAAACAGATTTCCAAGTATCTCTTCTCAGCCTTCTATGCATATATAATTCGCATGAAAGAAAAATGTCTTCATATTTTGCCTAATATGACATAACCATTTTCAGACAAATGAAAGGTTGTTACTCTCTTCCCCAAAAGGAAGAAACAGTGTTTCAACAGTCCTCATATACATCTCTGGGGATAGTAATTCCTCTTACGGTTTGGTAATACTCGCACTGAATCTATTTTAACCTAAAATCATATTTTAAAAAATAATTCAATGGATTTTTATCATATTTATACTTGTACAAGTATCATCACAATCTAATTTCAGAACATTTCCATCTCAAACCCCCACTCCATCCTTCTTCCCCCCACCCAACCTGTCTCCTTTGGGAACCATAAGTTTTTCAAAGTCTGAGTTTGTTTCTGTTCTGAAAATAAGTTAATTTGTCTCTCTCTTTTTTTTTTTTTGGTTCCACGTATAAGTGATATCATATGATGTTTGTCTCTCATTGTCTAACTTCACTTAGTATGATAATTTCTAGGTCCATCCATGATGCTGCAAATGCCATGATTTCATTCATATTTATTTATTTATTTTTGTCTTTTTAGGGCCACACATGTGAGATGTGGAAGTTCCCAGGCTAGGTGTCCACTCAGAGTTGTAGCTGCTTGCATAAACCACGACTCACGACAGTGCTGGATCCTTAACCCACTGAGTGAGGCCAGGGATCAAACCCATGTCCTTATGGATACCAGTCAGGTTCATTACTGCTGAGCTACAAAGGGAACTCCCATTCTTTTTAAAAATTATTTTTTATGGCTTAGAAATATTCCATTCTATATTTAAAAGTATGAAATCTTAGAGGAAAAAAGGAGGAAAAGTAAGTTAATGTGTTCAAATAAATAAGGAAGAAACCGTACAGATTCACTGCTAGTGTCCTCATTTCTACAACTTCCTTGTTCAGCATGCACTTCATCTTCCCCAGATATTAGCCAGAACCCTAGCTTGTAAAGCTTCTTCTCTGGGAGAGTGACCCATACCTTCACTTCCAGAATGCTTTAAGTTCTGTTGTCACATGTGTGTAGGAGTATTGAGTTTTCTGTTAACAGTTACTATTGAATGTGGAATGATAAGAGAATCTCCAGAAAAATCCCCCAGGTAACAGACATAATCCTTCCTCTGCTAGCATATGTCAGTAAACCAATTTCCTCCTGATAGTTGGGATCCATCAAACTAATCAGAAAGTTACTTTTTACTTTACCAATTAGTTTACCCTATTTTTTGGTGCTTGATAATGACAGACCAATACTGTTCTCTCAATCTTCGACTTAGTTAACTTCACCCTGATTTTGGCAACTATACTGACTGTTATAATGCATTTTCTGTGTTACGAGTTTTTGCCTTTTTAATATCTTCATCAGTATTTTATTATGAAGCTGGAGAAAGTGATTCAAAAGATAACAGATCATATGTTCAACCAAAATTAAACAAATACTAACTTTAATGTGTATACACTATAATGTCTTATACTCTTTCACAGATTTTCAAAATTTAATAATTATAAGTAGAATAACAAAAAATATTTGTACAAATATCTATTTTAGATTTCTTTGGAATAAATTCACATGAGTACAAAGACTGAGTCTTTGGGTGTGAACATTTCTGAGACTTTTCTATGTAGAGAAAAATTCCTGCTATACAGTTTTAGTCCATTTATGCTTAATTACATCAAATCACATGGGAGCCTTTCTTTCAGTAATTCTCAGCTGTCTTGGAATTTTCTTAAAAAGGTTATTATCCCAAATTTCATGGCAAACATGATATTTCATTTAGTTAATTTATATGTAACTGGTTAGTGCTTTTGTACTTTATTCATACTTTGTTCTCTCCTTGTGTTTCCACTTCAGCATGTTGTGTGATAATGTGTTTTGGTCATTATCTGTTGACGTTTAGAATATTTATCAGTAAATGTTCCAGTTTAATATAAATTACCAGTCACTCTTTTATTATTTTTGTAAAGAATATATATTTTTTCCAAAAAAATTAGCAGAAATTATATCTAAATTGTGTATATACCTCTTTCATGAATGAAGATAAAATCCTAATTTATGTTGTATTTCTAAAATTCTGTCAGGTTGTTGGAGATGTGTACCCATAAGTCTGTCATCTAACATTTAGTTGCATAGACAATACTGGTATGATATCTTGTTATTTATCTGGTTCTTCCTCAAGAAGAGAAAGAAAACAAAACATTTTGAAATGAATGCAATCTTCCTTGTACAAGAAAGAGACACTGTTCCCTCTGGGAATAGCTTTTATAGTTAAGATAATTTCAGTTGCTGCAAGAAATATAATTCTAGGATCACTATCAGGATTGTTCTGGGTCAGATTAATGTTTTCACCCAACTTAAAACTCTATCTTTGATGTTGACTCTAGAAAAATAATTTTCCAAACCTTTATAAGCTGACTCTGTTTCCATTTTAGCATATATCTCTTCTTATGTAATTAAAAATACAATGATCTATATTGTATAAAATATACTTCTTTGTCCAAAAACCCTGCCTCTCCGTATTTATGACTATCTTACAAAGTTCTATTTTGGATTTGCAGACTTAAAGCAGATGCCCTTTGAGTCTTGACAAATAAAGATTATATTTTTTTTTATTTTAAACATTTATAAATATACAATAATCTTCTAAGGAAAATATTTTCGAGGTCAATTATATGTTAGCTTCTCAACCTTTAGATTTATCAAACTTTATTCACAGGATCCTTTGAAAGCCAATGAATCCATTCCCTTATATCAAAGTAGAATAATACTTAGATCTTTGTGATCAGTGTACAAATGATGAATTCTAAAAGACTTCCAGTATCTTTCTTGGAAACTAAACACATTGAGAGAAATATACAAATGCATTTTTAACAGGATTGGTTAACTATATTGTTGTTTTTCTGACATCTAAATTAGCCCTGCTTTTCATTCCTGCTTATGGTTCTGGGAGGGGAAGTACTTTTCTGTTGTCTCCAACATCCCTTCATGTGCTGGAAGATTACTTTTAGGTCATGTGGCAATTTGACATTTCTATACTTTTCCTCTGTATCTCAGTGCCAGTATCCTCTCCCAAAAGTGTAATAACAATCTTGGTATTACTGAATTATAAACAGACTCTTACATTTTTCCCAGATCCCACTTGGGTTTTGTGTCTGCTAGTTTTGAGGGTCTGAGCAAATACTTAATAATGGGCTGAAACAGGATTCGTTCAGTGCCTTGATGACATCACACAGTTGCTGTGTCTAAAATCCCTTGGATTGATGCTAGATTAAATGATGGCATTAACCTAGGCTGATGTGCCTCTAGCCAGGAACCCAGGATGAGGACAGAATTGGCAGAGGCATAAACTGGAAGCCAAGCATAACATTCTTATATAATCATCTTTTTAGTAGTTATTTCCCCAATATGATTTTTTTTTCTACTGTACAGCATGGTGACCCAGTTACACATAACATGTACACATTCTATTTTCGCACATTATCATACTCTATCATAGGTGACTAGACATAGTTCCCCATGCTACACAGCAGGGTCTCATTGCTAATCAGGATTTCATTGCTATTCCAAAGGCAATAGTTTGTATCTATCAACCCCAAGTCCCCCAATCTATCCCACTCCCTCTCCTTCCCCTTGGCAACCACAGTCTATTCTTCAAGTCCATGATTTTCTTTTCTGGGGAAAGGTTCATTTGTGCCTTATGTTAGACTCCAGATATGTGATATCATATGGTATTTATCTTTCTCTTTCTGACTCACTTGACATGATACTATATATAGAAAACCCTAAGGACTCAACCCAAAAAACTACTTGAACTGATCAACAAATTCAGCAAAGTAGCAGGATATAAGAGTAACATTCAGAAATCAGTCACATTTCTGTATACCAACAAAGAAATATTAGAAAAGAAATACAGGAGTTCCCGTCGTGGCGCAGTGGTTAACGAATCTGACTAGGAACCATGAGGTTGCGGGTTTGATCCCTGCCCTTGCTCAGTGGGTTAACGATCCAGTGTTGCCGTGAGCTGTGGTGTAGGTCACAGACACGGCTCGGATCTTGCATTGCTGTGTCTCTGGCGTAGGCTGGCAGCTACAGCTCCACTTCGACCCCTAGCCTGGGAACTCCATATGCCGCGGGAGCAGCCCAAGAAATGGCAAAAAGACAAAAAAAAAAAAAAAAGAAAGAAAAGAAATACAAAAATACAATACCTTTTAAAACTGCACCCCAAAAAATCAAATGCCTGGGAATACACCTGACCAAGGAGGCAAAGGACTTATATGCCGAGAACTATAAAACATTAATCAAGGAAATTAAAAAAGATGTAAAGGAATGGAAAGATATTCCATGCTCTTGGGTTGGAAAAATTAATATTGTAAAAATGCTGCACTACCCAAAGCAATCTACAGATTCAATGCCATCGGTATCAAATTACCCATGACATTTTTCACAGAACTAGAACAAACAATCCAAAAATTTATATGGAACACAAAAGACCCAGAATTGCCAAAGCAATTCTGAAGAACAAAAACCAAGCAGGAGGCATAACTCTCCCAGACTTCAGGCAATATTACAAAGCCACAGTCATCGAAACAGTGTGGTACTGGTACCAAAACAGACATATAGATCAATGGAACCCAGAAATAAACCCTGACACCTATGGTCATTTAATCTTTGACAAGGGAGGCAAGAACATAAAATGGGAAAAAGAAAGTCTTTTCAGCAAGCATTGCTAGGAAACCTGGACAGCTGCATGCAAAGCAATGAAACTAGAACACACCCTCACACCATGCATGAAAATAAACTCAAAATGGCTGAAAGACTTAAATATATGACAGGACACCATCAAACTCCTAGAAGAGAACATAGGCAAAACATTCTCTGACATCAACATTTTTATATAATTGTAATTGATTCATTGTTTTTCTCTGACTTTAATCCATGGGTTCAACCTATTGACCTAATTGACAGGTATCACCACAATGGAGCTTACTTTTCTCACTGATTCTTCATATTATGAAGAATAAGTGTTTTCTTTTTTGCTTGTGTTTCTATGTCTTCACATTCTCACTCATGACAATTATAACTGCTTTACAAGAAGACTAGAAACTTCTTTCTTATGAAGAATCTGATTATGGTAATTTACTTTTAAAATATCACTTTGAAATATTTATGAAATATATTTTTACACATAATCGAGAATAGTTTTAGGCAGCACTGATAAAGAAAGAGGAAAAATATTTTGCCTAATCATAGAAATGTGCTACTTTTGCAGTTATTGACTCATGTTCAGCATTCTTAAGTCTTCAGCAAAATATATTAAAGCTCAATAAATGTCCAGAACATCCCAGTCCAGCTGGCTGAATTAACAGTGCTTTCTCCCTGAGGAGTGGCCATGTGGCAACACCCCTAAGGCCTTGGTCTAATGTCCCGCTACAGTTGTCAAGACATTTTCATTTTCTTTGTTCATTCAATAAGTATTGATTATATAATACTGTGGTCCAGACGTCATAACAGGTGCTTTGTTCAAACACAAGAAGTTTTTAAAGTTAGCTTTCATGTCATTATGATTTTATAACTCACATTTTGTAATTGTTATTATATTATTTCCTTCCATTCACGTTACAGATATTCTTTCCTCTTCTCAAGCCACCATCCGTCTTCCCCAAATTATATAAATTTTAGTTTACATACATGATGGCAAATCAGTAATGTAGATTATTTGTGAGTTCTTGTGATAACTGACATTCTTAATTAGTATTTTCACTTAACATCTTTTAGTTCCTTTAAAAAAGTACAGTGTGGTTTACTGATTAAAAACAGGGTATAAATTCTTCTGGGCTTAAATATCCATTCTGCCTGTTTTTAACTATGTTCAAGTAATCTGACCATGGGGAGAAGACAGAGCTGAGAGAGACAGTGTGCAATACACAATTAACATTGTGTGACTATCAGTCTTAATAACTGGAACTGACAGTAGTGAAGCATATTGAGATTTTCATGACTAAATATGAAATGTATTACATTAGTGAAGAATCTAAGGTTAATGTTGGCTATCTATGTCTTCATTAAAGAATTGGCTTCATAACTTAAAACAAAAGTTTAGTTCAGAAAAATCATAGTACAGTTTTTTTTCTAATAATGGTTTGGTAGGATCTATGATACACCTCCATGGCAAACATATATTTATAGCCAGTATTCATAAAAATTATACTGTGGTCTTAGCTGCAGGAAGTAAAAGTGTGCCCTGGCATGTCAAAGTGAACCAACACTTGAAAAGCTGAACTATATTTAGAAAAAGAAAAGCTATTTTTCATCCTTTAGGTCTAATGATGTTCAGCCTATAATAATATTATAAATCTCAAGATTTAAAATGGACTAGAAAAACATTATTTTGGAAGATTGTTTCCAGCAGGCATATCATTTGTTCTTAATTGCCTTTTCCTTCTTTTTAGTTATTTTTATTAAATAAAGTCATCAATTCCTTGTAATAATTTAATAACTCATTCCCATACAAAAATTTTCTATAACTCATAGAACAAGTATATTTGGTAAGATATTTTTTTCTTAGTTCAGTGTTTACCTTGTTCCAATTGCACCCTTTCTCACCTCACCCCTATGCAGAGAAGTGGTGAGGAATGCATAATCATAATTACCTTTCATAATAGGAACGACTTTCATGCACCAAGACAGCATTTAGAATTGCACTACAGAATGGTTGCAGGAATATAGAAAAAAACTTCATTGGTATTCCCCTTTGAGAAAGCTATAATAACTTCTCTTTAGGTGCCTAAGAGTTTTATTCTTGAAAACTATGTATTAATTTTAATGCACAAAAACTCTTGAGTTCTAATATTCTTTCTTCAGTCTGTTCCTTAATGTCAGCAGGAATTTGGCAAATGAAATGACAATAGGGTGTATTTAAAAGGAAAAGTGCTTTGTTGAGAGCATGATATGACTTTTCATTATTACGACTTTGTACTGTTGGCTTGAAGAATATAATTCTCTTGGATCTAAGTGTTTAGAGTTTATTTTTTTTAATCTTTAGCTCCACTTTGGCATTGTACATAGTGAGATAAATAAGAGATTCTCCTATAATATGTGGTTTGGAAAGGGTTGAAAATCTCTCTTTATGTAACAGCAAAGTTAACTTGGACTAAATCTTTGCAATTCATTGCCTCCACAAACCTCATAAAACAAATAATTTTGATATATCTAGGGATTTTAAATAAATTAGAAAGCAAAGTATATCCTAGATTGATATGAAGACCTATGTAAATAGAATTGTAGCATAAAAAGTTTGCTGCACTGCAAATAATAGATTCACTACATGGAAAACATTTCAATTGCTGGAGAAGTAATCCTATATTTTTGGATAAGTCAATTAGATTATATAGATGAAGAAAATATATTAAAAGGAGAAATGGAGAGAAAATTTATTAAATGGTCCATAGGTTAAGTTTATGTGATTAAGCAATAGAAAATGGCAGGTGACAGCATAAAGAAAGATCTTCTTTGGGTTCTGTTTTCTTATTAACAAGTTAATTCCTTCTCTAAAATACCATCATTTTACTTGATTTCATTACTTAAAAAAAGCATTACCTTTCCTACTCACACAGAAAAGCATTGCTTCATTTTATATGTTCTGATAAAATCATTATGTTTGTTTCTTTGACATTAATAATGGTTCAAGCTATATGCCTAAAGAGCTGAAGCTTAGCATAAAAAGCTCTAAAACACAAACACATGTCTCCCAATTAAAACAAGTGATAAAGTGTTGCTTATTTTTCAATATTCTTACTTGAATTTTGGAAGTTGGTAAACCTATAATTCATATAAGACACTAGAGGAGCAAGTTATAAACACAATTTTGGAAGTTGGCAAATTTACAGCTTATGTAAAATAGTAGCCTAGAACAGCAAATAATAATTGCTTATTTTAATATGCTTCTGCCATAGATATTAAATTTGTATAATTAAATTATTCTCCAAATTAAAAAAATATTTTCCCTAAAGTATGGAAATTATCTCTCCCCATCTAAGCATGTTAAAGATAAGGCATCTAAAAACTACCCTAAAATATGGAAATTCAATTTAATTCACCGAATATCTATTGTATAACTTTATATCCAAGAAATAAATTGGTAGAACTGAGAAAATAATATACTATAAATCCACGATCTCATGCCTTAAATAAATTATAACAAATTACAGTTACCTACGTCCAACATTTCTAAAACTGAAATGCTTTATTCTAGCAAATCAGGTAAGAGAGAGAATGTAGTTTCAACTTCACTTACCAGCTATATGACATAATGATAATTTATTCTCATTTTATGATTCTCAGTTTCTTCCCCTGTGACATGGGGTAAGTCATAGCTCCCTGAGAATGCAGTGATGATGTAAGATGCAGTCCACCATGGCCTCAGTAAATGGTTAATGCTCCCTAGGTTTTAGTGGCCCCTCCGCTAAGTTGGAGACCTTTCTTTCTGTGAAGGTAATGGAGAGTATACCACAGTCACTAAACCAGGTTTTAAAAAATCCCGAAATCACATCCCCAGGTTAAAATAATCTAAAATAAGGAATGGGAATGGCTAAAGGAGATAGGAAGTACATTTGCCAGAAATTATCCCTAGGTCTGCTTCTATTTTTGAAATTTTGGTTTTATATCTTAGTGTTGGAAATAACTCCTAGGGGTCCTTTTTAGGTCGACTCTTATGTGAAAATGTGGAGTCAGATTTTTTTTAACATGTGACTGCACCAGAGTTGGAAGGCACAAGTGTTCACCGTCAAGACTACCTGGAATGGTTGCTGACTTTGTTTCCTCAGATATCTAACCAAGTGCCTCCTGTACAGACCATTGGCTGCAGCTTAGGCCAGGGGTTGCTATGCAGTGCACTCCACTAAAAAAATAACATCTTCTCTCTGGAGAAATCTTGTGCCTATTGCATCTATCTTGCCTTCTGCACAAAAGTGAGGTGTTCCCTTGCTCTGGCTGTTGTCTTCCTGGCCCTGGTACCCCATGCTGCCCCTTTCTTAACCAGGACAGGAGCTGTCACACCAGCACTCACCTCTAAAAGGCCCTTTTAAAAAGCATGTATGAGATGAACTTCAGCATATCTATCTAATTTTATACAGCATTTGGTCCGGGAGAAAGCCAGATTATTTAAAAATGAAACAAACAAAACAGAACTTTCAGCTCTATCCAACCTCATCTGACTTGACTTTCCATCACTGATCCACCTGAGCTCCTCCTTTCCTTTGGTTTTCTGAGCAGAGGCAGTGAAAGCATCACATCAGTAACTTCTTTGAGAGAAGGTAAAACGCCACATGCTCCAGGTGAGGGGAAGGAAGGAAACAAGAGCAGTCAATGGGAGGCCTTCCCTGCAAAACCCCCATGTCCACACCTTTCAGTGAAATCAAGACAATAAAAATCTCCACAAATGAGAAGAGCTTTGAGATTTGAGATTCAGGGCAGAATAACAGCAACATGAGTTCCTAATGTGGACTCTAATTTAAGGAATTGCATGGCTGATACTGATTTGTAGCTATGATTTGTGAGGGCCTGCTTCATTACAGCCCTGTTTCTCCTCTGCTTAAAATGGATTGCCATGCAGAATGAAGGCACTGAATTTGGCTAATTTCAAAAACGATCACACTGCTTGCTTCATGGCTTTGGAAATGAGATACAATTTATGAATCGCTCTATTTTTAACACCTGCTTTTCTTGGCCATCACTCTGAACAAATAGAAGTTATAATGTGATACCCAACTACTTGATGTTTTTCCAGAATGGCCTCAAAATAATTATTTAAGGTGAAGTGTAGATAATGTTTGTATGTTTGCTTTCTAGGAAATGTGGGCATCTTTTTAATGAGGTGAAATTTTGACTATCCTTGTCTGCTGCTTTTACTTTTTAAACTTCTTGTATGATTGGCATCTTCTAGATCGTAAGTGAATTCAAAGATATGTTGAAGACCAAATCAGAGTGGAGTGAGGGAGCAGATGAGAATGACTCTCAAAAGTCTTTCATCTGTTGCTTCATTTCTTATTATGCAGATTTTTGGGCCAAGATAGAATGGGGTCTATAAATGAATATATTTGAACTGATGGCAATAAGAAATGTAGCATCTCTCCCTAGGGTACCTGAGGGTAATTCACTTCATTAATACATAGTTTCGAGCCTTGTGAAAAAGAAAGTCTTGGCTGCTGAAGGCAAAATAAGCAGGCAGGCTTCAATGGAGAAAAGCAAAGTTGTGTTCTATGTGCGAGGAGCCGAGAAGATGCAGGGACTCAAAAAAAGGACCTTGCCTGATGGCAAAAAAACCTGAAGACAGGTTCCTAACCAAGGAAGGGAGCTCACCTGAATGGTACAAGCAGAAGGTGGGCTTCTGGTCAGGATAAAAGCTCACCTGAGCGGTGCATGCTGAAGGTGGGCCTCTGTTCAGGATGAAAGCCTGCCTGAACAGAACAAGCCGAGGGCAGGCCTCAGGTTACATAGCTCTCATTTTGACGTTTTTTTTTTTTTTTTTTGTCTTTTTGCTGTTTCTTGGGCCGCTCCCGCGGCATATGGAGGTTCCCAGGCTAGGGGTCAAATCGGAGCCATAGCCACTGGCCTACACCAGAGCCACGGCAACGCGGGATCCGAGCCGCGTCTGCAACCTACACCACAGCTCACGGCAACGCCGGATCGTCAACCCACTGAGCAAGGGCAGGGACCGAACCCGCAACCTCATGGTTCCTAGTCGGATTCGTTAACCACTGCGCCACTACGGGAACTCCCTCATTTTGATGTTGATGGGGAAGAATTGGGGCTTTCCTGAGAAAACAATTTCCATGTTAGCACCAGAGAACATGGATTGTTTCTTGGGTGACCTAGTCTTTCCTGCTGTTTTATTTGTTATTCAGTTTTCCTCAGTCTTTCCTGATTATTTATTTATTATTCTTTTTTAATTTCTTTTATTTTCCCAGTGTACAGCAAGGGGATCAAGTTATCCTTACATGTATACATTACAATTACATTTTTTTCCCCACTCTTTATTCTGTTGCAACATGAGTATCAAGACAAAATTCTCAATGCTACTCAGCAGGATCTCCTTGTAAATCTATTCTAAATTGTGTCTGATAAGCCCAAGCTCCCATCCCTCCCACTCCCTCCCCCTCCCATCAGGCAGCCACAAGTCTCTTCTCCAAGTCCATGATTTTCTTTTCTGAGGAGATGTTCATTTGTGCTGGGTATTAGATTCCAGTTATAAGTGATATCATCTGGTATTTGTCTTTGTCTTTCTGGCTCATTTCACTCAGTATGAGAGTCTCTAGTTCCATCCATGTTGCTGCAAATGGCATTATGTCATTCTTTTTTGTGGCTGAGTAGTATTCCATTGTGTATACATACCACATCTTCTGAATCCAATCATCTGTTGATGGACATTTGGGTTGTTTCCATGTCCTGGCTATTGTGAATAGTGCTGCAATGAACATGCGGGTGCACGTGCCTCTTTTAAGTAGAGTTTTGTCTGGATATATGCCCAAGAGTGGGATCGTGGGGTCATATGGAAGGTCTATGTATAGATTTCTAAAGTACCTCCAAACTGTTCTCCATAGTGGCGGTACCAGTTTACATTCCCATCAACAGTGCAGGAGGGTTCCCTTTTCTCCACACCCCCTACAGCACTTTTTATTTGTGGTCTTATTAATGATGGCCATTCTGACTGGTGTGAGGTGGTATCTCATGGTAGTTTTGATTTGCATTTCTCTTATAATCAGCGATGTTGAGCATTTTCTCATGTGTTTGCTGGCCATCTGTATATCTTCCTTAGATAACCGTCTATTCAGGTCTTTCGGCCATTTTTCCCTTGGTTGATTGGCCTTTTTGCTGTTGGGTGGTATAAGTTGTTTATATATTCCAGAGATTAAGCCCTTGTCTGTTGCATCATTTGAAACTATTTTCTCCCATTCTGAAAGTTGTCTTTTTGGTTTCTTTTTGGTTTCCTTTTCTGTGCAAAAGCTTTTCAGTTTGATGAGGTCCCATGGGTTTATTTTGGCTCTAATTTCGATTGCTTTGGGAGACTGACCTGAGAAAATAGTCATGATGTTGATGTCAGAGAGTGTTTTGCCTACGTTTTCTTCTAGGAGTTTGATGGTGTCCTGTTGTATATTTAAGTCGTTCAGCCATTTTGAGTTTATTTTTGTGCATGGTGTGAGGGTGTGTTCTAGTCTCATTGCTTTGCATGCAGCTGTCCAGGTTTCCCAGCAATGCTTGCTGAATAGACTTTCTTTTTCCCATTTGATGTTCTTGCCTCCTTTGTCAAAGATTAATTGACCATAGGTGTCAGGGTTTATTTCTGGGTTCTCTACTCTGTTCCATTGGTCTGTCTGTCTGTTTTGATACCAGTACCACACTGTTTCAATGACTGTGGCTTTGTAGTATTTCTTGAAGTCTGGGAGAGTTATGCCTCCCACTTGGTTTTTGTTTCTCAGGATTGCTTTGGTGATTCTGGGTCTTTTGTTGTTCCATATAAATGTTTGGATTGTTTGTTCTAGTTCTGTGAAAAATGTCCTGGGTAATTTGATAGGGATTGCATTGAATCTGTCGATTGCTTTGGGTAGTATGGCCATTTTTACAATATTGATTTTCCCAATCCAGGAACATGGAATGTGTTTCCATTTCTTTACATCTTCTTTGATTTCTTTGATTAAATTTTTATAGTTCTTGGCATATAGGTCCTTTACCTCCTTGGTCAGGTGTATTCCGAGGTATTTGACTTTGTGAGGTGCAATTTTAAAAGGTATCGTGTTTTTGTATTCCTTTTCTAATGTTTCATTGCTGGTATAGAGAAATACAGCTGACTTCTGAATGTTAATCTTATATCCTGCTACTTTGCTGAATTTATTAATCAGTTCAAGTAGTTTTGGGGTTGAGTCCTTAGGGTTTCCTATGTATAGTATCATGTCATCTGCATACAGTGACAGTTTTATCTCTTCTCTTCCTATATGGATGCCTTTTATTTCTTTTGTTTGTCTAATTGCTGTGGCTAGGACTTCCAAAACTATGTTGAAGAGCAGTGGTGAGAGTGGGCATCCCTGCCTTGTTCCAGATTTGAGTGAGAAGGCTTTCAGTTTTTCCCCATTGAGGATTATATTTGCTGTGGGTTTATCCTAAATGTCTTTGATTTTGTTCAGGAATGTTCCCCCTATACCCACTTTGGCGAGGGTCTTGATCATGAATGGATGTTGGACTTTGTCAAATGCTTTTTCTGCATCTATTGAGATGATCATATGATTTTTGACTTTTCTTTTGTTAATGTGGTGTATGATGCTGATTGATTTGCGTATGTTGAACCATCCTTGTGAACCTGGGATGAACCCTACCTGGTGATGGTGTACAATTTTTTTGGTATGTTGTTGGATTTGGTTGGCTAAGATTTTGTTGAGAATTTTTGCATCTATATTCATCAATGATATTGGGCGATAGTTTTCTTTTTTGGTGGTATCGCTGTCTGGTTTTGGAATTAGGGTAATGGTGGCATCATAGAATGTCTTTGGGAGTATTCCTTCTTCTTCAACCTTTTGAAAGAGTTTAAGGAGGATGGGCACCAATTCCTCTTTATATGTTTGGTAGAATTCACCTGTGAAGCCATCTGGTCCTGGACTTTTATTTGTAGGGAGTGATTTTATGACATCTTCAATTTCATTTCTAGTGATGGGTCTGTTCAATTGGTCTGTTTCTACTTGATTCAGTTTTGGCAGGCTGTAAGATTCTAGAAAATTGTCCATTTCTTCCAGATTGTCAAACTTGTTGACGTATAGTTGTTCATAGTATTCTCTTGTGGTTTTTTGTATTTCTGCTGTATCCATTGGGATTTCTCCTTTTTCATTTATAATTTTGGTTCTTTGGGTTCTTTCTCTCCTCTTTTTAGTGAGCCTGGCCAGGGGTTTGTCAATTTTGTTCACCTTTTCAAAGAACCAGCTCTTGGTTTTATTAATTTTCTCTATTGTTTTTTGAGTCTCTATTTTATTGATTTCTTCTTTGATCTTTATAATTTCCTTCCTTCTGCTGACTTTAGGTCTTTTTTGTTCTTCTTTTTCTAGTTCGTTTAGGTGGAGGGTTAAATTGTCAATTTGGGATCTTTCTTCTTTTTTGAGAAAGGCCTGTATTGCTATAAATTTCCCTCTGAGCCCTGCTTTCACAGCATCCCATAGATTTTGAGTGGTTGTGTCTTCATTATCATTTGTTTCAAGGTACTTTTAATTTCCTTCTTGATTTCCTCATTGACCCATTGGTTTTTTAGTAGCATGTTGTTTAGTCTCCATGTAGTAGGTTTTTTCTCTTTCCTTTTCCCATGGTTGATTCCTAATTTCATGGCATTGTGGTCAGAGAAAATACTTGAGATAATTTCTATGCTCCTAAATTTATTGAGGTTAGCTTTGTGTCCCAATATGTTGTTGATTCTTGAGAATGTTCCATGCGCACTTGAGAAGAATGTGTATTCTGATTTTTTTGGATGTAGTGTCCTGAAGATATCAGTTAAGTCTAACTTTTCTATTGTTTCCTTTAGGATCTCTGTTGCTTTATTGGTTTTCTGTCTAGAGGATCTGTCCATTGATGTGAGGGGGGTATTAAGTTCTCCTACTATGATTGTATTCTCATCAATATCTCCCTTTATGTCTGTTAATATTTGTTGTATATATCTGGGTGCTCCTATATTTGGGGCATATATGTTGACGATAGTAACATCCTCTCCTTGGATGGATCCCTTAATCATTAAGTAGTGTCCTTCTTTGTCTTTATGTCTTTTGTTTTAAAGTCTATTTTGTCTGATATGAGTGTTGCAACTCCTGCTTTTCTATTGGCATGAAATATTTTTCCCCACCCTTTCACTTTCAATCTATATGTATCCTTTGTCCTAAGGTGAGTTTCTTGTAGGCAGCATATTGAAGGTTTTTGCCTTTTTATCCACTCAGCCACTGTGTGTCTTTTGATTGGGGCATTCAGTCCATTGACATTTAAGGTGATAATTGATAGATGATTATTTATTGCCATTGTGAACCTTGTGTTCCATTTGATTCTATGGTTCTTCATTCTTCCTTTCTTTTTTTTTTTTTTTTTTGGTTGGATGGTCTCCTGTTATTATCTGTGTGAGTGTTTTTTTTTTTTTTTTCATTTTTTGAGAATGCAATATTTGTTTTTGGCTTGTGGTTGCCCTGTTTTTTAAGTATGCTAACCCTTCCTATAATTGTGTGTTTTAGCGTGATGGTCCTGTAGGTTCAAACACTTCATTACTATATTAAAATTAAGAAAGGAAACATACAAACAAACAAACAAAAAGGGTCTATTTATTTCCTAACATCCCTTGCACACATTTTATGATTTTGATGACTCTATTTTTTTTCTTTTTAATTTTATTTTGTTTGAAGCATGTTCATGATTAAATCTGTATGCTGGCTTATTTGAGTGACTGCTCTCTGATTGCAGTTTCCTCAGTCCTAGTTCTTCCTCTTCTTCTTCTTTTTTTATTTTCTTTTTTCTTCCCTTTCCTTCCTTTCTTTTTGGTTTAGAGAAGCCCTTTCAATATTTCTTTTAGCCTGGGTTTTGTGTTGCTGTATTCTTTTAGTTTTTGTTTGTTGGAAAAAATTTTTATTTCCCCTTCTATTTTAAATGATATTCTTGCTGGATAGAGTATTCTAGGTTGCATATTTTTTCCTTTGAGCACTTTAAATATCTCTTGCCATTCCCTCCTGGCCTGTAGTGTTTCTGTAGAGAAATCAGCTGATAATTTTATGGGGGTTCCCTTGTAGGTAACATTCTGCTTTTCTCTTGCTGCCTTTAGGATCCTCTCTTTATCACTAACTTTTGCCATTTTTATTATGATGTGTCTTGGTGTGGGTCTATTTGGGTTCAGTTTGTTTGGGGCCCTCTGTGCTTCCTGTATCTTGAACCCAGTATCCTTTAGATTTGGGAAGTTTCCAGTGATAATTTCTTCAAATATATTTTCCATCCCCTTATCTTTTTCTACTCCTTCTGGAATTCCTATTATGTGTAGATTGGCCTGCTTTATATTATCCCATAGGTCTCTTATATTGCTTTCCTGTTTTTTGATTTGGTTTTCTGTCTGCTGACCTGATTGGGTGATTTCCATTATTCTATCTTCCATATCACTGATTCATTCTTCTGCATTATTCATTCTGGTTTTTACTGCCCTTAGTTCAGTTTGTATCTCTGCAAATGAATGTTCTAGTTTTTCTTGGCTCCTCCTTATATTTTCTAGTTCCTTTCTGAGGGTATCTGCATTACTGTTCATATCTTCTCTTAATTCCTTCAGTATTTTCACTATTTCTCTTTTGAACTCCAGGTCTGTCAGACTGCAGAGATCTGTTTCATTGTTGACTGTTTTAGGTGAATTCTCCTGTTGGTTTGACTGGGGGTGGTTTCTCAGCTTCTTCATCTTGCTTGTTGTTTTCTTTTTCCTGAGGGAGTTGTACTCTCTGTGACTGGGCAGTGTTTGCCTTGTCACTGCTGTGGAATGTTTCCTGAGGGCTGGCATTGTTGGTCAGTCTCTTCTGAGGCAGTGTGGCTTTTCTGGAGTGTTGCTGGGGCTAACATGGTCTCTTTGAAGCAAAGGAGGACTTCCTGAGGGCAGACAGGACTGGGAGGTCAACACCACAATGGTAGAAGATTTCACTCGGTCATGCAGAGCTTGCTCTGGTGTTTTTAGGCTGTGGGTTTCTTGCAGGGGGTTGCTGGTGTTGGGCAGCTGTTCCTCAGGAGTGCAGCACCCCCTGAGGGCTGGAGCAGCTGTCTGGGTCACTGAGAACCTAAGAGGCTCTTCCCTAGGGCAGCCCAATTCAGAAGGACGGTCTGAGAATGTAGGCACATCTTTTCACGGCCTGGCCAGACTTGTTGTAGCTTTTCTGGGGTGCAGGGGTTCCTGCCTGGAGCTGGCAGTCCAATGCAGCTGATCTGCAAGAGCTCGGCACCCCCTGAGAGCTGGGGCAGCTAGCTGGGCCACTGCCAACCCAAGAGGCTCCTCCCCAGGGCAGCCCGACTCAGAAAGATGGTCTGAGAATTAGCCAGATCTTTTCACGGCCTGGCCAGACTTGTTGTAGCTTTTCTGGGGTGCAGGGGTCCTGCCAGGAGCTGGCAGTCCTGTGCCATTGTTCCATGGAAGTGCGGCTCCTCCTGAGAGCTGGAGCAGCTAGCTGGGCTGCTGCAAAGCCAGGAGGCTCCTCCCCAGGACAGCCCAACTCAGAAAGACCATCCAAGAATTAGGCAGATCTTTTCACAGCCCTGCCAGGCTTGTTGTAGCTTTTCTGGGCTGCAGAGGGTCCTGCCTGGAACTGGCAGTCCTATGCAGCTGATCTGCGAGAGCTCAGCATCCTCTGAAGGCTTGGGAGGCTAGCTGGGCCACTGCCAACCCAAGAGGCTCCTCCCCAGGGCAGGCAAACTCGAAAAGATTGTCTGAGAATTATGCAGATCTTTTCACGGCCTGGCTAGGCTTGTTCTAGCTTTTCTGGGCTGCAGGCCTTTTCTTGGGGGCTGGTGGTGTTTGGTGCTGCTCTGTGGGGGTGTAGCCCCTCCAAAGGGCAAGCATACCTGTGCAGGGACAGCTCCTGCAGTGGTAGGCTTCAGGCAATTGTTGAGGCCAGCCCTCCCGGATGGCAGGCAGTCCCAGGTCTGGCGAGTACATAGGGGGTAGTGGGGGTGGGGGGAGGGGATGTACTGGGAAGCACAGCTTTCTGCTAGTTAGCAGGCTGGTAAGCTTGCTGTGGCATGGGGGGTATTCTATGGGGACCCACCCCTTCTTCTCTCCCCTCCCCAGCACGGGTGCAGACCAGGCTCTTCTCCCAGGTTCCCTCTGATGTGGCTTTCCACTTCCCTGTCCCTAGAGTATTGCTCCCTTCCTCTGCAACAGCTTTGTCTTCTAGTCTCCCTGGCAGTCTCTGCCCTGTCAAACTTGACAGACCGGTTTCTAGACCTCCCAAGCAGTCTCTGCTCCCCCCAGCTCCCCCCAGCCCTTTCCTGGGGACTAACCTCCAGAGCCAAGGTCTCGGTGCCCAGCTCCCACCCAGGCGTCTCAATTTTTGGTGACTGTGCCCATAGTTCAGATGATCCGTTTGGTTCTTGATCTGCTTTTCAGAACTCCAACTTACTTCTACACTCTTCTCTGCATCTGGAGATTCCTCTGGTTCATTTGATGTTTCCCCCGAGTAGGTGACTTTCCAGGGTTCAGGATCCCTTTCTCCTTCACAGTTCCCTTTTGGGAGTGCCCCTACAGCTCGGATTCACCTTCTCTCATTCTCCTCTTTTCTCTTGTTTTACCTAGTAATGTCATGAACTTCTTGCCGTTATTGGAGTTTAGGTTCTTCTGCCAGCGACTGGTTGCTGTTCTGTGTGAGTCATTTATCCTGTAGATGTGCTTTTTTTTGTTGTGTTTGTGGGAGAGGGCGAGCATGTCCCCCTACTCTTCCACCATCTTGTCTCCTCTCTGATTATTTACTTATTATTCTTATTTTCCATTCTTATTTTCCTGTGGTGGTTTGTGATTTTAAAAAGTTACAACAGTAATATAATAAAAATTTCATCCTGAAGGACTTTTCCCTATTCATATCCAACTTAATTAATATATAGTGTTTATCTACTAACTAGTTACAGTAAACTTTAGAGTTAGGATTTTAATGAGGTTTATAGAAGTTAGACATATATTATTCTTGATCAAAAAAAACCCAGCTGTGAGTTTTGTCGTTGATTTTAGAAGCTTCTAAGCAGTAGCTAATTAAGTTGATTTATATTTTCTTATACTGTCTTCCTGCCATAACACTTAAAGATATACATTCGTCTAAAAACAAGATTTGTAAATGCCAGATTTTTGTATCTGTAACCTCTTCAGCTTGTGGAAATTGGCTGGCCATGAGATGGTTTGTGCTGTCTCCTCTTTCCTACATGATATGCTATGCCTGTTTGTCCTTGAACTGTACTCATTAAATTTAGTTAAGTTGAAGATTTTGGAATGTGATGTATTGCTACTGTACCATGTGATCAAAAAACAAAGCCTAATAGTTAACCAATGTACTTTTAACACTATGATGTAATCTGTAGTGAAAAACTGTCTATATAATCAACCACTTATGCTAATAAAATCTGAGCAGTCCAGCACCCTGAAAGAAGGGACAAAGAGGCTGTCTCCATATGTACATTTGCTGACAACATGTCCCTCTCCTATCAGGAAAAAGTGTACACTTCCTGGCCTCCAGAGTTGGCCTCTGGCATCTATGGAGACTTTAATATTTTTTTCTTAATTAAAAAAAAGTGTTTTTTTGTTTTTTTTTTTTTTTTTTTTTTTTTTTTGCTTTTTATGGCTGCACATGGGCATATGGAAGCACTCAGATTAGGGGTCCAATCAGCTGCAGCTGCCGGCCTACACCACAGCTACAACAATCCCAGATCTGAGCTCTGTGACCTACACCACAGCTCATGGCAAGCCGGATCCTAATCCCACTGAGTGAGGCCAGGGATCAAACCCAGATCCTCATGGATACCAGTCGGATTCTTTTTTTTTTTTAATTGTTATTTCCCCAGTAGCATTTTTTTTTTCCTATGGTACAGCATGGTGACCCAGTTCATGTTTTGTCATAAGTGACTAGATGTAGTTCCCAGTGCTGCACAGCAGGATCTCATTGCTAATCCATTTCAAAGAAAATAGTTTGTATCTATTTACCCCAAGCTCCCAATCCACCCCACTCCTCCCCCTTGGCAACCACAAGTCTATTCTCCAAGTTCATGATTTTATTTTCTGAGGAGATGTTCATTTGTGCCCTATATTAGATTCCAGATATAAGTGATACCATATGGTATTTGTCTTCTCTTTCTGACTTACTTCACTCAATGTGAGAGTCTCTAGTTCCATCCATGTTGCTACAAATAGCATTATTTTGTTCTTTTTTATGGCTGAGTAGAATTCCATTGTGTATATATACCACATCTTCTGAATCCATTCATCTGTTGATGGACATTTGGGTTGTTTCCATGTCCTGGCTATTGTGAATAGAGCTGCAATGGACATGCGGGTGCATGTTTCTTTTTTAAGGAAAGTTTTATCTGGATATATGCCCAAGAGTGGGATTGCTGGGTCATATAGTAGTTCTATGCATACTTTTCTAAGGTACCTCCAGACTGTTCTCTACAGTGGCTGTATCAGTTTACATTCCCACCAACAGTGCAGATTTTTAACTCACTGAGCCACAAGGAACTCCCAACTTTGACAGTTTTAGGAAAAATGCATATGCCTGTTTGGGGAGAGGAGGCTGTGGAGACAGTAGCCCCACTGACTATTGTCATCATTTGGGAAACACTAATACATGGACACTGCTTTGCTGGCAAGGTAGGCAGTAGACAGGCACAGGGCAGAGTGAGCCATTTTATTAGCAGAGTGGCCTTAGATGGCGTCTTCATTAGTGATTTTAGCCAAGATCATTAGTCTAGTAACCCACGGATAAAATACACCCATATTTGGAAAGACCAAAGGCTAAACAGTTACATTGGTAAAAGTCTAGTTACCAAATTTCCCAATCACTCATGAGGTGAGAGAAGCCAGTATCTGGTTTCTGCATAATTATGTGTATGTGTATTTTCATTACTTCCAAACCAAGGTAGGAAACCTTGGCTTCAGGGAAGTCATTTGTCCCTTAGCCATAAAACAGAAGAGACAGATGGCTGTGCTGTTAAGTGATGAGGACAACTCAAGAACTGTGTTTAAATCCCAGTACACTGCTGGAGGCCTAGGATTCTGAGAAGATTCTCTTCCTGGACAACTCAGTCTGTATCTTTAAGCCAAGAAGAACTTTAAGCGTGACTTTTTATTAAGGGTCATGTCAGAAAACTCCTTATTTTACAAAAAATCTTTCTCTGCTAAGTTATTCCAGAAGTGCTTACATACTAAAACAGTATCATACCCCATAAAAATTTAAGTAAAATCAGTGAACAAAATTTGCTAGCATAATTATATTTGTGCCCAATTCTGAATCAGAAACCTTCCTGATTTTGACAGTTTAATATATAAATAATATTTCTCAACTTCAGTAATTTCTCTAGCATGGCGTTCTTAAATTATGATGTGCAAAATTTACCAGTGGTAACTGGTTTTACCTTTGTCCAGTAATTTTTGGAGTTTTCTTTGTTTTGAAGTAACAGAATTTTACTTATAACTCCCTGATAACTAAGGGGAGTCATACTTTTCATGCTTTTATTTATCTATTTTTGCTTTAAAATGTTTATATCTTTTACTTTTGACTCTTTAGCTAATTTGTTGCAAGAATATACATTTGACCCTTATCAAAACAGAATGATATAGAATATTATTGAGTAAGAAGCTTTGATATTTAGGTAAGATAATGGAGTATAAATCAGTAAAAGTTTATGGTTTACTAAAGATAAATGAAGGAAGAGATTCTGCAAAAATATTTATCTATGACTCAAGATTTATTTCTCATAATTCCCTTCATGTCTCAGTGGTAACGAACCAGACTGGTATCCGTGAGGATGCAGGTTTGATCCCTGGCCTTGCTCAGTTGGTTAAGGATCCAATGTTGCCCTGAGCTATGGTGTAGCTTGTAGATACAGCTTGGATCTGGCATTGTTGTGGTTGCGGTATAGGCTGGCAGCTGTAGCTCCGATTTGACCCCTAGCCTGGGAACTTCCATATGCTTCAGGTGCAGCCCTTAAAAGCAAAAAAAAAAAAAAGAATATCTTTTCATGAAACCTACGTTCCTTCTCTCCCTCAACCCTTCCGTCCATCATTTTTGTAATCATGGAAATACAGGAGAGCTATGTAGTTGGGTATTTGGAAATGTAATAAAGATTTTATCTATTGATGTATAACCAACCACTCCAAAATTTAATGGCTTCAATTAACTTCTGGGTTTATTCATTATTTTGCACCCTGAGCAGGGCTCAGTGGAGTGCTTCTGCTGGTACTGCCCGTGGTCAGCCCCTTGACTGACGTCAGTGGACCTGGTAGCTAAGGGATGGGTTCAGGTCTTATATTGGAAAGCCTGGGAATTTGTCTTGTTCCACATGGCTGTGGGTCCTATTCTCTCATGTGTCTGATCCCAATGGCCTCCTCAGCCAGAGAGCCGAAGTACTCACTTGTGTCCCAGGGCTCCCCATGGTGCAGAGGCAAAGCCTTCAGGGCATCCAAAGGGGTAGCTTGAGAATTGGTACATTATCAACTTAACTGCATTTTATTGATTAAAATGAGCCACAGGGACCACTCCAAATCAAGAGAATTCAGTTACGTTAGGCCGTGAATACCAAGCATTGGCTTATCATGAGCTGCCAGTGTAATGGGCTACCACACTGATATCTTGTTTATATTATTCTCTTTCCACAATAAATTTGTAATGTTAATATTATAGAAAGATATGCGACTTAAAGTACAAGTAAAATCTTCTTTTAGGATATGGTTGTTTTAAAATTCTATTTTATTTTGATAATGGTCAATGTATGATTAAAAAGTAAATAGACATAGAAAAGTAGCTAAAATTGACCAAAAAGAAAAGACACATTATTCCTTTTAGAAAAGAATGTGAGTAATTAGCTAAGCTTCTAGACTAGAAGATTCGTTGAATTTCTATGTTGGAAATCCTTGTTATTGTATTAAATTAAAAGTTATATGAGGCCAAAAATTTTTTTCTTTTTTTTTTTTTTTGTCTTTTCTAGGGCTGCACCCACGACATATGGAGGTTCTCAGGGTAAGGATCTAATTGGAGCTACAGCTGCCAGCCTATGCCACACCCACAGCACCACCAGATCCGAGCCGTGTCTGCAACCTACACCACAGCTCACGGCAACACTGGATCCTTAACCCAGTGAGTGAGGCTAGAGATCAAACCCAAAACCTCATGTTCCTAGTCGGATTCATTAACCACTGAGCCACAACAGGAACTCTGATGCCATAAGTTTATTCTCTGTTCTGGTAATATTTTCTTAGGTATCTATTTGATAGTGAATTCTACTAAAAATAAGGAGAATTGTCTAGACAAATACATTACAATAAAAAATTGAACATATTGGAGTTCCCGTAGTGGCACAAAGGAAACAGATCTGACTAGGAACCATGAGGTTGCAGGTTCGATCCCTGGCCTCACTCAGTGTGCTAAGGATCTGGTGTTGCCATGAGCTGTGGTGTAGGTTGCATACGCAGCTCGGATCTGGTGGTGTTGTGGCTGTGGTGTAGGCCGGCAGTTGTAGCTCCAGTTAGACCCCAACCCCAGGAACCTCCGTGTGCCATTCATGCAGCCCTAAAAAGACAAAAAGACCAAAAAATAAAAAATTGAACATATTTATTAACATTTTAAAGGATAGAATTTCTATGAAAGTACTGGCTTTGGCAATCGCTACAATTTTTTACTGCTTTAAGGTAAAGAAGTAGAATCACTGTGATCATCTGATTTCCATTTTCAATTTTCAGTTGGCTGAAAATACAAACTCCTTTTTTTCGGTGACTTTTTCCCTGTGTTTCTTGAAATAGTGGTCTTCTTGATAGGATCATTTTTTTGACAAAGAATTCATGAGAAAACAGTTGCCATGTGTAACACACAGAATGTTAATGTCATAATATAAAATATATTTTACATGGAATAAGAAGCAAATACATATTTCAGTAGGAATAGATACAAATATATAAACAAGCAATTTACTGAGGAAGAAATGAAAAAGACTGTAAGTGATAAAAAGTGTTCAACCTTCTTAAAAAAAAAGAAATGCAAATCTAAGTACTAAGGGGATAGAATTTCCTATCTATCAAATTGGCAAGGGTTTTGAGAAAACAGACAGATATACTAGTGGTGGGTTTATAGATGTGCATTCTAAACATCAACACAGAATTTTAGACCCAGAAATATACTAAAAACATCTCTTAACAAAGTAGGTAAAATAGTCATGTCTAATGTGTTTGTAAGCTAGTCCTTGGATTTTTAACTGCAGTTATAGCATTGGTTTCTAAAGTACTTTGTAGGAGTCCCTTTCATGGCTTAGCAGTTAACAAACCTGGCTAGGATCCATGAGGATATGTGTTCGATATCTGGCCTTGCTCAGTGGATTAAGGATCCAGCATTGCTGTGAGCTGTGGTGTAGGTTGCAGGCACAGCTTGGATCTGGTGTTGCTGTGGCTATGGTGTAGGCTAGCAACTGCAGCTCCAATTTGATCCCTAGCCTGGGAACTTCCATATGCCTCAAGTATGGCCCTAAAAAGCAAAATAAATAAATAAATAATAAATAAATAAATTAAATAGTTCTTTCTTAAAAAGTGATAGGTTATTTCTCATTGTTTCCTATTAACTGGTATTAATTTAAATATTGTCTTTTATTTCTTTGACCATAGTAAACACAGTTGTTTTTAAATGTTTCTTCAAAATCTAACATCTAATATATATCCAAGTCTTTCCATGCTCTTTGTTTCTTCTAGTTTTCTTCACAATTCTTTATTTCCTACTGTACTTATCTCTTTTTTAAGAACTATTTGTTATTTTTATTGCTATTACATTTAGAACATTATTCATTTGGATTCTTTGAATCCTGGGATGAAAGCTTTTGTCCTTTTATTTATTTTTTTAATAATTTGGCCATCCCAATGGCATGGAGAAATCTGGAGCCAGGAATCAAACCTGTGCCCCAGCAGTGATCATGCTGGATCCTTCACCTACTGAACTACTAGGGAGCTCCTCTTTCAAATACCTGGGCCACTGCTACAGGAAGAGGGCCTTTTAGGCCCCACCCACCTTGGAGCACACCCTGGAATTTAATGCTCTCTCCCACTCCCTTTACAGCGAGCACAGCAAAACAAAAGCATATACGGTGCAGTGACTATAGTTAATATTACTGTATCTCATATTTAGAAGTTACTAAGAGAGCAAATTTTAGGCTTTTAGAATACACACAAAAAAGTAGCTACATGAAGTGATAAACCTGTTAACTAACCTTACTAAGGTAATCACATTGCAACATACACATACCCCGAAGGCATATTTTCATTCAATTTGGCAAAGGCTCTCCAGGCAAAATGGAGTTACAGGTCCAGTTAATCATCAGAATGCCAAATATGGCTTAGCCTTTGCTCTTTGTTTTTTTATTGAAGTATAGATGATTTATAGTATTATATTAATTTCAAGTGTACAACAGGGATCTGATATTTTCATAGATTATACTGTATTTAAAGTTATTAAAGGAGTACCCTGGTGGCTCAGTGGGTTAAGGATCTGGCATTGTCACTGCTGTGGCTCAAGTCACTGCTGTGGCACGGGTTTGATCCCTGGCCTAGGAACTTTCACAGGCCATGGACATAGCAAAAAAAAAATAACAAAGTTATTACAAAATAATGGCTATATTTCCTATGCTGTACAATATATCCTTTTTGCTTATTTATTTTAACATGTAGTTTGTACTTCTTAATCTCATACCCTTATCTTGCCCCTCTACTTCCCTCTTCCCACTGGTAAGCACTAGTTTGTTCTCTAGATCTATGAATCTCCTTCTGTTTTGTATACATTTCTAATTTTATTTTTTAGATTCTACATATAAGTGATAACAGAGTATTTGTCTTTGTCTTATTTCACCAAACGTAATACCCTCCAGTCCATCCACATTGTTGCAAATGGCAAAATTTCATTCCCTTTTTATGGTGAATATTCCATTGTATATTTACCACATCTTCTTTATCCATTCATCTGTTGATGGACTCTTGGGTTGCTTCCGTATCTTGGCTGTTGTTAAATAATGCTGCTGTGAACAACGGGGTGTATGTATCTTTTCAAATTAGTGTTTTCATTTACATCAAATATATACCCAGGAATGGAATTGCTGGTCATGTGGTAATTCTATTTTCAATTGTTTGAGGAACCTCCACACTGTTTTCCATAGAGGTTGCACAAATTTACATTCCCACCAGCAGTGCAGGACGGTTCCCTTTTCTCCACACCCTCTCTAGAATTTATTGTTTGTACATGTTTGGGTGATGGCCATTCTGACAGGTTTGACGTGATAGCTCATTGTGGTTTTGATTTACATTTATCTGATGATTAGCAATATTGAACGTTTTTTTCTCTTTTCCTGTTGGCCATCTGTATGTCCTCTTTGGAAATATGTATATTCAGGTCTTTTGCCCATTTTTAAAATTGGGTTGTCTTTTTGATATTGAGTTGTATGAGCTATTTCTGTTTTCTATGTTAACCCTCTATTGGTCATATCATTTGCAAATATTCTCTCCCATTCCATAGGTTGTCCTTCATTTTGCTGATAATTTCCTTTGTTGCACAAAAAAACCTTTAATACATCCTATTTGTTTATTTTTTATTTATTTTTTATTTTTTTTTATTTTCCCACTGTACAGCAAGGGGGTCAGGTTATCCTTACATGTATACATTACAATTACATTTTTCCCCCAGCCTTTCTTCTGTTGCAACATGAGTATCTAGACAAAGTTCTCAATGCTATTCAGCAGGACCATTTGTTTATTTTTGTTTTGGTTTCTTTTTTTGCATTTTTATTATAGTTGATTTACAATGTTTTGTTGATTTCTGCTGTACAGCAAAGTGACTTAGTGATACATATATATATATATATATATATACATTCTTTTTCTCACATTATCCTCCATCGTGTTCCATCACAAATGATTGGATATAGTTCCCTGTGCTACACAGCAGGACCTCATTGCTTATCCATTCCAGATGCATTAGTTTGCATGTACTAACCCCAAACTCCCAATCCCTCCTGCTCCCTCCCCCTGCACCCTGGCAAACACAAGTCCATCCTCCATGTCCATTATCTGTTTCTGTTTTGAAAAATTTGTGCCATACTTTAGACTCCACATATAAGTGATATCATATGGTGTTGGTCTTTCTCTTTCTGACTTACTTCACTCAGTACGGGAGTCTCTAGTTCCATCCATGCTGCTGCAACATATGGATCCAAAAAAGTACTGCTATAATTAATGTCAAAGAATGTTCTGCCCGTGCTCACTTCTAGGAGATTTAGGTCCTTAATCCATTTTGAGTTTATTCTTGTATATGATGTGAGAGCACATTCTAATCTCATTCTTTTACTTGGAGCTCTTTCGTTTTCTTAGCAGCACTTGTTGAAGAGACCATCTTTTCTACATTGTATTTTCTTGCTTCCTTTGTCATAGGTTAATGACCTTAAGCTGTGAGTTTATTTCTGGCTCTCTATTCTGTTAGACTTTGGCTTAGCTATCTGTTGTCTATTACTCTAATAATGCTGTGGAACAAACGGTCACAATCCTTCAGTGGAATACAAAAGTAGACACATATTGATCGCACATGTATCTGGGGTGGGCAGCTAGGCGGCTTTACGGATCTTGGTGGGATTGTATAGCTGCATGGGGTCTGCTGGCTGTTGGCAAGAGAGGCACCTACAGCACTGGGGTGATTGGTCGCTGCTCCCATCCTCTGCCTGGGACTGTACAGGACTCGCCTGCCTGTGTATCTCTCATGGCTACCACAGAACACATCGCTACCGAACCAGGTTCCTTCTCCCTATGTGCAGCAAGCCAAATGCTGTGAGGCCAAGCAGTAGCAGAGGAAATGTTTGCTGTTGAGTCAGCCAAGAGAGGAGCTGAGAGAGTGTGTCTCAGAGCCACCTCCCTGGAGGTGAGGGTTCAGGAAATCCATGGGAACAGACATAGGCTGGTCTGAGGTCTGAGCACAGGTGATGGGAGGTAAGAGAAAGGTGGAGTTATGGGTGTTCTGGGCAGGAATATTTGGGTAACAAGCTTCTTGGTGGGTCCCATGTTCAGAAAGTGGCAGCATTAGCAAGGTCTGAGGGTGGAGGTTTGGCCCTGTGATGTCCAAGTCCAAAGGTCATCCATCAGACATCTGCTCTGGCTCATTTGGAGGGCCAATGGTCCCAATCAGTCTTAACCAGCTCAACATCGAACGGAACAGGAGCTGACCCCAGCTTCCTGAAAAATAATTGAAGCAACAGTTACTATAGCAACCCAGAGGCTAAGGCCCTGGGGGGCTGTTAAGGAGCCTTGTGACATCCGGTTTAGACCACAGGAGGCTTGGAGGGTGTACATTCACGGAGACAGTGGGAGCAAGCCCATCAGCGAAGGCGGTTTCAGGTTATGATTTATTAAGCAAGTTCTAGTTAAAGAGATCTGATGACACAACCCTCAGTCTCAGTGAGAGAGGCAATCCTAACACATAAGCACCCATGGAGCCTCCTCTTAGAGCAAGCTTCCCCCACTCCACGTCTGCCCAGAAGGAGCCATGTGGTGACATCAAAGGTGGCTGTCGTGTGTGACAATGGAGTGGGTACACTTTGGGTGGAAGAATGTGGGTATATTTCACAATTTAACTTACCTCAGTGATTTCTTACTATCTTTTCAATTCTGTGGTTCTACTAAGAATTTCATTGTTTTTATATTTATCTTATATTTTTGCTGTTTTCTTGGGTATATTTAGTTCAAATAGAATAGCCTAAGAGAACAGACACTCTTTTTATTTGTTTTTTTTTTTTTTTTCATTTCTAAAATCCATTTTAACATTTGGAGGCAGATGTCATTAAAATAAGACACATATAATATCACCATTACAAATGGGTGAATTGATTGGACCAAACAATATAATCCAGAGTAGCATTTTTTTTTTGGTTCTTATAGTTAGATAAAAGATTACTTTTTTCATACAATGACAATCAAATATAGAGATTTATAAAACAGAGAAAATGTGAACCACAAGTTCATATTATGTTAGGTTATTATATTAGGTTAACATATTAAGTTACATTAACCTAATACTTAACCTAAATCATCAAATTCAATAGCATTTAATATCCTACATGATTGTCTTAGTTCAGGCTAAGAATATAGCAGAGTACCACAGACTGGGCAGCTTAAAACCAGCAGACATTTGTGTGTCATAGTTGTGCAGATGGAGAATTGCAAGATTGAGGCCTTGACAGATTCAGTGTCTGGGGACAGCCCTCCCCTGGTCCGTGGAGAACCATCTCCTTGATGTACTCCAGGCTCTCTGGGGTCTCTTTTATAAGGACATCTATCCCATTCCTGGGCTCCATCCTCTGACCTCATCATCTCCCAAAGGCATTACTTCCTAGCACATCACCCTGGGGATTAAGTTTTAGCCTATGAATCTTGGGGGACACAACCTTCAGTATAGAAATAATGATGTGAGTATATCTAACTGATATTCAGAGGCTTTCATATTCTGTCCCTAATATGACCATTTAACATGTACTCTGCATAAACTGTAACACATATGTCACAACTCACATACAATGTCTGCACGAGACACTGCACATCAGAGAAATTTTGCTTCTGACTCTTTACATTATTATTCTTTTCCTTTCTGGAATTTGTTCTCTGTCTCTATGAGACTTTCTATGTGAATTCTTCACAACTCATTCACTTCAGGTTCTGTGTTAAGATTAGTTACCATCAAAGTCTTTCCTATGAATTTTTATTTTATGTACTTGATATCATTGCTACAAATTTGATATCATATGCTAATTTTTTCCTCTCTTATTTGACCAGATCAATTATATGCATACATTCTCACACTTCTTTATATCTTCTCTATGGCCTCATGTAATAACTTCTAGTAGTGAGTTCTTAATATATATTTTTTGATCATTTAATGTTTTCTTATGAGAGCAAGGATCTAGGGCACTGATAAAATTTTTTATTTTCTAGAGAAAATTACTTAACTGCAGGATTTTAGTGCTCCCAGTTTTGTAAAGGAGATAGCACTTCAATTTCCTTTCAGAGAAATGAGAATAATGAGAACGTTTAAAGTTTATCTGTTTTTCTAGCGCAGGCATTATGGAGTGACTATTAATGCTGATAGGAAAACATGAATAAACATTGGGAAATAATCAAGCTTTCATATTTGCTGTAGAAAAAAATGATCTAACATCAGCAGTTTTTGTGTTACTCTCCCTGCATATCTCCTATGAGGCATCAACTAGGGAAGAATTCGTGACTTTTGCCTGAAATTACTTCTAGATTTTGACCAGCTTAAAGTGCAGAGCAAAAAAAGGTTTCTATTACTCTTATCTCAGGTTTCAATATCTTTTGAAAAAAATCTACAGATGCAAGGTTATATTGTCAGCATTGGAATTAACTATTTGGCATTAATTTCCTTTTTTTTTTCCCTTTTTTTTTTTTTTTTTGTCTTTTGAGGGCCTCGCCCACAGCATGGATGTTCCCAGGCTAGGGTCGAATTGGAGCTGCTGCTGCTGGCCTACACCACAGCCACAGCAACTCGGATCTGAGCTGCTTCTGCGACTTACACCATTCATGGCAACACCGGATCCTTAACCCAGTGAGTGAATCCAGGGATCGAAACTGTCCTCATGGATGATAGTCAGATTTGTTTCCACCAAGGCACAACGGGAACACCTGAATTTCATTTTCTTAGTGCACTAAAAAATGCAAAAAGGATATAAGGAAATATTTCTCTTTCAGATCAGAGTTGGGTAGTTGGTAAGAAGAAAGAGCAAAGTTTTACTTCGTGTAGTGTGTACTTACAGCAGGAGCCAGAAACACACAGCAGGGTGAGAAATTTTAAGAGCAAAGCTTACTATTAGGAGCTGTGGGTTGTCAGTAACAAGCTGAGGAGATGTCTTATGTAAAGAAATAAAAGGAACAAAACAAAGCTTTAAATATTCATTTTAACAGGTGGATTAATTTGGGGACATGTCATTGTCTATATTTGCTTTATTAATATTCACTTTTAAAAACATGTTAAACAAAATACAACATTTTATTAAATGCAAGTGGGATTAATAACCCTAGTGTTTCCCTTGGTGGGCAAAGGCACTGTTTTCTTAATATTTAATATTTACTTAATATTTAACACTATTATGTTTTTAATCACTGTAAATTTTTGTTTTGAGGTGAATCATAGAGAAAACAGAAGTTTTTCACCTACAGTGAAGTCATATAGTCTAAACCAAAACGACTCAATTTTTAGAGAAGAATTATGATTTCTTGTATTTCTTTTACATTTGAAACCATGGCTGACTACTTTCTAGAATACTCACTGACAGTTATTATTTTTACAAACTCCTATTACCATATACTGAAATAAAACCTGAGATGTTGACTTTGAAAGGAAGATGAAATGCTGCTTATTTATTATTACTTTTAAATTTGAAAAATGATATTTAATTGATAGCTTGGAGAGCAAGGTCAAACTCCCCCATCATCTCAATCCTCCCTCAACCCACTTGGCAGCCACAAGTCTGTTCTCTTTGTGAGTCTCTTTCTGTTCTATAGATAGGTCCATTTGTGGGATATTTTAGATTCCACATGTAAGTGACAATATATGGTATTTGTCTTTCTCTTTCTGACTTCACTCACTATGAAAATCTCAAGGTCCATCCACGTTGGATTATTTCCAAGTGGCATTATTTCATTATTTTTATGGCTTAGTGATATTCCATTGTGTATACACGCCATTCCTCTGTCAATGGACATTTAGGCTGCTTCCACGTCTTGGCTATTGTGAATAGTGCTGCAGCAAACATAGGGGTATATATATCTTTTTTAATTATACTTTTCTCTGTATATATGCCCAGGAATGGGATTGCTGGATCGTATGGCAGTTCTGTATTTAGTTATCTGAGGAACATTCATACTGTCCTCCATAGTGGTTTTACCAATTTCCATTTCCATTAACAGCATAGGAAGGTTCCTTCTTCTCCATACCTCTCAGTACTTATTGTTTGTAGACTTTTTGATGATGGAAATTATTTTAAAAAATAGTTTATGAGCAAGTTGAAGCAACAGCATTGGGAGAGGGAACCAACAAGATTCTGACATAATTAATTAGTTTTTTCCCCCTCATCTTTTGTTGCTGTTTTTCGGTGCATAACTTATTGGACTGTTGTAGTTCTAGAAAGACTCTAATAATCTCTTATAATAAGTTGGCAGAACAAATGTATGAAAATACAGTGATGGTTGAATTTGTAAGTGATCAAACAACCATTGTCAAAGAGCATTTGTTAATAAATTGATGTAATTTGGGGGAGTACCCCCTAGGTTTCATAACTTGTAGTATCAACATTTTTGTTAGTGATAGTAGGGGAGGAGATTATATATTATAAAGTCAGAATGTGATGCATGGATGAAAGGGATAAAATACATGGCTTAGGAGAAATGCAGAGAGGGACAGCTCCAGTAATCTTCATGAACATCCATTTCATCTTTAGAAAATTACAACTCTTAGAAAGTTCTTAAGTTTACTGAATGGAAATTTGTCTTCTTGAAACGTTTACTCAGTTTTCTTGGTTCTATTCTGGGGGATGTAAAGAATGTTGAACGTTTTATTCCAAGTGAAAGCCATTTTATAATTTGAAACTTCTCATTATTATTTCCAATTTGTCCTGGTAGAAATCTTCAAGTCTTAAAAATTATTAAATGAGGTGTTTTTTTGCATTTTTGTGCAATATTTCTTATTACACATTGGTCACAATATTTTTATCATCTAGTTCCAGAACTACAAATAAAATAAATATTTTCTGATAAAATTAGGATAGTATATGATCATCATCTTCCTTATCTGAGGTTCTCTTTTCTGTTAATATAACTCAGAAACATACCAGAAATTTGTTCTCCAGTGATATTGCTGACTTAAAAAAATATGCACAACTTAAAAGTTGAGAGATAAGTTTTACTTGGGGCAAAATGAGGACTAGAAGATGAGACTCTGAAAAACCTCACCAAAGAGGTAGGGAGAAAGGTCAATATATCTGTGATTTGGGTGGAGGAGGAGGTACATGCAACCAAGCACTCACTTTACAGAAGTTTGCTGCTGGTTTCCTGAAGGTTATTGCTAATCATGAGGAGCAGATGTCACCATGAAGGATTTTAATGTTTTTCTAGATATGAGGAGATGCAAGAATGGGGATCATAAAACATTCCTTGAAAATACCTAACTATCTGAAGACCTGTTCTGCCAGTTTTCCCAGAGCACAGAGTGCCTCACTCCTGGATTCCACCCTGCACTCCTTCCAGGGGCTGTTGAGGGTCAGCAGCAGCAGTGGCTCATGATTCAATCCATGTAGAGGCAGATAGCAAGTGCCCTTCTCCAGTTCACAAAATCATGAACAAATTCTCTAGTATATTTTAAATATATGTTTATCTAAACCATTGCTTAGATAGTAAGATTAAAGGGCAAGTCCTTACCTAAATTCTTATAATTTTATATTATACTTACCAATCTAATATCAAAATATAGACATTTGGGGAAAAATGGCCATATTGATTTAAAAATCCCTTATTTTATTTGAATAAAAATATGCTGTAAGCAGAATGTGACCCAGAAACAAAAAAAAATTACTTGATTTTGCACATTGACTGTTACACTAAATTATCAAATGTACTTTAGACAACATTTTCATTCCAGACTTGAGAAAACTGAGACACAGAGGGCAAACAGCTTGGCAATATTTGCATCAGTACTAAGTGGCAGACAGGGGACTCAAAAAAAGGGGTTATTTACCCTCTTTCAATGTTGAGCATGTTGCAAAAAGATTTTTTAATCAATTTTTCCTATCTTTATGAAAGTATTATGGTCAACTTTTATAATCATTTTTTTCTTACTTGAAGTGTAAAATTGGGAGTCATTATCAGATAATGAAAATTTCTTTCTTTGTTTCTTTTTTGTTTGTTTATTTTGTTTTGTTTTGCTTTTTAGGGCCACACCCTCAGCATATGGAAGTTCCCAGGCTAGGAGTCAAATTGGAGCTACAGCTGCCTACCTATGACACAACCACAGCAACAGGGGATCCAAGCCACATCGGCAACTTATACCACATCTCAGGGCAACACTGGATCCTTGACCCACAAGTCAAGGATGGAACCTACATCCTCATGGATACCAGTCAGGTTCACTTCCACTGACCACAATGGGAACTCCCGGAAAATGCAAATTTCTGAATTTCACATAGTCTGATATCCAGAGCAGATTTCTTTGATAGGAAATATACCTACCATGATGATTATGGACATCCATATTTATTTACATCAGATTAATGTTGATTGGAAAATATAAAACTAGTGTAACAAAGGCTTACATGCTTAATTTCTTTCTCACTGATGGTACACAAATATGTAATGCCTCTTGCGTGGCCAGGATTTTTTGCCAACAAATTCATAAAATGCCAAGAAAGCTGAGGAAGCATGTTTTATTTTCCATCTCAAAGATGTGTAAATCATGTGGAATTTTTGTTAGAAGTATCCATTTGGAAAGGCTAGAGCTTTGTCAAAATTTGTGTTTGCCTCAACCCAAAAGCCTTATAGAAGTAGCCCACAGAATTGCCCATTGCTTGGCTATGAGGAAGAATGTGTAGACATTGCAAAGCTCTTGGTGAAGTCACGTGCCCTGGAAATGTCAGCTTAGTTTACAAGGAAGTGAGCTGAATCACTGCCTCTATAACAAGACATCATTTCCTGAAAGTATCTGATATTGTTTAATGTTTTGAAGCAAATCATGTAGAAATGGGCATCTATTGTTTCCTGCAATATGCAAGTAGGCAGAGCTGTGCATTTCTTTAAACACAAGCAGTTCTTATGTATCAGCATGAAATGTCTAGGAAGAAGTCCTTTTCCTTGGGCCCATTTGCACATGGTTAAGATCATCAGTGTTTTCGGGTGGTGAAAGATTTCTCTGCCAAGATAGACTGCAACCGGAAAGAAAAGCTTGTTACTCGGCAGAGATGGAGCACCTGCAGATTTTGGCAATATACCTGCAATTGCAATTTTAGGGAACAAAGTTCAGCAGTCATTATTGTGACTCACTGGTTTCCGTATCTATGAATATTGGCATCAAAGACTTTGCCAACTACTCCAAACAAAGCTTTTCCATTGCCCTGAAAGTTGTCAGTTTCATCAGACACAGAGGTTTGAATAACTACCTTTCCAAGAGGTGTGTTTTTAAATCAAGAAATGGAATAAAATGTGAAGTTACTATTTAGTGCATAGATGAACATTGGCTTTTAGTGGATATGTTTCAAAGAGATTGACTAGTTGTTTAGACATTTTAAGGGAAAATTATTGCCCTTTGGGGCAGCTAAAGTTAAGTTGGCATACATAAAAGGAAAAAAAAATAGGACCTCAAGAGAGAGGTTTATATTTCTTACATAAAGCACGGAGGTAGCCAAACCAAAGATAGGGAATTTCCATCAACGATGCAGGCTTCTGTTTCTCGGCTTTATCACTTTCACCCACTGTTTTTATTCAGACAGCTCTCTTGTGAACCACGATGGCTGTTTCATACCTGAATTTCAGCCTCTCAGAAGGATTGAAGACAAATGGGCAGAAAGATTTCCTTAGACTATAAGGTGACTTTCCCACAACACCGGTATGTTTAGGTGTCAGTGGCCAGAACTTAGACATAGGACCATATCCAGATATGAGGGACACAGGAAAATCTAATCTGAGTTATTTGAAATTATGTGTCTAGAAAAATAGTTAGGAATATGTTACTAAGATTTAGTCAAGGGAATGAAAGTTGGGTTAAACAACTAGCAGTTTCTACCATACTGATTTGGAACAATTCGTTAGATGCAGTTCTTTGACTTAACTAGTGGATATTCTTGTGACGTGCATGATATAATACCTTTTATTCAAGGCACTGCAGTCTTTATTATAATTATTACAAATAAAAAGGTATCATATCATGGGTGGCTACATACTTTGCAGGATGCACTACAGTATGAAAATGTGAGGCCCCTTGTTCTAAAGCAAGACAAAAGCTTTTGGTTTTCTTCTGCAGTCTCTCTTTTTAAATGTCATTGGTATTTTTATTTGCTATTTAATGTCACACTCTCTCAGGCAAAAAGATGCTTCTGTGGTGAGTACCAGAGTTCACAGGTACTGGGTCCCCACCTGCAACTCCACATACCTCCCACCCAATACCCACATACAGGCCAATAGGGGCTGAGTGGCTGCAGTTGCTGAGTCAGTAGGAGAGGGCTGGGGCTGAGAGCCTGTCACCCTGGTGACATGAGAAGACAGGATGCAGGACTACATGTAAACTGAGGTCCAGGACCCTGCTACTTTCTCCATTGTCCCATGAACTTCCCTAACAAGACACAGATTCAAAGATAAAATTGTGGGAGTTAGTATTGTGGTGCAGTGGAAACGAATCCAACTAGGAACCATGAGGTTGCAGGTTTGATCCCTAGCCTCACTCAGTGGATTAAGGATCTGGTATTGCTGTGAGCTGCGGTGTAGGTCACAGACGTGGCTCCAATCTGGCATTGCTATGGCTGTGGTGTAGACTGGCAGCCACAGCTCTGATTAGACCCCTAGCCTGGGAACCTCCATATGCCAAGGGTGCAGCCCTAAAACGACAAAAGGCAAAAAAAAAACAAAAAAAAAATATAAGATTATTAAGCATTTCAAAGTGGCGGGCACAGGGCATCAACCCCAGGAGGGGCATGGGTTCCCTGCTGACTGTGGAGCCCTGTGCACCTGCCCTGGGAACAGTCCCTCCAGGCCAGCTCAGTTGTGAGTTCCTCTGCCCCATTGATTACTCTCAATGAAAGGGTTGGAAATGGATAACACCACTGACATTTTTAGGTAGAATTTTCCTGAAGAGACCCTGGCATGTGTTCCTGCAAGACTGACTAGGAGGTCTTCCCAGGGAGGCGGGTAGGAGCAGAGAGCATGGCAGGAGATGCAGGAGATGCAGGAGATGCAGGTGCCCCAGTGAGATTCTAGGAGTTCTTGTGGGACCCTGTTCCACACGCACAAGGGAGCTCTGCCTCTGTGGCCACACTTCTGAGTCCTCCTGACCATCAGCAGGATGGCAAGGAAACTTCTGGCCCACACTGCCAGTCTCCAGTTCAGGGACCACCCCCATCCCCCAGGAAAGTAATTTCCCAAGAACTTTTTATTCTCCCAGCAGCTCTAGCCAGGTGGAATGGGGCAGCTGGAGGGAGCCCTTCATCAAAGAGAGGGAAGAGCTGGTTGTGGGGAAAAGGTACAAGGATCCTGATCCCCTGGGCCCTAGAGGGTGGTACAGGGACAGGGGTTACTGCCCAGGTGCCAGGAGTATGGGCTACATAACATCTGAAACTGGATGGCTGCTTTGCCAACCACAATTGGACTTTTAATTTCTGCTGCAGATATTTATAGCCAGACAGAATACAAAGTTCTTTGAAGGTTACTTCTGCAAGGTGTCTGTTTGAACCTTTCCTTGGTGACAGAGATGAGCAGCAGCAATAATGCAGACACCACAAAAGAACCACTGTATTTTGACAAAAAAAAAAGAAAAAAGAAACTAACGTTAAAATCTAACATCCAGAAGTCTCCCAGAAATCAGGTTCTTCTTGTTCCAAGTCCCATATGGCATAGTTGATATAAAAAAAGAGGCTGGGGAGTGTGAGTGCATATGTGTGTGTGCGTTTTCCTCTAGAGTAACTATAAATTTAATCCCATTTCAGAGCAATGGTCCCTGAAGAATATAGGAACCATTCTGTATTCTTCAGGGACCATTCTTTTCCCTCATCCATGCTACTCACTTAACGTATATTAAACCCAAAAGAAAAAAATTAACGAAAAGTTCAATATAAATCTATATTTATTACTATTCTCCTTTTCACATTGCTTATTTTTTCATCTAATGAATATTAATTTAGCCTCTGGTGCCTGTGTTCTGGGAAAGCAAGAGTCAGTGAAATTGCCCTTGATCCCACCCAGAGGTGTCCCCTCCCTCTTTGTCTCATCCCATGGTCTGGGGATTTTCCTATCACCATGGTTTTCACTGACTTACTACACCTTTTTCATCTGCTTATGTTTTTTTTTTTTTTTTAACCTCACCCTCACTCACATAAGCCCCAACAGACTGAACAGAGGATTGAATTAGATACATCCAAGTCACTTGCAACTTTCATATTACAGGATGCTATAAAGAATAATTTTCTAAGAATTAAAGCCATCCTAAATCGGGGGGAGGGGGCTTCTTCAGGATGCAGTGAGTTGTCTATTGCTGCACTATTTCAATGATAAGCTTGAAGATGCTGCTGAAGAGAGGATTTCTGCCTTAGAAAAGGAGACTGAATGAGGTATCCTTAAAGATCATTTTCATCTTTGAGAGTAGAAACCAAAAAAAAGTAAAAGAATAAGGAATATAAAATGAAGAATGGCAAGGTCCTTAAACTTTTTCTTTATGGGCTGAAACATGGCTATTTCAGGAAGTTAATGGAAGAAGCACGTGGAGAACATAGTAAAGCATCACTTTAAATGCTTTCTGAGGGTTGGACACAGACAGGAAAAACATCTTTTTCAAAGGAAAAATGGCCTGAGCCTAAAAACCTGAGATTTAAGTATTGCTAGTCAAACAGAAGTTTCCTCTAGACAAACTAGAAAACCAAAAGATGTATTCTTCTTGAACCTTTTAGCCAGGTGTACACACTGTCCTGCTACCCCTCACTGCCACCAGGATGGAGGCCAGGACTGCAGACCACACAAGGGCTTTTGCTTATTCAAATATGGGATCACTGAATGAGAAATGTCACTCACTAGACTCTTAATTTTCATTTTTCAAATCATATGTGGAGAATTGACCCAGATAAAATAATATTACAGGTCAAAAATGTTCAAATGTCAAGAATTTCATATGATTTAATCTAAACCCACTGATAACTTTGAAAGAAACATCAAAGAATGCCTGGCCTTGCTTATGCATTCACAAAGACTCTCTTCAGAACAAATTTAGAAGATTTTTCACTGGGCACTGTGTGTTGTATATCACAATTTTTTCAAAAATCAATATGTTTCTTAGTAATTTACTAAATATTTTGAGGAATTTAATAATCCTCCTTTTTTGCCTCTGGAATCAGATTTAATTACATTCTCTTTTGGAAGAATTCTAAAAGTAGAAAAGATAGAGTAAGAAACTATACCAGGCAATTGGGTGTCAAAGCCGTGGTTGAAAGTCCAGCTGGGCAGTGTACTGACTCTTTCCATGGTTCGACTCTGGGATAATTTTAAATACCTCTATTCCATTGTCCTAACTAGTTTTTCCTCCCTGTCAGCGATTGCTGGGATTTCCCATCCCAGTGTCAGAAACTGACACAATTTCCTTACCTGCCTGCAGGATAAGGCATTACTCTGCCTCTCTCATAGATGCTGTCAGAACACACAAAGGTGCTGTTCCCAGGACAGCAGACAGAAGGGGCCTCGGGACCTTCAGTTTCCCTTTCTCTCTGTTCCTGGGGAGTTAGCAGGAGCAGCCCAAGTTGGTGCCGTGCACATAGTAGGTCTGTGTCACAGCCAAGGACCCTAAACTTGGGTACCCTTTCACCTTGAAAGGTGCGTCTCACAGATCTATCCAACCTTCACCCAAGAGGAAGGGGTGATTTTTACTATCTGAATTTGACAGAGACAGTCTCTCTCCAAGGCTGATGGCTTTGGAAATGCCCTTGAAGATATAATACAAAACAAAACAAAAAAAGCTGTCATAGATGTGTAGAAACATCTCAGAGAATTGTCATGCAATATGGTACCTGGGTTTTTTTGTTTGTTTTTTGGACTTTTTTTTAATAAAATAGCAAGCGTTGTCACTTGACTTCAGTTATTTATTATCAGTAGGTCAGGGTGTCTCTCTATATAGATATTAAAAACATCATTTGAGCTCATGTTGTGGCTCAGTGGTTATGAACCTCACTAATATCCATGAGGATGTGGGTTCGATCTCTGGCCCCACTCAGGATCTGGCATTGCCCTGAGCCATGGTATAGGTTGCAGACATGGCTCGGATCACTTGTTGCTGTGACTGTGGCGTAGGTCTGCAGCTGTAGCTCTAATTTGACCCCTAGTCTGGGAACTTCTGTATGCCATGAGCGTGGCCCTAAAAAAAGGCAAAAAAAAATCATCAAGACATATAGCTAGATAGATATACATATACATGTATGTATTAATTTTATTTTTGATATCTGAAATCTCATTGTTGCAATATTGGTTTTCCATCGACACACATGAAAAGTGCTTTGCATTTTAGGAGAGCTACATGGGTAAATTAGAAGTGTCCTCTAAGTGAAACTATTCTAACAGTGCTCCATTATTTTGAAGGAATCAGGCTAATTGTTTGTCGACCCTGTATTATCTCTAAAGACTTCTGTGGTCCCGATTCATTGCCTTCCTTGTCTTCCATGAATGTTACTGATTGAGTATCTGGACTGTGGGATTGAATGGACCTAAGATAAATGCTGGCTCTGCTCCTTACTGGTTGAGAAAGTGACCTTTCCTCTGTAAGTAGTGGGTACTTATAGTTAGGGAGAATATATTATAACCTATCTCATCAAAATGGCAGACTTAGAATGAGTGTCTGACCCCCAGTTAGCATGTTAATGTGCACAAAGTTACCCATTAGGAGTCCCGCTGTGGTGCAGTGGGTTGGTAATCTGGCTTGTCTCTGTGGAGTCAGCAGTTCAATACCCAGTCCTGCAAAAATGGGTTAAGGATTCAGCATTGCTGCAGCTGTGACATAGGTTGCAGCTCCAGCCTGGATTTGATCCTTGGCTCAATTTCCATGTGCCATGGGTGCAGTCTGGAAAAAAAAGTTGTCCATTAGAAGAAGAATAAAAATTTAGGCTATAGAGAAAAGCATTAAGAAGAACATGATTTTTTTTTCCCTACCAGGAAAAAGCTCTGTTAAAGTTCTGGTTTATCTGCTACATGAATACAGACTCACACAAAATATGTGGACCTAAACTGTGATATACTGTGATCATATATCATGTAATACTGTGATCTCAACTGCCTGTCCTTCTTGAAAGAATGTCAGGTATATTTCTCAAATTGGCTAAATATTTTATAAAAGATACACTTATCAGTGGCTACTCCTGGTTATGTCACAAAGATGTATGATGATCCAGTTAACAGCCATTGAGTCTGTTTCATCACATAAATGAGCATCATTATATCTAAGATAGAATCTGAGGAATGGAGTCAAAAGTTTGAAGAGAGGGATCATAATAAGATCTTTTGAAATATGGTAACAAATTGATCTCCCATACTGAGCAAAAGTGTGATACGATCTCTCTTTTTTTTTGGTTGCGCGGATGTCAGGTGGAAATTCCAGAGATTGAACTCATGCCACAGCAGTGACCTGAGCCACTGCAGGAACAACACTGGATCCCTAACCTGCTGGGCCACAAAGGAACTCCTAATCTCTCATGTTAGAAGACCGATGCTGGTTGCCATTTAGAAGTGGGAGGGCAAGGGGAGGAGGTAAGGGTGTGAGTTGAAACAGTTCTTGGCAAACTGAAACATGCTGTGACCACATGGAGTGTCATTAACGTGAAGAGTCTCCTTCAGGGTCTAGCAAGGCTGTGGCTCTGTATGTCCTACTATCTCCCAAGCCAGACTGATGCTGCCTGCTGGCCCATGGACCATGTTTGGAGTAGCAAGAAGTTAGCTGGCTGTTTCAGTAACTGAGGCAATAGATCAGATCATGGTGACCTGTATCAGAGTAGGGCCCTGGAAGTGTGTGGAGTCTGATGTTTTGAGGTAAAGCTCACAAGACTACATGCAGACTGGCTGATATCCCCAGGACCTTGGTCTCTACTGGAGGGATGGAAGTGCTGTCACCAAGGTTACGGTCAGAGCAGGAGTTGGTGGGGAGATAAAGTCAGAGTTTTTCTTTTTGACATATACAATTCGGGATGCCTCACAGGCATCAGGTAGAAATATTAAGTAGCACTTGAAAATGTACCTGCAGAATGTATCTGGAGGAAACTCGAAAATGAAAGATACATGCATCGCTATGTCCACTACAGCACTACTTACAATAACAAAGACAAATAACAAAGACATGGAAGTAACCTAAATATATACAATGTGAAATAGTACTCAGCAATAAAAATGAATGAAACAATGCCATTTGCAGCAACATGGGTGGACCTAGAGATTATCATGAGTGAAGTTAGTCAGAAAGAGAAAGACAAATATTGTATGATATCACTTATATGTGGAATCTAAAATGTAACACAAATGAACTTATTTTCAAAACAGAAGCAAACTCACAAATATAGAGAATAGACTTGTGATTGCCAAGGGGGAGTGGGGAGGGAGTGGGATAGACAGGGAATTTGGGATTAGCAGATGCAAACTATTATATATAGAATGGATAAATAAGAAGGTCCTACTATATAGCACAGTGAACTATTTGCAATATCCTTTGAAACCATAGTAGAAAAGAATACAAAAAATTGTGTATATTATACACTTAACTGAATTACTTTTCTGTACAGCAGTTAATAAGACAACATGGTAAATAAACTATACTTCAGTAAAATTATTTTTTAATATTACTCAATGAATTCATTACATTTATGGTTGTACAATGATCATCACAACACAATTTTATAGGGTTTCCATCCCAAACCCCAAATATACATCCAGAATTCAGGGAAGAGGCCTAAGACAGACACCTGCATTTGTTACTCTATCATGCCATAAATATGTGCCTCTCTTAAAAGATGCAAGAAGGGGGTTAGAGTTTGGCATGTTCACAGTGAGGTATATGGAAAGACTGGCCAGTGGAGAACTGCTGTATAGCACAGGAAACTCTGCTCAACATTCTGTGATAATCTATATGGGAAAATAATCTGAAAGAGAATGGATGTGTGTCATGTATAACTGAATCACTTTGTTGTGCAGCAGAAATCATAACAACATTGTAAGTCAACTGCAATAAAACTTTAAAAAATGTAAAAAAAAATGCAAGGAAACAGAAGCAATAAAAATATAATTGAATTATGTTTCTCAAATGTGTGTGTGTGTGTGTGTGTTGCTCATTTGTGTTGTACATGTGACAAGAATGAGATGGTATAATTTCCTTTCTGGGAGCTAAACTGCTATGTTTTAATTCATCGGTTTGTAAGGAAAATAACTGAGATAACTTTTGGTGATATTTTCTGTTCATTGCATTCAGAAAAACGGTTGAACAGATATGGCCAAGGGTATATTCTTCCGTGTTTCATACACAAATGACTGTGGTCAACAGAGGTTAAAACATTATGTTTGTGTCAGAGACCATGGATTTAGTCACAGCTCTCATCCTTAATAGCTGAGTAAATCTGGTCAAGTTAATTAGCATATCTGGTCCTCAGTATCAACATTTGTGAAAAATGGATTAAAACACTTGTTCCCCATGATTGTTGGGAAGAATAAACCTGACAGCGTTTTTAATAATAACTGTGTTTTTACTAATATTTACTAAGTTAGGCTCTTACATCTATTAATTCATGTTTAGCACATTGATTCCCTAGATTAGAAAATTTTATGTGAGATAATGACACAAAAGTTGATTTTTTGATGCTTTCCCCCCAAAATAAGAAGTAAAGTTATATAAAATCTTTTATGAAGGCAGCTAAAAGATGATAATATTTAACATATTTAAGGGAACAAAAAGATGAAAAAACTTACCCTGACAATCAGTCCTAGAAGGAATCTGCAATAGTTTTTGGTATTGATTAGACTATTGCAGTGGGGAAAATAAATAAAAGTTCCAAGGAAACTAGAAGATTTTTACAGGATTTTGCAGCCAAATGCCGGTGAGGTGCTAAGCTAGATAAATGGAGGTATGCACTTTTTGGTTTTTTTATTTAGTTTTATGTTATTTATTTTTAATTTTTATTATAGTTGATTTACAATATTCTATCAATATCCACTGTACAGCAAAGTGACCCAGTTATGCATATATATACATTCTTTTTCTCATATTATCATCTATCATGCTCCATCACAAGTGATTGGGTATAGTTTCCAGTGCTATACAGCAAGACCTCATTGCTTTTCTACTCCAAATGTAATGCGATAGTTTGCATCTACTAACCCCAAACTCCCAGTCCATCCCATTCCCTCTCCCTTTCCCTTGGCAACTACAAGTCTGTTCTCCATGTGCATGAGTTTGTTTCTTTTCTGTAGATAGGTTCATTTGTGCCATATATAAGTGATATCATATGGTATTTGTCTTTCTCTTTCTGACTTATTTCCCTTAGTATGAGAATCTCTAGTTCCATCTATGTTGCTGCAAATGGCATTATTTTGTCCTTTTTATGGCTGGGTAGTATTCCATTGTTTATATTTTCGATGTCATGACTTGGTGGGAATGAAACCAGAAAACTGAAGTGAAAAAGGAAGAGGAACTCCAGTGGCTCTTAGATGCAGTATTCTGTTGGTGTCGGGAGATAACTAGAATCAGAACTGATTTTCCAAGACAAGTCAGTTGTGTATTTTGCTGTTTTTTGAAAGAAACTTAGCAGTTAAGACAAAGGATCTGACCAGGGCACAATGAGGGAAGATACAGCAGAGGATGGTCACTTGACTTTTGGATCTTTTGCATTTGACCATTTGGATTTTTGTGGAAATTCTTAGAAAAGTAGCTGGAAGGTAATATAAAGACTGTGTTTTAGATGGTTTGATCAGGTTTTTGTGGTTGTTGAATTTACATTCTCTCTCATGTTACCAGCCATCACTTATTTGGTCTCATTTGTTTTAACTTTTTCACTGTGCAGAATCAACTATTTTATATACTAGATTCTTAAATTTTGGTTTTGTGCTATGCAGTGATGTTCTTCCTGGGTTGGTTGGAATGATTAACAATATTCAATATCAGGACTTCCCTATTGGCATCTTGCAATGGGTTAACTACCCTACATTGTCACTGCAGCAGCGGCATAAGTCTAGTCCGTGGCCCAGGAACTTCTGCATGCTATGGATGTGGCCACCCCCCCCCATATTCAACATTAAAATCTGTTATATTGTGTGTTGAATTCTAAGTAAGTGTCTAGTAAATTTAAAGTGTAAATTAGAAATAAAAGTACAGATGTGTTTAAGCTGATTTTTAAAAATTTTGATTTAAAGTGGAACTTAGTAATATATATTTTTGGGCGACAGGGAATATGGCATCCGATAAAAGATAGGGACCATTTCTCTAACAATTTAATTTTTTGTTAACCTTATATTCCATGTCTATTGACATTTTGTGTTGATTTGGCTTTTTATTTTATTTTTTTTCAGTAGAAAGAACCAAAATATACTAACTACATATCCTTTTGAGAGAAATTTGGAGATGACAGGCCCTGCCTCAGGAAAGAAAAGGGTTACTAGGAGGTAAAATCATACCATTCCCCTTTAGGAGCTACAAATATCAACTGGGAAATGAGATGAATACATGAGAACATAGAATTATAAGTACAAGTCACTGCATATCTCCCCACAGAAGGATTTGCATAATATGAACAGTGTCACTTATCAAATTAGAAATTTCTTTAGGCCTAGCTTCTCAGAGATGAAAACTGTTTTACTTGGGACTTAGGCTAAGCCTTGAAAGATAGATGTGATCTCATTCAACGGGCCACAGAAGTCTTTCTGGAAGCATTTTAAGAACAAAATAATAGTGATGAAAATAATAATGATGAATAGTATGAAAGAACATACGTGTGTTCAGAAAATGAAAGTGCAGAACAGATTAGGCATAGACTATCTATGTGGTCAGATATGGGGAGCAGTGGTAAAACTGGCAAAATTAAGTTGGGGAGTTCTGTTGTGGCTCAGCAGGTTGAGAACCCGACTAGTACCCATGAGGATGTGGGTTCGATCTCTCACCTCACTCTCTGGGTTAAGGATCTGGCATTGCTGCAAGCTGTGGCATAGGTTGCAGATCTGGCTCTGATCCTGCATTGCTTTGGCTATGGTATAGGCCTCAGCTGCAGCTCTGATTCGACCCCTGGCCTGGGAACTTCTATATGCTGCAAGGTGCAGCCTTAAAAAAGAAAAAAAAAAGTGTGTTTTCACTGTATTTGTTTCCTGTTGCTGCCCTAACACCTGACCACGACTTAGTGCACCAAATAGCACTCATTTACTATCTCACAGTCGGGTCAGATAGGGCTGACGTCCATGTGTGCTCAGCTGCCTCAGATCTCATAAGATTCATTAAGGTATGGCTCCCCTGGGATCTGTCCCTAGATTCTGGAGGAAAGCTGGTCTCCAGGCTCCCTCAGGGCAGAGTAATCATCACCTGGCGGCTGTAGGACTAGGGTCTCTCTTTCCCTGCTGCCTATCAGTTGAGGGGCTCACTGGCCAGGGCTTTCTATTTAAGAATATCACTGGGATGAAGAACAGAATAATCCAACACGGTTTTTAGAAAAACGTATTTGTGGGTTGTGGTTTGTACTTGGCCATAAAAGAGAATGAAATAGTAGCATTTGCAGCAACATGGAGGAAACTAGAGCTCCTCATACTAAGTCAGAAAGAGAAAGACAACTACTATATGATAGCACTTATTTGCAGAATCTAAAATATGGCACAAATGATCCATCTATAAAACAGAAACAGATCGTGGACATGGAGAGCAGACTTGTGGTTGCCAAGGGGGAGGGAGTGGGATGGATGGGGAGTCTGGGGTAGATGCAAACTTTTACATTCAGAATGGATAAGCAATAAGGTCCTACTATATAGCACAGGGAGCTGTATTTAGCCTCTTTGGATAGACCATGATGGGAAATAATCTGAGAAAAAGAATGTATGTATATATGTATGACCGGGTCACTTTTCTGTACTGCAGAAATTGGCACAACACTGTAAATCAACTATATTTTAATTAAAAAAAGAGACAAAAATATTTGGATATATCTTTAAGCAAATTACCTTTATGTCAAGTATATGTATTTATTTTAATTGCATCTATGAAAGCTTATATTTCCTTGAGGAATAGTCATTTATTCAGTGTAATTAAGTTTGTGCCAGTGATTTTTGTTTCAACCCTAATACAGCATATTTAACCCTTTTATAAAAATATGAATCTATCTTCTGTATGCATTATCCTATTCTCCACAAAGATATTCCTTTTTTCTCAAACAGATCTGGAAGTACCCCCTCTTTCATAAGACTTTTTCGTATGAGTTCTCATCAAGATAACTGGATGCTTTCCTTCTTCCTGTCCTAGATGATCCTATTTCTACAGTTACTTTCACTAAGCCTTACATTAATTATGTAATTTGATTCTCTTCTCATTCATAGACATGCAGGGATGTCTGGAATATAACGTTCTTGGGAGTTCCCATTGTGGTGCAGCAGAAATGAACCCTGCTAGTATCCATGAGGATGCAGGTTCGATTCCTGGCCTTGCTTGCTTGGTTAAGGATCTGACATTGCCGTGAGCTGTGGTGTAGGTCACAGACATGGCTCGGACCAGCATTGCTGTGGCATAGGCTGGCAGCTGTAGCTCTGATTCAACTCCTAGCCTAGGAACCTCCATGTGCTACAAGTGCGGCCCTAAAAAACAAGAAAACAGTAATAATAATAATCTTCATGTTCACTCGTGTATTGAAGGTACAATATATTTGTATTTTTATTACTATTTCTTATCTTAAGTTTTAAACTCCCTACAGGACAAAGATGAGATTTCTGCCAATAAGCTCTCATTTCTAGTATAGAGCAAAGATACTTTAAGCATTAATGAGTTATTTTAGTAGGAAGATGAAAATTATATTTACAGTGGTCAGTTAAGAATCTACCTATAACTGGTCTCTGATAATACTATGAAATAGTGCTTATAATTTGAACTAATTTTCATTGTTTCTACCAGTTAATGGAAAACTGGAAATGAACACTTATTATCTATCAGAAGAAATTTTCTGTGGGTCTTTTGTGTTTCTCCACACCCTGAGCAGAGGCACTGACAGTGTTCTGAATGATCTTTTCAAGAATATTTGTGGAGCAGAAGGCCTTGGCAAATAGAAATAGTATCTCTTCTGGGAAAGAAGGAGGATGAGTGGGCTGTCCAGTGTGACACATAATGTGTCCCTCTGGGGCTCAGGCCATTACAAAATCCTAGGATTAAGCCTAGGGCTGCTTTCCTATCATGCAAACCTCTGTGTATGCAGGTACCACCTCCCTCTAGTTGTGTCAGCCTGTGATGAGCGGGCACAAGGACCTGCACTTTGGCTGTTGCAATCACTATGAGTAATTAACTGTCCTTTTTCTTATTTTCTACCAGCGTCCATGAAACTGAGGCCAGCTGGCTGGTCAGCTGATGAACAGGGCAAAGGCAGACCCTTCCTTGTTTTTGACATTGTGTTTTAGGTCCTTTGCTGCATGTAGTTAATCCTTGCTCTCAGGTAGTTAATCTCGGGCTACTTTTAATTTGAGACAAGAATGACAGAGAAGAAAGTGAGGAGGAGGGTGCTGTTTTCCCTATTTTTTAAAAAGTAAGCCACAATACTTTCATCAGTGTAATACCATTATTTCTGCATTAAAATAAACTTGAATAACATAACCCTGAAATTTCCTAAGAGAATATTAATTTTTAGTTGACCACAGTTGTATTCATTTAGAAAGTTTAAAATCCTTTAGGGGGTCCTCTTTGTTGTTCTCTTGTTTGTTTAGTTGGTTTATTGGTATGGTTTTTGAGATTTTTTAGGAATGCTTTGACTTTGGTTTTCTTATCACACAGTGATTCTGATTCATTTTCTTTTGACGTGCATGCTTATGACTTTAGAAATGTGTAACAAGAGCCCCCACAGCTCCATTGCCCCCAATTTCTAGAGGGTCCTTATTTTGATTTCCATTTTCTTCAGTTACTGGAAAAGTTACCTTTGCTTACATTTTCTGAGCATTAGAACCTCAGGTCCATCCCTATCTACTTGCAGACAGCCCTGGGGTAGGGTAGGGGGGGTTGTTTGAGGATTAGGGGAGGGAAATATGTCATAAAATTAAAAAAAAAAGGATAATACAGGGTTATTTGCAAAGGTGCGAGGAGGAAGGCTCATAGCATAGGCCTCATAGCAGGCCTAATTAGGGCCACCTGCCATCTGTTCCCTGAGAGGCTAACCACTCCTCTCATGGAACTGTTTATGTGGATTAAGACATGAATTCTGAGTTAATCTTGAGTGACAGGGGGTGTCTCATTCTTATATTCTCTCCAGGATGAACAGTGCTGGAGCCAGAAGGTAGAAGACAAGGATAAACATAATCCACACTTTCAGAAAATAATATTAATTAAGAAGAATAAATGGTGGGTTGTATCCTCTTGCATGGAGTTGGGGTCTGGAGAGCAGGGCAGGGATGATGTAATAACTCCTGGGTGCAGGGAAGGATCTTTCCTTTTCTAAAACCAGATTGATCACTTAAATCTGGCAGGCACCTTGGTCCCCACACAGTGCCCATCTTCATCCTGAAAGAGAAGGTTACTTGATGTTCTAGGGGAGGCACAGAGAAAAGCAAACAAGAGTTTTCAAACCTGGGGGTTCCCATCATGTCTCAGAGGTAACAAACCCCACTAGTGTCTATGAGGACGCAGATTTGATCCCTGGCCTCGCTCAGTGGGTTAAATAAGGATCCAGCATTGCCATAAGCTGTGTTATAGATCACAGACACGGCTTGAATCTTATGTTGCTGTGGCTGTGGTGTAGACCAGCAGCTACTGCTCTGATTTGACCCCTAGCCTGGGAACTTCCATATGCCCACAGGTGCGGCCCTAAAAACATAAAAATAAAAATAAAAATAAAATAAAAAAAGAGAGGGCGAGATTACAAGCCTGCCCTGAATCTTTAGACCAGTGGTTCTCAAAACAGCCTACATCCAAGTCACCCAAATAGTCTGTAAAAACACATATGGCTGATCCCACCTCGAGTTCACAGCTCAGTGCATCAGAACCTGAATTAGCATTTGTAATAAACTCTGAGCTGCCCCTTCTAGTGCTGGGCCTGCCTAGGGAGAACCATAGCTCTAGGCTGTGGGGAGAATGAAAAGGAAGTCAGGTTAAATGCTCTGAGCTGAAATGCAGTGCTGTTTGTTAAGACCCAGACTGATTTGGCTCTGTGATGAATGTCTTCATCCACTAGAGAAACAACTGCTAAGAACCCCCCGGGACTGAGGAGTCCCTTCACCAGCGATGGTTGCAGAGAACTTGAGGAGGCAGACATGCATCCTATCCATAGATAGCTTCAGGCTAAAAGGGGAGATAAGGCATGTAGAAGATGGTGATTTCCCATAGAGAGGCTAAGTGCCATATACAAAGTGTGCCAGTGCTCACTGGGGGCGAGGGGCTGGGTCCTGATAGGGTCTCCTGGCTTGAAGTCTTGTGATCAGGCCTGGCTCCACCCAGGGCTAAATTCTTGTCTTGCCACATGATACACCTGGTTTGCATACTGAGGCGCTGTTGTGAAGTTCTGTCTACTTATGTGACAAGTATCTAGATGTGTTTGCCACATACTGAGAGCTGGAACTGGTTGGCTTCATTATGTAATGTGTGGTAATAGGTTATTATATTATGATTCTATTAACATTTTCTTTATAATTACCTATGAGATTTTAAATTAACTCTAGTATATGAGAGCTAATAAAATTTCACACTTTAAGGAAAGGTAGGAGTGACTACATATTTGATAAAATACGCACACAATTTTAGCAACAGGATCTTTCCTTTCAGTGTAATTCATCAGCTTGATATTAAATTAAACAGTTCAGGGTTGCCTATTATATTCTATAATCCTAAGCTTAGAAAGTGGTTGGTATTATTTTCTACACTCAGTTTCTCCGCTGGAAGCTCTCCAAGCACAAAAGAAAGCCACTCCTTTAATTACAGGAGAGAAGTAAGTAACAGCAGACATATATGCTGGTGTTAAACAAACTCTTATTTTCAGTATTAAAGAGGAACCAAACAAACAAAAATGGCCATGTATATATTTAGGAGTTCCCTTGTGGCCAAGTGGTTAAGGATTCAGTGTTGTTACTGCTGTGGGTTCAATACCTGGCCCAGGACCTTCCACATGCCATGGGTGTGGAAATATAATTTAAAAATTTAAAAAATAAAAGCCTAAAAAATAAAATAAAATACATTTAACATTCACATCTTCTAAAACTCTACTTACTACACATCACTAAACCATTCATCCTGGAGTTCCCATTGTGGCTCAGCAGTAATGATCTGACTAGTATCTGTGGTGACTCAGGTTTTGATCCCTGGCCTCACTTAGTATGTTAAGGATCTGGTGTTGCTGTGGCTGTGGTGTAGGCCAGAAGCTGTGGCTCCTGTTCATCCCCTAGCCTGGGAACTTCCATATGCCGAGGCTGTGGCCCTAAAAAGCAAACAAAAACAAAACAAAACAAAGAAAAAATAAAAAGCAAAATAGGTACGGCCCTAAAAAGACAAAAAAAAAGAAAATACACTCATCCCAATTTGGAAGACTACTTAAAAAATTCAAACATATATATGGAAAAGTTCATATAAGTGTAAAAGGTCATGGGGTGGGCAGTATTTTATCCAAGATGGATATGCATAGCCACTGCCTATTTTCCTTGGCTGTTTCTGCCATAAGGTAGAACTCAGGTTTACAGTACTCAATAGGGGAAAAAATCAGCCTATTCAAATACTTCACTGTGAAGACCCTTCCATTTACTTACACCAGATGTCAAGGATTCTCAAAGTACTCATTTAAAAGTCCCTGACACTCTAGTATCATGTGGCATTGTACACAACAGAAAACAAACATGTCCATGCTTTTATTTACTCATCTGTTTATGGTGTGAGGATGTGGGAAGAAACAGTGTTCTTTAAGCAGATGAATCTTGAGCTGCAATGTTAGTAGATGGATGTTCTTACTTGATGGCACCTCCTCATCAGAGTTCTTCCTGTTACCACAACTTCCAGGGAGTATGTGTCTTTGACCATGTGAATTGGGAAGAGTGATGGGTTTATTGTGAACTGTGATTGCATGAGCCTTGGTCTTTGGTGGAAATAGCACATAGAAAGGACTCCTTACATTTAAACATCTCCATTCTTCACTTAATTTTGTTGCATAGATCTTTATTGTTACATGGTAAATGCAATTTCAACCCTGTTTTCTTTCTCTGTAATTTATCTGCATGTCAAAATCAATACAAGTTGCTATTCTGAGGCCAGAATTTCCACCAAGAGTCAAGTTCTACACCAAGCCCCTGGCTCCTATTTTTTTTCAAAGCATTTTAAAAAGATGAACTGGCAAACATCACTGTATGTTGAATTTAAAAAGTAAAACATACCATTATTTCCATTCTCCTCATGAATGAGTAGAGGTAAATAGCTTATTTTACTCGAATTTATTACACACACACACGTGTGTGTGTGTGTGTGTGTATGCTCAAATTCCATATTAGAAGTTCATCTTGAATATAATCTTGAAGATATATATTGAATTGATGAGTTCTCCTTTATCTTACTTCAGCTTAATTTTCTCCTGTAATCACATTTTATTGTTTTATATTATTCATAGTCAATCATATAAATTATTGATTGTATCACTTGAAATCATACCACAGGAGATAATTAATTTGGTAAATAAGTAAAGTTTCATAATCTCAACTCATAGCAAATCATTTTTAACATCAAATAATGCAATGGGGTTAATAAATGAGCCACTTACAAATTAGCCAATAGTCCTCTAGTCCCAGGATGAAGTTACTGGAAGAAGCTGAGAGCAATGGTATAGGAAAGATGGAGAGAGAAATGGGGGTTTGCCAAAGACCATCATTCTCCCCTGCAGTTTTCCAAGGGGGATGCTATGCTTTATCAGTTTCTTCTCCTACCCGATTTCAGGGTAGAGCTATAGAAACTCTTAAACCAGCAAGAGTCCAAATATGAAAAAGGACCACTTTTTTATTTATGACTGCTTCTAGCCTATACAGCACTTGTACAAATTTTTAAAATTTTATTTTATTTATATTTGAATATAGTTGATTTATAGTTTATTTTTATCTGAATATAGTTGATTTAAATTTGTGTTAATTTCTCCTGAACATCAAAGTAGCCCGGTCATACATAAAACGGAATAAAAAGAAAGAAACAATTGTGTTTGCAGCAACATGTATGCAACTAGAGTTTCTCCTATGACGTAAGTCAGAATGAGAAAGACAAATACCATATGACATCACTTATACATGGAATCTAAATATGGCACAAATGAACCTATCTACAAAACAGAAACCAATTCATGGACATAGAGAACAGACGTGTGGTTGCCAAGGGAGAGAGGGGAGTAAGTGGGATGAATGGGGATTTGGGATTGGTATTTTACTAAGCTAGTCAACAAGTTAGATTTTTCAAATAAACTGTATTAATAGAAAACTTGAGGTATATTAAGGCTGACAAATCAGGAGATAATCTCTATTAAACTTTAAGTTTATTATTCACAGTTCTCCATAGCAAGGGAGCCTGCCACATCATACAGGCCATGCCATGCAGGCCACACAGGGAACTACCAGGGTTGAGCAAGAGCCTTTATTGTCCTTTCCTCAGGAAGGAACTGGTGAACTAGTGTAGACAGGCTTAGGATAGGCTACTTTAAATGATTCCAGCAGGGTCTGGGACATAGAGATTGTCTGTGGTTGTCTGGTACCTGGCCATGGGGTGATTAATTTTAAAGGGGCAAGATCCTGCTAAAGGAGGTCGTTGGCAGTGTGAACTCTGGATTGGTTGGTTTTCCAGAAGGAAGCCTTTTCTTGGAAGTAGGAGATGGGTGGGTGGGAGAGAGGAGATGAGGAGCAGGAGGTTAAGGTAAGGTGTCTCAGGCATATCATTGGGTTGTCTACAGCAGTGTGTCTGGTATATGCAGATATTAAAGTATTATAGAAATTAGACACGTGGTTAATGCATTGTTGATTTGAAAATATGCTTCCAGCTAGTTATTCTGGCTGGCCCTCCAGACCTATACAGTCTGACTTTCTCAGCCCTGCTCTGTGCCCTGAAAGGCTGACCTTGACAAACCAACTCTCTTCCCCTCTGCTTGCAGATGGAGTCAGCAAAGACATACCTGCCAGAGACTAGAGGGTGGGAAGAAGAATGGCCCTGGGCATTTGTATTATGCCTGCTCCCTCCCTTCTGACGTTGTCCTTCTTCTAGTTCTGACTTCTGTCAGACAGCCCTCCTGCCACCACTTCTGCTTTTACCAATGTCTGGTGACATTCACCTTGTCCCTTTATACTTAGGGGTTGCTATGAATTCCCCATGTTTCTACCCCCGGGGTATGTTCCAATCTCTTGTACATTTTCTTCATGTTGTGCATAATTCTGTAAATAGATCCTTCAATAAAGCATTCAATTAAACTATGAACATACTATTTTCTTTTCTGTTGGGACCCTAATGCTACGCCCTTTTCCTAGTTAGGCACAGCTCTGCCAGTCCCAGCTCAGTGAAGAAAAGTGTCCTTTGTACAGGTAAAAAGACAACTCTCTCCTTTGTCCAGCCCTGTGCCAGGATTCAGGGTTTAATAAATAAGCACTGACTACATGTCCACTCCCACTAGCCTTCTAGCCCTCTGCTGCACAAACTAGAAAGTGTATATACAGAGCAAAGAATGAAATGTGTGCTGCACTTACCATGGAAGAAAATCAAGGAAGGAGAAATATCAGAGTCCTTTCCTGTCACACAAGTGCTTATATTTGAAGTTCTTTTTTTATAATGCAATTATACTTTAAGAATGAGTGCACTTCTTATTCACAATTTGATTTCATTCATAGAGGATGATACTGTGGTTCATATGCATCACAATCTCATGGAAGCTGTAAAACTTAAGCTTATGGTCTTCTGTAATGAAATGATATTGTCCATTTAATTACAAGTTCATTTACTTTGATTACATAAAAATGGACAGATATATGAAGTTCATGTATAGGACTACACAACTTGCATACATTTTTTTTGGTAGAAATTCATAGATTCATCAATTAAGTTTATCTTTAGTGCCCTGAACTAGTATCTGTTAAAAATTATAGATTTTATGAAGCTCTTAGAGTAATTTGGACAGGAAAATGCGAGCTTTCTAGTAAAGGACTGAGGACTGAGGAGGAGGAGTGAGAGGGGCTTAGACATCTGGAGAGCATATGGTGGTACCCAGCAACGGAAAACCAGAGAAGAGACCTACTGAGCTGGGAAAGGGCCCCAGAAGTGCAGTTGGAAAGTGACTAGAATGTATAGCTTATCATTCTGCACTTTTATTTCTGTAGTATATTTGCACTTCTTAACTATAATTGTAATCAGGCCTTATATAACAATTAATTCACATAGTTGTCTGTATCAGAAAACACAGATCTTCATGGAATCTTCATGGAAGCAACCCTCAGTCTCACAATCCTTCTCAAACTGAAATTTAGAAACAACATCAACAAGCCAATGGTATCTGTCTAATTGTTCAGAAACCATAATTCATGAGATTATCCATGAATGAGGTGGATAACTAAGCTCCCAGGACTTCATTACTTTTAATTCAGAGCAAAACATATATCAATTTTTAACAAATTCTTTGGTAACAAACCCCATTAATTTGATCTAATTTAATTAAGTTTTTCATCCATATAAAGTTTACTTAGAACCAGAGAATCCACTGTGTTTGATTTGAATACTTTCATTAAAAACATTTGGTATATTTTTACCAGTGATTTTTGTTTTCAGCTCTGATGATTTATTTGCATGGAAATACTGGGTTATATAGATATTTTGATTTGTTTGTTTGGAAATACCAGGTTATAGAGATATTTTGCTTCCCTAGAAGGTTGCATACCAATAGGGAACAAAAGAAAGGAATTTTATATACTTTACATTGAAAAGTATGTGTAGTTATTTTCTTTCCAAAAAATATGACGTTGTCAATTACCTGGAATATTGCAAAGGATTTGCTTTTACTTTTCTTAGTTAGAATTTGCATAGTGACTTCTAGTCTTCTACAGGAATGGAGAACCTCTTAAATGTTACTCATTTAAGAAGGAACTAACCTCTTACACACATCTACAGAGAAGCTGTGGATTTGAGTTGTGGCTGTCAGATTGTTGATGAATCATTTATGACTGTCAGCTTCTACTCCCTACTGACATCTGTCTTGTGTCTCTACACATATTGAGAAAAGCCTTGGTGAAGCTTTCAAACATCTGGTTCCACTAAGACAGTTAAGACTTTGATACAGCCAAGTAATACCTTATATTAAAAAAAATTATACAAGTACTCTTCTATTGGTCAGAAATGTTAATTCAACATGCATGCAATGAATGGAAATCACTGGCATTTTCTCTCTGATATTTCACTAATAATGTGACATGTTACAAATATTTAGATGTATATGTGTGGAAGCTAATTTATAACCTATATATTTGTTACATTCTTTAGATTTGGGAACAGGAGACCTGTATGTGAGAAGCCCAGCTCTATTATCTGTTATTTCAAGGACTTAACAAAAATGATGTGACTTCTTCATTTATAAACCATTGGGCTATGTCACTTTTATTTTTTAAAATAAATATTTTTGTTGTATATGATATTTACCATAAAAGTGTATGATTTTAAAAGTTCAAATAATAAAGCTATTATTAGGTAGTCACTATATATTCTATTTTTTCATCTTTTGAAGGAAAGGTAGTAAAAATCTTATAGGTAATGTTTTAGATTTTGCTAAATGCAATGTTTCTTGCACTAATTTCTCACAAGTTAGTACCTGAGTTTTATACAATGTACATACTCACATGGTTAGTTATTTAAGTTTCTTGAAATTTCATGGCTGTGAGTAGACTTATTAACCTGGCCTTATTTATTTGTTAAAGAATACTTTTATTATACATTTTATGCAGTAATATATATGAGTATAAATGAATTAGAAATATCCTATAATAGGAAGTTCCCATTGTGGCGTAGTGGAAACGAATCCAACTAGTATCAGTGAGGATGTAGGTTTGATCCCTGATCTCGTTTAGTGTGTCTGGGGTGTGGTGTTGCCATGAGCTGTGGTGTAGGTTGCAGATGTGACTCAGATCCAGCATCACTGTGGTTATGGTGTAGGGCCACAGGTGTAGCTCTGATTTGACCCCCCTGCCTGGAAACTTCCATATGCTGTGGTACAGCCCTAAAAAGAAAAAAAAAATGTTTATATATATGTATACACACACACACACACACACTATAACAAATATACTATGTGTGTGTGTGTGTGTGTGTGTGTATATATATATATATATATATATACACACTATAATACTATATACTATAATAAATATTTCAGAAATCCAATGCCACAAAAACATTTTGACATTTTCTTTATGACTATATATGCTAAAGGACTTGTGCTAGTACATGATGATGATTTTTTATGTAGGAATAATTTACCTTGAATTTTAGAGTTGTTCATCATAGTCAAAGAAATACAAAATAAATTCATTTCATTCATTTGTAGTATGTAGATTAATAGTTCTGAAACTTGGTTGAGTTATTTGCATCCTTTGAGAATTCTAGGTAAGACAATGTCTTTCCACAGAGGAATATTCAAATTTCTAGAGATTGGAAAATTTGCATAAGTTTCCAGAACAACACTGGACCCCAATTGAAGTCTACTGATCTAAGATATTAGGATATCTTGCTTGAGCAGTTAATTTTTATTTCAAAAATGAATCCTTAAACACTTAGGGGGGAATTTCTGTTGTGGCTCAGCAAGTAACAACCCCGATTAGTATCCATGAAGATGCAGGTTCTACCCCTGGCCTTGCACAGTGGTTTAAAGGATCCAGCGTTGCCATGAATTGTGGTGTAGGCCACAGACACAGCTCAGATCCCATGTTGCTATGGCTGTGGCTGTGGCGTAGGCTGGTGGCTGCAGCTCAGATTTGACCCCTAGCCTGGGAACCTCCATATGCCATAGGTGAGGCCCTAAAAAGACAAAACAAACAAATACTTGGGCACAATTCATAACATTTACACAAATATGAAAAAGAAACATGCCTATAGTCCCACCTGAAGGTATTCACTTTTCTCGTGGCACAGATGTGTCAGCAAATATTCTTACACAGCTTCGCCTTTAATAACTGGATATTGCATCATTAAATTGAAGCATCATAGTTTTTAAATGGTCTTCTCACTGTTGAACATTTAGCTTGATCATTTTTTCAATATCATAACTAAACTACATTAGTGTACAATCTTGCATGTGGAATCTAAAAGGACAAAAACAAACAAAAAACAAGCTCAGATACAGAGAAGTGATTGGTAGTTGCCACAGATTGGGAGTAGACAGAATGTGTGAAAGGGTTCAAAAGTTACCAAAAAAAGAAAAAGAATCCCTTCCATTTATAAAATAAATAAATCATGGGTATATAAAGTATAGCGTGGTGACTACAACTACTACTGCTATATTACGTACTTGAAAGTTGTTAAGAGAATAAATCTTTGGTCTCAAAAAAGTTTACTATTATTATGCTTTCTTTTTTGATTTCTATTTTTATTATAGTTGATTTACAATATTCTATCAATTTCTGCAGTACAGAAAAGTGACCCAATTTTACATATACATATATATATATATATTCTTTTTCTCATATTATCCTCCATCATGTTCCATCACAAGTGACTAGATATAGTTCCCTGTGCTATACAGCAGGATCTCATTGCTTATCCACTCCAAATTCAATAGTTTGCATCTACTAACCCCAAATCCTCAGTCCATTCTATTACCTCCCCCTCCCTCTTGGCAACCACAATTCTGTTCTCCATGTCCATGAGTTTTTTTTCTTTTCTGCAGAGAGGTTCATTTGTGCCATACGTTAGATTCCAGATATAAGTGATATCATATGATATTTGCCTTTCTCTTCCTGACTTACTTCACTTAGTATGAGAGTCTCTAGCTGTACCCATGTTGCTTCAGATGGCTGAGTGGTATTCCACTGTGTATATGTTCCACATCTTCTTAATCCACTCATTTGTCAGTGGACATTTGGGTTGTTTCCATGTCTTGGCTATTGTGATTACTGCTGCAATGAGCATAGGGGGTTCATATACCTTTTTCAATGAAAGTTCTGTCTGGATTTATTTTTTCTTGGTACTGGTGACCACTTTTATGATATTAATAGTATCCCATATACCAAAAGAACTAATAACATGGGCAATACAATCTTGTTTTGTTACTATATAATCATCTCAGGTATTTTAGCTTCAAAAAGATTTTCTATTGTGCTTAGTATTTTGAATGTTTTATGAAAGTCATTTTTTTTGGATGAAGCTGATGAATAGTGAGTCGCATTTGATATGCTAAAATTGGATGCAAAAATGAATAATGGAACAAAAAAAGGTGAGTTTAAAAGGCATGTTTTTGATCCCTCTGTATATTTGACACACAGGAATCACTGTGCCTTCTTGTATGCATTTCAATTTTTTTTGAAGTAAATACGATGTTGAAACAGACACTGAATAAAATATCTCTGAATTTGAACACGTTTCTGAAATATCACACTCTCATTTTCAGGGTGTGTATTTACATACATGGAAACTTTAGCAACATAAATGCATACACATATTCTAAGGAAGTAGTATTTCTCTCCAGCCCCTTGCTCCTTGCAATCCCTGGAAACAATCCTTGCTTTATTTTTTCTTACTGCCTGCATTTGTCAGTCTCTGTTACTTACACTTTAACTTTTGCCAAAGCCCTTGACTCACACAAGGACAATGAAATATAGCTGCCTCCCACCCCATTATTTCTATTTACCCCACCCCAATATTTTAAATGAGATTATTGTGATTCATTTTCTATCGATAACCTAGTAACTTTAAATATATATAGAATCTTCGGTTTCTTGCTCTTTAAACATCAGGCATTAACTTAGAGGTCCTTACTACAAAATATGAGAATTTTTCATCCTCCATCCTTGATTTCATCATTTAATCCCCTTCAACTTCGCAGAAGAGCCTCATGCAGATTTTCACAGTGGGGGTTGTTTGTCTTGCCCTCATTTTAATTTTTATTATGGAACAAAGTAGAGTATATCATTCTCATGTATTCAAAATTATCTTCTCTCACCACTTCCTTACCTTGCATCCACTCACATTCTTTTCTTATTTTCAGTCCACACTCAAATCTCACTTCCTCAGCAAAAAATTTCCTTTTATCATGTACCAATTCATTCATGCTGAAAATTAGGTTGCAGTTATTAAGGATGTCACATAGATTTATGTGTATTCTGTATTATCTCTATTGCTAAGTAGAGCCTGTTTTATGTCTGCACTCCTCCATAGCACCATCTCCTCCTGCTGTCTTGCATACCCCATGGTGCCTAATACCATTCTGGACACTCAGTAAACATCCCACATAGTTGTTGGATTGTAATTAAAAAAAGAGGAGGCTACTTGTGTATATCATTACAATTAGGCCAAATCTTCTGCGTTAAGGTGAATGTTTCATTTCTATAAACAGGCAGTTTGATCTTGAAGAGGATGCAGACGTAGATGGAAGATTATATACAAAAGTGTAGTAGAGCAGAATTCCGTCACTGACAGAGATTTTATGATAAGAATAAACTCTTTTTAGAGAGAATATTAAACATGCCTTTGCTGCATTCAGAGGTTATAAAGCAATAGAAAAAGTGTATTAACTCCTGCTCTAAATTTTTAAACAACACACCACATTCTCATTTTTCTTCACAAAAGCCATCTTCAGGAGGAGGCCACAAAAGCCATCTTCAGGAGGAGGAGGTTTACTTCCATGTTTCTATGAAATATTTCCACTTGTTAGTATATTAAAATAATATTCCTTTAAGTTCTAAATTTTATGTGGACCTTTTGTAAAAGATGAACATTATTGAGAGCTATTATTATTTATAAATAGAGGAAACAGTAACAGATATGTCTTATGGTATATTTGCTTTCAGAAAATACAGCTGTGCTCCAACTGGTCTTCCCTTTTCCAGATATCTTTTCTGTTAATAATTATCAATTTGTCACTTGTAAAACCTCTATGAAAATTAGAACCCACAAATGAAAAAAACACACTTTTTCAAAAATTTTCTCAAAGGAAAACAATGCTAAAAATATAATTTGTTAGAAAACTTACATTCATTAGAAATAAAGCAGTCTAAGAAGTATCTTTGAACTTGAAAACATTTGAAATTATGAAATCACTGCTGCATTTTTCTATGACTTCAATGTCAATGGCTTCTACCCACAAATCCTGATATAAACTGACAAGTTACCCTAAGTATCCTATTCAAGCAACCCTATATTGATCACTTAATACACTTACTACAAATCAATGCAAAGATAAAATTGAAAAAGTTTTAATATGCCTGGCAACCTGTGACCATAAACATTTGCACAGAGGTACAGGCAGCAACACTTTCTGAGACAGTGGAAATGCTCTGTCCTTAGTGTAAGGCCAGGTAATAAGCAGCCACATGTGTTTATGGAGCATTGAAATGTGGCTAGCTTAACTGAGAAAGCGAACTCCACTTTTACTCAATTGGCCACATGTGGCCAGTTGCAATGTATCAGGCAGTGCAGTCTTAAAGAAAAGCAAGACTTTGGACAGAACAGCAGTTTCCCGGCAGGAAACTCATTGTAGAGTCAACAGGGTTTAACTGAAGGAAAATAGTGACAATATATTGTGTTTCTGGAACATGTGTAAAATGAAGCTCATGACAAAATAGTTCAGAGGATGGGAGGAAATGATTGGAAATTGTTTTAATGAGGCTTTTGCACTCAAATAAAAAGTATTATAAAGAATAGTTTTCCACAAATGGTGCTGAGACAATTGTATGACCATAGGCAATAAAATTAACCTTAATGTGCATGCCATGCCTTATGTAAAATAACTCAAAATAGACCATCTTCCTAAATACACAATGTAAAACCATAAAACTTATGAGAGACTATTAGGAGAAAACACTTTTGTCCTTTTGTTAGTCAAAAGTTTCTTGGATAAAATACAGAAAGCATATTCAAAAAAAAAAAAGAAGAAAGAAAAGATAAATTGGAATTTATCAAAATTAAAATATTTCAGTATTTGAAAAATTGTAATTGAAAAGACTCAAGGAAAGACCCAAATATCAAGGTATATTCAGTGGGTAAGGAAACAAAAAAGGGGAGTGAAACTCAAAGACTCAAAGTGGGTGCTATTTCACCCAGATTTGAGAGGCAGAGAATCAGATGATGTTGCCACAGGCCAGTGGGAGCTAAAACCCTGCCAGAGGGCTACCCAAGAGAAGCTTCATTCATGAGGAAGTACCCACTGGAAAAACAATCTGTCTTTAACCATCTGCTCCAATTATCCTGCCTTAGCTTCCCAGGTGGAATCCAGAGTGTGGAGGACTTGAATGACTCAGTCCACAGAGTTCATCCTTTCACAGACTAGGGTGGAGCTGGAATAGCAAGTGAATTTGAGGAAAGGCCCCTAAGATTCCACTCTCTTGAGCAGTCAGCTTCTGTTTTTTGTCCTTTGATTAATTTCAGGAAAATTAATTTCCAACTTGGAAGAAATACAGAGTCCTAGAGTCACCATATCTTTGCTGGGTGAGGTCAAGAATCCATCAGTCAGTCTTACCTGGACCTTAATTATGCAGAAGGTCTAGGTATATAGCACCCCCCTGCCCCACGCCTAAGAGCTTTTTCACCTTGGTAAATGGTCAAAACTCCCTTTTCAAAAAATAATGGGAAAGATTTATAATATATACTGCTGCCATGTGGCAGGTTTTCAGAATAGCCAGACCTCCCTCCAGGTTAGTATGTTGCATATTTGTAAACTGATTCCCATCAAGGGCGATGTTAAGGGGGTATGAAACCCAGGGGTGCCTTGATTCAAATATATCCCCATAGCACACAGGTTCTTAATCTCAATTTTATCCAGAATCCATGGTGAATATTCTTCTTTTGACAGCTCTGGCTTTGTCCAGTGTCACAATTTCTCTTCCTTCCTGTAACATCCTTGAAATATTTCCCAACACTCTCCTTTGGCTCTTGACAAATAAAACTATCAAAGATGCTGTAAGTCCTCCAGTGTATACTTTTAGAACACAGTGTATACTTTTGGAAAAGACGCCGCACTTTTCTCCTCTGGTTAATACTCAGATGTAAGTCTCATTATGAGACTGAAGGCAGTGAGGAGTGATGAAGATAGATGCTGAAAATAATCAGCCTGGTACTTCAAGGCAGCTGCCCAAGTGAAGTCACTGAAACATTTCTTTCCAAGGATGCTTGGTTCTTGGAGCTGAAGGAGCAGCACTGTTTCCACTGGAAAGAACATTGCAGGAGGATTTTTAGATTCCAAATTTCAACTTTGTCTGCTTTTGCTTGGTGTCTAAATCACCAGTCATGGCCCCACTTCTTCCAACAATCCTTATTTCCTTATGATCACAGAGACATAGCAGTGAGCGATGGCTTGAAGTGAGATTTTAATGTCCTGCTCAGGAACTGAACCTGGGTGGCCTGGGTCAAAAACAGGAGTCCTAGCTGCTAGGCTAGCTAGAGGATAAAAACAGAATTGCCCTGATTCTTGCCCTCTGTTGAAAGCAAGAATGTTTTAAGGAGGAAAAAACTGTAAAAACAGGTACAAAGTTTATTGTTAGAGACACAGTGCAGCATGTGGGAGAGCACAGAGAGAGGCAGTCTATTTATCTAAGGCAGAAGTAAAGCAGTAATACACACCCTGAAGGAGGAGTGGGGGTGGCATCCCCCTGAATGCGGAGCATGCCAGAAAGGTGATTTAAATCACTTATATAGGACAGTTCTTTCAGGGCTTTGTTTTCCTGTGGCCAATTATCTTGTTTTATTTCTCACACCTGACCAGAAACAGGGCTGATCTGTATGTACATCTTTTGTCCAAGATGGATGTCAGAGCAAGGGTTTATGGGAAGGTTAGCAGAACATATTATGACCTGGCATCCCCTCCCTTTTTGACCCCTAGGAGTCTTTCCATGCTTGTGTAGCTGGGGAGGTCTCCTTGACCCCAGGAGAGATTGATGTTGTCATATTATCTTTTCACTCCAGCAGAGCTCAGCTCCTCCTGTTAACTTTCTCCTTCACACGTCAAAGAGAAGCAAGGCCCAATTCACTCAGCATAAGAAATCCCAGCTATTCTTAGCCCAGGGGCTCTCTACCTCCCACCTCACTTAGGCAAGCGTGCATTTTAGCAACATTGCAGCTCTGTATTCCCCCGTAGGCAGACCATGAGTTTGATCTTCAGCTCTTTCCTCCCTATGCTACCACAAATAAGGCATTCTTTTAAGGCTGCTATTAAGATACTCTGGATCTCCACCTGTGACATGAATTGGGAGTTCAATGTTTTGAGTACATACTTATCTTTGCCTATACTATTCAAAATAGTCAGGAACCAGATCCCATCCCATAATCTTTGCACTAACCAGTTATTTTGCCACGGCCACTAAGTACCAAAGACAATTGATCGCTCAACATTTTGCACTCCGTCAGGAATTATTTCCGTGTCATTCCAGTGAAACCTTGAAAACTGTGATCCCACCCTTTCAGGTCATCAGTCTGCACACACATAGGAGAGCCAAGCCATCCCTTGCGGAATCCTGTTTGTGGTACCAATTACTGTATCAGTTGGGGTTGTGGAAGAAGACTGAGGGTATATTCAAAATGGTTTTAATAAAAAGATTTTAAAGAAGACAGAGCTAAGTGAACCAAAAAGGGATGGGGAGGCAGGCAGTGGGCACCTGTAGTGGGAATCCTGGTGGGAGCAGCCTGGGGAGCATAATGCATGTGGAGAGACAGGACAGTGCTGTGCCTCACAGCAGGTGCTCAGCAGCAAAGGGGAGCAGCTACTGCTGGAGATGACATAACCCAGAGAGGAAAGTGTGAGAAGAAACACCTTGGCCTCACTCTCCTCCCAGCCTCCACTCCCTCTTTGTTCCCTGCATTTACCGAACCAGCTAAGGCTGGAGGAGAAAGCCATCCCACGGATGCAGCCTGTGCTGTACTTATGAGGTAGAGTAGAGAAGGCAGAGAGGCCAACAGGACTTAATGGGTCCAAACACTTTAAAAGAATCTCAGAGGCAATTTCAGAAAAACCAATATCTTGACTACTCTTGTGACTACAGCTGTTAAAGTAAAACTTAGGGAAACTAATGGAGTAATGGATTTTGCAGTATATAACCTGTATGGTATACAAAATCACCCTGTATTATGTTAAAAGCATTATGATTTGAAAACCACAAAGTCATTCTGTGATGAGTCCATTATTATTGTGGTAAACAAAATATTTGCATTTGATGTGCATTATTATGGTAAGCAAAAGTAACTGTAAAACGTGGAGGTTCAGGTTACTGGGAAATTACAGCAATTATACAATAGTATACAAATAACAAACAGAACTGTAATAATTATTATTTTCATTGAATCCCTTTATTAGTGAGCATATAATAGTATCCAATTATGATTTAATTTGCATTTCTAGATTACTCATTATGTTGAACATTGTTTTATAGACTTATCAATTATATATTTTATCTGGTGTAACATCCATTAAAATAATTTGACAAATTTATATTTGGTTGGTTGTCTTATTTTTATTGAGCAATAATAAGAGCTCTTTTCCATTTTTGCGATAAATAGCTATGTGTCAGAGTTCCCCTGGTGGAGCAGTGGAAACGAATTCAACTGGGAACCATGAGGTTTTGGGTTCGATCCCTGGCCTCGCTCAGTGGGTTAAGGATCCAGCATTGCCATGAACTGTGGGGTAGGTCACAGATGTGGCTTGGATCCTGTGCTGCTGTGGCTGTGGTGTAGGCCTGCAGCTGTAGGTTCGATTAGACCCCTACCCTGGGAACCTCCATATGCTGCAGGTGTGGCCCTAAGAAGCAAAATAAATAAATAAATAAATAAATAAATAAATAAATAAGTATATGTAAATGGGCAGACAGAGGTTTAGGTATTTATATGGAATGTTAACAGATGCTTATAATCATATATATTGAAAATATGAAATTCATTATAATTAATGCATAGTATGAAATGAAAAGGGCATTTGTGGAGTGGGAGAAAAATATGTTATTATGTATTATTTGCATATTTTGTCATATATCACATATATTCACACCTAAGCCTTTGTTTGTTCAGTTATTTATCATTAATTGCAGTGTTAGCTAGAAACTGTTCAGTAAATATCCTTTATCAAGATGAGGGAATGCCTTACCTTTTCTTCCTAGTTTGCTAAAATTTTGTCAACAGATATTGCTTTTTATTATGTGCTTTTCCTGTATTAATTGAGTCAACCATGATGTTTTTCGTTTAAGTATTTACTGTGGACCAACATTAATTTTTTATTGTCAAACTAATATGTTTACCTGGGATAAGCTGAGTGTTTTCATGATGTATTATTCTTTGAAAATATTGCCCTGGAGATTTCTTTGGCCTCTGGGTTCTGTTGAAATATACTATTTGATTTCTAATTATTTGGGGATTTTCCAGATTTCTAAATTTATTCCATTATGATCAGAAAATCGATATTTGGTTATTCCTCTTCTTTTGGGTGTATTGAGTATTTCTGTGGCCTATGGTCTGATTTATCTTTAGGAACACTTGATGCGCACTTGAAAAGAAGTTCTAGTCTGTGGTTCTTGGGTGGATCAGGTTACAGTGCTGCTGTACAATACTCATCTTTCCACGCCTACCATCAGTTATAGGAAGAAGACCATTGAAGTCACAAACTATAGTGTTCACTTCTCTACTTCTCCTTCAGGTCCATTGATTGCTTGCTGCCTTATTTAGATTCTGTTAATAACATACAAACATATTTATGGTTTCTATATCTTCCTAAGGAATTAATCATTTTAACGTGATAAAATGTCTTTGTTGCTAATTATATTGATTTTGCTGAATTCTAGTGTGTCTGAATTCTAATTTGTTCTGGATAGTGTTTGTGTGACATACATCCTTAATCTTTGTGTGTCTTTGCATGGGAAGTGTGATTTCTGTAGACTGCATATGGCTTGCTCCTGCTTTATTTATATCCTCTGACACTTTCTGCCTTTTAATTGGAGTGCTCAAACCATTGTATTAACATAAGCAGCAATACTGTGGGATTACACTCTTATCATCCTGCTGTATGTTTTATCCCATCTGTTTTTGTTCTTTTTGTCCTTTTTTCCCTTGCCTTATCAAGGATTGAATATTTTTAGAGTTCAATTTTTATCTCTATCTTTGGCTTATTAGCCATATTTATTTTATTTTTATCATGATTTCTAGTGTTTAAATATTCCTGTTTAGGAGTTCCCATCATGGTTCAGAAGTAACAAACCTGACTAGTATCCATGAGGATGCAGGTTCAATCCCTGGCCTTGCTCAGTTGGTTAAGGATCCAGCATAGCTTTGAGCTGTGGTATAGGTCACAGATGCAGCTCGGATCTGGCATTGCTGTGGCTGTGGTGTAGGCTGGAGGCTGAAGCTCCAATTCGACCCTAGCCTGGTAACTTCCATAATGCCATGGATGCGCCCTGGAAAAAAAAAGACCAAAAAAATAATTCCTATTTAGCTATCACCATCTACTTCATACTGTTTTACATATATACCCTATATCACACTATTTTACATGAGACCTTACATTGATATGCTTCCTCTTTCCTCTTCCCATCCTTTGTCCTTTGCATATATATATTCAACAATATGTATATGTATGTATACATATATAAAATAAACTCCACAATGTATTATTTTAAATAATCAATTTTTTTAATTTTAAAATAAGTTAAATTTCTTTTACAGTTGCATATATACATATATGTATTTGTATACACACACACACACACGCACAGAGACATCACTTCTTGCTCTTACTTTGCCTTTGTGTGGATACAAATTTCCATCTGGTGTCACTTTCTGTCTGCCTGAAAAATCTCCTCTAACATTTCTTGTAATGTAGGACCGCTAGCATAAATAATTTTCTCAGTTATTTTTTGTGTGAAAATTATTTTTGCTTTATTTTTCAAGGATATTTTCATTGGTATTTAATTTAACTTGAGCAGCTTTTTGTTGGTTGGTTGGTTGGTTGGTTTTTTTCCTTGCAAATGCAATGAAGAGATTCTTATTTTTCTTTTTGGATTAAACATGTCTTTTTTTCTTCAGCATTGTTTAACATTTTCTTTTAGTTGAAAGTTTTCAGAAATTTGAATTTGGTCTGCTTAAGTCTGATTTTCTTATATTTCTTCAGCTTGGGGGTTGATAAGCTTCTTATAATGGTAGATTTAATTATTATAAATTTTAGAAAAAAAATTGACCATTATTTTTTCCAGTATTAATTTCTGCCTCTTCTTCTCTCTCTTTCCTCTGGCTCTTCATTTTCATGTGTGACAAACTGCTTGATTTTAACCCACATTCATCTCCTTCTCTGTTATTTTACAGTCTTTTTTCTCTCTGTTACAATTTAGATAATTTTTTGTTGCTATGTATCTTCAAGTTGCCATATTTCCCCAGTAATATATAATTTAGTTTTGAAACTATTTAGTGAATTTTTTTCAGCTATAATGGAAAAAAAATCATTATACTTAGTGAATTTTGATTTCAGAAATTGCGCAAGTTCTATTTGGCTTTTTAAAAATATTTTTCATTTCTTTCCGCATACATTTGTTTTCCTCTGAGCCAGTTTATCATGGCTATAGTATTGACTCTCTGCTAACTCCATCATATGAATAATTTCTGGAGTTTCTACATCACTGATGTTACTCCTGACTATGAATTATATTTGACTCTGCCTTCATATACCTAATCATGGTTTGTTTAATGCCAGATATTCTGATTCTCAATTGTTGAGAATCTGGAGTTTATTATTTGTCTTTAAAAAGTGCAAACATTTGTCTCAGGACTCAGTTAATTGACTTGAAATTTAGGTTTTGTTTTGTTTTTTTGTTTTGTTTTTTGTTTTTTGTTTTTTGTTTTTTTCTGGAGGCTGGCTTTTAGGCTTGCTTAGGGAATATCGAGAGTAGAGTAGAATTTACTCTGAGGTATAGTCGCTCAGGAATCTCTGATGAATATCCCTGATTCCACAAACTCCTCCTCTCTCACCTGCTAGATCTGGAACCTTGTTACCTCCGTTTGCATGGTTTGTGGCTCTGAGGTGGTTGTTCTGTCCTTGCAAAGTATGACCTAATGAACACACAGATCAGTGTGTAAAGACTGGAGGAGATGCTCATGCACACTTCTGGAGCCCCATCTCTGAGGTACTTCCTTCCTGGTTCTTTGCACCACAGATTTCAGCCCTCTCCCATTCCCTCCACCTTGGTCTCCTCACCTAAGGTAGACAATGACTCTGGTTTGTCATTCTTCATACCAGAGTCCAGAAATTGTCACCAAGCAGAAAACCAGAGAATTGTAAGAATCATCTCATTTTTCCTCTTAAAAAAAATCATGGGTCCGTGTTTCCTGGTTGTCGGTTACTTGGAAACATTTATATTTATGTAATATATTTGCCACAGCTTTATATTTCTGCACAGGTGTTTATAGTTTACATAGAGTGGGAGAGAAAGTCTCAGAGCAATTGAGAAAGAAATTTCCCTACCATCACTTTATCTTTTTATCTTTTTATGGCCTCATCTGTGGCACATGGAAGGAAGTTCCCAGGCTAGGGGTGAGATTGGAGCTGCGGCTGCAGAGCTACGCCACAACCACAGCAACACCAGATCTGAGCTGCATCTGTGACATAGGCCATAGCTTGTGCCAACAGTGGATCCTTAACCCACTGAACAAGGCCAGGGGTCCAATTCACATCCTAACAGAGACAACATTGGGTCCTTAACCCACTGAACCACAAGAACTCCCTCCCCACTTTTTTTTTTTTTTTGGTCTTTTCATCTTTTTATGGCCACACCCACAGCTCTGGAAGTTCCCAGGCCAGGGGTCTAATCAGAGCTGTAGGTGCTGGCCTACATCACAGCCACAGCAATGCCAGATCCAAGCTGTGTCTGCAACCTACACCACAGCTCATGGCAACGCCAGATCCTTAACCCACTGAGTGAGGCCAGGGATGGAAACCACGTCCTCGTGGATACCAGTCAGGTTTGCTGACCAATGAGCCATGACGGGAACTCCCCCACCATCTCCACCATCACTTTTAACCATACTGCTTCCTTCCTCATTGCATCTACTTTGCCTCATTTGCCTGACTCTTTGATTCTCATTGTGTTCGGAGGTGTTTGCAACTTAACACTTGAGTTCTTTATAGAATGTGTCATGATCTATCTATATGCTTCACACATGTTATATCATCTAACCACATGCTTTTAAACTCTTTACGGATGGGCCTCAAATGCAATTACTAAATGTTTTTCTAGTATTCATCTCATATAGACTGTTTATGACAGCAAATGGTTGTATTTGTTTTAAAGTAATAATATACATATTGGCCACTTCTTTAAAAGAAGAGTAGATTATTGAACAATATGACTGTAAATGCCTTGAACTTTGTTCTTAAATGGAAATTTTTTGTGGTAATTTTAATATGAACTAAATGGTCATTACTTGCCTTCATGTCTTATTCTTTTGCTAATTATAGCTATTTTTGGAAAAAATATCCTTGGGTAATTGCAGACTCTTTCATAACAGATGAAATATTGCCAGTTAATTTTAAACAGAGATCTATATTTTTATTGTTTTATTATAGTGATGCAGTTTTACATAACAGTAAATATTTTCTTCAATAGTTGTTCTTCTATGAAGGAAACAGTATAACATTTTAAAATGTAAAACGTTCATAATAGACTTATAGTTCAGATTGCATTTTATTTCCAAACCAATTATAGGTATCTGTCCATTGTGTGCTCTGGGAATAAGTACCTCTTAATATTCTATTCAAGCTTTCTTTCCTTCTCAGTGGACTCCACAGGGATGAAAGATAATTATTAAATTCTATCCAAATCAGTAATTGTGTCAGTAAATATTCAACACAAATAATCCAATTTATTCTTTTCAGTAGTTTAGATAAAGTTGTTCAGTTTCTCTGTGTTTTATGCAGAGCTCTTCGGGAAGTAGATTAAGTTTGTTTTCTAAGATGTAGGAGCTTCCTATGATGATTTGACATCCAGGGCACCCACCATCTGTGAAAATTTTCAGGAAATAATGTCTTGCCAAACACTTATCTTTTCAGTTCAATGATTTAAAATCTGGAAGAAAAAAATAGTTTAAAACCCCTATGTTTCAATTATTTTTTCAACCTTTTTAAAGCCCATTTTCTAGATTTTTGACCTGTTACTACTCTGTTGAGTCCACTTTCTTGGGAAAATGGCCAAAAAAAGATAGGAGTTTGTGATGATTATACCCGCCTTGTCCACTCCTGTGAAAGCAAAGGCGCTATAATTATACACTGTGTTGAGCTGGGTGGCTTTGTGGTATGCACTGTGAGGGCAGCATGATCAGGGTACCATGGTGATCTGGTCGCACTCACACCATCAGTATCATATCCCTTCTGCAGTCCACCAATTGGTGCTCTCTATTAACATGTTGTTCTAAAGGTGCTTGGTGTCAGGCAGAGGAATATTTCATCTTAAGTCTATCATTGATTGTACTGGGGACCTGGGCTAGTCACACTCTTCCCAGAACCTCAGTACCCTTCTCTGTTAAATGGAGACAGTTATTCTGCCAAGAAAACTACGGTAAGAGCCAAATTAGGTATCCAAGACAAGTAGGGTACCTGATTATTAATTGGAATATAGTAGGTGGCTCAACAAAAGATAGTTACTGCTGTCGTTATTGTTCTTTTCTGCAATATAATAACTCAAATTTATAATAATCGTATTAAGCCATTGCAACCCTCTGATCATGAAAAGTTACATTGTATACAGTTTGGGTACAAGGTATATGTTATTTTCTAATAATGCTTAGTTTTTAGTGTGTTACTCATTTTAGCATACATATTTATACTTAATAAGTGTAAATAATTCCATTTACATATAAAAATTAGGTTTACCTGTGTGTTTGAATATTCCTTTCTTAGCTAGAGTTTGAAGGAACATACCCAATTATTTTTTAAATGTATATATAATCTTCACTGTTCTTTTAAATATAAGTGCCTTTTTTTTTGGTTGAAACATTTATTAAACTTTATCAGAGAGTTCCTGTTATGGCTCCCATGACAGTGGTAATGAACCCAACTGGTATCCATGAGGACATGGGTTCGATCCCTAGCCTTGCTCAGTGGGTTAAGGATCCGGTGTTGCCATGAGCTGTGGTGTAGTTCAAAGACTCAGCTGGAGCCTGAGTTGCTGTGGCTGTGGCATAGGCATCAGCTGCAGCTCCTGTTAGACCCCTAGCCTGGGAACTTTCATATGCCACAGATGTGACCCTAAAATAAACAAATAAAGTATTTGAACAATTGTTATAGTGTTCTAGTTAATCAGATTTTGGAAACCTAATCGTGAATGCAGAGAGCATCCTGTAAAAGTGATATAATATACATCGAATAGTGCTTTTGATTTATTCTTCTTAAAAAGTAGTTACAGTAATACTCCTAAATATTCAATAGCCCATTTTCAAATATTTTATAGTATTTCATACATTTTACACCTTTTAATCTTTTTATTGAACATCTTTATAATTTTTTATAGTAGTAACTTTAAAAAATCTTTAATATTTTGGTGTTAACTATGTTAGGAATCTATTATTCATGCATCCTTTTAGACCTTTTGCATGTAGAATCCATGTTAGTCAGCAATTTTAAATTGTAGACAAGGAATGTATAATTGACAAGAAGTACAGTCAGTAACTAGACAGGTAAATTCTTTATAGTGTCGCCACAAGTTGATGATGTAAAACTTCTGTGATGAAGTCTAACACATTTACCCCCTGGGCTTTTCTATTTTATTCCCTGTTGTTTTCGTGTGTGTGTGTGTGTGTGTGTGTGTGTGTGTGTGTGTGTGTCCTTTTAGGGCTGCATCCATGGCATATGGAAGTCCCCAGGCTAGGGGTCTAATCAGAGCTGTAGCTGCCAGCCTACACCAGAGCCACAGCAACACCATATCTGAGTTGCATCTGTGACCTACACCACAGCTCATGGCAACACCGGATCCTTGACCCACTGAGTGAGGCCAGGGGTCAAACCAAAACCTCATGTTTCCTAGTCGGATTCGTTCACCATTGAGCCATGACGGGAACTCCATTTTTTTTCCTGGTCTTTTTTTAATGGTAAATTACCAACAGCAACATACTCTCTTCCTCCTCAGGTTGAATTCTCCTTTGCTAAAACATATCCCTTCATAACATCACTATCTTCATATAAGGAACAATCTTAGGTACAATGGATAAACACAAAGTCTAATGTCACAGAATCCCCAAATTAAAAGGGAAGTTCAGCACTTACTGAATCCAGCCTTTAAAAAGATGTTTTAGGAGTTCCCATCGTGGCTCAGTGGTAACAAACTTGACTAGTAACCAGGAGGATGTGGGTTCGATCCCTGGCCTCTCTCAGTGGGTTAAGGATCCGGCGTTACTTTCAACTATGATGTAGGTCGCAGATGTGACTTAGATTCCACGTTGCTGTACCTGTGGCCTATGTAGGTCAGCAGCTGCAGCTATGATTCAACCCCTAGTATGGGAGCTTCCATGTGCCATGGGTGTGGCCCTAAAAAAAGGCAAAATTTAAAAAAAGGATGTTTTAGTTTATTCCTTAATCATCCTAATAAGTGATTGTATATGCCCTATTTGAACAATAAAATTTGTTCGTAAACCATAGAATGGAAAAGTAGCCTGTTTTCATTTTCATGGAATTCTGGTTGTCAGAATTTTTCTTCTTGCATTGACTCAGATGGACCTCTAAATGCTAGCCTACACACAGGCAATGAATAGGAGCTCCCTTATTTCAGAATATGCCTGGCTGGCCAGGCCACTGAGGTCAACCCCTTTCCACCCCTTCCATGCTTTTCTCTGTTACCATCAAGCCCTGGTGACCACACATAAGGTGACATACAAAGTGCAGACCCGACATGTATGTTTCATTCTCAGGCTACTGTTGAAGCAGACTTGCTCTGCCTGCCACTCTCACTGCATCTCCCATGGGCTCCTCTTTCCATCCGTAGCCATCTCCCCACAACTCTGTGCCCATTGTATCATCTGAGGAATGTTCCGACTTCTGTTGATGGTCATGGTCACTTCCTAAAAAGACGTGCCATCTCAGGATCCAATAGACGCTGCCCTTCTGCTGAGACTCCACCTCCAGGACTGTCTGTGGTGACTGCCCTTTTGCCAGCACTCATGTCTCAGGTGAGGCATCTCATAGTCTCCTCCTGTGCACTTTTCCTGTGGGCCATTTTCCTGTTGAACAACCTTCCTGATAGGGAAGACTAGAAGCTCCCTGGATATCATTTGCTTGCTTCCCAGGGTATCCAAGTAGCATGTCTTTCTTGATGCTCAGATTTCAATCTTGTTTTCTAATTTTTGTGCACCTGGCATTTGCCTCTCACCAGAAAGTGCTTCTAATTCAAAGGAAAAAGTCACTAGATTTGATGAGGAAGAGAGTCTACTGTACAGAGTTAAAAACAAGGCTATCCAAGTGCTTTTACTAATTCTTTTAGTCAGCATCTAAAATGTAGAAATGTAAATTTATCCGAGTATTCTTTCCTCTTTCCTAGAAAGAGGCCAGACCTATCTTAGCTGTCTGAATATGTAGTAGGTAATATTTAGCCAAAAATGCATTCATTCATCAAAAAATATATAAACAACCAATAGGGAATTAAGGTTTCAGTTGTTCCTTATTTTCCATTCCTTATATTGTTTTTTAAATTAAAATGTTGGCTTAATATTTTCATCCATATTAAAACAATTTAGATCATGACACTAATTTTAAAATAATATATGCAAGAGAGTAGTTAGTGAATTTAGTACACGTTTTTCCTCTGGGACCTTTATATTAGCTACTCATAATTTCTTATTTCATTTATTTATTTCTAAAGGTCTGAAAGGAATGTACATGCGGGTTTAAAAAACAAGGGCAAGCAACTTTATTCTCAAAAGGATCAAGAGATGGTTTTGTATACTCAGTGGTCTCTTAAAATACATTGTTCACCTGGGGTTATACCCAGTTATTTTTAGTAGCTCACTAAAAGTATATTACTTTATGCGCTTTTAGGACAGGGCTAACAGTAAAAATGATTCAAAGGACCTGTCTACAGGAGTCAATTTGTTTCCTAGGTCTGTCATACCAAAAACTCAATGGCTTAAACAATAAAAATTTATAGTCTTGGTTCTGGAAGCTAATAGTCCACAATCAAGGTGTCTGCTGGGGCTCTTCCTTCTCGAGATTCTGTGCAGTCCCAGGCTTAAGGTAGCATAGCTACAAATGTCACATGGCATCTCCCCATACGTGTGTCCATCTCTGGGCCCAAATGTTCCCGTTTTTTTGAGAACTCCAGTTGTACTGGATTGGGGCTCACACTGATGACTCATTTAAAATTGCTTAGGGAGTTCCTGTCATGGCACAATGGAAATGAAACCGACTAGTATCCATGAGGACGTGGGTTCGATCCCCGGCCTCACTCAGTGGGTCGGGGATCCGGCATTGCTGTGAGCTATAGTATATAGGTCGCAGACATAGTTTGGATCCTGAGTTGCTATGGCTGTGGTGTAGGCTGGCAGCTGAAACTCCAATTCAACCCATAGCCTGGGAACTGCCATATGCCATGGGTACAACCCTAAAAAACAAAAAAATAAAAAACATAAAAACATGAAATAAAATAAAATAAGATATCTTACGTCTAGAAAGACCCTTTGTCCAAATAAAATCATATCCTGTGGTACTGAGAGTTGAGACTCCAACGTATTTTTCAGGAGACTTAATTCAACCCGTTACATGGAGTAGTATAGCTCATTGAAAAGAGGCATTATTAAATTCTGGGGATATTTCATGTCTTATTTCTAAAAGTCTGCAAGGAATATTATACATGCTGGTTTGAAAAAATAGAATAAGCAATTTTCTTCTCAAAAATATCAAGAGATAGCCTTGTACACTGAATGGTCTTATGAAGATACATTGCTCAACTGAGGTTATACCCAGTTATTTTTCAAATTATATTATTTTGAAAAACAAAATAAATCCTTAAGCTACAAAAACTGGGAAATTACTGGTAACTTTTTATTGAAGGTAGCATATTTTCTATTTTTCAGAAAAAAATTTAAAACCTTTAGTAAAATGAAGTTTCTGAAGAGGAGATACTTGGAATTCACAATTATACCATAAAGTATATTTCTCTCAGAACAGTTAACAGTGAGAATATGAATGAATTATGTGCATAAATGTATTTATGACATAGATTTTTTTTTTACTTAAAACAAATCTAAGCTTTATACTCATAAAATTGGACCAGATCGTGGTGAAAAGGCAGAAGATTTTGTGAATCAGGAAACTGTTGTGCATTAACTCTGCCATCAGCCAGGCTCCAGGCATGTCTATGGACTTAAGCTGGTCATCTCTAAGGTGGTAGGGTGCTTTCTGATTTAACTTCCAAATGCAAAATTCTATAATTCTATTTTTCACATAAATGGAATAAACTTATCTATAGAGAATGCCAATTATGTATATATTTATAGAGAATACAAATAAATAATTTTTGAGCAGATAAGTGTATCTCTACATCTAGACAAATTTTATTTAGGAGTCCAAAGTAGTGTTATTTGTTCTGTGTTTTGGTGCGTATGCTCGTGTGTTCACGAGAATGTCAGGGCCAATTCTCCTTTGCTTAATATCTTAAGACCATACAAGATGTGCTTGATTAAATCTGCTCTTTAATTTTCTTATGCATTAAGTCAGAGTGTTGACATGATGAAGAGAAGCTACTCTTTCCTTCACCTCTGAACTGAACTTCTGGGGGGAGCTTTCCTGCTGGGCTCTGAGAAGGCTGGTTTCCCTGACGCCCTGGAGATGAAGTTCCAAATACGGAGAGTGGGGCACCACTTCCTGCCCTCACCCCTTTCCTGGGAGACCGGGTGGTAGGTTAAGGAGCAACAGTGATTTGAAGACCTACGGTAACTCCAGCACCCTTGTAGATATCAGTCTGTCCTTTGGGATGAATGCTTTACTTTCTGAAGATATGTGCAAAACTGGATATTTTCCCTAAGATTTATTTTTTTAATTTTTCTTTGTTCAACCAGAAAGAGAACATTAGCAAAAATTAACTTGTAGATTTATATACTAGGATAGCAAGGCTGTTTAACTTTGTTTGCCAAAATCAATCTTGCTTTTTAAACAAAATTTTATTCTCTTTGTCTGGCCCAGAAAAAGAAAGCAGAATATTAAAAATTCACCTTTAGTTAATCCTAAACTATGTCCACAAAGCTAAGCAAATAGTAAAATATGCTTATGTTCCTTAGAATCTGGATTATTTCTAACATATAGTATTTTTTAGATAACTGAACAAAATGATCTTTTTTTCTTTCCCATGGCAAATTAGAAAGGAGCAAAGGTCAGTCCTATGAGATTAATAAGGAGATTCTGTTTCTGATGATATTCTTTTGTCAAAAGCATAATATAAAAATACAGACTCATACAACTGACTATTTCAGTGCCTACTGTAATTATTACACATTTTATCTGACCGTGCGGCTTACTATTGATTCTCCAAAAGACTGAAATTAATTTCTTGGCTTCATTGTAGTCGGCTTCAAGCTCAGAAAATAGATGTGTCCAAAATTAGGACCGATACTTTCCAGAGAATGAAATCAAGGACCTTGTAGTTTCATCAGTCTGTCCTCAGCTTTGTGAGTTGATCATCTGATTGCTTCTGAAAGGTCTTCAGAGACAGTATATCTGTGTGGAATGGATGTTCTCTTACTCACCAAAGATTCCTGGATAGAGAAATAAAAGATGCTTGGAAATACAAAATATAGTTATGCAGTGAACCCCAACCAATCAGACAAAACCCAGAAAAATGCGCTATTTTAGAAATGCTTCATTACACTGCACACCTTTATAAATCCATAATCAGATTTTTTTTTTGCTTTTTTTAGGGCTGCATCCACAGCATACAGAGGTTCCCAGGCTAGGGGTCTAATTGAAGCTACAGATGCTGGATTACACCACAGCCACAGCAATGCCGGATCCGAGCTGCATCTTCTACCTACACCACAGCTTACAGCAACGCCAGATCCTTAACCTACTGAGTGAGGCCAGGGATTGAACCCACAACCTCATGGTTCTAGCTGGATTCTTTTCTGCTGTGCCATGATGGGAACTTCTCAGAATCAGAATTTTAAATTATTTTTCCGCTTTATTTTTTTCCTCTCATTCCCATTGATTTTATTGTGCTGGAGTTTTTCCCTAACCCTGCATAAGATTTTGCAAGCATATGGTTCGGCACCTCCCCAGGAAAAAAAGCTTTTCCATCCAAGTTCTTCCTCCTCCTCTTTTACACCTATCACGAAAACTTCATGTGATGCCATCCTGATCATCCATCCTTCTCCATGACCTGTGACATTGGCTATCCAGGGCCTCGTGCAAAAACACCTTAAAAACCCATTCTGTCCAGGTTTTCTCCCCTTCAACAGGGATGTGTTATGAAATATCCTTTACTCAACTCAGAAGTCCTTGTTTCCATTTCCAGAATAAACTTTACTTAAAGTTCTTATCATATGACTTCCATCCCTCTATCCCTGCATTTATAACTTCCATACTGCTTTGCATAGACTTTCTGTTTCTTCCAGGCCCTTGGCCTGGTTCTTAGTTTCAATCAGTGTCACATTCAAATGGCTATAGCTTAAACACCTTGATAGCTTAAATTTTTTCTGTGTTTTTATTCATCTTTTTAAAAATTATAGCTGATTTATAATGTTTTGCTAATTTCTGTTATACAGCAAAGTGACCCAGTCATACATATATGTACATTCCCTATCTTATATTATCTCCCATCATAGTCTTCCCCAAGGGACTGGCTACATATTTTTATGGATTTTATTTCATTTTTTTAGGGTAACACCTGGGGCATATGGAAGTTCCCAGGATAGGGGTTGAATTGGAGCTGCAGCCATCAGCTTACATCACAGTCACAGCCACAACAATGTGGGATCTGAGGCCTGTCTGCAACCTACACCACAGCTCATGGCAATCCTGGATCCTTAACCTAGTAAGCAAGGCCAGGGTTTGAACCAGCATCCTCATGGATGCTAGTCAGTTTTGTAACCTGTTGAAACACAATGGGAGCCCCCCTATGAATTTTAAAATAGTCTCCTGCCAATCTCACAGTCATCTCTATGCCTCAAAATGACTCTGGCACCTTACCTCTAATCATCCCAAACTCAGTCCCCAATTCCTCTCCATAATGAACTATTTAGACTTATAATGATTTCTCAGTACTCAAACTTCCTTTGACACTTGCATTCAATATTCTATATTATGTTTCAATACTGAGTGTTTTGTACCATCTATTTTTTCAAACTGACTTACCTGTGGAAATTGCAACTCCCTAATGACACAGGAAACTCTTTGATTACCAAGATTGTCCCACAAAATTTTCCCTATTACCTCCTGTGCCTTAATTCTGAGCCATGGTTCAGGAAACACAGAATATGCTCAATAAGTGTTTGCTGAATTGAATCATCAGTCTCTCTAGTAAAGAATTATCAGATGTTTACCTGGTTCTTTGTCTTTGCCTAATAGGCTGTTTCTTTTCTTGCTCAATTATGGTCAAAGGTAATAAACATTTTAGAAGTCTTTTTTTTTTTTTTTGTTCTTGAAGCAGGGAAAGATGGAGGTAGGTCTTATAGCATAGACTCCAATGAGTATGTCATTTGTTTTCTTTTTAAAACAAGAGACCGCTAAGGCCAATGACAGCAAGGATAAGCACCAAATCCGAGCTTCTCCAGGAAGTTCCTAACATTAGAATCACCAACTACAAACCCCAAAGATATTAGCCAGAGGCAGTAATTGACGTCCTGTTCCCAGGGCTGGGGAGTTAGAAGACAAAAGATGGACACGAAACAAATGTAATTTAGGGCTGTGTATGGAACAGCACCCAGGTGGGGTAAATACTCCAGGATGTCTCAACGATAACAGTAATCAGTGGCATCCACAGAAATCAAGTGTGGACCTTGTTTCTACAGTGTCCGGGGATTGTGTCCGTTTACATAGATCAGAGGAGTGATTCCAGATTCCAGGGCTCTTTTCTCATGTCCGGCCAGTGCCGGAAGCATGCAGCTCTTGAGCGCATTGCTGCTCGTTTACTCTGGGGGTTAAATTACTGCAAGAGAAGGTCTGGTTTTCATGGGAGAAATGCATCCATTTCATTTTTCTCAGCTTTGGAGAGAGGTCACTTGGGGAGAGGTCAAGCTTGCAGCCAGCAGCACACTTTGGGAGGTACTTGTGGAAATTGTGAGATTAAATGCATCCTTGACATCCCCTGGTGTAGGTTCCAAAGTTCCAAGGCTGAGAAGCCTTAGCACTCATGGATGGTTCATGGTATTTATTTTCCCTGACCCAGTTTGGAAATGTTAAAAGCTCAATTTGTGGCAATACCTAATATAATACTAGGTCAGTGTTTATTCAACATCTTGGTTATTAATTTTTCTTGTTACTTATGAAGCATTTAGTTGAAAAGACATAATAAATTTAATTTATTATGTAAATACCAACTAAACTCTTGTTTAGTGTGTAAAATACTTGACTCAGTAAATCTTTTTCTGGAATTCAATTTAGATTCTAAATTTTCAGATAAAAGAAAGCTAATTGAAATAACTCAACCACAGGAATCAAATTAACTTGAAATTCAAATCTGATTTTTAAAAAACCTCAGCGTAAACAAAGGATAACCAGACACACATAATGAGGTAAAGGATTAAGACAGCCATTTAGTTAATTCAAGCTAAAAATCTCCTGTAACTTCAATGAATATTTTAAGCAAAAGTATTTAAGTCTAAATTATTTGGAAAGCTGCCTTTGCTTTTTATGGAACTTTTCCTGGATGTAAACACAGACAATATTACTTTTCTAAACAGATTCATAATTTACATTTTAGTAGTTGTCACACACTATTAAATTTACAGACTTCTATTTCCAACCTTCCTTAATTAAGACAATCCTTTGAGATAGAGGGGTGAACGGTTATTTTTAAAGTAAGGAAATGCCTGCTTCATAATTGCAGATCACAGATGTGAAACTTGAGCTACAAAAATGTTTAAGCCTTATCTACTTAACTGTGGACATGGAAGTTTTGGAAGAGACTGGTTTTTAGTCATTTCATTAAAGCTTCTGTAGTTCAAGTTTGTACTTTGTAAACTCAGAATGATGATGAATGCTAGGTTTAGGGCTATCTACTTCTATTTTTTATTATTTTAAAGGAAGACACTTGTCACTAGGTAAACTTTAATTAGCTTTTTAATGTAAAGTTATTTAGTTGATAATGCTGCAGTGATTCTCCAAATTGGTTGATGATAGAATCATCTGTGACATATTAAAAAAACGGCCACCTTACATTCCCCCTGCAGCCCTGCTGAACCTGAATCCCTGGTCAGGTGAGTCTCAGGTGGTCTTTTCTGTATGTTATGAAATCCGCCAGGTGAGCCTGATGGTTGGTAGAGCCTCCTGCCAGAGCTCAGATGGGGTGGCAAATTTAGGCTGGAGAGTTAGACCAAACTTGAGAGTACATCAAAATGTTACTTTTACTAAATAAATATTTTTAGCATTCTGATTATATTTGTCTCCATTGCCAATGACAATACTACCTTTTCCACATTTTATCTATATTCTGAGTTTAAATAAATAGGAACATCAACTAGAAATGGCATTATTGTAGATTATGAAACTAGTAAGAGATGATTGCAGCTAGAAACTACTTTGAAGATCTCCTATTTGATTGGGGACAAATCTGAATCATAAGCAGTAAGTTGAAGATGTATAAAAAACGACACATTTTCTGAATTTTGCTTCTTTGGGGGGTGAAGAAACCCAAAGATCCTTGGAGATCTGACTTATTCACAAAGTGCATGTACCTAAACTAAGAAAAGAAAATCCTGTCCTTTTAAAAACAGAATACCAAATACCCTAACAAAGAAAACATGATCACAGGAGAAAAGGACCTTTTAAAAGTGAATCCATTTTGAGAATTCACTTCACTGAAATACTGGATTTTTTTAATTTGAAGATCAGAAATTTGGATTAACCATTTATTTTTCTGCAAATTGTATAACTATAAAGAGGACAATGAAGTCCTTGGCAGAGTCCTTTTCCTTCCTGGAAAAGCAAAGAGGGAAGGCACTTGGTTCCAAAAATGTGTTTCTGGGAGCACAGGAATTGCAGTAAAGCAGAAATGGGTGGTGGGGCTTGAGCCCCAGGGTGACATTCCTGACTCCCGTTGCTGATGTCTTACTGAGGAAGGCGCAGGCAGCAGGCAGCTCTCTTAAAACCAGCCAAGGAAAGGCGTGCTCACTGGCTCTCAACTTCTCTCTCTCTCTCTTATTTTAAACACCACGTGCTGTGCTCTTCACTTCAAGGCAGATCCTTGGACCTAAGCAGATTACTGTGGCTGCATTAAGGACATGGCCAGTTAGCCATGCTTTTCAAGGCAGAGATTTGGCTCCAAATAGGACACTAAGCTTTTCAGCCTTCTGCTTATTTACCTAGTCAGCAGGATGCAGTGTATCTGGGTGCTTGGTGGACTCCTGGGGAATCAGGGAAAAACAAAAGCAGGAGTGGCAGCCGCTGCAAACGTGGGAGTCAGTGCCATTAAAGGAAGCGGTTGCTAATAAAGGCCTGTGAGACCTAGGTTTCCTTGGTTTCCATGACAGTTATTAGGTACCATAGAAATTGACTTGTCTCCCACAATGCTCTCAGGGGAGGGGGCTCCAGGGACAGAGCGGGGCAGCTCTGACTTGCAGTAATCCATCCTTGGAGATGCAACACTCCCTAGATTACTTACTCTTTCTTGCATTTCTTTGAGATCCCTTTCCCTCTGTTTGATGTTTTGGCCAGAGCCCCTGGCTTCCGCTGCACAGTGTCTCCAATGCTATTTTTCCCCTTTTTGTTTAGAACTGAGCTCGGCAAGGCAAGGATATGAACAGTTGGGCAGGTGGGCTCCTCAGGGCGAGCGAAGAGCTAAGGCCTGGGGTCAGGGCCTGGCCCCCCGCAGCCCTGCCAGCATGCCCCTGCACCAGACATCCGTGATCCCTGCTCGGGAGACAGCCAGCAATGGGAGGAGTTCCATGGGCAGAAGCAAAGAGAAGAACAAGGAAGGCGAGGTAAGAGGAGGTTTGATAAACTAGGGCAGCAGCGCCGACTGCAGTCAGTGCTACTTCTTGTGCCCCAGAGGGGCTGCCAAGGTTGAGGGGCCCTGGACCACAGCTCTCTGTGGATTAGGGGCCATTGAGAGAGAGGTGTTGGTAACTAATGGCAACACAGTCAGTGTAACCTCTGCTTTTTGAATGAGGGAACCAAATCCACTTGCTGCTTGAATTCAGAGGCAAACTTCTGCCCCTCTGTCTAAAGATGCTAGAGTCACTTTGCACTCTGATGGCTCCAGGACTCAGCCGGCTGCCCTGGATGGTGGTGACATGGCTGTCATCCGTGTGCAGGCAGGAGGGCTACTGATGGCTCCTAATGTTGCTCACTGCCCATTAAGCATGAATGTTTGCAATGAACTTCCCTCACAAAGTGACAGAGAAGTCAGTGCCAAGCCAGCCGTGGCACTGATTGCACAAAGAGCATTAGGAGGCACTCCCCTGCCTCATAGCATCCACTGCTCCCATATTCCTTTTTGGGGAGGCATGGATGGGCTACTTTTGTTTGATGTCTGTTGTGTTTGCACTTTTTTTCTTCATTGGAAAAAAAAGCGTTATCCAAAAGTTACACGAGCTAAAGAAAGGTAATATTCAACTTACTGCCTTTAGGCTTTATTTTGCTGTGAAACTCAGCAGCCACTGTTCTAAGTGAAACTGCTTGAAAGATCACAGGCTGGGAACTTATTTCAAAGCTTTTTAAGGAGATTGATCAGACCTAAGGATACTGGGTAGAGATGTTATAAATGCTGTTGGGTTCCCCTATAAAAGAGGGTCTTGAGACAGAATGCTGGAATCTGGAACACTTTTGTTTCCTCAGCAACTGTTGTCTAGTCCTCATGATTCGTTAGCTTTGTAGAAAGTGACTTTTCACCACCTCCAGTTCTGTGTGTCCATTTTGTTCTCAAGAATGGGTGGTGGGGATGGAGGAGACCGTGAAACCAAACCCAAACCAGCCAAACAGAGCCACACGTTTCAAGGAGAGCCTGAGAGGAAGAGAAAGAGGAACTGCAAGGGAGAAAAAAATGCATGTAGCCTCTTTGGACTTTGTTTGAACTGCTTTTGAAATGCCACTGCAGAGCAAGGAGATGGTGACATGTCTAGAGGTGGTAGGAAAAGTCAGATATGTCTGCCTTGTGTCATGAGAGACACTTTTCTTTTAGTCATTGTCCTGACATAAGTGTGTGGGCTATTTCTGGAGTTTCTGAGAATGGACCATTTCTTCAAAGGGAGAAAATGTATCAGCTTAGTATTAATTGGAAATATTCTCTATGATACATCTCTGTATTTGACTTGCTGATGTGATAATTAGACCATCAAAGAGCCATCTCTTGAGTTTATTGGGGTGGGGTGAGGAGTTGAGGGGGACACTGGTTACTTCTGTAAATGGTGTGGAAATAGTAAAAACAAGATTTATAAAAGGTATACATTACTTAATCATCATCTAGAATCTTTGGATGAATCTAAGATAATTTTGAAAAAAACTTCATATGAGGATAGTAGGTGGAAATTTTGTTTACCATCCAGAAAGATCAGCTTCTGAGCTATATTTGGAGGTGAAAACATGGTTTGAACTCCAGGTTTCCCAACCCCCTTGTTTGGAATTACATCATCACTGGGAATCTTCTGCTGGTCATGTCAGCTTGGCCATGGCTCTGATAAAGCTGGGTGGCTTATGTGACCTTTGAAATAAATCAAACTTGGGTTTTTTTCCTTGTTAGAAGCAATAATGAAATCATTCAACCTCAAATAAAAATAGCCACAATCTTTACCCAGATATTGATATTAAGCCACATCTTCCGAAATACTTCCAAGTCTTTGAGAAAAGTATCCATTTATGAACAACCGTGTTTCCTTCATGGGCAAACATTTATTATATCACATGTGAGTCAGTGTACATTCTTAAAGGAAAAAATGGTTAATTATGAAGAAAAAAAAAAAACCTCCCAGGTTACATATTATTTTTAAAAAGAGACATAGTTCTGAGCATCAGAAATGGAAGCACATTTGAGGTTCATATACAGTCTTGGTTTTCTATGGGATGGAGTTGAAAGTTTCTCTTTAAGAATATATTTGAAGGAGTTCCCATCGTGGCTCAGCAGTTAACAAACGCATCTAGTATCCATGAGGACGGGTGTTCCATCCCTGGCCCCATTCAGTGGGTTAAGGATCCAGCATTGCTGTAAGCTGTGGTGAAGGTCGAAGATCTGGCTTGGATCTAGTTGTTGTGGCTGTGGCATAGGCAGGCAGCTACGCCTCTGATTCGATACCTAGCCTGGGAACCTCCATATGCCACTGGTGCAGCCTAAAAAGACAGAAATAAAAGAATATATTTGAAACATATTGTTAAATCTTTTGGGCCATTACATTGTTTGTTCTGATAGACAAAATAAATAGTCCAGACAAACTGTGAATGAATGTCATTTAAGGTGGATAAATTAAACAGCATACCTTGTGTGTGGGAAGCAAAGGGAATCTATTTAGGGCAATGATTTCTGTAATTCCAAGTGCTGAACCTCTCTAAAGAAATTTACCTTCCTTTACCATACACTGAACACATAGAGACACTTCCTGATTGTTGAACAAATGAGACACACCCTCCTTTGAGGTTTCCTTAATGTATTTTGCTTGTCTTAAAGTTATCCAAATAATACATGTGCCCAGGGGTCAAATGATCTAATTTCAGAATTAAAACTTGGCGAATTTAAGTGTGGGTCAATTTAATTTGTTCTATTAGAAATTTAGAGTCTTTCCAATACACTAATCTATTAACTTTATGTCTAGTTTTTTTTGTTGTTGTTGGCTTTAAGGCATATAGAGGAAAATGCGGAAATTGTTTCTTAGATATTATTACACTCCAGAAGATTTAAGCTGTAAAAAGTAATAAACCTGTGAGTTCCCATCATGGCTCAGTGGAAAGGAGTCTTACTAGCATCTCTGAGGATCCAGGTTCAATCCCTGGCCTTGCTCAGTGGGTTAAGGATCCCCTACTGTGGCTGTGGTGTAGGCTTGAAGCTACAGCTCTGATTTGATCCCTAGGCTGGAAACCTCCATATGCTGCAGCTGAGGCCCTACAAAAAGACGAAAGACAAAGTAATAATAATAATAATAAATCTAACCCCAAACTTCAGAATGAACACACATTTTGAAATATTTTGTGTGGCAGAACATTATAATCATTTATTTATTTAGTCAATAACCCTGAAAGTGCAAAATGCAAGATAACACACCCCTCTAGTTTGGACATAGTTGGGATTGGCATGCAGGGTAAGGAGGCATATTCATCTCCCAGAGGCATAACTCTGGGCCCTTGGGCAGCTGGAGGGCAGTGTGCCTCCAGCTTGCAATCCAGATACAACATTATATCAGCGCAGCCAGAGTGGATCAATCTCTTATGAAGCAAATAGACTAAACAAATTCATAGAAGATTTATCCACAATGCAGTTGGTCAAATGTATTCACTTAAATCTGGAGATGTTAGGAAAAAAATGATGGAACACTTGATTGCAAGCTCCAGAAAAGTTTTGAAAAGGAAATTATCAATCCGACTTTCCTTCATTACCATGGCATTAAGGAGGGAAATCTCGGGTTTGGGTGGGGCTAGTTCATTTACACCCAGGGAAAGCCAGGTGTTGAGAAGGCTACAGGAAGCACCCTCCACCCAGGTCCATAGGTCCAAATCGCTCCTGAGGATAGGGGCTGACCCATTTAGCCATTCCCCACCACCACCGCCCTTTTTTTTTTTACCCAAGCACTGCAGTGACAAGGCCAGGTCCTTAAACTACTGCACCACAAGGGAACTCATAGTTTAGCTTCTTTAAATCTCATTTGTGTGCTTTTCTTGTGAGCCAGTTTTCCATTAATCCATGTTTTCCTTCTTTTGTACATACGTTATTAGCATCACTTTTAGGCTGCCGTTAATTCACTTTAGGAGTTTATCTCTTACCAGGGCAATCAGATTCTTAGACTTCAGGGGTGATTTAATTTCATTTTCTGCAACTGGAAATTATAATTATTGTACAGGTTCCAGTATTTAGTTAACGTATAGCGCCTCTTCCTTATAATTCTCCGGAATTTATGAGCAAAGATTCCTAGGACTTGACGGGCTGCCTTTCAGATGCAGAGATAAAGCAGGGAGCATGCGCAGTGTGCTGTGCCCCACCACGATCCGCACACCCCATCTTCCATCTTAGGCAGATGGTGGAGCTGCATCAGACTGGAACACTTCCCTTCCAACCTTCTGTCATTCTCAAACCGACCGGGCCTGGAAATCATGCTTGCGAAAGGTTTGGAGTGGGGGGAAACAAAAACAAGTAAACCTTTGTTTATATGTACATTTTCCTCCACTACTTTCACAATTTTATATTTGTCTACTTCTGTTTTCCTTGTTTCCCCCTAAAAGAGGCATTAAATTCCTTTTTCCTGGGAGAAGCCTTTCCAGATCTTCAACTTGTCTGTCCGGTGGTAGCCTCTGGGACAGCTTTCCTCACTGGGAATAGCTGCTGAGTTCTTACTTGGCAATTCCTTCATGGACTTCAGGGAACAGAAGAAAATAGGGCTTTTTGAACAGTCTTCATTTTGAAAAAGTGGATATATTATAGATTTCTTACACCTATTTTTAGTAGAAAATCAGGAAAGTTAAATAACATATTTAATCTCAGGGCCAGAGCCTAATTTGAGATTAGCCATCTAAATTTAATTCTAGGTGTGTTTTTTTACAATTCAGGTACCACAACCTTTTCCCATTGCTTAATGAATATGTGTGGATCAGGAGTTCCTTGGTGGCTCAGGGGGTTAAGGATCCAGTGTTGTCACTGCCGTGGCTCGGATTTGATCTCTGGCTCTGGAAACTTCATTGTGCCACAGACACAGCCAAACAGAAATGTGTGGATAAAAGGATTCCAGAATCAGAAACCCTTAAAAAGGCTTTGTCTTAATTCCACAACTGAAACCAATAGAGAATGCATAATTTGACCACATCATACAGGTAGTTAGTGGTAAAGTTGGGGCAAAAACATGGGCCTTCTGTCTGTAAGTCTATTTGTCATTTCTTTATTACTGTATTTAGTGAATTTTCTTTCAAGGCATAAAATTGCAATCCCCAACTTAAAGAATTTGTGTCACCCCAAAGCCGTTAACCTCTGAGTGTGTGTGAGGGTGTTGGGTTCCTTATGGGAGCTTAGGCTAGGTGCCCACGACTCCTGGGTTAGATGGATTGTAAAATGGGTCTGATGTTACAGTGTAACTAGAATCCATTTCATCTCAATTTAGGAAATAAGGTATAAATAAAGACTACTGGGCAAAATTGTTTGGTAGGGAGGATGCCAGAGTGAGACTGAGTAGATGTGCTGGAGTCCTGACTTCACCAAAGCCGTTTAACCTTGAATGACTTACTGCACCTTGCACACTTATCCCCTGGAGAGAAAAAAAAAATATGTTTACTGGTAAATGTAGAAGGTTGACTGGCTCTCACTTTAAAATAAGAGCACTTTAGTTTCTTCTGTTGCTCCTTGAGCATAACCGTGTGGCCGTGTTTCACTATGGGCATCCAGAAACATGAAGGTCCCCAAAGGCATGTTGGGCTCAGGTGGGAGCCACCTTGGAGACACATTTGCCTGCTGTCCGTCATCCATCCTGCTGTCTAGTAACAGTGCACAGAGAGCCAGGCCTGCTCATGCTCAGCCACATGGCCTCAGGAGGGCCTTGATGGGTGTAAACCAGTCTGTGAGTCATAACTCTGTCATGGGAATGGGTCCAAGAGGCCAGAAACATGACTCCATCAGAACCTCACTTGGGGCCTTTGGTTAAGTTTTGGGGAAGAGAAGCCTAATTGTTTCTGAAACCTCTGCAATAGACTCCTCTCTGCTTCTGAGTATTTTGCATGAGGACCTGAGGCCTGTGACTATATTTTGTGAGGGAGAAGGTTGGTGCTTCAAGGAGACCAGAGATGCTGCAGTTGCTGGAGGTGGGAAACAGGCAGGACAGAAGAAGAAGAAAAAAGAACATAGCTTCTATGTGATATTGGTTTTGAGCCACTGGGTTAATCCTTGCCTGAAACCAACCCTTGTTCAAAACCAAACAGCTATCCAATGAAATGGTTCAATACACATTCTTTATGGTTTAAGCCATTTTCTTGTTGGGGTGCTGCATTGCTCACAACATGGCAGGGTCCTAAATGATGCTTTGCCAAAGTGTAAGTACGATGGTGTCCCATGTTGTTACCCGTGCAGCCACTGACATCTGAGATTAGAACGAGTTGGGATCCAGGTAAAGCTGTTGCACATGTGACTTTATGAATAGCCTCTGCTCCCACACCCAGGATACTCTGTATTCACCAAGTGAGGTACATTTTCAGCAGGTGTGAGCCTGACACTGCAGGGAGAACACCAGGGGGTAGGAAGACTAATTCTCCTCTCATTTCACCAGAGGAGTACTTTCCAAGGCCTCCCCTGAGTCTAAATTGAGTATTAGGGTCCCATGCGCTCACAGTGAATTCCGCTGAGTATGCTAATGGTATGGAAATACTTTTTGATAATAGAAACCAGGAAATTTCCATGTTTTTATTTGCTTTCAGCAATACAATTAGCATAATTCACATTAATTTTTCTTGTTGAAAACAGATGTTGTGGGTAATTGCACTAATAAGTAAGACTGAACAGAACATTTTATTGACTAATAAATGAACATAGAAATTGCTGCCACACCCTGGTCAGTGTTGTTTTGAATGGTGGGTTCAGTGAGGCAGGTAGAATGTGAAAACTTGTCCCTGGTGGGGATGTTTTAAATGATCGTGAATTTGTGGCTGATTCAATGAGACCATGTGATCATTGTGTTTGACAGACTGTGGACCAAACAACTTGACATGGAAGAGTCTAGGGCCATGTAAGGGGCAGACATAGGTACCTGTGTTCTTTAATCAGGATTTTTAGGAATTGCTGATCAGCTAGCCTTTAACTCGGTTCTTTGCAGCATACAGGAAGCACTGGAGATGTCCCTCGTGGTGAGGTCCCGCTGAAGAGGGGGGTGGAAGGGCGAGGATTGCTTCCCCGTAGCTCATTCCCTGGAAATCACTGGAACCCCTTGCAGTGACTTTGTAATCTCCAGATGGGGATGAGAAACGGCAGCTATTCAATACTCATTATCTCCCATTCTCTGCAGCCCTGTTAACTATGTCCAATCTCTTGAGTTAGAACATGATGGAAGATAGTATGAGAAAGAGAATGTATATGTGTGTATGACTAGGTCAGTCTATTGTATGGAAGAAATTGAAGAAACATTGTAAGTCAACTGTACTTTAATAAATTTTTTTAAAAAATAATTGGAATAGGTGTGACATGAGGGTTGAGCTGAAAATAAGACTTGGCTCATAGAAGAAGTCAAGGAGGCGCCCTGGGCATGGGGTTCCTGATCATCACCTTGATGAATACATTGGTGCCATCGCCAGTGCCTGGGTGGTGTCTGGACACTGCATGTAGAGAAGACAACGTCAGGGTTCTCTTCCCTAAACCGCTGTCAAAGAAGATGCTTCCTCTGACACAAAGAAGCACTTTGAATTCTTTAGGATTTGTGCTTTGGATGGCAACTTTGGAAAGAAAGTTTCTTAGGGAAAAAAGTCTGGCACTAGAAGCCACCAATAGGCAGTCCTGCAGGGTGCAGCAAAGCCCACATGCAAGGAACCATTTAACAGGCATCTGTGAAGTGGGGCACTGGCTGTTTTCACAAATGGTCACCTTTGTTCACTGGTGGTAATTAGTCCTACTTGTAAACCTACACACCTTGACTCCGAAACAAGCCCCATACAGGGATGTATGGCCCTGAAGGCTCAGTGGCTGAAGGTTGTATGTTTAAATTGTACTGACTTAGATCCATGACAGTTTTACTTTCTACTTTTATTCAAAATTAATTTTCATAAAGTTACAACATAGGACAGAGATATGTTGTACATTTTACAAAGTTTTACAGATTCAAAGTCCAGCGAGATGTTTTGTTTTACTCTGAAGCTACTTTCTCTATGACCATTTGCTCTGAAACTACTACACAGTACATTCAGGTTATGGAGGAAGTGATTTCTGCTTACAGTCAGGCAATTATCAGGGAAAGGATTTGCTCATGACTGTCAGTGTGACTGTCTTATTCTGTCTGGTGTCCAATGAGCACATAATAGATGCATCTTGCTTTCAGATTAGAAGGAACCTCGTGCGTGGTGTGCGACGGCTAATGTGGAGAGGAAAGAGGACCAAGCAGCTTAAAGCACATATCTGCAGGGAGACTAACTGAACTCAGGTCTGAGCTTTAAAAGTTTGTAATTGGGTGACATTGGCAAGGTTACCTGGCATCTCTGTACCTCAGTTTCCTCGTGTGTAAATTAGTGACCAATGTGAGAAGTACTTTATCAAGTTATGAGAACTAAAATTAGTTAAAATTTCTAAGATCCCAAGAAGATTTGTTGGGATAAAGCAAACACCATTGGGTGCTTGATTCATGAGCATGGAAAAGGAATCAACTCTTTATGATTTTCATCAACATATTTTGTGTGTGTGTGTGAATAAAACTCATTAGCTAATACCTTCCATTAATGAGGAAGCGATGAAGACTGCACCTGTGTAGACCGTGTCTGTCTGCCTTAGTTAAGAGAGACCTACCCTTATGGTGTCACTTTCCTGCCTGAATGTCAGTCTCACAGCTGCTGAGTCAAGAATTTGTAGAAAAATCCAGGCTTTTACTCCTGGTCCGCATACATGTTGCCAATTGTTCTTCTGCTGCTTGTTCTCAACATTTCACGAGCTTTTAAATTGGAGTATTGTAAATATCAGTTATTTTGATAATTCTTTTCATTTTTCTCTCAATTTCCTTTTTTTTTCCAGCTCCTTAGTTACTATGTAGAATAGGCCATGTTATGAAAAACTAAAATCACCAGTGATACCGAATGGGAAAGTTTATTGACAGTTTACATGCATAGGATTATCTTATGAATATTTGAGTACTTAGGGAAATGGTAGGATTTTTTGTTTGTTTATTTGTTTCTTTTTTGCTTTTTTGCCATTTCTTGGGCCACTCCCGCGGCACATGGAGGTTCCCAGGCTAGTGGTCGAGTCGGAGTTGTAGCCGCCGGCCTACGCCAGAGCCACAGCAATGCGGGATCCAAGCCGCTTCTGCAACCTACACCACAGCTCACAGCAACGCCGGATACTTAACCCGCTGAGCAAGGCCAGGGATGGAACCTACAACCTCATGGTTCCTAGTCGGATTTGTTAACCACTGAGCCACGACGGAACTCCAGTAAATGGTAGTTTTATTTTCATTTTTCTAGGTCAAAATAACACTCTTCTTAACAAAATAACATGGTGTTGAAAAGCTTTCAAATGGTCTCCACCTGCACGAGGAAAATGTTATTATAATTGCTGAGCCTCTGGCATTTACCTGAGGTGCAATTCTTCATGAATTGTTCTGAAAGGTTTTTTTTTTTTCTTTTGATATTCTTTGGGGTTATCATACTTGTAAAATCAGTGAAATGACTTGGGGAGTGTAAATGCCTGGGAAAAGCTACTACCCTGAGTGTGAAGTGGAAAGACAGATGATGAGATCCCTGGGCACTGTTTTACAAGGACTGGCTGACACAATAGGTGACATTTAATAGGTTGTCACTCTGCCTTTGGGTGACATTAGCAAAGGAGGTGCCTATTTTCTCCCAGATGCCTCAAATTGTGGAAATTCTGGACTTAATAGCCCTGAAAGTAAATAAACAAATATCAGCTCTTAATAGCTGATTAATATTTATATTTTCTGTTATCAGCAAATAACAGCTATTAAAGTTTTCCTCCTCTTTTCCTGAATTTGTCATATCTATCTACATATATGTACATATATGTATAATTTCTGTTGATGTATATATATATATATATGTGTGTGTGTAATTTCTGACATATATGTGTTGTTTTTGGTAATCAGCATTAACAGATAATCTCCCTTCCCAACCTGCTAAAGATAAAGGCAGCTTTTCTCTCATTTTGACATTAATGTTATGTACATATATAATTATATATTTAAGATGTTCATAGTGGTCGTCATCATTACTATAGCTAACAATTATTTATTTATTTATTTATTTGGTCTTTTTGCCATTTCTAGGGCTGCTCCCGTGGCATATGGAGGTTCCCAGGCTAGGGGTCGAATCAGAGCCATAGCCGCTGGCCTACGCCAGAGCCACAGCAACGCGGGATCCAAGCCACATCTTCCACCTACACCACAGCTCATGGCAATGCCAGATCCTTAACCCACTGAGCAAGGCCAGGGATGGAACCCGCAACCTCATGGTTCCTAGTCGGATTCGTTAACCACTGCACCATGACAGGAACTCCCAATTCTTGAACATTTACCACATGTTCAACAGAAATTGTTTACATGCTTTCCATGGTAACTCCTAGCTTTTCTATGACATCATATTCCAGTTACCATTCCTGTCTATGTCCCAAAATGCAGTGATTTCCTGCTGCCATTCCAATTCCCGTGATTTCTGGGGGTCAGGAGGGTGACAGCACACTGTGAGATGCTTTGCTGTGTTTGTCTGTGACACCGAGGCGACTCACATGCTAGAGATGGGGAGTGTCTGGGAGGCCCTTCACTCAGGTGTTGGCGCCGGACTTGGGCCAATTAGAAGACTGGTGCCACCCACTGTGGAACCTACCTGTGACTGTGTCATGAGCCTCTGCGTCCTCAATGCAGGGTGTTTCAGGGTGGCCAGGCTTCTTGCACAGAGACACCGAGTTCTAAGTCCAAAGCAGCATTGCTATTCCTTTTCCAGCCTCAGAGAGTCCCTGGCATCATGGAGGCAGTGGCCTATGAGTCAAAGCAGTTGCTCACATTCCTACCAGACTCAAGGGCAGTGAGTATAGATCCCACCGTGTGATGGAAAGAATGCCCCATAATGTGGGGCTCACAGCTCAGCCATGGCCACAATCATTCACATGCCTCCCTTTGTATCCCAGGAAGTGCAAACTCCAGATATTCCTTTCCACCAAACCCTCTGAAGTCTCACCCCCTTTCCCATCAATGGACAAGTCCCGCATTTTGTCATCTAAACTTTCCAGCTGCAAATGAGGCCTTTTGGGTGCAGTTCTAGGATGGCTGTTTTCAGTGTGACAAGCTCTAGAATACAGAGACACTGTCTGTACCCTACACTCTCAATATGTGATGGTGGAATCCTCCGTAGACACTCCTATTCAAGAAGGAGGAAATAAGAGCTGTGTGGCAGGCCTGGGTCCATATCAGTTCTGAAATCTGGCTACTTGTTGCCAACTCTTTGACCAGGGTTTGTTCCTCCTTTCCAGAAGCAGTTTTCTGAGGCTCTTGTTCTGCTCTCTAGGGCTTGGTTATTCCTTTTTCCTTGTTCTTTTCTTTAAGGTATGGTCTGCCCTTCAAATGAGAAGCCCTCTAAAGCTTGCTTCCTGCTCAATAGAGGTGGCAGGTCCAAGGCCTCTTTTCATTTTGGACTGTCTTTGACCAGTTTCCTTAAGCATTTTTTGTCTTTTGTCTTTCTAAGGCCACACCCTCAGCATACAGAGATTCCCAAGCTAGAGGTCTTATTGAAGCTACAGCTGCTGGTCTACACCACAGTCACAGCAACGCTAGATCTGAGCCACATCTGCAACCTACACCACAGCTCATGGCAATCCCGGATCCTTAACCCACCGATCAAGGCCAGAGATTGAACCTACAACCTCATGGTTCCCAGTCGGATTCATTTCCACTGCACCATGACGGGAACTCCTAATCCTTCTAAGCCCTTACCAAAGAATTTTCATCATCATTTCCTCGAATTCATCTTAACCCAGAGAGGAACCAGGATTTGATATTTGCACTAAGGCATTTTCTAATTTGAGACTCTTCTATTGGGAGAGGCGGGGGATGGGAAAATAGTTTTATTTCCAAACAAAAAGAGCAAGGTCCATGAGTTCCCAAGGTGGTTTTAATGGGATTGGCAGAGTCTTGGGAGTACTGGGATGAAGGTTCGATCCCTGGCCTGGCACAGTGTGTTGGGGGTCCTGAGTTGCTACAGTGCAGCTTAGGTCACAGACAGCTTAGATGTGATCTCTGGCCTGGAAATTCCATATGCCACAGGGCATAAGAAAAAAAATTAAAAAAATAAAGGGCAAGGTCTGGCTTCCTTATAGTTCCTCTAAATTTTGCTTAAAAACTGAGGGTCTCTTTCCTTTTTACCTTATCATCTGCAACCTGTACATCCCTTTGGCTATTTTCTTATTGTGAGATAACAGTATCTTCCTAAATTTCCCATCCTTGACCAAGTCTCCCTGAGGTCTCTCCATCTCTTCAAGAACTATATTAGTAAGGTTTTTCAAAGATCCAATACAAGGTCAAGCTTTCAGTTCTTGAGCCCACTTTTACACTTGATAACTTGTACAGCTTGTTCTAACAGTTCCTGAAGAGGTTAAGTGTGAATTTTGTATTTGCTACCTGTTTTTTGAAAGGATATGATGACCTATTTTAAAACCACACGTAGATAGAAATCATCGCTGCTATTGCTAGATTGGTTAATTTCAGCTGCTAAATTAACTTTACAGACATAATAATGACTAGGATAGTGACTAATTCTGATTATTCCAAAGCGGGGCCTTTAGATTTCTGTACCTAGCTGAGCTGTTAAAACATGCATTTGAGACTTTTTTAGTACAAAAATACCTTGCATATGAATATATGTGATACTTAAAAATAGCATATACTTTTTTATTTTTGAATTGAACAATGTCAAAGGTAAACTGCAAAATCCTCTTGACAGGGTTCTTTCTTTTGGCTAATTCATATTTCACTTTTTTTTTTTTTACTGCTCTGAATGACAATATAAAGGGCATACATACTTTTCAAATATGTAACATTGTATTTGGAAGGCTTGATAATGTTAGATGTTATTTTAGAGATCAGGTCTTCTGACCTTGCCCCTAGACTTTTGAGGATAGTAGCTCTCCAGTCCACTTTTTTTACGGGGTATATTTTTTCTAGCATCCATGGCAAAGACTCTGTTTTAAGTCTTTCCTTGTCCCTTCGAGTGCATGGTCCCACCATTAGATTTAGTTCTTTGGGGTCTTCACTAACAGGGCCAGCCTAACATGATGAACAAGAACTAGCCTACCTATCAATGTATCAGTCACTGTATTACGTTACAAAGTAGTAGAGCTGCTCCCTGGTTCTTCTACAGCCAGTACCTGTGAGCTTTCCTTTAGTTTGGGCCCGTGAAGCTCATTTCCACCCTCAGGGACTGGATTCCCTCTTCCCATCACCTACAGTGCTTTCCCTCCCATCTGTTATGTGTGGCTCTCCCCTTCAGCATGAATATGTCTTAGCCCCGCAGCTCCCTGCTCTGCTCTTGGTCCCACTGCATGGTACTATTTGCTTAGGTTCATATAGATTCCAGCCTGACATGATGTATCCTGTCTACTCCTCCTTTCAAATAAGCTATGGAAGGAAAAGGTACTTTGTTTCTCCCGTGGCTGCAGCCACCTTACCCAGAGCAAGACCAGGGCACTGCAGCCCCACAGTAAACACGTGCTGGAGGGAGAGATTGTGTCAAGAACTCCTCAGGTCATGGGCTCCCTCCAGCCTGTGCCTTCAGGACTTGCCTGAAGTGTTGTGTGTGGCCCCAAGTGTGGCATTTTATGAGATCTATTGACAAACCAAAGTGTCTCAAGAAAGGGACAGCCCAGATAGACAAAGTGGCTCAAAGCCATGTTTCTATAAAATCCATTATAGGAGCATATGTAGGTATGTCTTAGAGATAAACATTAGCATGAAAGTTCCATTTTCACTAAGTATTTGGAGAGTTGAGCTAGGGGAGACTTTAAATATGTTGCAGGTGGCACTGGAATGCATCACTACAATTAAAAGGGCACGGGATATCAGATTCTGATGAGAACTTAGATTAAAAGTAACCAAACCCAGGAGTTCCTGTTATAGTGCAGCAGAAATGAATCCGACTATTATCCATGAGGATGGGGGTTCAATCCCTGGCCTCGCTCAGTGGTTTGGGGATCCGGTGTTGCCATGAACTGTGGTTTAGGTCACAGATGTGGCTTGGATCCTGTGTTGCTATATCTGTGACGTAGACCAGCTGCTGTAGCTCCAATTCTGCCTATAGCCTGGGACCTTCCACCAACCACGGGTTTGGCCCTAAAAAGCAAAAAAAAAAAAAAGTAACCAAACCCAGAGTTTTCATTGTGGCTCAGTGGGTTAAGAATCTGACATAGTCTAGTGAGGATGAGTGTTCGATCCCTGGCCTCACACAGTTGATTAAGGATCTTGTGTTGCTGTGAGCTGTGATGTAGGTCACAGATGGGGCTCGGATCCTACATTACTATGGCTGTGGTCTAGGCTGGCAGCTGTAGCTTCAATTCAATCCCTAGCCTGGGAACCTCCATATAAGTAGAAAAATAAGTTTTAAAAAAATATAAAACCAAACTCTGATTCCATTGAGTAAAAACAAACAAACAAAAAACAACCCAGAGTGTTTATATCAAAATGTGCCTAAAGATGCTTTTGAGGGGCAGACGAAGAGGATCCAGGCTTCCAGGCGCTCACTCTCTGTTCCCTGGACTGTAACTTCCCTCCTCCCCTGAGATAGCATTTCTGAGGCTTTCAGGCACCATCCACAGGGTCACTCACTTGCTTAGCCATTCAACAAAGGTGCAAAGATGCAATGTCTGCTAAGCACCTGCTAGAAGAGGAGGCATCCTGCACAGATGAATTCTTGGCCCTCTTAGAGTTCACATCCCATCATGTGGGGGAGAGGGATTCCATAGGTATGATTACAGGTGTCAGAGCTAGTCCTAGAGGGAAGTCGAATTTTCTCACTATAGGTAAGAATGTATAAATATCAAGAACCAGCTATTTCACCCTGTCAAGAAAATGGCAGATTCACTGGAAAGAAGGGCTTATGAGCCCCTGAGGTGTTCAACAGGCAGGGTCTGGATTTGGAGGGAATAGTCTAGAGGAGATCCAACTGTCAGGTGGGAAGGCAGTCAGGTTCCTTTTCCTTCAGAGTCTTCTTTGCTGTGTTTTTCTTTGTTTGTTTTCTTTTTTTGGCTGCTGAAAGGCACATGGGGTTCCTGGGCCAGGGATCAGAACTGAGCTACAGTTGTGACCTACACCACAGCTGTAGCAACACTAAATCCTTTAACCCACTGTACTAGGCTGGGGATCAAACCTGTGTCATGGTGCTGCAGAGACGCCACTGATCCCTGTTGTGGCACAATAGGGAATCAGGTAGTGGCCCTGAAGGCATTAATGGGTGTATTTCCTGGGTGGCCAGGATCCTCCAGCACCATGGGAGAACAGAATGGTTAGCGACTCTTCATCCTGGAGCTGGATGCAGCCCTGGAGCACAGCACTTCCCTGCTACTTGTCATTATTCTCAAGACAGCGAAACAGGCTCGCAGCTTACTATAACTTTTCAAGCTAGTAGGCTTGCTCCAAAGAATTATTTTTAAAACACCTACTGTGTGCCTAACACCTTGAAGACAGAGGTGAAGGGGACTTGGAAAGGTGCCCTGCCCTGAGGGTGGTGATGTCATTGTGTTGGAGGCCTGGTCTCTCTGGCCTTTGAAATGAATGAGACTCACTGGGCTCTGTCTGACCTATCACTCCCTGTCCCCCCACCCCCACACCAGACCATCACTCCGCTGAACTGAGTTCATGAAAATTCTGTGTCTTTGACCACCAAGTCCCATTTATTGAAACAGTGGCTGCACATTTCAGATAATTTCAAGACTGTGTTGCCATTCTCCTTAACTCTTCCCGAGAACATGAACACGCGTTATGAGCTGATTACTTTCAAGGCATCAAAAGGCCTCCTTTGCTCTCCCACTTCATTTTCCACCCGTGTCTTCGTCCACTTGCCAAATGATAAATGCATTGATGAATAAGCTACATGGCATCAAGTGTAAGAGAAATTGGTCGATGGAAACATGTTGCATGTAGCCTGTATTTATGTTTCATGTCGTTTGTTTTGATCTGTCCCCAACCAGATGGATTCCAACATATGCCACTTTTATCACTAAAGATAAATAATGGGAAGATGAACTTCCAGTCTGAGGAAAATCATTTTCCTTTTTCCATGAAGTCTAATTTAGGTTTCTGTAAAAGGAGACTGTTAAAATAAATATTCCTGTTATCCTGTCACATAGCAGCTTTATTGTTGAGAATCAGTTCCCCAAGAAGCATTATTTCTTCCCTGAAATCTACCGCCACACTGACAAATCTCTTGGAACACCGTTTCCAGCATTTTTATTCCAGCACAGAATTTGCTTTAACTTGTGGAAAAGGCCACAAGAAACAGACTGAACTTCACAATCTCACTCTCACATCCTCTTCCTCAACAGGGTGCTCTTGCAGGTGGAACTGGATCCAAGGCAGGAACATGCAAACTTGGGTGACTGGCTGTGCCTGTGAAGGGGGATGCAATCCACTTTCCTTGTTTCCCTGGTGGTATGAAGGCTCCAGCCCTTCCTCAGAATCCCTCCTTTCTTGTCACAGCCCTAGGAGAAGCAGGGAAGCAGGGCAGCTCGAAGGAGACCACTTGCCCAAGCTGCCCTCTGGGTCTCTGCTGAGTGAATCCCAGCTCTGGCTCACACGTGGCTGCAAGGCCCAGCTGCTTCCCCTTGGTGGGCTGGACCCCCAGCATGTTTCCAACCTCAGACCCTTGCAGACCCTACCTTGCCCCATTGCCATCTTCCTGCCTGCTGTGCAGAGCTCAGGAGGAATTAAGCTCAGCCCTCCTAATTAAGGCACCATGGCCAGATGCCATGGATTTGGGTAAACAATTCCTGCGCCAAGAAGTCTACTTTTTATTTTGTTGCATTTTCTTTTCTGGGGCTGATTTCACTTCAGAGCTGTTTGTTGGCTGAGGGGCAGATGGAAGAGGAGTGGTGCTGAGTGAGAGTGGAAATGATTGCCAAGTATTAGGATTTGGGTGTTTGCCTTGACAATCCTAGGCTTATCTTAAGTACAAATAATGCAGCATGCCCAACTGGGAAGGGACTGTCGGAAAGCAGAAAGCCTGTACTCAGTGCTGGCCATAGAATAAGAGCTGAATGCTGGCAATATGGAATGCTATTTTTGATTAATGCTCTTTATATGTGTTAAATGCTATATATATTATTTAATAACAGTAATACATGGTCAGTGATTGACATTTTTCTGTATTTTAGAGAAAAACACAATACATTATGGTAATCATTGTCTTTGCAACAAGTAGTGAAACATTTCCAAGGTAGAAATTTAAATTTTCCTTTCACTTTATCTATTTTTGCTTGTTTTCATAATAGGATTGTTTTTAAATGAGCATTAAAGTACCTTCCAAAAACCCAAACCAGACTTTCACTTTTCCTGTGTATGGAAGGCTATAAGATGATCCAAGAAGCATATAAGAGGCTATTTGCAAATAAAGGATTCTCATGGAGATGGATACAAGGAGTCTTGAATTTGATGCTCTGGCCAGGGGAATAATTGCAGCAAATGAATAATGACAGCAGCGAATGCCACCAGGATGGAAGATATTTCCAACCATGTGGGGGAAGAGGGCCTTATGAATACTAATGGATAACCCGTCAGGTAGAAACTTGCTCCAGGACCTTTCAAGGAATGTCCACTGTGGTGGTTAATTATATGTGTTTTTGAATGAGAGTAACATTTAAATTGGTAAGCAGATCACTTGTCATAATGTAGGTGGGCCTCACCCAATCAGTCGAAGGTCTGAATGGACAGAAAAGACCGTATTTCTCTAGCAAGAGGAAATTCTCCAGTAGACTGCCTTCGACCTTGCCTAAAATCTCTATGCTCCTGGGTCTCTGCCTGTTGGCCCACCCTGCAGACTTGGGGCTTCCCAGCTTCCATAATTACATGTGTCAATTCCTTGTAAAGAATCTCTTTATGCATAGTATATACATATTATATGTGTATAGTATATTATCTATTATTGGTTCTGCCTCTCTGGAGAATCCTGACTCAGCAACTACCAGCAGCCTTTGACTTTCCTCTTTGCTGCACTAGCTGGAGGAAGGCATGGGGCCCAGGACACGCACTGGATGATGGGGTAGAAAGTGAGAGGGCAGAACAGACATCCATTGGCATCTGTGGATTAAAGCACTGCTCAGGTAATGTTTTGATTGTGCTAGCTATGCAAGCCGCCAGAATGATTTACTTGTCTTAAAACATGTCTTCAAAGTTGAAAATAAATGGGCCAGGAGGAGAGTGGTACCCAGTGAGGTCTATATTGATATCTGATCACTTATTTCCCCTCCTTCTTACTGCTCTCTGCTCTTGACTCATCTCCATCAAGGGCTGTGATTGCCTCTATCAACAGGTTTGCTCTGACTGCTGAGAACTTGGTCTCCTGATCACTGCCTGTATAGAGAGCCACTCTGGGATTCCCCTGCCTCTACTCTGGATGCTCTTTTCCTCTTATTTTTTGTTCTTCCAACTAAACAGAAACTCAGCTGTAAAACATTTTTCCATTCCAGAGAATCAGGAGAATCACCTCCTTCTTGCTGTCAGAGCGTGTTTTTGCATGTCAGCTTTCAGCAGACTTTGCTGATGGAACAGGCAAACCTGCCTTGGAAGCCTAGCTGTGCCGTGATAACTGTGATAGAAGGCATTTCCTCACTAAAGCCCATTTCCTCCTCCTGAAAATTGTGAAAATAGTAGAGCTGTTAGGAAAATTAAATGTTTTAATACATGAAAGTATTTAGCACAGTGCTTGGCATTAAAAAAGAACTCTACAATATTAGCCTTAATTCACTTATCTATTGATGCTTTAAGAAATAACTACTGAGCACCTGTTATGTATTGGGCATTATTAATCATTGTCACCCTTATAATTACTGAGTTCACATCCTCTCTCTCTTTTTTTTTTGGCCACTCTGAGACCTGTGAAGTTCCCAGGCCAGGGGATCAGATCTGAGCCACAGTTGCAGCAGTGCCGGATCCCTTAACCCACTTCTCTGGGTGGGGAATCGAACTTGTGTCCTGCAGCTGCAGAGATGTTGCTGATCCCATTTCGCCACAGCGGGAACTTCAGATTTTTTTGTGGGTTTTGTTTGTTTGTTTGTTTGTTTGTTTTTGTATTTTTAGGACTGCACCCATGGCATATGGAGGGTCCCAGGCTAGGGGTCGAATTGGAGCTGTAGCCGCTGGCCTACACCACAGCTACAGCAATCCCAGATCAAAGCTGTGTCTGTGACCTATACCATAGCTCATGGCAACACTGGATCCTTAACCCATTGAACGAGGCCAGGGATCAAACCTGCGTCCTCATGGATGCTAGTCAGATTCATTTCCCCTGAGCCAGGATGGGAACTCCCACATTCATTTTTAAATGCAGAAATTCTCAACCAATGAATGCTACATAGATGTTCATTCTGTTTATCAATATGAGAGTGGTTCTGGTCATTAGGCTTAACCACTAGGGAATTCTATGCTCAGGTTCCTTCCATTTATTAGGTAAAAATATGCAGCCTATAGCGATGGTAAACATGCTTTATACCCAAATGCTATTTTCCTAAATGGTTTAGAATTTAAATAGCCTAATTACAATAAAATAATATCTTCTTTGTATGCAAAATAACTATGTTTATAAAGACAATACATTATGAAATTACATTGGAAACACCAGTTTATAAATGGTATGATTGTGTATTTTTGCCTTAGTGTAATATAGCAGATTTTAGTATCATTAGATATAAATTTTAACCTTTGAAATATTAATCATCTCAACTCTTTGAAAGAAAATCAGTATAACATTGTGAAAACTACATAGATAACATTAGCTTCAGATGCCAAATATACTTAAATTTCATAGATTTTATGTTACGGTATCTAACATTTCTCAACCTCGAATATAAATTACACTGAAAATTGTGAGAAATACAAATGACAAGAAAAAGCTAAAAAAAAAAAAATACAAATGGCAGTATGTCCTTTTCTAAATGGAGATAATGCATTCATTCCTAGTATCAAATACAGGACCTATTAGATGCATGGACCATGATCTGTTATATTCACAACTTTCCTATAACTTGTTCAGTTACTTATTTAAAAAAATGAGCAACAAAGCAGACCTGTTGTTCTGTGCCCTGAGTATGTGGTTTTTCAGATGCCTAAACCCGTCCACTTGGGGATAACTGGTGTCCATCAACTCGATTTAACTGTACAGTGTTACAATCTTTTCAGGTTAATGGTGCAGATTTTATCAATTTGGAGCTATTTTAGAGGTGAAGCTAACAACTGTTCTGGTGAAAATGTCATCTAGGTAGTAGTAGAGCCAGGAAAAAGGACAGATCTAGGTTCTTGGGCTGCCATCTGGAACACTTTGAGAGTTTTCTCTTTTTTTTCCTTGAGAGAGAGCATTGAAGCCTTATTGCACAGAGCCCCGGCTCTGGGACCAGACCATTTCAGCTCAGCTCTCTCAACACACTCCCTTGTGGCTCAGTTTCCTCATCTGTGAAATGAGGATGAGGAAATAACAGTCCCCAACACAGGGAAATGAGAGGAATCAGGGTCGATGCTGTAAACTACTTAGAACAGCCCACATTTAGCCCATTGGTGAGCCTGCGCCGTAACATCTCATGCTAACAAGGGAGATCTTTCCATGTCCAAATCTCCAGTGAAAACAAAATCTTATCCTTCCTGCGTTTCTTCCACTAGCCTGCATGCTGTGCCCTGTTCCTCATTCTCCCGGTTCCAGCTAACATAGGCACTTATAAATGCCTGATTTGCCTATATTTTTTGAATCACTTGAATATCAAATATTGGTGTTTCATCCCTTTCCTCTTCACAGACATAATTCTTCAACTTTCATAGAAGCCTTGCCATGCAGCATGCCAGCAATGCTATCTATCCATTATTTACCTCAGAGATTGGATTTGTATTTAATTTACGTATAACATTTGGGCACTGGCTCTATACCTGGGGCATGTGCTGTTGGGCAGTGCTGGCACAGGACTGTATACCTGGGCCATTTCAACCAGGATGAGCCCAAATCTGATCATTTGATGCAGCATTTCTGAATCAGAAGTGGAAGGCAGTGGGAAACCGGGCAGGTGGAAGGGAGGCACTGCCACAAGGGACTTAGCAAGGAGGCACTGCCCTTGGAGAGGGCAACAGAGCAGAGGAAGCACAAAACAGCGTGCCCCCAGGGGAAAGACTGACAAGAACAGTAGACAAGCTTATTTCCCCCTGATTTATAACTTTGGGGGTCCAACAGTCCTAAAAAAGAGGGTCCAGAGATGATCTTACCCTGGAGGTTCTCAAAATGTGGTCCTGGAACTGCAGAGTCAGTGTCACTTGGGAACTTGTTGGAGATGCAAATTCTTGGGTCATGCTTGGGGCCCTGAGTGTCAGAAATGCTGGCATGGAGTCCCAGAGCCTGGTTGTCACAAGCTTCTGGGTGAAGCCTTTGCTATAACCTACCACATTGTGTAGACAGCCGCTCAAATTCAGTGCTTATTAAGTTAAAGGGAATGAAACTTGATTTTCAGGATACCATTGTGATTGCTCATAACTGCTGCAGATGGAGGTCGCGTGTTCCCTGAGTGACCTAAAGATAAAGAAGCAGTTATTTTCTGCTCTTTAAAGTAGATGCAGGTAGACGGCTAACAATGCAGAGCTGTATTCACTTAGCATCACCTGATTACTTGTGGTACTAAATACCATAAATATCCAGAGAAGTTGGTGCCCCTTGGCTGGTGGTGGGGACAGTCTCAGGACATGGAAATAGGGGAGGTGGGTCATTGTGTTCTAGCTCCGGCCTCCTGATAATTTACCTCTGAGTTAACACCCCAAGCTTAGTGGCTGAAAGCAGCCATGTATTGTTCTCTCTCATCCTCATTCTGGGTCTGTTGGGCTCAGCTGGGAGCTTCCTGCCTGAGGTCCAGATAGTGCAGTCTGATTGCAGCTGGGCTGAGTTCTCCATAAGACTAGGGGGGCTGAATGAAGCAACCTCGTCTTTACTTCCAGATGGTGGCCTCTTCCCTCTGCCCTCAGGGTCTCAGCGTCCAGGGTATCTTCCTATGACCTGGGCTTCTCAGAGCATCCTGGCCTCCAAGGTCAAAGCAGCCATAGGTCAAGTCCCCATTCAAGGGAGTGGAGTAGAGATAGTTGGAGGATTATCTCTTGGAGACTAATGACCACAGATCACCAACAACCTCTGAGAAATGTGGACTGTGACTGAGGTGGCCTCTGGAGTATTCTTGAATAAACCCTTCACCTTTCTATGATCTACAAACCTGCCTCTATACCTTGTGATTTACCAAGGGAACGATAAAATGTCATCCATTTTATTCCCATGGAGTTTGGTCTTCTTTTTTAAATTTTTTTTTAGTTGATTTACAGTGTTGTGCCATTTTCTGCTGTACAGCATAATGACCCAGTCATACATATATATACATTCTTTTTCTCATATTCTCTTCCATCATGTTCTATCCCAAGAGACTGGATATAAGTTCCCTGTGCTCTACAGTAGGACCTCATTGCTTATCTATTCTAAATGTAATAGTTTGCATCTACCAACTCTAAACTCACCTTCCATCCCATTCCTTCCCCTCTTCTCTTGACAACCAGCAGTCTATTCGCTATGTGAGTCTGAGTTTGGTTTTCAATTTGTTACTAGAATGGACTGTTGCAGTAAAAGAACAAAGACATTTCTCTTCAGGTTATAAAACTACCAGCAACCTCCTAGGAAAATATATCTATATGTTGATAAAGCGTCTTGGCTTTAATTTCATCTCTAGAATCAGACTACACTAAATCCTAGGCTATATCACTGCCTCAAAGTGATTAATTTATAACCAGTCCATGTGTGTATGCACATTTCTTAAGGTCAATAGTAGCTTACAAGTTAACTTTAGTGGTTTTAGGAGAATCTTTTATCCCATTACAATTAATAGTCCTCAAAAGAATGATGGTTCTCTTCTGACTCAAGTGTTTTGAAATATAAGGTCTGTGGAGAGAGGTAATGGTCTTATGGGAAATCTTGAGGAGTGAAAATAAATGCAGGTTTTTCTTATAACTTTTTGAATACACAGCCTCTGTGGCTCAGAGTGTCTCATATGATCAAGGCAGATACCGTATCCTGTGTGAAAGTCATTGAAGCCTCACCAGAGAAGAAAAATAAAAATTAAAGCTCCAAATAATTAAAACTTCTTTAAAAATTGCTTTTTTTAGAAGATTTTAATTTATACTCAAATTGTTACAAGACTGTTCCTCATCAGAATGCTACAACTGTCTTCCTTCATATATCTTATGGTATTTAAGGTTTTACAGTTAAGGAGAATTACAGTGTTTACATTTTATGTATTCATTTCTTTTTATTTTTTATACTATTCATATTTGAGTGCCTAAACAACATTTTCCCCTATAGTTATAGTACATGATGTATCTATATAAATAATCTATCTGTCTGTCTATCAATCTATCTATATTGAACTACCTACTATTCAAAATTATGTCCCAATCATAGAATATTTTTTAATCATTCTCTACATCAGTTAACTGGGAGCTGAGGACCTGTGAATTCCCACAGAAGGTCTTCCACCCAGCCACCTTCACCTTGAAACCATCCAGCCATCCTGGAGCACTTCATATAAGTTGCCCCCCCCGATTCATCTTATTGTGGGACCTAGCACAGGCTTGCCAAAATAAACAGGCACAATAAGTATTTGGTGAACAAATGGAAACCTCTGCCTTCTTAACTGAATGGAAAACTTGCCTGGTCAGATTGCATCTGAGTTTCTAAGATCACTTGGACTAAGGATGAGTCTATCAGTTTTTAAATTACAGCTTATCCTAGTTGAAAGCTTCGCAAAGCCTAAGTGATTGGCTTTTTTGGGCAAAAAATAATTTAAAAAAAAAACTTGTTTTTTGGCTGCACTCATAGCAGACCCTTAACCCACTGAGCCACCAGGGAACTCCTAGAAAAACTTTTTTAGAAATGAAGTTTAACATAGATACCAACAAGTTATATTTGGTACTTTTAAAACATTCTATTTTTACAGGTCAGTTCAAGTCACATTTTAAACATTTTAACAGATAAGCATTTCTTAATTTCAAGCCAAAAAGGAATGTTACTGTTTCGCCCCCCAAAAAACTAGGTCATTAGAGTAAAATCCATGGGACAAATGAAAATCATTCAAGCATCGTGAAACGATGAGTGAAGTTCTCCTCTGAGAAATGATAGTATGTTTTCTAGTTGCATCCTGTCATCAGGGAGTCCCAAGTGTACTAATGAAAATTAGCACAAATACTCTCAGTGCATTAGGACGTTTCACCTCAGTATGTATTTTTAAGCACAGTATTTAAGAGAAATATTTTTTAATCTTATTTTTTAACTTTGGTGGAAAGGAGTCAAAGAGAAGTTACATAAGATATTAGATCCAAGAATCGCAAAGACATTTGCCAAGAAAGCGATTAATAAGAAAGCCTCCCCACTGGACCAGGCCAGCTGAATGTTCCTTTGATCTTTAACGCTGCTTCAGCTGATGGCAAACTATGACACTGTGACTGAAGGTGAGATCTGGCGGTGAAGTAGATGAGATCTACTTACAGGTAGAGGTGGATGTAAGGATATCAATAGCCCAAAATAACTTAATTCTTTGGCCTGAGCAGCTCAATGACAAGTAAAAGCCATTTCCTTAATTGGAATAATGGAAAAAAAGCAGGTTACTGTATATAGGAAAGCAATGTTGTAGTTTGTGTGTAGAAGAAGCTAACACTGGATCTGGCACATGTTTCAGGACTCAGTCAATTCGATATCTTCTTTCCCTCCTTCATAACTTTTTCTTTTAAAAAGAAAAGGAAATGGAGTTCCCTGGTGGGCTAGCAGGTTAAAGATCTGGCATTGTCAGTGCTATGGCACAAGTTTGAACCCTGGCCCAGGAACTTTTCATGCTGCAGGTGTGGCAAGAAAGAAAGAGAGAGAGCTGAGGAGGGAGAGGGATGGAGGGGAGGAAATAAAGAGAGGAAGAGAGAAAGAAAGGAAAGAAGGGAGGGAGGGAGGGAGAAAGGAAGAAAAGAAGGAAAGAAGGAACAAAGGAAGGAATGGGCAAAATAGAGTCAAGTTGTAACTTGACAGCAAAGCAGAGCATTCTGGCCAGGAATTTTTATATGTTCAAAGCAAATTTGAAATCAGTAGATAGTATGGTTTCCTGGGCAAAATGCTGCCATCCCCTGGATTTTATACCAACCAGTTTGGTTTTGGCTCCATGAACTGAAATAAAAGAAACCCTAAAACCATTGCTAAGATTAATTTCCCATTATAGTCACTACACAGGCACATAGAATTTCAGAAAATAATTTGTCACATTACATTGTTGACTGCAGAGTTTAAGAAATTATTTAAAATTTAGTACCATGGTGTAAAGATACAGCTATTTTTTTTTCCCAAAGAAAACTATTCTCAGCTGCTAAATATGAAGTTTCTGTTAGTAAATTCAAATATAAAAGTGTGTTAAAACATGCAAAAATCAGAGCTCCCATTGTGGCTCAGCGGAAATGAATCTGACTAGCATCCATGAGGATACAAGTTCCATCCCTGGCCTTTCTCAATGGGTTAAGGATCTGGCATTGCCATGAGCTGTGGTGTAAGTTGAAGACATGGCTCAGATCTGGTGTTACTGTGGCTGTGGTGTCGGCCAGTGGCTATAGCTCCAATTCAACCCCTAGCCCAGGAATCTCCATATGCTGTGGGGCCTAAAACAACAACAACAATGAAAAGCAAAAATATTTTTGTTTGCTTTCTAACAATTTTTAACAGTTGAAAAGAGTTATCTAAGTAATAAAAGCTTCTCAAAATTTCTGTATTTTGAAGGAAAAATAGCATTATTTTCTGAGTTTCTAATAATACAGACAATGTAAACAGATACTTGAGGATAACTGGGATGTGTGAGCAGCAGAGATTCTTATTGACTGAATATTGATATTGATTATTGGTTAAATATATCACCATCACCATGTGTGCAGTTTTGAAGTCTTTTAATGAAGAAACCACCTTATAGGGGTTATTTTTCATTGAATGACAAACATACTAGTTAAATGTTTATGTAGCTATTTACTATATAAAGTCACTTTGCCATTCCATAATCTATTTTTTCATTTCCCCTCAAATCACTTGTCAGTTATTTCAGCACGTGAATTATACTATTTGAAATAATTTGTGTATCCTATAGTAAAATTTATTATTAAAATGTTAAAATGATTGATCTAGTCTACCAGCATCTTTCTTATTTTGTTGCCCTTATAGAAAAAAATTCTCCTTGGTAATACCCTTATTTGTTCCTTGAAGGAAAAATAAGTAACATGGAAATTGTTGTACAAATTTACTGATGGGCTCAAGACCTTGTATGGTGTGTGTCCACCTTGTATTGAGTGGGTGGCTTGTCTGGCCACAGCACTGGCTTCCTCTCTGGTCAGTTCCACAGTGACTTTAATGATGGGGATTCTGAGTCTAAAGTGATCCTTGCTGCTATTCATATTCATGTAACCGTGGTTCACTCAACAAATACCTTTGAGCCCCTAGGGAGGACATACCAATAAATATGGATTGAACGACTGACTGAGTTGAGGAAATCTGGCTTGGGGCTATGATTTGGGCAGAATTTTTCTTTGACTTTTTGCTTCAGAATAATTTTAAATTTTCAGAAAAAGTATGAAGATAGTAGAGAATGTTTCCATATATCCCTCATTCCAGCTCCCTTGTTTAACATCTTACATAATTGTAATTTTACATATTATTTTTGCCAAAATGAAGAAAATTAGCACTGTAACTATTCTATTAAATAGTTCTAATTAATAACTATTAGAATTAATAACTGTTCTATTCTGCAGACATTTTTTGGAGTCACATCATTCTACTCATGTCTGTTTTCACATCCTGGGATCAAATCTTGGATCTAACCATCCTGTCTCCTTTTCTCTTTCTACCTCTGAACAATTTTGATCAAACTTTTACATCTGTATCTAGAACGTTTGAATGTTTAGCATTTTTAGTACACTTTACACAGAAATGAAAGTTATTTCATTTATTTATCAATTCATTGCACTTATTGAGTGTCTATCCTAATACACTGTCCTGGGCACTAGAATATAAACATGACAAGACTATTCCTATCCTAGAGTGGTTCATAATCCATTGTGAACAGGTAATTCCAGCCACGACCTGAGTGCAGTAACAGAGGAACTGAGAGGGTGTAAGAGAGAAGGATCTGGCTCTGACTGGAAGCAGAAATCAGGTCTTCAAGGAGAATGCATGAGACTTTTGCAGGGAAATGAGTGTTCAGACAGGGAACAGTGTATGCAAAGGCACAGAGGTGAGGAATACAGCACAGTTACTGACGAAACTGGTAGGTGAATGAGAGAATGAGTAATGTGGGGTACCAGGGCCAGGGAACTCAAACCCTGCAGGACGTGTTTGCTCTGCAACAAAGTGCAGGCTTATCTCACAGGCAGGGAGAGTCACTGAATGTTTTTAAACAAAGCCTATAAAACTTTTCCCTACATTATGGGACTGAGATTGTTATAAGATCATAAGGAGAAATTCCTGTCTTTTAGATTTTTTTCAAAACATTGTGTTTTTCTCAAAGATTCATTTTTTTATTTGTAAGTCAATTTTATTGGAGGATAGTTGACTTAGTTTATTAGTTTCATATATAAAGCAAAGTGACTCAGTCATACGTATACATATATCCATTCTTTTTTCATATAGATTATTATAAACTATGGAGTAGATTTTCCTATGCTATACAGTAGGTTACTATTAATCATCTGTTTTATACAGTGAAGTAAGTCAGAAAAAGAGAAATATCATATGATATCACTTATATGTGCTACTTAATAAAATGATACAAAAGGACTTAAAAAACACAAACAAACTCAAGAGATTTCAGGAGTTCCAGTCATGGTGCAGTGGTTAACGAATCTGACTAGGAACCATGAGGTTCCAGGTTCGATCCTTGGCCTTACTCAGTGGGTTAAGGATCCGGTGTTGCCATGAGCTGTGGTGTAGGTCGCAGACATGGCTCGGATCTGGCGTTGCTGTGGCTCTGGCGTAGGCCAGCCCCCTAGCCTGGGAACCTCCACATGCCACGGGAGCGGCCCTAGAAAAGACAAAAAGACAAAAAATTTAAAAAAAGAGATTTCAAAACCAATATTATGGTTACCATAGAGAGAAACTCTTGTGGGGAGGGGAGATAGGGAGGGTAGGAATAACATGTACACACTCCTGTATAAATGATTCATTTTTCTCTTAATGTTTAATGAGGATTAAGAAGGACTTTAGGACTAAGGCTATCATTCATTCATTCATAAACATTTTTAGAAGTTATCTTTCTCCATAAGTAAATTTTAGAAATAACCAATGACAACATACCTACATTTCACCTCCACTGTCCTCATTTTCTATATTTTTCTTACCAGTAAGAAATATAATGGGACACTAAAAGCAAAGAAAACAAAAGCAAAAATAAACAAGTGAGACTACTTCAAGCTGAACAGTCTCAATGTACACAGTGAAGGAAAGAATCAACAGAATGAAAGGCAACCTCCTAAATGAGAGAAAAAATGTTTGTAAATCATGTATCTGATAAACTGGCTAATACCTAAGATATATAAAGAACTCCTATAACTCAACTGAAAAAAAAAAACCACAACTCAATTAAAATATGGGCAGAGGATCTGAGTAGACATTTTTCTGAAGAAGACCTACAAGTGGCTAACAGGTACATGAAAAGATGCCCAACATTACTAGTCATCAGGAAAATGCAGATCAAAACCACAACGAAATATCCTCTCACCCCTGTTAGAAAGGCCATTATGAAAAAATGAGAAATAAATGTTGACGAGAATGTGGAGATAAGGGAACCATTATGTACTGTGGGTGGGAGTGTAAATTGGTGCAGCCACTGTGGAACAGAGGTTCCTCAAAAAATTAAAAATAGAACTACTATATGATCCTGCAATTCTCCCTCAGAGTATTTATCCAGCTGCAATGAAAACGCTCAAAAATGTGTCCACGTGGCATTATTAACAATAGCTGAGACATGGAAGCATTGTAGGTGCTTACTGATAGGTGAATGGCTAAAGAAAATGTAGTGTATATATACAATGGAATATTATTCAGCCATTGAAAAGGAAAAAAATCCTGTCATTTGTGACAGCATGGATAGATATGGAGGGCATTAATACTAAGTGAAATAAGTCAGAGAAAAATAAACAGTGTGTGATCTCACTTATATATGGAATATATATTTTTTAAAAGAACAAATTCCTAGATTCAGAGAACAGATTAGAGGTCGCCAGAGTGGTGCTTGAGGGTGCGCACAATGGCTGCAGGTACGCAAAATGTAAAAACTTCTAGCCGTAGAATAAGACATCCCAAGGATGTAATGTACAGCATGATGACATTGATAGTTGAGTTCTCATCACAAGAAAAAAGTTGTAATTACTTGTGGATGTTAACTAGACTTCCTATGGTTATCACTTCTCAATATACATAAATATCCAATCATTATGCAGTATGTCTAAAATTAATATAATGTTCCATGTCAATTATATCTCAGTTAAAAAAAAAAGTTCAGTGGATGTGGACAGAGCTGAGAAGTGCAGAGGAACACAGAAAGTTGGTAAAATCTGGAACTGGATTTTGAATGTGGAAAAAGGTGTGACTTTTATAAAAAGATTAACACTTTGAAGTCCAAAACAGTAATAGTCTGTTGAAACCTCCAAATCAAGCACCAGAGGAAGGAATTTTACTCTGAAATTACACAAGTTGCAAAGGACAAAATAACTTCTCAAGCAAGGCTCTGTGGTTTTTCACCTCTGTAGAAGCTGGCATTGTTTAGCCCTCACTCCTCTGTGAAGAGCCTCTCCTGGGAGCCACGGGCATCCGGACATCCTTTCCTGCATTGGTAACACAATCTCCTGTGAGTCATGGGCACATTTCAGGATTAGGAGCACTAATTTAAGACTGTTTATTAGATTTTCCATGTTTTATGAAGAAGTATGAGATAACCAAAAATAAAATCATGGCTTTAATTTATTTTTAAAGGAAGAGAAACTGTCAAGATAATGTGCATGCAGAAATTCTTCTAGAAAGGAACAGACACATTGCATATGACTGTGGAAACTTTTAAATATGCATTTTATTTTTACCTAAGAGCATGCACATGACAAATGGGAAAATTGTTTTCAAGCATCTCTAAATGTCACCTCATTCCATTTCACTCTTTCTGATTATGTATTCTTAATGACTAAATGACATTTATTATCTCAATCTTCCACGAAAGTTAGATATAGAACTTTAAGTGCTGAATTTTAACCTACCACTTAAATATTTGGGTTTATGTTAAGCTTAAACATGACATTTTTAAAAGTCTAAATTTCTTTGGAATTTCATTATGCTCTCAATATTCTATGTGATTTCTGCAAGAATTATAATTCCCTGACTGTATTTTAAGTGAAATTTTAACAAATGAAAGTTTTAAATTATTAATCTTTCACAAGACCTGTGTTCTTTATCTAATTACTTCTTTATATATTTAAAAGTGTCTACTTAGAGCTTATTATATACAAAATTACCATTGGTGCTACAGTGATTTTTGCCTTCAGGAAATTTGCCTCAAAATCTGGGACACTAGCTCATAAATCATTCTGATTCAGTTCTCTATTATTATTAATCTAATACAGGGTCAGTGATTTTCTACTGTAATAACCAGATAGTAAGTATTTGGGTTTTGTAGCCCACCCTGTCTCTCATCTAGTCACCTGTGCCCTCTTAGCATAAAGTAGCCATGGCCAGCACAGAAACAAATGAGCATGGTCATGCCCCAACCAAACCACTCCTGAATGCGGAAATTTCAATGTCACATACTTTTATTTTTCTTTTGAGTTTTATCAGCCACTTAGAAAACATAAAAGCTCTGAGGCTTTACGTAGCAGCCAATGGCCTGCCTCTGCTTTGTAGGTGGTATTTACTGGCTTCTGCTGGAAGACGTTGAGTCTATGCGTGTGTTTTGAAGGTGACTTATCATGGACATAGATCCCACTGGAACCTGATGGGCCCTGTGTCTTAACTCTGACCTTAGCCTTCTGTTCTTGTTACATGAAAATCAGACACTGAAAGAGAAAGAGGTAGAAGGAAAGAGAACTGAAGATCATGGTGAACCTACTATGTACAAAATCATGCAGCTATCGTTTTATGTATTTCATCTCATTTAAGCTTTACCTCACCCCAGGAAAGGAAGTAGCATCGTTGCCATTTGACCCAAGTGATGAAGTGAGGCTTAAATAACTGTTCCAGGTCATCCAGCAAGTCAGTGGCAGAATTAGCCCAAGTCTGACTCCAATCCTGAGAGAGAATGCCCTATACCACTCTGGCCACATGATTCACACAGGAATGCATGCCCTGTGCTCTATTTTTAAAGGCAGATGAGGATGAGTGCCACATGGAAGGAAGTGCTTGCATGGAACCTGAAAGTGGGATTCAGACAAGTAGCTGGAGGTGGAGGAAGGCATTCCAAATACTGGGGCAGAGGCACAGAGGATGAGTTTGGAGGCTGAAATAATAGGCTGAAATAATAAAGGGAGACTACCTTTAAAATTCTAGCGGACCTGCCCTTGTCTTTTGTTTCCCTGCCTTGCCCCTTCTGTAGCCTGATGAAAATGGATTGGTTCACATTCTTCTTTGTAACTTTCTGTCTCTGTTCTTGGTTTGCACAAAGTGAACTCATTGTTGCTCTCCTGGACATCCCATGTCCCCAGGAACAATTTTAGAAAAAGCCTCTGCTCTCCAGCAGTTGTGCTTGGCTGTGTGCTGTAATAAAAGGCAAAGGAGGCAGCTCGTGGAGACTGTGACTTTCAGACCGCTGCCTCTGTACTTTCTCAAAGCAGATTACAGCCACACAGCTCTTCAGACACCACACACATTATATCTGGTCACGTGCTTGAGCTGGATGGTAATTACTACGTAGGTGGCATGGTGAAGGTTTCATGAATACAGCTGTGCACATTTCACAGACTCTGTGTTGTGTGGTGAGCATGTTGAGAAACACAGTCCACATTTTCCTCCTAATACACAGTCTTTATCTATTAAAAAAAATTCATTGGAGTATTGTTGACTTACAATATTGTGTTAGTTTCAGGTGAATGGCAAAGTGATTCCATTATACATATAGATATATCCATTCTTTTTCAGATTCTATTCCCATATAAGTTAATGCAGAGTTAATAGAGTAGATTTCCCTGTGCTGTACTCTAGGCCTTTGTTTATCCATTTAATACATAGTATTGTATATATTTTAATCCCAAACCCCTAATTTATCCCTTCCCCCTAGATTTCCCCTTTTGTAGCCATAAGTTTGGTTTCAAAATCTGTGAATCTATTTCTCTTGTGTAAATAAGTTCTTTTATATCACTTTTATTAGATTCCACATAAAAGTGATATCATATGATATTTACCTTTGTATGACTAATTTCACATATTGTGACAATCTCTAGATCTATCTGTGTTGTCACAAATGACATGATTTCATTCTTTTTTTTTGTCTTTTTTGTTGTTGTTGTTGTTATTTCTTGGGCCGCACCCGCGGCATATGGAGGTTCCCAGGCCAGGAGTTGAATCGGAGCTGTAGCCACCGGCCTACGCCAGAGCCACAGCAACGCGGGATCCGAGCCACGTCTGCAACCTACACCACAGCTCACGGCAACGCCGGATCCTTAACCCACTGAGCAAGGGCAGGGACTGAACCCGCAACCTCATGGTTCCTAGTCGGATTCGTTAACCACTGCGCCATGACGGGAACTCCGATTTCATTCTTTTTTATGGCTGAATAATATTTCATTGTATATATATTGTTAAGCAGTTTAATTGGTTTTTGTTCAGGACTTTTCATAGCCAAAAGAGCCAGGGTAAAACAATGAAAAAGTTAGTCCAGAATGTTTGCATGAGAGTCTACAGTCAATATTAGAAAAATAGTATGAGAAAGTTACACCCAAAGATTTCATATGTTGTTGTGTTTGACATTTTTTACAGTGTAGGAAACATAAAAAAGAACAGAAGAATATGTGAAAGAATCTCTCAGAAATTAAATTTATAATATTAAAGAACATTCAACTTTAATTCAGAAATTGAAAGATATGACCTTGTGTTTAGACATCAAATCCAAATAGTATGTTTCTTATGTCCTAATATTTATTTGGGGAAAGTTAAGCAAATTTCATTGAATCTTAAAGATAAGAGATCAATAGGATGTTTGTTGCTACCGATGACTATTTTCCCATATGTAAGAAATGTTCTTTTTTTTTTTTCCTTTTTTGGCTGCCCTGCAGCATATGGAGTTCCTGGGTCAAGGATCAGATCCAAACCACATGCCACAGTGCTGGATCCTTAACCCACTGGGCCTGGAGGGGATTGAACCTGCATCCCAGTGCTCTCGAGACATTGCTGATCCCATTGCACCACAGCAGGAACGCCAAGAAATGTTCTTTCCTTTATAAATGTTAAATTACATGATGAAATGAAAAATGAGGAAACATGAAATATTTTATAAAAGAATTGATTTTTGTAAATAACAGTATGTAGCATATTTTGAAATCATAACCTGGAGACTGTCTGCTTATGAAAATATTGTTCTAAGGGCCCTATGGCCAAAGCTCTCTGAAATAGCATGTGTTTGGGCAGCAACCACCATGAGTTCAACTCTTCCTTCCTAAATGATGTTTTGGGCTCATCTAAGCCGTCCCTAAAACTTTAAACTCAGCTGACTCATCCAGATACCTGCCCAGGCAGGACCCAGAGAGCAAGCTGTAAACTTCAGTAGTTGCTTTTTTTAACATTTATTTATTTATTTTTTAATTACTCAAATGAATTTATCACATCTATAGTTGTATAATGATCATAACAATCTAAATTTCACAGGATTCCCATCTCACAGCCCAAGCACATCCCCCCACCCCCCAAACTGTCTTCTCTGGAGACCATAAGTTTTTCAATGTCTGTGAGTCAGCATCTGTTCTGCAAAGAAGTTCAGTCTGTCCTTTTTTCAGATTCCACATGTCAGTGAAAGCATTTGATGTTGGTGTCTCATTGTATGGCTGACTTCACTTAGCATGATAGTTTCTAGGTCCATCCATGTTGCTAAGAATGCCAGTATTTCGTTCCTTTTAATGGCTGAGTAATATTCCATTGTGTATATGTACCACATCTTCTTGATCCACTCCTCTGTCGATGGGCATTTAGGTTGTTTCCATGTCTTGGCTATTGTAAATAGTGCTGCAGTGAACATTAGAGTACATGTGTCTTTGCAAGTCATGGTTTCCTCTGGATAGATGCCCAGGAGTGGGATTGCTGGGTCAAATGGTAGTTCTATGTTTAGTTTTTGGAGGAATCTCCATACTGCTTTCCACAGTGGTTGCACCACTTTACAATCCCACCAACAGTGTCATAGGATTCCTTTTTCTCCACACCCTCTCCAGCACTTATTATTTGTAGACTTTTGGATGATGGCCACTCTAGCTGGTGTAAGGTGGTATCTCATAGGGGTTTTGATTTGCATCTCTCTAATCATGAGTGATGTTGAACATCTTTTCATGTGTTTTTTTGGCTCTCTGTGTGTCTTCTTTGGAGAACTGTTTAGATCTTCTGCCCATTTTCGGATGGGTTTTTTTTTTTGTTTTTTTTTTTTTGGTATGGAGCTGCAGTGTGATATATCTTTAGGATTTTGGTAATAGTCAACATAAATAGAAATGGTTAAATCATATTTTTTTTTCTCCTGAGAAGCTATAGTAACTACAAAGTAGTTTTTAGTACCCAGATATAAAACAGAAAAATAAGGTAAATAATTATGAACCAAAGGTAACTCAGCATACACAAAAGGAAACTAAGTTAACTAAAAGGCAGTGGCTGCTAGATGGTGTAAGCTACTCTGCTAGTTTCCTATTTCTAATGTAAAAATTACCACAAATGTCATGATTTAGTCACAGCACATATTTATTATTTTACAGCCTGGAAATCAGAAATCTAAAAATTGGTCAATATGGCTGAGTTCCTTCAGGAGGCTAAAGGAGATATCCCATCTCTTGTCTGTTCTAGCTTCTGGAAGCTGCATGCATATCTTGGTTTGTGCCAATCCATCACTCTGACATCTGCATCCATTGTCATAGTTCTCTCTGATGATGAGGACCCTGTGATTTTATTCGGTCCCCTTGGATAATGCAAGATAATCTCCCCATTATTAGACCCTTAATTTAATCATAACTTCAGAACTCTCTCTGCCATGTAAGGTAACATATCCAAGTGTCTGGGGTTTTGGTCACGGACATATAAAGGGGAACATTACTCTGGCCACCACTGCTACTGAGGGTATTAGGACCATAGCTCATCAACTTCCTACTCTAAGTACCTGGAAAAGAGTCACACAAAAATGTTTAAGTCTACAATTTTAGACCATGTCATTAGTAAGCTCTTATATAAAATCACAATCTTCTAATGTATTGTTCTACATTTATACCATTTCTTTGTGCTCATGCTCATTTTGAAATGTTCAAAATAATTCTTTTCTGTTTGCTGCATGTGCTATTTTCAATCATAGTTCACACTTGTTTGAAAGGCAAATGTGGCATACATTTTTTAAAAATTCTGTAAATAGGTGCCCTGTATTTAAATACAGATCTGCACTTTCTTTCTCTTTGTAGAATTTGATAGAATTTTCTAACAGTATAGAGGTAACAGCTCAACAAAATGTTGCAGTGATATTTAAGGGACTTGTTATAAGTAATGTAGATACATCCCATGGAAAATAGATTATAGAAAATGTAATCATTTTTAATTACTTAGAGGGATGATTAAAATGCTACTATGACTCTGTAAAGCATGACCACAATCAGATATAGTTAGAAAGATTACCTAAAAATAAATTAACATCATCTACTTGTGCCCAGAATAATCTGACGCCTTTTTGGGAACACAAAAATAATGTAAGCATGACCTTTTCTACTAATCTGTTTGGGGAGATTAGGTAGATATTCATGTAAATTAAATTTCCTTAGAAATTGGGAGATGAACATGATTGTCTGGGATTAAAGCAATCAGGAAACTTTTCTGGAGGAAACTTCTTGGAATTGATGCACTAAATATGTGAAAATTATCCCTTGGGAAGATAAATGGGACTAATAATAAAGAATAGTGTGAAGAGAAAACCAGGATATTTTTGGATCTATTTTGGATGGACATAGTGGTGTCAGATTAAAAGTTTCCTTAAAGTTAAGTAGAAAAATTTAGGCTTAACAATACAGGACATTTTAAAGAGCAAACAAACAAAACCCTGCAATGTAAGGTCTCCCCACCCCAAATACACAAAAGAGAAAATATGCCATGATGAGGATTTTTATTTATCCTGTTTATTTTTTGCTCAGAATGATGCTTGATATATACTTTTTGAATCTCATTGAATGAATTAATGCGTGACTTCAATTTATTTTCTATGTAGTATTTTTGTAAAAAGCCAACTTTAAAAATTATTTTAGCAAGAGATTTTATAAACTATACTTGTTTAGTATTTGTATATATGAATGTGCAAAACTATAGATCATGTATGTTTTACATGTACCAATATGAACATTATATGTGCAGACATAAAATTTGAAAAAAATTAATGTTTTTGTTTAACACCACTTTAATGTTATCTGGGATTAGGTTTTTCCTTTTTCTCTGAAAGTGCTGAATTACAGAATGAGGAAATGCGTTTCATGTCTTCCATACCATAGTCCTAAGCAGCAGGAAAGCTGTGAGACACTGAGTTGTCTACTCAGCATTAAAAAGATGACTGGGCTCTTCTCTAAGCCTGAACCATCCCAGACTCTCCAAGGCAGACAGAAACTTTTTCCCAATGAAAGCCTGTTCCTTAAAGTCACTTGAAAAGCATAGCATTCTAACAATTTTACATGATATACCAGTGAATTCATCCTTTTGTTCTTTATTTTATTCTTTGAAATATCAAGATGACTCAATTAATGAGTTAAGTGTACACAGGGAAAGTGCAGTTTTCAATTAAATCATATGCAAAATGTTGAGTTGCCACTAGCAAGCTAGTTTATAGATCAAATGAAATCTGCAACTAATGTAAAGATCTGTAATTGTGGTATTGCAGGGACTGAGTTCAATAATTCAGAAACACCAAGGCTTTGGGGATTTTTTTTTTTTTTTGGTAACCTAACTATTAGACAAGCTAATTTAGAAGGATCACTATTGGTGATCTTTGATGCCATTTGAAAATTATTCCATTTGAACCTACTCACCATGATGAACCCCAAAGAGACTGGCAATCATAGATATTATGTTTATCATAAATGTTTTATTTTATATGGCAGCACACTTTTTGGCTACCTTATTTCTCCCTGGAGCACCTACTCTCCAATTAATGGCCTAAAGTAACTTGTAAGTTCATAAGAACCTCAGAAAAAAAATATGTCTGGTCTACAACCAGAAGTTCAAATAGAATTAAAAGAAAATCATATATTTCTGTGAAGATAGAGGTAACAGTTTGAGGTATTATTTCCTGAAAACTTTGGTAGTAGAGGCTAATAAGGAATTACATGGGCATGTCATGTACCTGAGACTCAGCTTATGCAGGTGTTGTTAATGTGTGTAAGACAACATCATTTAGTATTTTACATTAACCTCCAGGACTGTGCAAGATCAACAAATATGTTGGTTCATGGATATAGAAGGGGGAGCCAGCACCCTGTGCTTGGAGTCCCATGGATACAATAATCAATAAATACAGGTGGCTTCATGATTTTTCCCTTGCAGATCTATCTAATCACTTTACATAACTACAGTCCCTGCAAGACTCAAGCAACCAAACTGTAATGGATGACTGTGGACATGGGGCAGAATGGAAGAATAGAAACAACACTGGTCAAGAGACACATGTTCTAGGTACATCTCTGCCTCTAGCTAATGTGACTTTGAACAAGTTACATTGTGGGTATTTCCTCCCTTTACAGGTATTACAGGTTGGACTTTCTGGAGCAGGTGTTAAGGGGAGTTTAGGGTCCAAGATGTTTCTTGCACATCAATACTTGGGAGAGAAAGTGAGAGGAAGCAGGGTTGAGTTAAGGAAGAATTTAAACTTCAGCATAGACCCAACACAGCCTTGGTCAACCAGGCTGAACTCTCAAGAGGATGTTGCAGGTCTTTTGGAATGACTGGCCTTTATTCTCTACCTTGCTCACTCAGTCACTGGGTGTCAACTGCCCCTGAAAGAAGGGCCATTGGCAAGGTGGCCTCCTGCTCCTGAAGCATACCTTAAAGGAGGTGACAGCTAGAGACTGTCTATACAACACACTCATACCAGCGAGGTAACTCCTTCCTTAGAGGGAAGTGCACTTCTGTATCTACCACCATGAGTTAGTAAATGGCAGAGAGTGGCCAAGGATTGTAGTGAAGGCCTTTTGGATGAATGGTGATGAGTGGATCATGAGATAAATGTACAATTTAACCTTCTATATACATCTACTATTGTGGCCATATGAAGCCCAGGGTCATATTCCCAGGAAGACTTTAGAGCCTTCTGAACAGAGGTGCAGCCTAAAGCACTATACACACTTACAGAACACAAATGCTGCCATATCCGTGAGTGGAACTCCATGATTTTTGTTATCTAGACTCCAATGCTCTTTCTTCTCATGAACAGAACCCCAATTTTTCCTCAGGTCAAGTGTTTGGCCAACTCCTGGCCTAGAGGTAGGTACTTCAGGTCAGCTTAGCCAGTGATATGAACTTCCCCTGGAATCTGAATTTGGGGAGTAGTCATGAAAGTAGGAAAGAAATGGTTGAGGTTGATTCATCAAGGTGGAAGCTGCCTGAAAAACTTGCCCTCCAGCCTCAGGGCTTTCCTGGCTCTTGCCCTGCTTGAGAGCTAAGTATTAAAATGTTGCTTTGAATGTTAATCTTGTATCCTGCTACTTTGTTAAATTTGTTGATCAGTTTGAGTAGTTTATGTGTGGTGTTTTCTATGTATAATATCATGTCATCTGCATTTAGTGACAATTTTACCTCATCTCTTCCAATTTCAATACCTTTTATTTCTTTTTCTTGTCTGATTGCTGTGGCTAGGACTTCCAATACTATGTTAAATAAAAGTGATGAGAGTGGGCATCCTTGTCTTTTTCCAGATTTTAGCAGGAAGGATTTCAGCTTTTCTCCATTCAGTATTAAATTGGCTGAGGGCTTTTCATAAATGGCTTTTATTAAGTTAAAATATGTTCCCTCTATACCCACTTTAGTAAGAGTTTTTAATCATGAATGGATGTTGGATTTTTTTCAAATGCTCTTTCTGCATCTATTCTCATACTAAGTGAAGTAAGTCAGAAAGAAAAAGACAAATATCATATGCTATCACTTGTATGTGAAATCTAAAATACACAAATGAACCTATCTACAAAACAGAAACAGACTCACAGACATAAAGAACAGACTTGTGGTTGCCAAGGTGGATGGGTAGGGTGTGGGATGGACTGGGAGTTTGGGTTAGTAGATGCAAACTATTACATTTCGAATGAATAAGCAGTGAGGTCCTGCTGTATAGTACAGGGAACTGTATCCAATCATTTGTGACAGAACATGATAGAAGATAATATGAGAAAAATAATATATGTAATAATATATGTCATATACATATACGTATATATGACCCAGTTACTTTGCTATACAACAGAGATTGGCACAACATTGTGAATCAACTATATTTTAATAAATAAAATAAAATAAAATGTTTCTTTATTCCGTAAGAAAGTCATAGTATTTCAGTAAATTCCTTATTTATTTTCTCCTAGTTGACAAGAGTTGGTCGGGTTGCTTATAAAATGGCCCTTTACAGGTGGTACCCAGGCCAAACCAAAATAATAATGATAATTATCACCATCATCATCATTATTATGTACTATGAGCTGATTTCTGAGAATGCTGAAGGAACCAGTATATCCATTTTGTTCTTTTTCTTAAGGAGACCTCTCCGCCCAATAAATGCATTTCCACACTGGAAAGGTGGTAATGAAGGGTTGCGTACAATCCAAAGGAATTAAGGAATGAAAACAAGGAGAAAACTGATTGGAGAGGAAACAATTGCAATTAGAGAGAATTTTCTATCAAACGAAACTTCCCAAAGTAGATCTGGGAAAGTAATGAGTGCTCCCCCTTACTCCCCACAGGGAGGAAAACAAATAGAGGGGAAAATGTCTGAATTACAAGACTAGGTGGGGATGTATTTCTTGTCAATATTCCCAACACAGTGTATCCCCCATCACTGTACAATTACTTGTCTGTGACATAAATTTTACGAATCTCTCTCTCCAGATAATAATACACCTGTTCCATCAGTTCAGGCTCTCAGGAGCACTGCTTGTCAGCAGACATAGCACAAGGTAAGGAAGCTGCCCAAGAATCTCATAGGACAATCACTTTAGTGTCTTGATGTGAGTCTTAACAAGAGTTACAACTAGACAGAAAAACACCTGCTCAGCCAGGAAGACATATTTCTAGAAGAACCCCTGGCTGTGAAGGGGGTTGTTGGAACCTATGACTCATTTCTTTGCTTTATGACTTCTTACTTCTGCACTTTGAGAATGGCTTCCAAATTGGCTCTAGTGAATCTGATCACTTTTCCAGGCAATGATGATGCAGGTATCAGCTTCACAGGTATTTACAACCATCAGGCCATGACTTGTGAAAGATGTAATACAGAGCAATGGAAAATAAGCCTTTTCCCATTTCTTTTTCATGTTCATGAGGCCAAACACAACAGTTTCATTGAGAAAGTGTCTCTAGATTAGCCACTCCTTCACACTGAATTTCATATATTGTATACATGACTCTCACGAAAAAGTAAACCCAGAAGAAAGTCCTTTGGCTTAAGAAACATAATATGGAAAAGAAGTAGACAGCCTTTATATTTTATTTATATTTTTATTTAGTATTTATGAGTGTAAATTAATACTTTTTGCAGTTGTATAAAATAGATGATTAATGAGAACCTACTGTAGAGCACAGGAATATCTACTTGATAGTTTATAATAACCTATATGGGAAGAACTAATGGATATGCTTATATGTATGACTGAGTCACTTTGCTGTACACCTGAAACTAATACAACACTGTAAATCAGCTATACTCCAATAAAATTAAATTTAAAAATTTTAAAATATAATAAAATAAAATTGAACCACAAATTTAAACGGTAATTTAAAAGCACTTTTGTAGCATTGGGTATCTGCCAGGCACCATTTTAACCCTTTAGAGACATCTCCAGCTCTGTGACATAAATGCTATTATTATGTCCTTTCCACAATTGATAAAATGGAGAAACTTAGGTAAACTGTTCTTCGGGGAGCAACCAGAAAACTGAGGCATGTATATGAAGAAATCAGTGGTAAAGGAAATCTGTCCATTGGGCAGAACTTGGAGTAGTCTAGTTGGTTGTTGGTTTTGTGCAGATTGGGAAATGCCCAGATATGCTGCACAGGGGCCATAGAAGGACCACAGTTGGAGAGTGGTGGTGGTGTGGGGGGGATCCTTGACGAGCCAGCCTGGGTCCCTCATTGCTGCTTAGCTCAAAGAGACACTTCTAATCAGATGGCTCTTTCCTGTCTCTTCCCCAACCATGGCTCCTTCTCTTTCACACTCATGGTGTCTTAGGCTATCCTTTTCTTCCCCTTAACTTATCTCCATTCAGTGCCTAGTTCAACCACAGCTTCTTCACAATGCCTGTCTCCCACAACCAGAGTGAAGACAGAATTTGCTTTTCCTTTCACTCTTGTTACTGAGTCCAAGCTTGTACTGATCACTACATGACAGGTCAATAAATCAAAATACAAGTTGCCAGGGCAGGTAATAGAGACTGTATTCAGAAAGCCAGCAAATAATATCCCAGAGAAGATGCATGGACTAATGTTCCAAAGAGCTATCTTCCCTGAGTTAGAATTTGGGCTTCTTTTATACTGAAAGGAGAGAGGGTTGATTGGCTGTTGCAGACTTCTTTGTGTTAGAATCCTTTGTTCTCACAGCTTCCCACCTAGTTCAGGTCACGATGTTTCTGGAACCCTCCAACAAGACAGATGTTATTCTCTGTTCTTGCAACTTTTTACTTCTATGTGAATGGAAAACTGTGATACCTTTAAAGGGCAGAGCCTTGAGAAAGGGCTCTGCTGTATTTTCAGGCTAAGGGAGACATTGTTGTAGCAAAAGAAATAGACTACAAAGGTTAAAGCAAAAGAAGCAGATGCAATATGGAGTCAGATTTGTTCTTCTCTGTTACACCCTCACAGCTCATTGTCCTATCTGCCCACCAGCCCAGCTCAGCGCCCAACCCCCTGAACTTCAGAGATCAGTACAGGCTCCAACATGGCAGCTTTCTCAGGGGACCAGCCTGCCACCCTGCTGTGGAGTGATTTCACTGAACACCTTCCAACCAGGGGAGGCAGTAATTTGTTCTCATAGAAATAGGATTGTATTCTGGATATGCATTTGCCTTCCTTGCTCAAAATGATTCTATTAGCATCAATCTGTATGGTCTTATTTAAATTCATTGTATTCCTAGTATATGGCCTGGGACCAAAATCCTCATTTCACACAGAGAGAATGGTGCCAGCAGGCTCACGTCCATGAAATTATCTGGTCTTATGCACATATTTCTTCATTATAAAGCAGGTTGCCCGTTCAACTGTTGGAATGGTCTACTGAAAACTTAATGACAGTGAAGTTTAGTTATTTGATTGTATAGGATTGTATAGGATTTGATTGTATAGGATGGAGAACATTTTTTGAAGCTGGGTCATTTCTTCTGTAGCTAGAACATAGGGGTCTGGGAGTCAAGGGGTAGAGGATGGCATGAGATCATTCACTGTTTCACAAAACATCCCATTTGGAGAATGTTTGCTTTTCTTTCCCATAACTTAGACACCACCAGTTTGGATTTCCTAAGGGAAAATGTTTCCACCTGGAACGCAACAATGGTCTTGTTGAATTAGAAGTTGGGATGGCCACCTGGCCATCCTGCACTTCTCCTGCCATGAACCAACAGGCAGGTTATTGCACTGCCCATGAGATTGATCTTGATTACAAAGAAGAAACTGGGTCACAATATGTCAGCAAGCCTGGAAGATGATCTCTGCTGCCTCTCATCCCAAGGGCACAGTTAGTGGGAAGTAACAGCAATCCCTAAATATTGGCACACAACACCTCTGGGGATTCAGATGTTTCAGGAATTAAATTTTAAGTGGCCCACATAATACTATGACAAAGTACAGACTTGATAGTAGAATAAAGAAGTTACAAAAGCCAGTTTACAGCTTCTTGACCAGTTAGAAAATGAGAACTCCATTTAGTAACTATTAATGCAATCAGTATGTCAATTTTATTGTATATTTGGCTATGGGAGTATACATACATACATACGTGTGAATATATATTTGTATGCATGTATTCACTCTTTTTGTTTTTTCTTCCCCATCATTTTCTTCATTATTTTATTTAAAACTTGGTGATGGTTCAAAATTTAGCCTTTAGGTTACAGAATATTCAGGTGGCATTGTTTTTCCCTTTTTTCTTTTTAGGGCTGCATCTGCAGCATATGGAAGTTCCCAGGCTAGGGGACAAATAGGAGATGAAGCTTCTGGCCTATGCCACAGCCATAGCAATACCAGATCCAAGTTGCATATGTGATCCATGCTGCATGTGGCAGCGCTGGACCCTTAACCCACTGAGGGAGGCCAGGGATCTAACCCACGTCCTCATGGATACTATGTTGGCTTCTTAGCCTGCTGAGCCACAATTGAAATTCCTCAAGTGGCATTGTAATGCCACCCTATAACAGTGCCACCTGAACACAGGGCAGTATGAAATATACACAATGGAATACTAATCAGCCATAAAAAAGAACAGAATAATGCCATTTGCCACAACATGGATGGAACATAATAAGTGCAGTAAGTTAGAAAGAGAAAGACAAATACCATATGATACCATTTATATCTGGAATCTAACATATGGTGCAAAAGAAACTTTCCACAGAAAAGAAACTCATGGACTTAGAGAAGACTTGTGGTTGCCAAGGGTGATGGGGAGGCAGTGGGATAGACTGGGAATCTGGGGTTAATAGATGCAAACTATTGAATTTGGAATGGATAAGCCATGACATCCTGCTGTATAGCACTAGGAATTATTTCTAGTCACTTGTGATGGAGCACGATGGAGGATAATATGAGAAAAATAATGTATATAAATATATATGTGTGTGTGTGTGTGTGTGTGTGTGTGACTGGGTCACTTTGCTGTACAATAGAAAATTTACAGACAACTGTAAACCAACTATAACAGAAAAAATAAAAACCATTATAAAAAATAAAGTCTAATGTAATGTCAGAACGTAGGAAAAAAATCTCTAGCGAGGTTTAAAGTGCTTTCTTGAGAGATGATTGTTTGATGGCTTGGATTTTGTACTTCCCTTTTTAGGGAGAAGGGGACAGTCCTTTCATTTATGTGAACTCTATCTGCACCTTGTTGTGAAGAAGAAGCATAAACTTGGTGCTGTCGTGACTGGGGTGGTTGTGCTCCAAACCCACGGTGAGGCACTCCACTTGGAGAGGCCAAGCCCAAAAATCTGAGAACTGCCTCCTTTGTCAGCTGATTCCCCATGAGCTCCCCCAACTGGGGATGCCAGGGAGATGGAAAGTCAGGGAGAATCTTGTTCCCATTAGCATCATCCTAGCAAATGGTGTTCCACTCAATCAGCAGCAGTTGGTTCACATCTCAAGCTTCTTTAGTCATTTCCAGAACTTAATGTTACCCACTCAGAGCTCCCAGGAGCAGCTGGGTGCAGCAGCTCACCGAAAGTCCCAGTCCCCCAACCCCAGGACCCATCCTCTGGCTGAAGTGCCTTGATTATCCTCCTCAGGGATCTAAGGCTAACTTTCTAGATTTTTTCCTGAGTTCCGGGGGTACTTACATTAGCCAGGTTATTTATCAGGGTTCTCCCAAGTAGCAGAACTGATAGGTTGTCAGTACATAGAGAGAGAAATTTTAAGAAATTGCCTCTTGGAATTGTGGAGCTTGGCGAGTCCCAAATCTGAGGGAGTAGGCCCTCTATCTAGAGACTTGGAGAGTGGTTGCAGTTAGTTAGACTTGGAGAGTGGTTGCAGAAATTCCCTGGGGGAATTTCTTCTCTGCAGGAAGGTCACTCTTTATTCTATTAAGGTCTTCAACTGATTGGCTGAGACCCACACTTCCTCTGCAGGGTAATCTGCTTTACTCCAAGTCCACGTCCACCAGTCTAAATGTTAATCTCATCCATAAAACACTGTCTTAGTCAGCTTGGGTGCTATAACAGCAACAAAAATACAAGACCTCATAGACTTGGTGCCTTAAACAGCAACCAGACATGTGTTTTCTTACAGTTCTGGAGGCTTAAGTATAGGATCAGGTTTCTGGTGAAAGCTGTCTTCTTGGCTTTCAGGTGGTAGCCTTTTCTCTGTGTCCTCAGATGGTACAGGGAGTGAGAGATTTACTTCTTTTACTTTTCTTATAAGGCCACTAATTCTATTAGTTTAGTGCCCTGCACTTATGACCTCATTTAATCTTAATTACCTCCTGAAGTCTATCTTCAGATAGAGTTACAATGAGGGTCAGAGTCTTAACATATGAATTTGGGAGGAACACAATTTGTTTCATAATATATCCTGGTTCCCTAAAATGAGTCCTCATCTCAGGCAAAATCCATTCATTCCATCCCAACAGCCCCCAAAGTCTTAACTAATTCCAGTATCAATTATAAAGTCTGAAGTTCAAAGTTTTATTTAAATATCATCTCAACCAGGGATGGATGAGATTCAACGTATGATTCTTTTCCAGCTGTGACCCTGTGAAGCAAAAATGTGATGGTTCTTCCAAAATGTGATGGTGGAACAAGCATAGGATATACAAGCATTTCCCAGAAACATTCAGAATAATGTTCAACCAAATATCTGTGTGCCATGGCCCAGCAAAGCTGACATAAGAAATCAATTGTCCCACAAGACATCATATTGTCCTCAAAGGGTTGAGTCCCACCTTTGTTGGGACCCTTCTCTGGGTTTCCAAAGTGTCAGTAGCTGCCAGTGGTATCTTTTCTCAAAATGGTTTGAAACTCAGGTCTGTGGTGCTCCTTCTGTGAACTTCTAAGTATTACAAATCTCAATATCTTTCCTTTTATTTCGCTATTCCAGGAAATGTCATTTGCTTTCTGGAGCTATGTCTAACTAGCATTTCCCTTTTGTTTTTCCAGCTCTGTAACCATGTCTACCAAATTCCGCATGTTAAATTCTATGTATTAAAATACCTGGTGCCATTTCTATTTTGTTAGATCATGACCTCTATACAAGAATGGTCTTAGTTTGGGCTGCTGTAATGAAGTAATGCAGATGATGTGGCTTATAAATGACAGAAATTACATCTCAAGTTTCTGGGGGCTGGAATTCCAAGACTAGGGTACCAGCAAGGTCAGGTTCTGATAGGGCCCCTTGTCCTTATTTGTAGTTGACTCTCTTTTCACTTTGTCCTCGCATGGCAGAGAGCAGAGAGAGTGACACAAGATCTCTGTCTTTTTATAAGGGCACTGATCCCACTCATGAGGGCTCCCCCTTCAAGATCTAATAACCTCCCAAAGGCCTTGCATCCTAGTACTGTCACTTTGGGGATTAGTATTTCAAACATATAGATTTGGGGGGAACCCAAATGATCAGTCTATTGCAATAATCCTGGATTCCCCAGGACTATCCTAGCCTATTTCCATTTTCCCATTATGTTTTTAACTCTCATTGTCTTTTATTCTCCAAAGTATCCTATTGGACAGTAAGTGATACAGTCATGCTAAAAGTAAACAGCAGTGCTCTAAAATTCAGGACACCCAGGGTCTAGCCTAGGCTCAGTAAAGCTTGGGGTTACAGACTATTTCCTTTGGAATGGATTAGCAATGAGATCCTGTGGTGTAGCACTGGGAACTATGTCTAGTCACTTATGATGGAGCATGATAATGTGAGAAAAAAGAATATATACATGTATGCATAACTGGGTCACTATGCTGTACAGCAGGAAAAAAATGTATTGGGGAAATAACAATCAATTACAATAAAAAAATAAATTAAAAAAAAGTTGCATGTGACCTTGAGCAATCACTCAAGTCCACTCTGAATTGTAGGGAATTATTTCTGCTGTTTATTACAGCTCTAAATATCTGGGAACTTGTAATCTATGGTGCTGTCATGCACTTCATCTAAATACATTCAAATATATTACCATTGAGGTAGTGACATAAATTTGAGTAGCGTTAGAAGGTGCCACAATTGGCATGGATTTTGAGCAGTCTCTTAAGGAACAGAAAACAATGTGGCTGGCAAAGATGAACTGGGAGACTTTTTCTGAAAAAAGATTGTTAAATTTGTCTGATTACTTTAACACCCCAATTATTGAAGAAGGAAAAGATAGAGATATTTGATAAGTTTAACATACATACAACTATATCATTATAATATTATTCTCTGATTTGTTTTCTCTGTACAGGCACTAGTTTAAGTGCTTTGCCTATATAGATTGACCCTTGAAAAACATGGATTTGAACTGAGTGAGTCCACTTATATGTGTTTTTTTTTTTCAATAAAAACTGTGTTACTATGCAATTCCACAGCTGTTTGAATCCAAAGCTGCAGGATGGCAGATATGGAGGACCAACTATGAGACTTCAGTATTTGCAGATTTTGGTGTCCTTGGCAGTTACTGGAACTGATCACCCCCAGATACTAAGAGACAACTGTAATAACCTATTTAACTTTTGCAATAATCCTGCAAGGCAGGCATTATCGTTATCCCCACTTTATACATGAAAAATTCAGAGGAGTTAATTTGTTTGAGTATATATAGCAAGGAAATGGTAACACTGAGAATTTCACCCAGTAATCTAGTTTTATAATTTCTATGCCATAAGTTTAATTATCAAGATCAGTATAGCTTTATGTGATGTGATGGAAGTGTTAGGTAACCCTGCGGTGATAATCACATTATCACTGCAGTAGATTAGTGAATCAAATCAATGCATTGTATGTTAAGCTTACACAGTGTTAAATACCATTTATATCTTCATAAACACAGAAAAAAAAGAATATAGCTGGATATGGAAAAATGTAATTGCAAGGCAGGCTTGATCTGAGAATCTTCTATTTAAGCTCTGTTAACATACATTTGGATTGTTCTTTTTCAGACTTGCAAGAAAACTTTCCTATTGAAGATGAGTTATTTGACCCTAGACTATCCAGAATGAATCATCCCATTCCTGGGCCTTCATATAAGATAATCCTACAATAAATAATCAGATGTTGTGATTTAGTAGACCTGAAGTGAGGCCCACAAATCTGCATTTTAACTGTATTTCCAGTGACATTTCTGTACCCTAAAATTTGAGAGCAGTTTTCTAGCCTTTGGAATATCAAGAAAGCAATGAAGTACCCGCTAGATGTGCTGTGTTGCTGTGCTGGAGTTGTCACAACAAACAGAACAGGCTGGATGGCTGGGCTCACAGATTTTATGTCTGGAGGCTAGAAGTCTGAGATCAAGGTTTTGGTAGAGTCAATTTCTCCTGAGGCCTCTCTCCTTGGTCTACAGTCACCTTCCCACTTCCCATCACATGGTTGTTTCCTTGTGCTGGATTATCTCTGTCCTGATCTCTTCTTATAAGGACACCAGTCCTGTTGGATGAGGGTCCATTCTAATGACCACTTTTTGAGTAATTTGCCTCTTTACAGACCCCACCTCTGTTTTATACATAGGTTCACTTGGGCCATATTTTAGATTTCACATCTTAAGTGATATACGGTATTTGTCTTTCTCTTTCTGACTTAGTATGAGAATCTCTAGTTGCAGCCATGTTGTTGCAAATGGCATTATTTTGTTCTTTTTATGGCTGAGTAGTAGTCCATTGTATGAATGTACCACATCTTATCAATCCCTTCATCTGCAGGTGGACATTTAGGTTGTTTCCATGTCTTGGGGTTGATAGATACAAACTATTACATTTAGAATGGATAAGCAATGAGGTCCTACTGTACAGCACAGGGAACTATATCCAATCTCTTGGGATAGAACATGATGGAAGATAGTATAAGAGAAAGAATTTATGTATATATATGACCAAATGACTGCCATACAGCAGAAATTGACACTACACTATAAATCAATTATACTCTAATAAAAATAAAATAAACACTTTAAAAAGACCTAATCTCCAAATGCAGCCATCTTCTGAACTATTAGGCATCAGGACTTCAACATACACTTTCTGGGGGTATAGGGGCAGGGCCCTGGGGAGACACAGGTGAGCCCATCACACCCCTGACCACACAGCCCATTTTGCTGAGAATAATCCTAGGTTATATCTCTTGTTTTGGGATGGTTTTCATTAAAGCTCCTTTTGCTTCACAAGAGTATTCTAGTTGGGGCCATAAATTATGTGACCTCTCTACTTAAAGGTTACAAAGTAACTTAAATGGGAATATAACTCTCTTATTTTTCTAATTTGTTCCACTAGCATCTTGAGGAAAATATTAGAACAGTAAATTTGCCAAAGTTTTATTGAGGCAATTAAGTTTTTTTTAATTTATATTACCTCTAAAATTAAAGACACAGTGAAAGTAAATTAAAGTGCCTACAGTAGATTTTACCACTCCCTGCTTATGCTATTTTTCTTGATTTTCTTATTTGACATATTACTCACAGTCGGTGTTTTTAATAGTAATATATCACTTAAATCAGGATTTTAAAGTTTTTTTGAGGGCTACTGCACACATAATTGAAGTGCCATTTCTATCCAAAGTTTTTAGTCAAAAAGAATATAGCAAATTACCTTTCTGAGGTTGCGATAATGCCATTTAGATTACCGTAAATCAATCAAAATCTCTCTGTCCTAAGAAAAATGTCATATGATATCACTTTTTATGTAGAATCTAAAAAATGATACAAATAATCTATTTACAAAACAGGAAGACTCACAGACATAGAAAAGAAACGTATGGTTACCAAAGGCAAGAGAAGGGCAAGGATAAATTAGGAGATTGGGATTAACAGATACACACTACTATATATAAAATAGATAACTAACAAGGACCTATTGTACAACACAGGGAACTGTATTCAATATGTTGTCATAGCCTATAAAGGAAAATAATCTAAAAAAGTATACAAAACTAATTCACTTTGCTGTACATCTGAAGCTAACACAACTTATAAATTCACTGTGTTTCAATTAAAAAAGAAAAAAAATTAAAGGGCCTTTTATATCTTTTCTTTAAGAAAATTCCATCATAGCTTCCTTATCTGTAAAATATGAGTAAAAATACCAACTACCCCAGAATTATAAAATTGTAAAGTTCACACAAAAGCTAAGAAGATCCCTCTGCCTCCACACCTGGCTTCCCTTCCCTTTCATTTTCTCATTTTCTCCCCAGATCTTGTCAACACTGCGTTATCTCATATCATTGTTTTGTCCTATTGGGATGTTTGCTTGGGTCGAAGGCACTGTGTTAGTGTGTTTTTATTCCTTGAACAAAGATGAACAACATACAGATAGCAGTAAATATCCATGGAGGGAAGAGTAAATTAATGCAAAAGGAAAGAACTGATGAAGTTGTCAAAGGACATTTGCTTCAGTGGTCCCTAATGTAGAGACTTAACTAATAGAATCATGTAAGAGATGATTCAAGAGCTTGAACTGTTAATTGAGACTTTAAAATTCAAGTATAGATTTACTATGTTGTGTTAGTTTCAGGTGTACAACAAAGTGATATATATATATATATATATATATACATATATATATATATATATGTACTTTTTTAGATTCTTTTCCTATAATTTTGTTATTACATACTATTGAGTATAGTTCCCTGGGCTATAGAGTTTGTCCTTGTTGATTATCTATTTTATATATAGTAGCTTATAGGTAAATCCCAACCTCCTAATTTGTCCCTCGCCTCACACCTTTCCCCTTTGATAACCGTAAGTTTGTTTTCTGTTTCTGTGGGTCTATTTCTGTCTTGCAAATACGTTCATTTTTTTTAAGATTTCACATGTGAGCAATGTCATGTTACTTTTCATTCTCTGTCTGATTTATTTCACTTAATATGAGAATCTCTAGGTCCGTCCATGTTACTACAAATGGCACTATTTCATCCTTTTTATGGGTTAATATTATTTCACTGTATATATGTACCACATCTTCTTTATTGATTTATCCCTTGAATTGAGTATCTGCCAGGAAATATTGTCAGATAAATAGAAAAACAGATTTCAAAACTCACAGTCTTTAGCCAAACAACATTACTTTCTGCAACAAGTTCTTTATGTAAAGAAGCTAATCAGAGGTTTCAGTCCTGTCTGGAGAGACCAAATTCAAGTCCTGGAAAGTAAGACCAGGGGAACTAAACTGTGCCTCTGGGACCTTAGAAAACTCACTGAGACTTGGGATTCTGCAATTTTGCTTGTGACTACAAGCCATTGCCATGTTATTTTGTACCTGTCCCCAAAGGGCTGGACCAAAAATCAGTTGGCTCTTGGAGATGAAGGCGTGTCTCTTGGTGCAAGTAGGTATTACGCTGCATTTCAATTTCTGTTTCACAAGTTTATTACATTATGAATTAATTATACATGATGGGGGGAAAGACAGCAGAATAATGCTTCAGAGCTTGGACTTTGGAGCAAAACTTTCTGGGTTTGACATTGAGCTCTGAAACCCTGGTCAGGTTTCCATCCTCTCCATCCCTGTTTCCTCATCTGAAGTATTCACGCCATCCCATGCTGTCAAAATGTTCAAGTGAGTTTCTGTTTATGAAACTATAAGATAATTTCTTGGCTCTGTGTGGGCTTTGCTAAATCAAATAGTATATCCTCCACAGAACTTGAGAAAGGGAAAACCCTTTATTTGTTACTACACTCTTCTCTGCCACTGTTGCTTGTTCTGTAAGGCATCTGTAAGGTGTATCGTATCACACCTGCTGGATGCTGTGTCCATACTGCCTCTCCCTCACTTCTGTGAGCTCTTTGCCTCAATAGCCCTTCTCATCCTCGCATCTCTGAAGTCTGGCTGGCCTCAAAGGCTTAGCTCAAATGTACTGATTCCTTTCATTACTCTGTAAAGAAGGATGTAAATTTCTTCCTCCTCTAAAGTTGTAAAGCCTATCATTCTACTACTGCATTTACGTTCTTTCTGTGCTGCATTATACCTTCTCGACTGTGTACCATCACCTAGACAATAAGTCTGTGGAGATGTGAGAATCTCTCCATACCCTGTGCCCTGAGCACAATTCTTTGCACAAAGTAGATGCTCAACAAATACTTGTTGAATGGACTAATGAATATTTGATTTAAGTATTTTTTACAACTAAAATATCTTATTTTTTGAAAGTCAAATATTCTAAGAATAGTTATTAATAGGACAAATGCTCATGATAAGTGGTAGAAAACTCTATAAGCAGCAAGACTTCAACTTTCTAAAATAAAATATCTATTCAACTATTTACCTCTTTATCTATCTATCTGCTCTATACTATCTATCATGTACCTATCTATACATACCATCCCTATCTATTCTGAAAAGATTGGAAGGAAACTTCCAAGACATTGGTTGTATATTTGTCTGCATTATAAGATGCAGGTGATTTAAATTTTCTCTTAGTTTTTGATAAAACGTCTACAGTCCCAGTATATCACCTTTATAATTTTGAAAGCTTAATACTGCAACCACATAAACACCAATATAAAAATCAGTTTTCTTTAGTGTAGAAATATAAGAATGCACCATCAGCTTGAAGAAATAAAAAGAGTAATTTTCAATAAGAAACCTTAAAAGAACTCCTAAATAGTTTCTGTGCAGAGCTTTTAATTATTGAAAGCAAAGTGTGTTTTAACTTGCTCTAAATATGCAGAAAGGAAAAAGCATGTAGAGAGAAATTAAGAAACACCTATAGGGAATTGAAAGGAAGTTGGCAGTATATATCTATAGGATGTTTTTTAAATGATTTGGTTTGAAAATAGATTTTATCATGGTGCACACATAAAGGAATAATGAACATCTGTTTTGTTGATTTGCAGGAAAGGTATTTTGTCATTTCAAGAAAGCAATTAGAAGTGAGTTCAATTGATTTTGTAAAATGTATTTCCAAGAGGTTATTGTATTAAGTACACTCATCTTGTGTGGTTAAGCATCTCAGGGTCACCATTACTCTGATCTTAAAGTACTTATTTTTTACACCTTCTCTCAGAAGGACTTTCTTATAGCCCTGTAAGAGGTGCACACATCTGACATTTGTTTACTTAAAGAATTCCTTCATCTTTGACACAGTTTCCTCTAAGCCTTCCTGAGAATAAAATTTCCTTATGGTTTGTTTGAGCTGAATTTGACTTAATTGTTGAGTGATTTTCCTCTAAAATAGTACTGAAAAAAAGTTTGTTGAAAGGCAATGCATGTTTTATATATCCATGGAAAGAAAGCACTCCATGGTGGAAGCAAAGGTTTTGTTTGCTCTGTGCAGAATATCTGCTGATGTGTGTCATTTGGCATTAGAAGGAGAGTTACTTACTCTCTGTGAACTCCTCTGTTTAGCTAAAATATCTACCTATTATAGCTATGAAAATGCAGCAGAGAAACATTTGACATTCAAATGTTATAAAAATCAAGCTGCACTGATCCCAACACCCAAGACACCAACTGTTTACAGAACTAAAATCCCAGTAGCTGCTTTTGAGGCATCAGTGGGTGAATTAAGCTCATATATTGAGGAGGCCTGGCTGCCAGAGATGTCTTGGTCAATCATCACAGTGCAGTCCAACTCACTACCCAAAAGCCAAAGGAAACTATTGTTTTGTTTCTTTAGTACAGAAAATTGGCCTAAAAATAAAACCCACTGTTGTGCTGTTGTTTTTATGGTGTGAGAGGTTCAGCGTACCTTTCCAAGTGCTCAAGATTCCTGAGGATTTTTTTCCAACTTAGAAGTAAAGTGGAGTTCCCTGATGGCTCAGCAGGTTAAGGATGGATGTGACTCAGGTCTCTAATGTGTGGGTTCGATCCCTGGCCTGGGAATTTATTTTATTTCTCCTCTTCTTCTTTTTTTTTTTTTGCTTTCTAGGGCTGCACTTGCAGCATATGGAAGTTCTTGGAGCTACAGCTGCTGGCCTACCCCACAGCCATAGCAATGCAGGATTTGAGCCACATTTGGAACCTACACCATAACTCATAGCAACACTGGATCCCCAACCCACTGAGCTAGGCCAGGGATCAAACCCACATCCTCATAGATACTAGTCAAATGTCATTTCTGCTGTGCCACAATGGGAATTCCCTGGATTCAGAATTTCTGTATGCCTCAGGAGCAGCCAAAACAACAAAAAAGAAGTATTATTAGCTAATTTAGATGAATGAAAGAAACAAAACTTTTCCTCCCAAATTTTAACCCTGGTTTTCCCAAGAATCAAACAGTTCTGATAAATCAAAAATTGATTTTTTCTTTATCATGTTATCCCCTTTATATCTTTTGTCATCCAATGTAATAGTCTGAAAAAAATTATATAACATCATTGAATTATCCCTGAAATATGTTCTTACTCTTTCTCATCTGTAAAATATAATCAAATTGCCTTACTTTGCTCCACTATGGTTCTGAATCACCAGAAGAAGCTTCTAGTGATGGTCAGATTGTTGATGAACACCACTCTCCATGACAATCCCCAATTTTTCTTAGAATTCACCACTCATTGGTCTTTTATTAAAGGCAAAAATATAGCATGAGTATAGTCTTCTAGATCCGCATGCTTTCTTTTGAGCTGATGACTTAAGTCAGCCCTAATATGGCTCATAAATGTCTTAAGTCTGATAACTTGAGAGGATTTGTCAGGTTATCCACAAGCATGATGACACTTAAGCCACTGAAACTGAATGAAGGTCTCCTCAATTCCGAACATCCACAGAGGAACTAGATTCTACCACAATTCATAGCATCATTGCAGTTTAAGAACATTTTCATCAGGCTGTTTTTCTCTTCTCATTTAATTCCTTAAAGTGTTTTAGCCTAACTTTACTCTCCTTAGAAACCAAAATATTTGTCATATTTCTATTTGGAGAACTGTGCTTTGATATAATTCAAGATTTGAACCTACTAAATCTTTAAAAATTATATTTGTTTTTGAATTTGACATATTAAAACTTTACAAGTTTTATTTTCTCAATAATATCCAGATTGGTGGATTTTTTTTTCATTTGTTAAAGTTTTGCTGAAGAATAGTTAATTTAAAAGGTTGTGATCATTTCTGCTGTACAACAAAGTGATTCAGTTATACACACACAGACATCCATTCTCTTTCAGGTTCTTTTCCAATATAGATAATCACAGAATATTATCTATTGAGTAGAGTTCTCTGTGCTGTACAGCAGGTCCCCATTGGCTAGCCATTCCTTGTACCACAATGTGCATGTGGTAATCCCAACACCCACTCCATCCCTCCCCCCACCACCTGCTTTGGTAACCATAAGTTTTTCAAAGTCCATGGGTATGTTTCTGTTCTAAAATAAGCATCTGTATCCTCTTTTTAGATTCCATATAAAGTGATATCATATGCTATTTGTCTTTGTCTGACTAAATTCACTTCATTGACATGATCTAGGTTCATGCATGTTGCTGCAAATAGCATTATTTCATTCTTTTTATGACTGAGTAATATTCCCTTGTATATAGGAACTGCATCTTCTTTTGGTGTTTCGGGTGGAGTCCTTTTTATTTTTATGAGTTTTTGTTTATAAATGCTCTTATCTTGTTCAGATCACACTAATTAAAAATCTTCACAGTCCTAGATATTCAAATGTAAAACATAGAGGCATCATTGTCCTTAAGACTTAACATTTCAAGAAGACTCAGTAGCTCATTTCACTAAACATAGAATTAAAAATTTAAATTATGGCAAGATGCTTCCATTCTAGCATCCCTGACCAACAAGGAGAGTCCTTCACAGACTAATTCTTGCAAGAAAGTGAACAAATCCATGGGTATCATAGTTCTTACAGGTGGATAGTGTTATGTCCATATTTCCAGCTGAGCACTGATGCTGAGTAAGTAAGCAAAGTTTAGTCTGGGGTTGGTAGATGAAAACTGTTGCATTTGGAGTGGACGGGCAATGAGATCCTGCTGTATAGCACAAGGAACTATATCTAATTACTTGTGATGGAATGTGATGGAGGATAATGTGAAAAAAGATTATTCATATATATATATATGTGGTCCAGTTACTCCACAAGTGAGTCTTTCAGTTTCTTAAACCTAAATATACTTTTGGCATATGTACACTATTGTATATGGAATGGATGGTCAATGGGTATATGCTGTATAGTACAGGGAATTGTACCAGTATTCTATAATAATCTATATGAGAAAAGAATCTGAAAAAAAAGTGAAAAAAAAGGAAATAGCTTGCTAAAATATTGATGGTTCTGTAGCAGGAGTCAACAAAGAATGGCCCATGAGCCAAATCCGGACCTCCACCCATCTTTGTAAATGAAGTTTTACTGGATCACAGCAAAAAAAAAAAAAATCTAGTAATTATGCCCCTTGGTATTTACCCAAAGAAATTGAAACCGTATGTCCATGCAAAAACCTACACACATATGTTTATAGCAGCTCTACTCATAACTGCCAGAACTTGGAAGCAACCACTCTGTCCTTTGGAAGGTGCATGGTTAAGTAAACTGTGGTCCATCCAATGGCATATGAGTCAGTGCTAGACAGAAATGAGCTACTAAGCCCTGAAAAGACTAACCTCAAATGTATTACTAAGTGAAAGAAGCCAATCTGAAAAGGCTACACATGGCATGATTGCAGCTCTATGACATTCTGGAAGGCAAAACCGTAGACAGTGAAAGGTTCACTGGTTGCCAGGGGTAGGGTCAGAGGAAGGATGAATTGGTGAAGAACAAAGAATTTTTAGGGAAATGAAATCATTCCATGTGATGCTTTGATGTGAGTACATGTCATTCTACATTTGTAAAAACTCACAGAGCAGACAACACCAAGAATGAACCCTGATGTGAAGTATGGCCATGCTTTGGGTAATAGTGATGTATCAGTGTAGGTCCATCAATTGTAAGAATGTGGTGCTCTGGTGTAGGACATTGATGATGGGAACTGGGCAGGGGTGGGGGATGGGGGTGTATGAGAAATCTGTACCTTCTGCTCAGCTTCGCCTCAGGGAACCAAAAATATCTCTAAAGAGAAAGTCTATAAAAAATAATAACACAGAGAGGTTCCCTATAACTCAGTAAGTTAAAGATCCATCATTGTCACTGCTATGGTGCAGGTTCAGTCCTTGGCTCTGGAACTTCTGCATGCCTCTGGCATGGCTAATAATAATAACAGTAATAATAATAATAACAAAGAGAAATTCCCTGTAGACTGATTTGGTGAATGGTGCCATAGAGAGCTTAGGCCACTAATGACTGAAGCTAGTGAGCTAACTTCTGTGACTCATTGGACCATCAGGAAAGGAGTGATCATACTTCTGGCCACTTGAATTGGTATCTTCAGAATTGCCTTTCTTACTAATTCCTTCAATTTTGCACTCCTGTGCCTTCATACACTATGTGCCTCAGCCCTGCCTTGTCTCAGACTCTGGCCCCAGGTGGTTCTCAGGGTGACCCCTGTTGTGCTAGAGTGGAATAAATCCTAATCTGGGTGTTGGTTGTTTTTCCTTACTGTGCTGTTAGGTGTGTGATGAAGCAGGTCCCTGAATCTAGGGCAGAGGTATGAGGGCTTGGAGCCATTCATGGGACTCCATCTTTTGAAAGAGTCTGGGAAACTAATGTTACATGAGAAAGTGATTTTTGTCTTCTACCTGCCCTGACTTCACTCCACAGTTGCATGTACTGATCCACATTTTTTCCAGAGACATGGAAAATACTACCTGACGTGGGCATTTATCTGGCTCCAAGCCCCTTAGCCTATTTGAGAATTTCACAACAGATTCACTTCCAATTCTTACAGAGTTCCATGGGAAGACATACTGTCTCAGTGGTAAGAGAGTTAATTTCTGTCTGTTAAAACCACCCCACAGAGGAACATTAGAATGAAATGTTCCTCCCAAGTTCTTTTTTTTTTCTTTTTTGTATTTTTAGGGCTGCACCTGTGGCATATGGAAGTTCCTAGGCGAGGGATCAAATCAGAGCTGGAGCTTCCAGCCTAAACCACAGACACAGCAATGCCAGATCCAAGCCATGTCTGCGACCTACACTGCAGCTCGGATCTTTAACCCACTGAGCGAGGCCAGGGATTGAACCCTCATCCTCGTGGATACTAGTTGGGTTTGTTATCACTGAGCCACAGTGGGAAATCCCCTCCTAGTTCTTAAAGCAGAAGGATTTGGGATCTCACCACTGGTCAAGAGGAAATCATGTAAATGTCTCTCACAGCCAGGGCAGCACCAACTGGCCTCACCAACTGATTTTTTAGGGGCCACATACATATTCTAATAGCAATCCCTATTTCAGTAAATACTGCTCAATAGACTATTTTTAGGACAGTATTAGATTTATAGACAAATTGAGCAGAGAGTACAGAGGATTCCCACATACCTCTCCCCTGCAGTTTCCCAATTAGAATCATATTACATTAACATGGAACATTTTTTTTCATTAATAAACCTTTATTGATATATTATTATTAACTCAAATCCATAGTTTAGTCAGGTTTTCTCACTTCTTATCTACTGACTTGTCTGCTCCAGGGTCCCATGGGGACACACATCCCACTAAGTTGTCCTGTCTCTTTAGGCATATCTTAGCTGTGACACTTTTTCAGCTTTTCCTCATTATTGATGACCTTGACAGTTCTGAGGTATACTGGTAGGATTAATATCATAAATGTGGTGATACTATCCAAAGAAGTCTACAGATTCAGTGCAATCCCTATCAAATTAACCATTTTTCACAGAACTACAACAAACAATCAAAAAATTTATATGGAACCATAAAAGACACAGAATTGCAAAAGCAATCCTGAAGAACAAAAAACCAAGCAGGAGGCATAATTCTCCCAGACATCAGACAATACTACAAAGCTACAGTAATCAAGACAGTGTGGTACTGGTACCAAAGACAGAAATACGGACCAATGGAACAGAATAGAGAACCCAGAAATAAACCCAGACACTTACAGTCAATTAATCTTCAACAAAGGAGGCAAGAATATAAAATGGGAAGAAGACAGTCTTTTCAGTCTTGGTGCTGAGAAAACAGTACAACCACATGTAAATCAATCAAACTGGAACACACCCTCACACCATGCACAAAAATAAACTCAAAATGGCTTAAAGCCTTAAACATAAGATAAGAAACCATCAAACTCCTAGAAGAGAACATAAGCAAGACATTCTCTGACATCAACCATTCAAATGTTTTCTTAGGTCAGTCTTCAAGGCAACAGAAATAAAAGCAAAAATAAAAAAATGGGACCTAATCAAACTGACAAGTTTTGCACAGTAAAGGAAACCACACACAAAAAACCCCAAAAAGACAACCTATGGAATAGGAGAAAATTGTTTCAAATGATGCAACTGACAAGGGCTTAATCTCTAAAATATGCAAGCAACTTATACAATTCGACAGCAAGAAATAGCCAACAAACCAATTGAAAAATGGGCAAAAAAACTGAATAGATATTTCTCCAAAGAAGATATGCAGATGGCCAACAAGCATATGAAAAAATGCTTAACATCACTGATAATTAGAGAAATGCAGATCAAAACTACTATGAGGTACCACCTCACACCAGTCAGAATGCCCATCATTAACAAGCCAACAAATAACGAATGCTGGAGAGGGTGTGGAGAAAAGAGAATCCTCCTATGCTGTTGGTGGGAATGTAAATTGGCACAACCACTATAGAGAACAGTATGGAGGTACCTCAGAAAAATAAATATAAAACTACCATATGACCCAGAAATCCCACTCTTGGGCATATATCTGGACAAAATTTTCCTTGAAAAAGATACATGTGCCACTATGTTCATTGCAGCACTATTCGCAATAGCCAAGACATGGAAACAAACTAAATGTCATCTACAGATGAATGGATTAAGACGTGGTGTGTATACACACACACACACACACACACACACACACACAATGGAATACTATTCAGGCATAAAAAGAACAAAATAATGCCATTTGCAGCAACATGGATTAACTAGAGAATTTCGTACTAAGCGAAGTAAGTCAGAAAGAGAAAGACTATATACCATATGATATCACTTATACCTGTAATCTAATATATGGCACAAATGAACCTTTCTACAGAAAATAAACTCATGGACTTGGAGAACAGACTTGTAGTTGCCCAGGGGGAGGGGGAGGGAGGGAGATGGACAAGGAGTCTGGGGTTATTAAATGCAGACTATTGCATTTCAAGTGGATAAGCAATGAGATCCTTCTGTAAATCACAGAGAACTATATCCAGTCACTTGTGATGGAACATGATGGAGGATAATGTGAGAAAAATAATATATATATATATATATATATATATATATATTCATATAGATATATGACTGGGTCACTTTGCTGTACAGTAAAATTGACAGCACACTGTAAATCAACCATAATGGAAAAAATAAAAATTATAAAATAAAAAAGAGCTTACAAAAGTCAAAGTTAGTAAAATGAACGAAATCATAAAGATCGGAGCAAAAAATAAATGAGATAGAAATGAAGAAAACAATAAAACAAGATCATTGAAACTAAAAGCTGGTTCTTTGTAAAGATAAACAAAATTGATAAGCCTTTAGCCAGACTCATCAAGAAAAAAAGGGAGAGGGCTCAAATCAATAAAATTAGAAATGAAAAAGAGGTTACAACTAACATCACAGAAATACAAAGTATCTTGATACTAGTATAAGCAAGCATATGCCAATAAAATGTACAACCTAGAAGAAAAGGACAAATTCTTAGAAAGGTACAACCTTCTAAGACTAAACCAGGAAGAAATAGAAAGTATTACCAATCACAAGTCCTGGAATTGAAACTGTGACTTAAAACCCCCCAACAAATAGAAGTCTAGGACCAGATGGTTTCAGAGGCAAATTCTATCCAACATTTAGAAAAGAGTTAACACCTATCCTTCTGAAACTCTTCCACAAAATTGCAAAGGAAGCTCCCCAACTCATTCTATGAGGCTGTCATTACCCCGATATCAAAAACAAATACTTTTTTAAAAAATGAAAAAAAAAGCATGTTCCCCTTTAGCCACAACTGCCCACCTCGCCCCTCACCACATCCCATTGCTCCTAGAACAAAATCTATAAGCACCTCCCTTGTTTTTTCTGATGACCTGTAGTGATCTGGCCCCATCTGTCTCTCCAGACTGTCTTATCTCCCCGCCCTGCTTTGCTCCTGCCATGGGCAAAATCTCAGTGTTCTAAGGACTCACCAGCTCAAATTATCCAGCATGGTTATTCTGTGATAACAGCTGAAGGACTCACTGATAATGCCTATGTACACTTGGTCTCTGAGTAACAGTTCACACCTACATGAAAAAGAAATGACAGAAGCAGTGAAGCAGAACCAAAGTCTGAACAAAGCAAAGGAAGATTTATCTATTAAGGGTTTTATCATCTGCCAGCTTTATTCATTATTCTTTTGTTCTCCCCAAAGCTTTGGGGGTGTTTTCATCTACTAGTTTTCCACATAAATTTTAGAAACTTACCAGTTTCATAAAAAATAAACATTACAGGTTTATGGAATTATATTTATAAAATAATTTGAAATAGTTGATATTTACATGGTACTTGCCAATATGTACATTTAATTCCTTTACTCAAAAAAACTAGCCTTCTGATTTATTTCAGTTTTACTTTTTATTATTTAAAAATAATTTAAATAATATTTGCTTTTAATTCATTAATTTTGTTTTCAATTTATAACCTTTCTTTTCTCATATCTTCTTCAGATGTGTCTCTAGTTTTTTGAACACTTTATATTAGTTATTACATATTTTAAAATAAAACTTTAAAAAAGATAAATTTGCTTCTAAATATAACCTAGTCACTTCCTTTAAGTTTTATTTGTAATTTTTGATATTATAATTTTTAAAGAAAATATCTGTTTATGAGCTTTGCTTCCTCTTCAATCAAAAATATTTTTAAGAACATATTTTTTAAATAAAGGAACCAATTTTATTTCAAGAACATTAATCTAATATAAACTTCTATTTTCGTATGTTGTTTACAACATTATACCTATGTAATTTCTAATTTGAAGAATATGTTCAGGCATTCTTAATGGCCTGATAACTGAGTGATTTGTTACAAATTTTAGGCATATGCTTAAATGTTCTCTTAATTAGGTACAAAGCTCAATTCCTTTTTCTGAATTTAATCGGGTTTTTTTCCTTTCTTTTTTTCTTTGTCTTTATAAGGCCTCACCGGCGACATATGGAGGTTCCCAGGCTAGGGGTCCAATCGGACTTGTAGCCGCTGGCCTATGCCACAGCCACAGCAATGCTGGATCAAGCATGTCTGTGACCTACACCACCATTCACGGCCATGCCAGATCTTGAACCCACTGAGCAAGGCCAGATATTGAACCCACATCCTCATGGATGCTAGTCTGGTTCATTAACCACTGAGCCACAACAGGAATTCCCCAAATTTAATCTTAATCATCATGAAACCATATACTCTATTCTTTTTACTTTCTAGCTTTTCTTTTTTTTTCAATATTGGAAAAGCAGCCATGTTTGAAATTCCATGCCCAAACAATTGTATCTTTGTAAATTTCTCCTTTGTTAGCTGACAGATTTATTGTGTGTATGAAATTAATTGTATTTAGGGAGAAGATTAAAGTTTTATGACTGTTTTTAGGCATTCTTCTTCTCTCAAACCCATTGCTTTCTGAAAACAGTTGTAAAAGTCAAGCAATTTTTTTTCCCCCCAGAGGACTTTAAAACTCTTGAGTTATAGTAGGGCAGAATTACAGTGGAAAAGTTTCAAAGGCTTATCATGATTACCTTTCTTATAGAAATGTGATTATCACTTTCATGAAATGATATTTTACCAAAGATTTGATCAGGATGTCTGGAAAAGAAATGAAAGTTAGTCAATAATTAAGGAATATTCTAGATGATGTGAGGGAGTTTGTAAAAAGTCACTTTTAAATTCAAATTTTCATGAAAAGAGAATCTTAAAATGTCCATATATTATGTAAACAATGCTGTAAAGAAAAGATCTTTATTTCTGTGAATACACAAGAATGCTGCCACTGCTGTCACTCACTCTCTGAGTGCTGTTATAGCCTGCTGACACCTGCTCTGCAAGAGTTTTGTCTCATCAGGAAATGAACGGCCCAAGTCTAACCACTTAGCATTTGTTAATGCCCAAGTTATACCAGGTTTGTGCACTTAGACTATGGTGACAGTTATAATAAGTGACAGTAAGAAATGTCAGAGCAGGGACACCGGGGCACCAGTGTCCAGAGAGTAGTGGAGTTGATGTTTTAACAACTCCATGGATCAAATACAGGTATGGCCGTTACAGGGTAGAGCTCAGCTTCTCTTCAGTTTTATTCCTATTTATCAAAATGACATTAAACATTGACTAGCAAGTTGTTTGGGTTGGATACCTGGATTTAGTGCACATGGTGGCCTAGGGCCAGGGTAATTTCCTGGTACTTTCCCACGAGTAATATAAGATTCCACAGAGGTAGTGGGATCTCAAGACTTGTATGTAGGGGAACTAGGCATTTTCCTTGACAGAGAAAGAAGGTTCTGGACATGAGAATATAGTACCGGAAATAATAGCTAGGATTTCTGCAGTAGGGTCCCAGAAAAGCTAGACTGAAATACAAGCCAGTGTTGTTCATTTTTACTACAAACTAAAGCAGAAGCAATGCCGTCTTTGGGAGCACAAAAATTAATTAAAAACCCCTATATTATCAAAAATAGAGGACTGAACAGCAAGCCTTCAAGCTAAATATTGAACACCATTATGCATGTTCGGACTTCACACAAAATACAGAAAACAACAGGACTTCTAACAGCATGGGGCACTTTGAGTAATTAAGGACAGTAGAGTAAGTAATAAGTTATTCCATTTTTGTATGATTTTATAATTTTAAAAAGCCCTAGTCCTTAATCCCTAATGTCTCAGAAATCTGTTCAGATATGAATTATCAACAGACTGTGTTCCACAAAAAACTTTTTTTTTTTTTGTCTTTTTTCAGGGCTGCACCTGCGACATATGGAGATTCCCAGGCTAGGGGTCTGATCAGAGCTGTTGCTGCTGGCCTACACCAGAGCCACAGCAGTGCGGGTTCTGAACTGCATCTGAAACCTACACCACAGCTCATGGCAACACCAGATCCTTAACCCACTGAGCTAGGCCAGGGATCAAACCCACAACCTCATGGTTCCTAGTCAGATTTGTTAACCACTGAGCCACAAAGGGAACTCCAAAAAACTTATATTTTATTGTGAATCACAAGTGAATAATTTAATTTTCATAATGTGTCATTTATCAAGGAAAAGACTCTGTGACTTATTTTAAATTAATGAGTGTGTTGTTTTATAATAATGTATTTTAATTTACATAGTTCATTCTATTTGTCAAAGTATTTTTACACACTTTGTTTCATATGACATTACCATAGTGACTTCCTAAATAATTTCTCCTATTCCTGAGCATTACATTTTGATTTCCATGGATTCTAGACCAAGGTTAGGACCAGTGGATGACTTTGGAAATGCCACTGTTACACTGACACAGGACCATTTTGTTTTGTGCTGCTTTGCTTATTCTGCTATAACAGACAAGAAGAATGATTGCTAACTGTCTTAATGATCACTGTGGCTCAGCACACAATTGAGATGAAGCTAGTAAATGGTAATAATCAGGAAAATGATCAAAGTCCCATTCAAAGGCCAGCTCCTGTAGATTTTAGGGATAACTTCTTTTATGCAAATATCTTCTCCCACCTGAATATGTCTTTGAAGACAGTACCAAATGTCACTTCCTTCCCCATGCCATGAAGCTGACTAGAGTACTCTAGAGAAATGTACATTTAAAAGTTACTCATAGGAAGTGAAATAAGTCAGAAAGAGAAAGACAAATACCATATGATATCCTTTATATGTGGAATCTAAGATATGGCAGAAATGAATCTATCTACAGAACAGAAACAGACTCACAGACATAATGAAAAGACTTGTGGTTGCCACCGGGGAGGGGGGATAGACTGGGATTGTTGGGGATTTTGGGGTTAGTAGATGCAAACTGTTACATTTAGAATGGAAAGGCAATGAGGTTCTACTGTATAGCAAATGGAACTATATCTTACCTCTTGGAATAGAACAAGATGTAAGATAATATGAGAAAAAGAGTGTGTATATATGTATGACTGGGTCCTTTGCTGTACAGCAGAAATTTGTATGACATTGTAAATCAACTATGCTTTAATAAGAAAATAGATGCTGGTAAGTAAAATGTAAGTAAAATTAAAAAAATAAAAGTTACTATCTCTTGAGCTCAGCACTTAAGGATCCAGCTATCACTGCCATGGAGCTGGATTGATCCCTGGCCCAGTAACTTCTGCCTGCATGCCATGGGCCCAGCCAAAAAAAAAAAAAAAGTTACTGTCTCTCTAGGGCATAATTATGTAATGTTCCTTTCTTTAGTTGGTTCAGATCCAAATGAAAGACAATTCCTTTATCTTACTATCTCTTCTCTTCTTTTCCTTAAGTAACAGGCACGTGCCTTCCTAAAATAATGGCCACATTGTCCAGTTTCCCTCTAGCAACTAGGTGTAGTGACATCTCTCTGTTCGCTTATGGTTTGTAAGCAGAAATGCTCTTACCAGAAGAATGCTCAGCTTCTCTCAGTTTGCTCTTCCTCTTGGCTGGAATGCAGATGTGATGACTGGGTCTGAAACACTAAGAAAGCCTATATTCCTGAGGGCTTCACCATCCTGATTTACCAGCTGTAGACAGAGGATTTTGTTTTCATCAAAGAAATATCTCTTGCGTAAGCTACACTTGTACTGTTTTGCGAGGGCTGTCATAACAGAGGGCCATAGATGGGATGGTGTAAATAATGGAACTGCATTTCCTACCAGTCCTGGAGGAGTCTGATGTTAAGGAATCAGCAGGGCTGGTTCTTCCTGAGGCCTCTCTCCTTGGCTAGTAGACAGTGGTCTTCTCCTCTGTCCTTGTCTGTGTCCAAATTTTTTATACAGAAGCCAATCCTGTTGGATTAGGCCCACTCATATGACCTCACTTTACCAAGGTTGCCTTTGAATGACCCTCTTTCCAAATACATTCACCTTCTAAAGTGCTGGTGTTAGGGCTTCAACCTAGGAATTTTGGCAGGGCACAATTTAGCTCATAACAACTTTTTTTTTTTTTTTACTTGTAGCCAGATGTATTCCATGCTCCATATGGATTGCTATTCAAATGCTCTACTAACTGATGGGTGCTGGGTCATTAGTTGACCTTGCTTAGATGTGTGGGCCTCCTAGACCTTTAAGAGGCCTCCTAGACATTTTCCCCTCAGTAACCCTGACTTCTCACCCAGTCTCAATCACACCACCCCCTGGCTGGGAAAGCCTGTCTTAACATGCTTATTGCAGAGTAGTGAGCAAACAGAAAGTGCACTTCCTATATTCCAAGAAAGCCATGACCCAGGAGATAATAAACCTCGTGTATGGATTTCTTCTCCCAGGCCCACCAGACGGATTATTCGGTCACTGCATCCTCTGGATGATTAATGAAGAGCAGAGAGGCACAGACCTGAGTTCTCTAATGAAAAATTCTCTGGAGAGATGCCCAGGAATGGGATTGTTGGATCATATAGTAATTCTATTTTTAGCTTTCTGAGGAACATCGAACCTCCATAATGTTCTCCATAGTGGTTGCACCAATTTTTATTCCTACCAACAGTGTAGGAGGTTCCTTTTTCTCTACACTCTTTCCAGCATTTGTTATTTGTAGACTTTTTGATGGTAGCCATTCTGACTGGTGTGAGGAGATACCTCGTTTTAGTTTATATTTGCATTTCTCTATTAATAGCAATGTTGAGCATTTTTTCATCTACCTATTGGCCATCTGGATGTCTTCATTGGAGAAATGTCTTTTTAGGTCTTCTGCCCATTTTTTGGTTTGTTTTGTTTTTGTGTGAGTGTATGTTTATATTGGGCTGTATAAGCTATTTGTATGTTTTGGAAATTAATCCCTGTTGGTTGCATCATTTGCAAATACTTTCTCCTTATTCTGGAGCTTGTCTTTTCATTGTTTATAGTTTCCTTTGCTTTGCAAAAGCTTTTAAGTTTGATTAGATCCCATTTGTTTTTATTTCTATTAGTCTAGGAGATGGATCTAAAAAGATGTTGCTGTGATTTATGTTAAAGAATGTTCTGCCTATATTTTCCTCCAGGAGTTTTATAGTATCCAGTGTTACATTTACATATGTAATACTAAGTGAAATAAGCCAGACAAAGAAAAATATTATATGATAGTGCTTATATGTGTAATCTGAAAAAAAAATGGTACAAATGACCTTATATGACCAAATAGAAACAGATCCGCAGACATAGAAAACAAATTTATGGTTACCAAAGGGGACAGGTGGGGAGGAATAAAGTAGGAGTTTGGGATAAACATAAACACACTACTGTATATAAAATAGATACACATCCAGGATCTATTGCATAGCACAGGAAATTATACTAAATATTTTGTCATAACCTATAAGGGAAAAGAATCTGAAAGAGAATGTTTGTGTGTGTGTGTGTAACTTAAGCATTTTGCTGTATACCTGAAACTACCACAACTTCATAAATCAACTATATTTCAATTAACAGAAAGTAAAAAGAAAAAAAAATTCTCCATCTGGAAACATGAAGCTAAAAGGGAATTACTTTTCCTCCCAGGGGTAATGCTGAATAAACTAACTTTCACATACCTGTTACTAGTGATTTTTTTTTTAATTTTATTTTGCATTTAATTTTTTTAAAGACTAATAACTTATTGCAAGCCAGAAGTCTTAAGCATGTGGTGTATCAGTTTATCAAAGTTATTATTAATTACTCAAACTGCCTCATGTAGGAGAGACTTTTCACCTGACATGATGAAAGATTCCTGTTTGGGACCTTGGTAAATTTGGAATACCTTATAGGAGTCTCAGTACATAGGAAAGAGAACACATCACTGGGAGCTTGTTGAAACCACTGGCAGGGCTCTGTACTCAGGATTTATTACATTTGCTGGCATGGACCTGAGTTTGATAAACCCTGTCCTATGCACCAGCTTCAGCCCTTTGCCAATTTTGCAAATAGTTTTATTGGAATACATTGTTTATATAAGGTCCATAGCTGCTTTGTGCTAAGACAACAAAGTTGAGTCAATGTGAAAGAGAACATATTGTCTGCAAGGCTTAAAATATTTACTGTTTGGCCCTTCCTGGAAATATTTGCTGACCTGGGCATAGAGGAAAGTCATAAGAAATACTTTCATTTTTAGCCATTAGTTTGCCCCTTTAAAATGCTGAATTATCATACATAACTGGTTATGTTGAATTTAGTTATTTGCAGATAAATTGTGTGGATTAATTCAGATATAAATTGATGAATTCTACATTTTTCACAAACTAAGGATTTGGTCCCTATGTGTAAAATATTCTGATATCCTTAGAAAATTATAAGATATATCTTCATTTAGGCTAAAAACAGTGTTTTACTTAAGATCTAATTAGATTATTTTATTCCAGTGCACCCTAATGAGAAAATTAGTTGATTTTTTTTAGGGCCACAACTGCAGCATATGGAAGTACCCCTGAATCTGAGCTGCAGCTGAGGCTACACGATAGCCACAGCATTGCCAGATCTGAGCCGCATCTGTGACCTGTGCAGTAGCTTATAGCAGTGCTGGATTCTTACCCCATTGAGGGAGGCTAGGAATCGAACCCGAATCCTCATGGATACCAGTAGGGTTCTAAACCCACTGAGCCACAATGGGAACTCCCAGTCAATTTTTTTTAAATAACTTTAACAGCATAGCTAGTGTATTTTTCTCCATGTATTAGTGGTGTAGGATATTTAGTCATTAACGTGCCTCAGCTTCATGAATATTGTAAACACAAGCTAACTGTCAGATAACTTTCCTTAAATATATGTATGCCAGTAATCTGATACTTTTCCAGTGAATGATTGAAAAAAAAAATCTCTAAAGTAACTTAATCTGGGTTACCCCATTTTATTTTCTATGAAATTAAAGTTCTTTAATTCTTCAAAATCTGTTTAGAGTTCAATCACTAGTATCATATATTAGATTTTGGGAGATAAGCTTTTATGGCCAGCTCATAAATCTGAATCAACTTCTTATTGAATGCTGCTTAGTGAAAAAATAAGATTTAGTGCTGTGCTATAAAGCATGCCCCTCCCACTGGACTGTGGAACCTGCTTCCTTACAGAGGGCAAACATTTTCACTTACAGACATGGAATGCTTTCTCTCTCCCTTGAAAATATTTGTAGTGTTTCATGGTAATTATAATGTAAGTATGGATTAAACATAATTGCAAGTGTCATTTATATTTCCCACAATAGGATACAATTTATGGGTTTGCAATGAGAGAAATGCCTGTTTATGCATATGAAAGATGGCGTTAAGCCTCTGAAATCAGAATCCTGCAGTGTCACAAGAGTTTGCTATCATCTCACATTTAATCACTTATAGTTTCTATTATTGCTGGTAGTTTTCCATTGTAACCACTACCTGAGCACAATTTAATTACCTTGTGCAGCAATTTAAATTAAATTAAGTTAATTTAGAAGGGGCCATTTAAAGAAGGATATTATACTAGAGTATATTAATTAACACTTATTAAAAGTAATTTTTAAGCCCAGGAGTGCCACACCAAGCTTTACGGCTGGTAAAAATTATAATGTTAAGAAAGAGAAAATAATGAAGTGTGTTATTGATTTTCTTAATGTTATATTCTGGCAGAATGAGATAAACGTTATTGATCCATTGGTTTTACATTATCTATTTTCCCTATAGACTGTTATATCTTTACCATGTGTTAATAAATCTATTTAAGAAAAAATACAAGCCTTTAAATCAATTAGTCCTATTTCTAGGAATATAAGTGCAAAAATTAATCCTACTTCTAGGAGTGTAAATGCAAAAATTATATGGAAAGATGCCCACCATAGATTATTTATGATAATAAAAAATATCAACCTTTGGTAATATGTTAAATCAATTGAGATACAGTCCTATGATAAAATATTGCACAGTCATTTAAAAAGAGGTTTAATATGAATTTCAGTTAAATCGATTATAAATGCAATACACAAACATATACACACACGTTAACATATGTAAACATATCAATGCTTAGTAATTATTCCTGATTGTATGTTTTATATGTTTTCTTCTTTCTTCTCTTTTGTATTTTCCTAATTTTCTTCAGTGACTATGTATTATATTTGCTTTTGGATAAGACTGAGAAATATATTTAAAAGGTGGAAGTATTGATCAGTCATGAGTTCTAGGAGCACTGCTATGTGTAGGGCAGATTTTTTTCTATGATAGACCTGGTCAGTTCCTACTCCCAGAGAGCTGTGAACACACACCCTAGTGGTTTTCTTAAAATTGGCCTTTCAGTTTGAACACATGATTGTTTCCTCCATTCAAATGTAGCAGGCAAAATAAAGTATGTATATAGTGAGTGTTTCATTGGCATATCAACCATTTACAGAAATTGAAATCTTTTTTCAACCATTTACAGAAATTGAAATCTTTTTAAGTGACGTTGTTTTTCATTTCAGAAAAAAGAAGCTCATAAAATCAATAAATTTGGTAGCTTGAAATGATCTTTTCCATCATGTTCTCTCCATCTTATTTCTTGCCTTACTGCTCTGGCCAGCACTTAAGAGTATTATATTTGGTGAGAGTGGTAAGGATGACACTTTGGTCTTGTTCCTGTTCTTAGAGGAAAAGCGTTCATCCTTTTACCACTGCATATACTTTGCGGACTTGCTGTATGTGGCCTTTATTGTGTTGAGGTACATTTGTTCTATATCTGATTTGTTTAGAGTTTTTATCAAGAAAGGATATTGAATTTCGTCAAATGCTTTTTCTGCAACCATGGAGAAAATCATGTTTTTTTCTTTCGTTCTGTTACTGCAACTTACCACATTCATTGATTTAATTGATTCATTAATATAAGATTAAACCATCCTTGTATCCCAGGGACGAATTCCACTTAATCATAATGTTTACTGTTTCTTCATTTGTCTGGATGATCTATTCATTGTTGAGAGAGAGGTGTTGAGAGCAATATAACATTATAGCTCCAAACATTATTGTTGGAGAATATAACATTATTGCTCTTTATTTCTATATTATCCCTGCTAGTATTTGTTTTACAAATGTAGATGCTCCTGGGTTGGGTGCATAAAGGTTTGCAATTGTTATATCTTCTTCATGGACTGACCCTTTTATTATTATAAAATAATTTTTACAATTTTGTCTCTTTTGACCACTTTTAATTTAAAGTCTATTTCCTCTGAGACATATATAGATATAGATATATATAGATATATATCTTTCTTTTGGTTGATATTTGCTTGAAATATTTTTTCTCATCCCTTCACGTTCAGTCTATGTGTTTTCTTAAAGCTAAAGTAGGTCTCTTATAGGTAGCATGTGGTCAGATCTTGTTTTTGATTCACTCAGCTATCTGTCTTTGATTGGAGAATTTAATCCACTTACATTTTAAAGTAATTGTTGATAGACAAGGACTTCTTATTGCCACTTTGTTATTTTTTTTTCTGTTTTGTAGATTCCTTGTCTCTTGCTTCCTCTCTTGGTGTCTGCTTTGATTCCTACTTGTAGCAGTGTACTTGCACTCCTTTATCTCCTCAGTTGGACAGGGGTCCAGAGTTCCTTTTCTGGTGGGGCCAGATGCTGTGCTTCAGGATTGGATGGAGTCACTGGCTGGGCTGCCTGCCTGGGCAAGACTATTGGCTGGGTTGTGCTATGGGGTGGAGATTTTAGCTGATGCACAATAGACTGGGTTCCTGAGGCTGTCCAGGGTCATGAAACAGGCCCCCTGGTTGTGCAGGACCTTAATAACAGCTGGATGGGCTGCTGGCTCAATTTCCTGCTCAAGTGCAGCCATAGGCTCTTCAACTGTGGGGAGTCTCTGGTAAGGCTTCCTCGTTGCATGGAACTGGAGACTATATTCAGCAGTTGGACAGGGCTGCAAATTTGCTTCCATAGCCAAGAGGGCATTAGACCCAGTAGATCCACTGGCTCTACCCTGCAAGTGGGCAGAGAGCTGGCTGGGATTTCTGTTTTGGCACCACTGCAGGTGTATGTAGAATGGGCTTCATGGCTTCCCAGGTTCTCTGGCCAGGGTTCCTGCTCAGGCGTGATTTGGGCTCCACTCAGCAGGAGGTAGGGCTTTGATTTTGCTTCCCTACACAGGTTGAACTGTAGAGCAGTCTTCATGGCTGGTATAGACCTGTTGGCTGGACCCAAATCAGGCAGAACTTCCCTGAGCTCCCCAGACAGGCAGGTCCATGGACTCTGCCCAGCAGAGCTGCTGGCTGGGTCTCCAGTCAGGTGCAGTTTTGAGGAGGAATGTGGTCTGACAACATCTGAGTTCTGGTTGCTACAAGCCCTGTCACACTTCCCCATTTCTTTCTGATCCTGGGTGATCAACCCAATGGATTTCCCCAGAGATCCCTGAGAGGCAAGATACAAGGAGGCTGCCTGGGAAATGATGCCAAGGCAAGAAATCTGGAGATCAACCTTGGTTCTTTGTTTTCTTACCATGGAGACCATAGGCCTGCTGTTCCTCTTGGGGTAGGGCACTGTGCTAGCCTAGAAAGGGTGATGTGTTTGGAGCATAGTTGCTTTTCTTCCCCTTAGAATACAGTCATTTCCAGTCTCCATTGTTCTGGAAGAAGCTGCAGCCCCATCCTCACATTCTGGATGTGTGTTGCCATTTTAATGACATCATTCCTAGCCTGTAAGTTTCTAGTACTGAAAATATGAATTATTAGAGTATATTTCCTGTTTCCATTTCTGTCTCTGTCTCCTTCTTTATTTCTCTCTATGATGGTGTTGATAGATTCTCTTTAATTGATACATGCTACAAACATTTTGAATGTCATAGGTACATGCCTATATAAGGTAAATTTATATTTTGGTATGTGTAGAAAATAGTGGTATTTCTTCATATTAGCTGCTGATTAAAATCTTCTGCTTGGGTATGATGTAGGCTGAGTTTTGATCTTCTTACTCTTGATCACCAAGCTATACTGCTGAATTCATCCTCTGAGATGAGCCATCAACACTGAGTGTCTTCTCATATGCATGCCATGTGAAAACATTAGCTTGTAGTAGCCTTTGGAGAAGGGTCTTGAAAATTTGAAAATTGACTGGACTTTGGAGAACAGTGTTCTGTGTAGACAATTGAGTTGTGAATATGCAAGGGGTAAACCAGGTGCTGGGAACTTTTTTGCATGATCTTCAACATGCATTATCCTAAATTAAGAAACTTTGATAAATTGCATAAGAGTCAGACTTCCTTAGTAATTAGCACAGTTCATTTTGATTTAGTTTCTAAATAGGAACAGTGGGTCAAAATGGGTAGGTCAGACTGACCAGATCAAAAAATAAATTACAGTTCCAGGTCACTCCAGTCTATTGACTCATCTAAACTTCCTTCCCCCCATGCACCATTATTGTCTTATTTGATTTAAAGTGCAATCCAGAAGTAAAGCTTCTATACAAATATGTAACTGACTTGTTTTGAATGAAATGTTTTTTTCTGTTATTATCTAGATGCTTGTTTGGATGGAAACATTGATAGACAAATTAGGTAGGAAACATTGCTAACCCGCATTACTGAGTTCTATATTGTAACCTATTATCATTATTACAATTCATTTGTCACCTTCCTACACCCTACCTTTTCTTAAAACAACTTAACAAAATGACACACACACAAAATAAACAAGCATTTACTGACACATAAAACATATTTCATTTATATAGTTTATTTGATTAAGAAAGGTATAAAACAAAGATCTTACAATAGAAGTAGAAAGTTAAAAAGTCATATAAAATAGGACATGCAAATGTATAAGAAAAAAGTAACTTATACGATTAAGCATAATTTTAGCTGTGAAATTCCAAAGAGAAGAGTGGGCAAAGTGTGTAATTCCTATTATCAGACCAGATAAAATACGTAAATTTTTGAAGAAATTCCATTCTACCTGACATTAAAGTCTGTAAAGGAATTTATCACATGGCTTCTAAAAGCAAGAGTTAAAGAGAGTAGATGATAACATTTAAACAATGGATTTGTAAAAGATGCAAAAATTGTTCATAGAATATTCTATCTATGTATTTTCAATGAATGCCAAAAGCAAATGATTAAACTAATGCTGACTGAAAGTATGTTGGTAATTTGGTGTGTATATGTGTGTGGGTTTTACCTGTTATCAAAGTCAAGCCTTGAGATAACTGATCAACAAAGGACAAGAGACAGATTGTTCCTTACATAGTCTTTGTCAAATACCAGTTTTCTTCTTGAGGACTGCTGACCAAACTAAAACACACAACAGGAGAACTCTGAGTTCAGTTTTATTGGGGGCATTCCCATTCAGTTTTATGGGAGACGTTCTTGCAGTGGCTCTGAGGAACTGCTCCAGAGAGCAGGGGGAGGCCAGTACATTTGTGATTTTGGTGAAGGGGGCCATGTATTCAAACCCACATCTGGGAGAAGATTGCCACTAACCTCGAGGAGCAAACATCTCCATGGACAATTTGTAAGGAATTGGGTTCATAAAAATCTTCTCCTGATGTATCTAACTATCCAAAGACCTGTTCTGCCAGTTTTCCCAGGGCACAGAGCAAATGCCTGATTCCTGATTTCAGCCCTGAGCTCCTTTCAGGGTGTGTTGAAAGTCAGCAACTTCAGGGCTTATTGATTTCGTCATTGTAGAATTTCAAGTTGAGTGACTTGTTTTTAGTTGTCAGGTCCTGGAGGGTCATTGATAGAAAGTTAAACTTCCTTTCCATAGCTTGAGGTACAAAATGCAAGCCTGCTACATTGAGGGTAAAGAAAGAAACATGTTATTTGGAATCTAGCCAGATGTGTAACAAGCTTTCTCTTCCCTTTGTTGTATTTGCTCATCTTCATTCTCCTCTTTTCTCTGCATTTCCTTGTACTAGAGCAACATTCTAGGCTCTCCCAGGTAAATCCCAGTGAACGGGATATATCTCAGGTTCTGCCTCAGAACCTCCTCTATCTCCCCAGTTAAACATGGCAGGCCAGAGGAGATGCTTAATTCCCTGTGGGTAGAGAGCAGAGGAGGAGGTGAGTGAAAATTAGCAGTCTATGAGAAACTGATCCTGTAGAAGATGGAACAAAGCTATTAGTACATTTCCATTTATACTTTTGTACTCAGTTTAACTATCTTTGTTCTAGTGTTTCAGAGGTAAAATGCAGTGCTTTTGCTCCATGTATCCAAAGGATAAATTCTTGGCTTCCTATAGAATACCAGAGAGATTTAGAATCTTAATCTTTCCTTTTCTCTGTATGAGAGGCATATAGTTAGTATGAATTATTAAACCACATATGTTAACAGGGAAAATCATGAAAACCATTTTGAGTTTTACTTGCAGGTTGGAAGAGCCAATAATAGAGTTTTCTGATGGTAACAAGTTCAGCTGATTGTATAACTGAAATACCCTATTAGCAGAAGTGCATCTGGCCATGCTGTTGTCCAGTTTCTCTTCCAGAGATCAGACAGAAAAGGAAGCTTTGGTAAATGGGGACCTCCCCACCCACAGAATTATCTGATGAGTCTGATAATCATCTTAGCCTTCCTATGCCTTGTAGTTACCATCAAGAGGTACTCAGAAGCAAAACAACAGTTCAGGTTGCTTAAGCTGGTGACAATCAAAATCTAATTCTTCAGGGATTTAGATCAGACATCATTTACATAGCAGAGCTGTCCCTATCCCTACTTCCATCAGAAATTCCTCCTTGAAATACTTTATTTCTTCTCTTTCTGTGATATCTCACTAAATATCTTGAAAATATGTGCAAAATAAACTTCAGATTAAAGTTTAACTTAACATAAGGACAGTTATGTTCTGTCAGAAGTTTAAGTCATTAAGCTTTAGTTAAAGAGTATAGAGAAGAATCATTAAAGGAGCATATTAAGTTTGATTTAGATTTAGTAAGTAGTTCAAATAGATCATTAAATATGTTAGTCAGTGTCCATACTGGACACTCAATAAATATTTATTGAATGAAATTGAAAATTATAATAGTGTTATCATTTAGAATTTAATTATTTTCACTTTGTTGGTTCAAAATGAAAAGACAGGAATGTTCATTATGCCCTAGTTTTTCATCTCTAGTCTTAGAGGTACCTACCTCCTCAGTGGATGATGGCAACTCTGTTAAAGTGGGGTAAGTAGTATAAGACACTTAAAAAGCATTGTCCAGAGTTCCCCTTGTGTCTCAGTGTGTTGACCCAACATAAACTCTGTGAGGATGTGGGTTCAATTCCTGACCTCGCTCAGTGGGTTAAGGATCTGGTGTTGCTGTGGCATAGGCTGGCATTTGCAACTCCAGTTCAACCCCTAGCCCGGGAACTTCCATATACTGCAGGTGCAGCCATAAAAAAAAAAAAAAAAAAAAAAAAAAAAGCATTGTCCAATATACCTGACATTTGCTTAGGTATATTTATGTTTATATGAAACATGCAATTTTTATAAATGGCACCTCTTAAAATATAGGAACAAGTTATTTTGAGGCATAATAGAAACAATGTTCTTTTGCTTTTGTAGCAAAGCAGCTTTTCATCATTTGTTCTCTTTAAACAATATGAAACACAATTTGGGCATTGTATGTGTCTGTTAACACCAAGCCAAAAGTACCAACATTGGGAAATTCAGAACGAGTTTAAAAGTGCATGCACAGACACACACACACACACACACACACACACACACACACACACACACACATTCCCACACAAAATTTTTCTAATTAAAAAATATCTAGAATATGGAGTTTCTATTGTGGCTCAGCAGAAATGAACCCAACTAGTATCCATGAGGATGTGGTTTCTATCACTGGCCCTGCTCAGTGGGTTAAGGATCCAGCATTGCCATGAGCTATGACGTAGGCCACAGACATGACTCAGATCCTGAGTTACTGTGGCTGTGATGTAGGCCAGCAGCTGTGGCTCTGGTTCCACCCCTAGCCTGGGAACTTCCATATGCCACAGGTGCAAGCCCTGAAAAGCAAAAAACTAAAAATAAAAAATATCTAAACTATGCATTCACTGTTACTCTGTCCAGAATGGGGTGCAGGACAGTTCCATTCATAGCAGTAGCTAGATCTTCACAAGTTGAGCTGTTATCTGTGAAGGTTATGCAATCCTTCTAGATCCAGGGTCAGCAACCTGGTTGAGCAGATAAGTTCGGGGGGCATTTCAGCTCAGGACACTGAGGTTTACTCATTTCTGGCTCTGCTCCTCAAAGTTGTAGTTCAGCCTTAGAAATTGATTCTGCAAAAAAAAAAAAAAAAAGGAGTTCCCGTCATGGCGCGGTGGTTAACGAATCCGACTAGGAACCATGAGGTTGAGGGTTCGGTCCCTGCCCTTGCTCAGTGGGTTAACGATCCGGCGTTGCCGTGAGCTGTGGTGTAGGTTGCGGACGCGGCTCGGATCCCGCGTTGCTGTGGCTCTGGTGTAGGCCGGCGGCTACAGCTCCGATTCAACCCCTAGCCTGGGAACCTCCATATGCCGCGGGAGCGGCCCAAGAAATAGCAACAAAAACAACAACAACAAAAAGACAAAAAAAAAAAAAGAAATTGATTCTGCCTTTCTCAAGATATTCTGTATAATCTGTGGGTTAGAGATGGTTGAGTTGGTGATTTCAGAAATACCTAATTCATTTAAATAGAAGAATTAAGCATTCAATGGTTCAGTTTGCTATTGTTGAAAATTATCTTACAATTTTAAATAAATGGATTGGATCTTTTAAATCTAAAACTTTCAATTAGTAATGGATATAACATTTATATAAAATATTCAACAGTCAGTAGAATAACAAGGGTTTTATTCTACATTAGCTTTTAAAATGTCTTCTTACTGTGTAATGAATTAAATAAAATATGCCTAATTTGTAATTGAGATGATTGTACCTAAATCTGTCCTGTTCAAAAAGTACAAATAGAGATCATCTGAAGGACATAACCCAGATATGCTTAATTTTTATTTAATATGTATCATGCTTGTAAGAATCATAAAACTTTTCCATTTGGCTAAAATGACATAAACAATACAAATCTGAGGCAAAATCTTATAGATGTAACTCTTTTAGAATTCAAATTTGACATCTTATAGAACTGCTCAGAGTCATAGAACCCCCAAATAACATGCGGAACAACATCAAGTATCCTGCAGTTACCTAAGTGCTGGAATGTTCCCTTATGTTGGAATCCTTTCTTAGCTGGTGAGGATCATTCCTTTATCATAGCAATGTCAGGACTTTAGTAGGATTTAACTGAAGATCCTTGGAAGGGAGACAGACAGAAGAATGTTATAAATGAGAAATATCTACTCTAATGGTTAGGTGCTGAGTGTTCAAGGAAATCAGCCAAAGAGGAAGAACAGGATAATGGGTGTGTCAAATAGATGCCAGGGAGGTGTAGCCAGAGCACTAGAGCCTTTGCTGGGAAGGCTGGACACAGCTCCAGAAAATCCTATTTGGCGATCTAGCCCTTGGTACGGGGGACATTAGGGAATGTCTTTTATCAGTTATGAAGTTCCCATTCCCAAGTAGAGAAAATTTATTTCACATTTATATCAATAGGTCCCAGGTTCTGGGTTTCTTCCATGAAGGAGCTTATATTTTACTTTCTCAGCACAGTTTTCAGGAGTATGTGTGAGTACACACACATGCAGAAGGGAAGGAATGTCTATAAGAGATAATTTAAAAACTAAAAATGACTCCACCTACCAACTCAAAATTTAAATATTTGGGCCATTTTTTCAGAGACTTCAGGTAAGCCTCTCAGGATTGTGTAATTTGTTTGAATTGAGAGTAATCTGAGAATCCTGGCCCCTACACCCATTTTTAAAGACCTAAGGATCAATTTAGGAAGGAGGTCACTGGGGACAGTCAGTAGAGTGGTGGGGGCAGGGGCAGGGGGAGCCCAGGTCTGCAGGTAAGGGTGGGGCAGACCAGGATCCCTCAGCAGAGGGAAGGAAGCAGAGTTTGGAGAAGAAGGACCACAGTCCTGCTACCCTGCAGCTCTCACTGGAGCTCCAGAGCAGGAGTAATGGTGGAGCTGGCAAGAGATGGGAGACTAGCTGTAAGTGAGCAGGGGCTGAAGGTACATGTTTGTAGGCTGAACAGAGCACTTATTTGTAGAGGTAATAGTGATGTGTTCATTTATTGTGATGGATAACTGGATGCTTTCTAGGAACAAACAGAGTCCATTATGATTATTTCCTTCAGATGGAGAGACTAACCTCCAGGTACTCTGTCTCAGTCAAGGAATCTGAAATCTGAGCATTTTGGCTTTGCTAGAACAGCCAGCTGAGAATTTCCTGCTGAAGCTCTTTGTTTAGGGATGACAAAGGCATTAAAGATGCAGTAGGTGGTTTTAACAAATGTAAGCAAATTACACTAGGATGAAAACTGTGTCTCCAAGAAGTTCTGATTAAGAGAAGGGCCAACAGTCAGTACGTGGGAAACACTTCATGTCTGGAGTTTGATGTGGCACCATGTAAGGTGTTCCATGGGCCAGTGGTGTCCTTTTCGTGGTCTGCAAGGTCAACTGTCTCTAATTGGGGTATCAAATCACTTGCAAGGATATGTATTGCCTCCTTAATATTTAATTATATTTTTTAAATCGGCCTCCTGGGCTGGTAACATTAGCACAGCACAGCTGCTAGAACTCTCTGAGAGCCTGGGGGTGTAAAGGTGTGCTTGACCCCGCCTGTCATTAATATCTTATTTTAGAACCTTGTTAAATTCATCAACAGTGCTTCTGATATAGGTAACCATCCTTTCCATAGACCTTCATTCACCCCTCTTTGGGGAGGTGTTGGACGGTACAAAAAAGGCTAGTGGGCAGTGTTTCTGCACCCCCCACACAGGGCAACATTTTCCTCTCATCCAGCAACTTTATAGCAGTGTTTCTCACTTAAACACTTAAGTGATATGGTATGATTCCATTTGCCACAAGAGTCGGTGTTTATTTGATATTAATTTAAAAGAGCTTTTGAGCACAAAGAGAGCAGAGCTAAATGCTTGAGACAGAGCTTGGCCTGTTGTTGACGCTGAAATTCCCAAAACATGTGCCTTAGTAGATGGGCTGCAGGGTGAGGTTGTAGGTGTCTGGTCATTCACATACATTTTGCAAAACCTCTGAATGTGCGAAAGAGTTGTTACCAAACCAGGTTCCTTTGGCCAGAAGTTCACCAAGTCAAAAGCCTGAGACCCTGAGGTTTGCAGCAAAGAGAAGGGGGGTTATTCATGAGGTAGTCAAGAAGGGAGACAAGAGAACAGGTCTCAATCTGCCTCCCTGAAGGTGAGGGGCTCAGTGTTTATGGAATAAAGAATAAAGTGGCAGGAAGGTATAAGGAGTGGGGAGTGTGGGGAGTGGTGGTTGGTGAAAGGTGCAGGATTTGTTATTATGCACGGCTGTAACTAAGCTTTGTACATTGAAAAAGTCATGTGTAGACACTCACTCATGCTGACTCGGAAGAGCAGTGTCCCATCCAATCTTAACTGGCTCAGCTTTAACTGGACTCAATCAATTCTAGGTTTCTAGAAGACAGCTTTAGCAAACATCTTACTGTCTATGCTACCTGCCGTTTGGGGGACATGCAGCTCTTAAAATGACCTTGATTAGTGAGGCATGATCCTTTGTATTTCTGTGGTGTTGGTTGTAACTTCTCCTCTTTCATTTCTGATTTTACTGATTTGGGACCTATTTTTTTTTCCCTTGATGAGTCTAGCTAAAGGTTTATCAATTTTATTTGTCTTTTCAAAGAATGAACTCTTAGTTTCATTGATGTTTTCTATTGTGTTTTTAGTCTCTGTCACTTTGTTTCTGCTGATCTTTATGATTTCTTTCCCTCTAGTAACTCTGGATTTCATTTGTTTTCTTTTTCTAGTTCCTTTAGGTGTAAGGTTAGATTGTTTCTTTGAGATTTTTATCATTTACTGAGGTAGTGGGTGAAGTGGATTTAACCCACGGTGCCCTTGTCAGTGTTCTGGATTTTGGCCATTCTAAGAGATGCATAGCAGCATCTTGTTCTACTCTGAATTCCCTGATGACATAGACATGGAGTAGCATTTTCATATGCTTTTTTGACATCTATATATCTTCTATGCTGAGTGGTAAGGTTTTTGGCTTATTTTTGTAAATGGGCTTTTTGTTTTCTCATTATTGAGTTTTTGAGAGTTCTTTGTCTATTTGGGATACAGTCCTTTATCAGATATGTCTTTTGAAAATATTTTCTCCCCAGCCTATGGCTTACCTTGTCATGATCTTGACATCATCATTCACAGACCAGGAGTTTTAGATTATAATGAAGTCCATCCAGATTATCAATTTGTTCTTTTATGGATTGTGCCTTGGTGTTGCATCTAAAACATCATCACCACACCCAAGGTCATCATCTAGGAGTTTATAGTTTTATTTGACATTTAGCTCTATGTTCCATTTGGAGTTAACTTCTGTGAAGGGTGTAAGCTCTGGGTGTAGATTCACTTGTTTGCATGTATATGTCCAGTGGTTCCAGCACCATTTGTTGAAAAGCCAATCTTTTCTCCCTTGTCAAATGAAAAGTAGGTCAACCATGAAAAGTAAGATTTTTTTATTGTTATTTCCCCAATACATTTTTTCCTACTGTACAGCATAGTGACCCAGTTACACATACATGTATACATTCTTTTTTTCTCCCATTATAAACTTACATGGAACTTCAAAAGACCCCAAATTGCCAAAGCAATTCTGAGGAACAAAAACGAAGAAGGAGGCATAACTCTCCCAGACTTCAGATGATACTACAAAGTCATAGTCATCAAGACAGTGTAGTACTGGTACCAAAACAGACATATAGACCAATGGAACAAAACAGAGAACCCAGAAGTAAACCCAGACACCTATGGTCAATTAATCTTTGACAAAGGAGGTAAGAATATTAATGGGAAAAAGACAGTCTTTTCAGCAAGTATTTCTGGGACACCTGGACAGCTGCATGCAAAGCAATGAAACTAGAACACACCCTCACACCATGCACCAAAATAAACTCAAAATGGCTGAAAGACTTAAATATAAGACAAGACACCATCCAACTCCTGGAAGAGAATATAGGCAAGACATTCTTTGACATCAACCTTATGAATGTTTTCTCAGGTCATTCTCCCAAAGCAAGAGAAATAAGAACAAAAATAAACCAATAGGACCTAATCAAACTGACAGGCTTTTGCACAGCAAAGGAAACCAAAAAGAAAACAAAAAGACATCTTACAGAATGGGAGAAAATAGTTTCAAATGATGCAACCAACAAGGGCTTAATCTTGAAAAGTAAGATTTTAAGAGGAAAATTTACTTAGCAAAGCTCATCCAGCTGGTTGGTTTATCATCATCAAAGCCATATTTGCACCCAGGTTGTCTGTTTGCTACTTGAGCATGTTTCCACAATATGCGTCATTTAAAATCAAAGAATATGCTTAGAGAGTCTCATCCATTTGGTATAGAATCATGTGAACTAAAGGGTTGCAAAGTGGTATCTAATACAGACTAGGACTTTCCATAAATATCTGGCATTACTTTTACAAGTGTCACCTTGGAACCATTTTGAATATTAAATTGAGTTTACATTCCTAATAACAGATGTTGATAACTAAACCATTATTTTGATATTTGCGATGATATTGGCCCTTGATATATGTGCTTATGATATGGCTAGCCTTTCAACCAGAAGCTCTTTAAGGACTAGCATTTTTATATTTCCTCAGTGCTACCATAGCGCTTAAATAAGGAAGTTTCTAAAATAAGTTAAAGCAAAACTAATTGAAGACAGAACATATAAAATGAGACTCTAACCCATGCCATCAGCTGACAAGTTGATTTTTCTATCCTGTCGCAATCCCTGATTAACTGCCTATAAGCAGTTGGTGATAATCATTATAGCAAAGGTATGGTAAATCTGAATAGATTTAGATCCATAGGTAGGATTAAAGAAAGATCTTTAACCTTCTCTTTGGTATTTATTACATTAGACTTATTGCTGGTAGTCAACTATAGGACTAGTCCCTTAATACTGCTTTTTAAAGCCTGAGCCTATATGTGGGCCTCACATTTCTTGGGACAGAGGTTAGAGACACAAAGATCAATTGTAAGGTCAGAAAGGTCACCATGTGAAAACATTGAAAAACAAGCTTTTTGAAAAAGCACATCTTCTGGATAGGAAAATAATGATATGTACTTGCTGAAGTCACGAGAGAAAGCCAGATGTCAACATTGGGGAGCCTTCCACATTTAGATGGCATTTGAGACAACAAGACTGTGGACATCAGTGGGGACCTATGCCTGGGTTGAGAAGAGAAAAGATGTGAGGACAGAGCCTTTGCGTATCCCCATGTTTAGAAAGGGAAATGAAGTTGAACTGTCAAAGAGGGTGGAAATTACGAACAACAAAGAAGGAGGGAAATGAGAATCCTGAGTCCTGGATGCCAAGGACAGAGTACTTCAAGGACCATGGGAGCGGTCGGTAATTGATAGCCCTGCTGGGAAAGTGGAAACTGACCATGAGGCACTAAATTTAACTATGTGGAACTATTACTCACTTTGAAAAGAGATGTTTTAGTCAAATGGTAGGGTAAAAATCCAGTTCCAGTTGGATATTGAAGGGATGAGAGAGGAAATAACTTGAAAAAATGGAGGGTGGGCAGGTTTTTCAGGAGTGGGGATCAAAGGGGTGAAGTGGCTGCTGGAGGGTAACAGTTTTTTTTAATTAAATGAGAAATGAAAACATTGGTACAATGATGGGATGAGTGAAGGAGACAGGAAAATAATGTTCATGCAGTAGGAAGCAGAAAGTTGTTGGCCTGGTGTTCTAGGCAAGCGGAGATGGGTGATTTCTAGGGTTCAGGTAGAGCACTGAAGTCCATGCACTTACTGACAACCAGGGAGAGTTTGTCCACAGACAAAACAGAAAGATGAATTACAGACACTTGCAATTTTTTGTGTGGATGGAGTGGTGGGAATATCTGACCATTCTTTGCCGATCACTTGCATTTCTCAGTGCCTTAGAAAGCCAGGTCATCATCTGAGCAAAAGGATGGGGAGGGAATGCTGGGGATGTGAGGAAAGAGGATGTTGTGAATGCCCTGTGGCTGGTGGTCCACTGGAGCAAAGTGCTCTCAGCTCTTTAGCTAACATGGTTGTTTATGTTTTTAAGCATCTTTAGATGGGCAGGTAGTAAGTAGGCATCAAGGTGGAATTTACCAATGTTGGAGTTTTTGCAGGCATGAAAAGTCTTGAGAAAGAAAGAATGTGAGTGAGTAAAAGGAAGTGGTTGAAACAATGGACGGTGGGATTTAAGTTTGGGAGGGTGAGAGGTGAAGACATTTTTGATCAGGATAGCGCCAGGGCCAGAGATAGGTGTCCAGAAAACTGCTATACCCACTGTGGTTAAAGTGGACTAGATATTATAACGAGATAGTTGTCCTTATTACAACTGCCAGTGAGACCTCCTAAAAATTTTGGAATAAAGAATGTCATAGCAAGACAGTGGGAGGAAAACCAAGAAAAACACTGTGTAAGGAAGGAATCCAAGAAGAAAATGGCCATCCTTAGATTCTCAGAAATGCCTACAAACAATAAGGGATGGAATACCTTATACTGACCATATAAGAAAACTGAAACACAAAGAAATAAATCGTTCATCCAAAATGCATGACTGGTTACAACCCTGTAGAGCTGAAACCAGAGTTCAGTCTTCCTGACTCTCACTGCCGCAGAACAGACAAAACAACCAAGGCCTAATTGAATCCTGTTGTTTCTGTTCTTGAGTTTATCCTCACTGTTATTGTTGTTATAATTAATTGCATTCTAATAAACCCTAACTTAAATAGAACAGGAAATCATTCTTGATTCTTTTTCAGCACAATCTATATTTAACATAAATTCAACAGAAAACAAGAAGACACAATCAAAAGAAAATAGGAGGGTATAATCAGAGGGAAATGTTTGCACACTGTATTTTATGATTGGATTTAGAAAACCATGTTATTTCTCAAAACAGTGAGTTCAGAGTGTCCATCAGTGCTGCCCACCCACAGTGTTGTAATTGAGCCACTCTTGCCAGGAACGTGCATTTCCTTTTTATCATGCGCATGCGCGTGCATGCGTGCGTGCGTGTGTGTGTGTGTGTGTGTGTGTGTGTGTGTGTTGTGGGTGCTGGGGTTGCACTCATGCCATGACCCAACATTGACAGCAAAACTGAGCATTAGGGATTAGTCGGGGGGTGCGGAGCAGGCATCCTCTGTGCCCTCCCTGCATGGCCATTGTGACTGCCTGTGCTGAGCACCCCCACAGTGTACAGCAGCACAGCCTCTCCTTATAATTAGTAAACTCAGAAAACACAAAGTAAGAATCAACCACCCCACCCCTGCACATGCAACCTGATTTGAGCAGAACAGCATATGTCAGGCAACTGCCCTCAGTTTGTGGGACAGCAGGCTTGAAGATGGAGGCCCTCAAAGCCATCATCCATCCATCCTGCTGCCACCCACCCTGTGCACACTGCAGACTTTGATCCACATTAGCCAGTAACTGTGGAGAAATATAACCAGCCCCACGGATGCTTCAGGTGGCAGGGTCATGTTTAGCTGGGGTTCAAGTTAGGGTTAAGATTAGGGTTAGGATTAATTTCGTTTGCACAGTTTTCTTTGCACAGTGGACACGGTGCTTATCATCTGCCAGGCATCACTTTTGGAGCAAGTTCATCAGGTACCCAGAAAGTGTAGCTATCTCAGGAAAGCAGCTTGTCCTAAAATGATTTATTCTCTGCTAGGGGAGGGTGTAATTGGCATTTTTAGAGAAATAAAGTAGTGAGGGTGATAATGAAGCTAAACAATTCCAAGTAATTGTTACCCTAATTGCCTAAGTACATAGCACAGCTTAATCATTTAAATTGCTGAAAACTTTGGTGCTGCAAACTTTCTAGCCATTGCAAATGCATCGTATGCATGCATGCTTGTAGGTAGCACTGCATATATGTGTCAGTGTAAATGAGTATATTTCTTATCTTCCAGCAGGATGGTTTTAAAGTGCCTTCAGTATGCCTATCTCCATTCTTGCAGAGGTAGGCAATGAAGCTTATCTCTTCTTTAATTGATCATTCACTCAGTGATTCTGCTTATACTTCAATCTGTAGAGCTCTGTACTAAGTATATTGGATATGTAGCCAAGATTATGGCTCAATTCTTGCTTTAAATTTTCTTAAATACCTATGTGCCGATTGAGACAACAGACAGCTACAATATAAAGTGCCAAATGCTACAATCAAGGCACTATAATAACATAGAGGGAAATTGCCAAACCAACCCAGCCTGGAAGGAAGATTTCCTCTCACAGCAAGCTGAGTCCTGAAGGATAACAGACTGTCCCTAATAGGAAATAATGTTCCTTTGTACCTGAGATTCAGTGGTCTTTTAATTCCGAGTCACCATCTAGCACTGCTTTATTTTCTGGGATTATGTAAGAAAGTGAGGAAAAGGAGGAAACAATTTATTTGTAGTATCAAAAGTTGACATTAATCCAAGCTATCGAGGAACATCATGAGTGTTCCAGTGCCATTGGACCAGTGATCAGATTTTGAGTAGGTAGTCAGTTTCCCATCTGGCTGAGTCACCCACACTGCCTGGGAGCCCTCTGATGATGTTGGCTCCTGGCTGCCTGACATCTGGTGGCTCCCTGGCTCACTCTGACAAGCTGTAATGAGACTTCAGTGAATGTTTTAGGGAAGCTACTAAATGCCCCTTCATCTTAACATAAAAGAAAAACCACAGCTATTTATTCATACATTTATTTCAATGCCTGTTTATTAAACTTCAACTGTATATCCAAGACTCAGTACAGTCTCTTAATGTTCTCTCATGTAAATTTTAGAAATAGAAGTTAGTTACTCAAAAAAGTGAAGATAATATTATGCATGTTTGATCTTTATCTGTCCAGGTCTTCTTTCCATTTGTTTGTTTAACCTGTTGGAAGACAGTTTTCTATGGGATGTCTGGCATTTCTGCACATTTTACAAGCAGAGACATGGACCATCTTTGTTCCAAACTGCCTTTTCAAAGGTTTGTGTATAGCTGACAGCCTTAGAATATGGAAGCAGTGTCTCCATCCAGAGCAAAGCCAGGTTGTTTACTGTCCAGCATAGTAAAGATAAAGTCTCTCTCCTGGGGTGACTGGCCTTTGTAAAAACCCTGAGTTTCCCAGCTCAGGGTCCCTCTCCTACCGTGCAACCCACTGTGTGTGCAGATATCAAAGCCTCTCAGCATTATCTTGTGGAAACTTGGATTCAAGGAAACTGGCACAAGTGTTAATCCTCTGGCTGTGGCTAGTGCTGTGAGTGACCAAGTCACTGGCCTCTGGTCCTGACATCTTATTCTATGCCAGCATCCAGGAGACTGGTGACTAATTAGCTTATAGAAGGCCCCTCACAGTTCTTGATATAATGTTCTGTTAAATAATTTATTTTTTCCCATCATCTTGTTTCATTATGGTGAAATAAATTTTTTTTGCAATTTTTTTTTTAAAAATTGAAGTACAGTTTATTGACAATATCGTGTTAGTTGCAGGTGTACGGCACTGTGATTCAGATACATAGGTATAGATATATTCAGATTATTTTCCATTATAGGTTATTTCAAGATATGGAACATTATTCCCTGTGGTATATAGTAAATTTTTGTTGGTTACCAATGTTATATATGGTGGCTTGTATCTGTTAATGTCAAACTCTGAATTTACCCTTCCCCCTCACTTTTCCTTTTGGTAGCCATAAGTGTGTTTTCTATGTCTGTGGATCTATTTCTGTTTTGTATATAGATTCATTTGCATTATTTTTTAGACTCCACATATAAGTGATATCGTATGATATTTCTCTTTCACTGACTGACTTATTATTTCACTTCATATGGTGATCTCTAGGTCCATCCATGTTACTACAAATGGCATTATTTCATTCTTTCATAAGGCTGAGTAATATCCCATTGTGTATATGTACCACATCTTCTTTATCCATTCTTCTGTCAATAGACATTTACATTGCTTCCATGTCTTGGCTCTTGTTTATAGTGCTGCTATGAAAAATTGGGGTGCATGTATCTTTTCATATTAGAATTTTCATCTTTTCCAGATATATACTCGGAGTGGGATTGCTGCATCATACTGTAGCTCTATTTTCAGTTTTTTAAGGACTCTCCATACTGTTTTATATAGTAAACAATTTACATTCCTACCCACAGTGAAGGAGGGTTCCCTTTTCTCCATACCCTCTCCAGCATTTATTGTTTGTGGAATTTTTGACATTGGCCATTCTGACCAATGTGAGATGGCACCTCATTGTGGCTCTGATTTGCATTTATCTAATAATTAGCTATGTGGAGCATCTTTTCATGTGCCTTTTGGCCATCCATATGTCTTCTTTGGAGAAATCCATTGTTTTTATTGGATTTTTTTTTTTTTTTTACTGTTGCGTTCTATGAGCAGTTCGTATATTTTGGAAATTAACTTCTTATTGATCACATCATTTGCAAATATTTTATCCCACTCTGTAGGTTGTCTTTTTATTTTGTTGATGATTTCCTTTGCCATACAAAAGCTTTTAAGTTTGATTATGTCCCATTTGTTTATTTTTGCTTTTAATTTTCTTTTTTGACTTCAGAAACTGATCTAAGAAAATATTGCTGTGATTTATGTCTGAAAATGTTTTGTCTATATTCTCTCTAGGATTTTTATGATGTCATGCCTTATATTTAAGTCTTTAAGCCATGTTGAGTTTATTTTTTGCTCATGGTGTGAGGGTGTGTTCTAGTTTCATAGGAAGAAGGAAGGAAGGAAGGAAAGAAAGAAAAAGAAAGAAAGAAAGGGAAAGACAGAAAGAAAGAAAAAGGGAGAAGGAGTTCCTGTTGTGGTGCAGTGGAAACAAATCCGACTAGGAACCATGAGGTTGTGGGTTCGATCCTTGGCTTCACCCAGTGGGTTAAGGATCTGGCATTGCCATGAGCTGTGCTGTAGCTTGAAGATGCTGCTCGGATCCTGCATTGCTGTGGCTGTGGTGTAGGCCGGCAGCTGTAGCTCCAATTTGACCCCTAGCCTGGGAACCTCCATATGGCAAGGGTGCAGCCCTAAAAAGCAAGAAAAAATAAAAAAAGAAAAAGGGAGGAAAGGAAAGAATGGAAGGAAGGAAGAAAGGAAAAGAGAGATAGAGAGAGAAAGAAAGAAAGAAAGAAAGAAAGAAAGAAAGAAAGAAAGAAAGAAAGAAAGAAAGAAAGAAAAAGAAAGAAAGAAAGACAAAGACAAGACAAGACTAAAGAAATAAATAACAAGGAAATGTTTTAAATCAGTGCTCTAGCTGATGCATTTGAAAGGTTCCTGGTCTAGAAGAGAACTGCCTAGGACAAGGTGCTTATGCTCCCCTACTATACTCTTTATTAACTTAAAATGTGATGTTCAGTGAGTAGACAAGGCCATCTAACACTTTCATTTTTAAATTTTCTACAGGTTAAAAATAAAATTATTAAAATGCCAATGGACTTAGGGCTTTTGTTTATTTTTGTTTTTTAATCTGTGCCTCATTAAAAAGGGACAGGTTCATAGCAGACAGGCTAAGGTGATGGTAGTGCAGTACAAAGCAGGACAGGATCCAAGGGACACTCCTTTGCCATCCTGTGTGCCGTTAATCACTACTGGGAGGCAATACCCAGGGGTTCCTGCGGGAGGGAACAGAGACTGCAGGGCCCTGTGCTGTGCCTTCTGTAGCAGCCTCTTTGGCTGCACTGGGACCAGCCCTGAGACGATGGAGAGAATTAGAGCTCCACCAGCTCCCTTGGCCAACAGCCAGGGGGGCGAGGTCTAAGCCTGGGGGAGGGGGCAGAGGAAGCCTCTGCTCATCCTGTGCACCAGGACCGCTTTCCCAGCCTTCTGTCTCCTTTCGTTTTGAGAGAGTTCATAAATTTCCATAGGCAAAAGTACTCCTAATATATTTTAGAATAAATATTCTGGGCCTATGTCCTTTAAAAATGAGAAACAAACCCCAGAGCAGGGACAAAGTGCCGATCATTTAATTGGGAATCTCAGTTTCCTGTTCTTCAGTTAACACCTTTTTGTACAGATCTTTCTTTCTCTTAGAAATTCAAGTGTTAAAATTATTCGTGGTATGAGCTGGTAAGTCATTATCTCCGTGGGACACGGGTTGGAAATCAGGAAGACAATTACACTCACCTGCTCAGGGTGGAAATTTAATTACTGTTTGTATGCTGCCAAGATAAAGCACGGAAATAATTATCACTAAAACGTATACAGCAGAGCTCTCAAAATTGTGACCTGACAAGATTCTGGTGACCTTTTCTCTCCTCACACAGTGTCCCCTGAGTTTTAAAGCTTGCTTTTGTCTCTGGTGTTTTAATATGGGCTAATTATACTATGTAGTGTGAAATCAGAAAAATAAAATGAAGGTAAACAAGAGTAACATATTTCAAACTTGCCTGACAAAATTCCCTGAATATTTTGCATTTACTAGACACTAGTCCGTCCTAGTGTTGAACTAGGAAACAAAGGGAAGAAAAAAAGGTCAGGTTTGAGATCCAGCAGAAATTTTGTCAGTGATGACAGGAGCTGGCTTGTCCCAAGTTAGTGATAGCTCCAGAGTTTAAATTAGAAATCCCAATATACACAATTATTATATAAAAAGCAAGCCTACTGTGTAACATATGACCCAAAATACAATACACATTTTAAAGTAATAATAATAATAAATAAATAGTAAATAAATAATAAATAGTTCTTAATATAGCAATAAATATATAAGTAAGAATGTGTATCTGTCTAATTAGGGAAGTAGAACGTGCTCTGAGTATTTAAACCAAGGGAGTGTAATGCAGGGAGCTGGTCCCTCTGTTATGTGATATAATTCCTAATTCCTTTCAGGTCATGTGCCTCCCTCGTCCCTAAAAGATGCTAGATCAAAGCTAGGTAGTACTATCAAGATGTACTACCTAGCCCCTCTCTCTGTTATAATCGCCTGCAGGCCTTTGATCAATCCTCTTACTTCCTGAACATGTGAGCTCCTGGATAGTGATCTTTAAAACTTGTTTTCTATTCTTTTCAAAATTGACAGCTCTCTTAGAAATAATTCCCAGAATCATTGATGTTTCCCATCACCTTTTGTCATTTCTTTGTCCTCCTCCCCGGTCTCCTAGCCTCCAGCTTAGCTCAGCAATCCCTTCTTCTGGCTATGCCTGACATCAGTTCTGCTCCAGGCAATTTTCTGCAGTGAGGAGAATGCCCTGTACCTGTGCTGTGCACATGGCAGTGCTATGGACTGAATGTTTGTGTCCCCTGGAGTTGAAACCTAATCCCCAGTGGGGTGGTACGTGGAGGTAGAGCCTTTGGGAGGTCATGCAGACATGAGGGTGGAGCCCCCATGAGTGGGATTCATGCCCTTATGAAAGAGACCCAGAGAGGCCCCTCACCCTTTTGGCTATGTGAGAATAAAGCAGAAATGGCCACCTATGGACCAGGAGGCAGTTTCCCACCAGACACCAAATCTGATGGCATCTTAATCTTGAACCTCCAAAGCTGTATGGGAAAAACAGCCCTTGTTTAAGCTGCCCAGTCTGTGGTGCTCTATTACTGTAGCTGGAACAGAGGACGAATAGCCAGAAGCCACATGTGGCAATGGAGCACTGAAATGTTGCTGGAGACTAGGGAAGTGAATTCTTGTTCTATTGAGTTTTAGTTAATAGCTACATGTAGACCTCATCATTAACAGTAACTCTAGGAGGTCCCTTTATAGCTCAGTGGTTACGAACCCAACTAGGATCCATGAGGATGTGGGTTTGATCCCTGGCCTGGTTCAGTGGGTTAAGGATACAGCATTGCCAAAAGCTGTACTGTAGGTTGCAGATGCAGCTTGGATCCCATGTTGCTGTGGCTGTGGTGTAGGCCTCCCTCAGCTGCAGCTCTGATTGGACCCCTAGCCTGGGAACTTCCACATGCCCCAGGGGTGGCCCTAGAAAGCAAAAACAAACACAAAATCTCAGTAGCTCTACCCCCTCATCATTAATAGTAACTCCACCCCGTGGTTAACCTCCTTTCCACATGTACCCTCTCTGACCACCCTGCCTGAATTTCCAGCTCCCCGTCTCTAGAACTCATCTCCGACAAGTTTGAGATACCCTCCTCTGAGACTGTGAATCCATTGATCTTTCCATCCTTCAGTCTTTAGGCCAGTTTAGCTTCTCAGTATTTTTCCTACACAGTTTAGGTACCACAACATATCACTATAATCACTCTCTTGTATCTACCATCTGCCTTCTTTTCCTTCTGGGTATTTGTATGGAAAACCTCCAAGTCTAATTAAGTCTAACCCTTCACCTACTTGGACACCTAGCTGTGTCCCGAATGTGGCTGAAGGCAAAGAGGGCCCCTATGTCTCCCTTTCACTCCTGGCCACTTACTACCAGCAAACCACAGAGCTACCAGATGACCTCTAGCTTCTCCACTCTCTCACCCAACTCATCAGCTATTCCATACCTTCACCAGAGACCCCCGAGGCCTCTCTCATCCTCTGTCTCAACTGATGTTCTTGCTTTGTGTTTCACCAGAATGGGGGCTGTGGGAAGAGAACTTCCATGGGTCCACAAGGCCTCCTGCCACCTGTGCCTGCACTCTTGACAGTTCCCTCCTTTGCTGAAGATTCAGAGCCCATGACTCAGCCAAGGAAGTGCCTCAGCCTGTGCATAATATACAGTCCCCTCCATCTAAGTCAAGTCACTGGAGAGAGACTTTCTGAGTCATCCGTCTTTCCCTGTACCCTGTCACTCCCATCTGTATTGAATCATGCTGCCATTAAGCTCATCTTAAAAGACAATAAAATACCTTGTCACCCAGCATACCACTGTAGCTGTGCTCCATTTCCCTACTCCCATTTACAGGAAAAATCCTCAAAAATTGTCCATACTTTCTGTCTTCAGTTAACGCCTGCCCTTTCTCTCTCTCACTCTCTCTCTCTTTTTTTTTTTTTTCCTTTTTGTGGTTGCACCTGCAGCATATAGAAATTCTCGGACCAGGGGTTGAATCAGAGCTTCAGCTGCAGGTCTACACCACAGCCACAGCAACACCAAATCCTCAATCCACTGAGCGAGGCCATGGATTGAACCCAAACCCACATCCTCACAGAGACAATGTAGGGTCCTTAACCCACCATGCCACAGGGGAAACTACCTTTCCTTTCTCTCTTGAGCTCACTCAAACAAGCTTTCTTTCTTCTTCATCAAACTGTGCTGTCATGGTTATGAGTGACCTTCACCTTCCTAATTTAATGGCCAAGTCTCAGTCATCTTCTGACAGCATTTCATCTATGTGGTTAATTCCTCATTGTAATAGCCTCCCCCCTCAGTGGACCAGGACACCCACACTCTCATGCTTTGCCTCCTGCTCACCTTATTAGCTGCTGTTTTTCCTCAGATTTCTTTACTGGCACTGCACACTCTCCTTATTTATCAATTGTGGACTCCTCTGGAGCTGAACCCTTAAACCTCTTCTCTTCTCTATTTTTTCACTTACTCCCTAGGCAATTTCATCTATCTCATAGCTTTAAAACTCAACTACATGCTTATTACTTATCACTTAATAAGTAATAAGTATTATTTATACCTGTATCACAAATCTCACCCCAAATTCTATGCCCGTATATCTAACTCTACAGAGAAATCATCTTCCTCTTGCAGCTGTAATCCTCCTTTCCTCATTTCGTTCATAGATCCATACCCTACTCTGTAATAAATGACACCCCCATTTCCCACCCCCCATCATGATTTCTAGGCACTGGTTTACCCCCATGGCACCTGTCACTGGCTGATACACTTTATTGACATATCTGTTTAGTGTTTCTGTCTCCCTTACAGAATGTCAGCTTCTTCAGGCAGGCACACTTTCTCATTAATTCACCACTACATTCTCATTGCCAGAAGCAGTCTCAGCATATAGTAGGTTTCTAATACATATTTGTTGAATGAAGGAAGGAATAAATCTGATCATACTTTAAAAGTGAACATAATACTATTTTATGGCTGAGTAGTATTCCACTGTATATTTCCTTTTAAAATTATTATATAATGGAATATTACTCAGCCATAAAAAATGAAATAATGCTATCTGTGGCAACATGGATGGACTTAGATATTCTCATCCTAAGTGAAGTAAGCCAGACAAAGACAAATATCATATGATATTACTTATATGTGGGATCTTAAAAAATGGTATAAATGAACTTAGAGTACAGAAAACTATATTCAATATTTTATAATATCCTATTAGGGAATAGAATCTAAATAAAATAGATATGTGTATGTATAACTGAATCACTTTTCTGTACACCTGAAACTAACACAACATTGTACATCAACTATACTTCAATAAAAAGATGAACATAATACTAACTAATATTTAAATGGTGTTTATCCTTTGCAGACACAATTGTAAGGGCTTTATAATATTAACATATGTAATCTTTCTAACAACACAAAGAAAAAGTCGTCATCACACCATTTTACAGGTGAAGTAACTGAGGCACAGATGGATCAAGTAGTTTGCCCAAGGCCACAGTTGATAGAGGTCAAGGGTCAGGTTTTGATTTCAGTTCGTCTGGCTCTAAAGACTTCTGGCATTTTACTGAGACTCGAAAACCAAAGAAACATAAAAAGTAAAAACAGGACTGCTCATTTTAAAATTTCAGAACACCCTGAATATTTTGCGATATAAACACAGAAAACTCTTTTTAATTACTTATTCCAATGCAAAGACATCAGAAATTGCAGCATGCATTCCTACACTCAAAATGTAACAAGACTGATATGTGCTATTTATTACTAAGACTTTGTTTTTTGGATCTGTAGATAGTGATCTAATAATAGTCACTGACCAGGAGAACTTGTCATAAGGGCATGGGCAAAAGAGCAATAAGAAGGTGACACCGTTTTCAGAGTCACCAACTCCAGAATGCAGGACTTGTGGTCTTTAAAATACTTTAGAAAAGGGAATCGGGACCAGGAGAGGAGCCTCAGTGCACATGAATAAGGAGAAAATGTTACTTAGGAGATGCCCAGGCAACCTGGGACTGCAGTCTGAGAAATTTCCACAGGATCTGTTTTGTCAATATTTATCTATTATCTTGACTTCTTTTTTTCCACCATGTAACATGCATGTGTTGAATGTGTCCATCTGTACTATGCGGTGATGAGACATAGTTCCTGCTCTAATTACATTTATAACTTAGTAGGAACACATAAAAGATTAACATATTATGTAGCCTTTTTGCCAAAGGAGAAGCATCTGGGTCCCCACGCCCTGGTTTGGGTCCTGCTTCCAAAACTATATCTGAGCAAGTTATTTAACCTTTCTGTACCTCAGGACATCATCCCTAAAGTGGTTATTCATCAGAAGAATAGCTACCCTGACAGAACTGTTAAAAGATTGACTGGTTGGATATTTATAGAACACAAAACAGTATCTGGTCCTTGGTAAAGACTCTATAAATGTTGGAATTACCATCGTGGCACAGTGGTTAATGAACCCAACTGGGAACCATGAGGTTATGGGTTCGATCCTGGGCCTTGCTCAGTGGGTTAAGGATCTGGTATTGCCATGAGCTGTGGTGTAGGTCGAAGATGTGGCTTGGATCCTGCATTGCTGTGGCTTTGGCGTAGGCCAGCGACTACAGCTCCGATTGGACCCCTAGCCTGGGAACCTCCATATGCCAAGAGTGTGGCCCTAGAAAAAGACAAAAAAACAAAACAAAACAAAACAAAACCTCTATAAATATTACTTGTTATTCGAAAGAAGCAGATATGATATTACATTCAATGGTAATAAACTACTTGTGTCCTCAGAACACAGTATTTCATTCCAGATCTCCCTCTTCTCTCTGTTCTTTTCCTTCCCCTGACATCTTATATTGCAAACACCTGTAGTCCTCCTCTTGTGCCTGCTTATTCTCACACTGATGTCACCCTCACAACGCTTCTGATGCCAGATGTGTGGGAATTTCCCCCACAACAAATAATTCTCTTTGGTACCAGTTGGGTGTCCTACAATTTAACTTCATTCTGACACTTTCCACCTAGTGGAAAGGTCCCACAGGCTAGGGGCTCTGTCCCATGAGACTGCCTCCCCACCACCACTGCAGATGTCAGTCTGCCCCTAGGCCACCTAGGTTACGTCGGTCAGCCCTTAGCTGGTCTAACTTGGTGACAACCCCCTCTTCTAGTGCCAATAACTTGCTAGATTTTTTTAAAATATAATTTAATCAAAAACTTTTATTATTGGAGTTCTGTTGTGGCACAGAAGAAATGAATCCAACTAGGAACCATGAGATTGCGGGTTCGATCCCTGGCCTTGCTCAGTGGGTTAAGGATCCGGTGTTGCCGTGAGCTGTGGTGTAGTTCACAGACGTGGCTTGGATCTGGTATTACTGTGGCTATGGCATAGGCCAGCATTTGTAGCTCTAATTAGACCCATAGCTTGGGAACCTCCATATGCCACGGGTGCAGCCCTAAAAAGACAAAAGACAAAAAAAAGTTATTATTATTTTTGGGAGACTGACCTAGGAAAACATTTGTACAGTTGATGTCACAGAATGTTTTGCCTGTATTTTCTTCTAGGAGTTTTATAGTGTCCTGTCTTATGCTTAAATCTTTAAGCCATTTTGAGTTTATTTTTGTGCGTAGGGTGAGGGTGTGTCCTAGTTTCATTGATTTACATGCAGATGTTCAGTTTTTCCAGCACCACTTGCTAAAGAGACTGTATTTGTCCCATTTTTATTCTTGCCACCTTTGTCAAAGGGTAATTGACCATAGGTGTCTGGGTTTACTTCTGGGTTCTCTAGTCTGTTCCATTCATCAGTATGTCTGTTTTTGTACCAGTACCACAATGTCTTAATTACTGCAGCTTTGTAATATTGTCTGAAGTCTGGGAGAGTTATGCCTCCTTCTTGGTTTTTGTTCCTCAGGATTGCTTTTGCAATCCTGTGTCTTTTCTGTTTCCATGTAAATTTTTGGTTTGTTTGTTGTAGTTCTGTGAAAAATGTCCTGGATAATTTGATAGAGATTGCATTGAATCTGTAGATTGCTTTGGATAGTATGGTATGGCCATTTATATGCTCCAATTCAGGAGCATGGAATATCTTTCCATTTCTTTGATACCTCTTTAAATCTATTGATTAATGTTTTATGTTTCTAAGCATATAAATCTTTTGACTCCTTGGTCAGGTTTATTCCTAGGTGTATAATTTTGGAGAGTGCAATTTTAAAATGTATTGTATTTATATATTCCTTTTCTAGTATTTCATTGTTAGTATGCACAAAACTGATTTCTGAATGTCAATCTTGTATCATCCTACTTTGCTGAATTCATTGATCAGATGGAATAGTTTTGGGGATGAGTCCTTAGAGTTTTCTAATACATAGTATCATGTTATCTGCATAGAGTGACAATTTTACTTCTTCTCTTCCAATTTGGATACCTTTTATTTCTTTTACTTGTCTGATTGCTCTGGCTAGGACTTCAATACTATGTTGAATAAAAGTGGTAAGAGTGGGCATCCTTGTCTTGTTTCAGATTTTATTGGGAAGGCTTTCAGCTTTTCTCCATTGGGTATTATATTGGCTGTGGGTTTGGCATAAATGGCTTTGATTATGTTAAGATATATTCCCTCTATACCCATTTGGGTAAGAGCTTTTATCATGAATGGATGTTGGACTTTGTCAAATGCTTTTTCTGCATCTATGGAGATGATCATGTGGTTTTTTGACTTTTGTTATTGTGGTTGTATGCCATTGATTGATTTGCATATGTTGAACTACCCTTGTGAACTTGGGATGAATCCCACTTGCTTGAGGTGTATGATCTTTTCTATATATTGTCGGATTTGGTGGGCTAAAATTTTGTTGAGAATTTTTGCATCTATATTTATCAAATATATTGGCCTATAATTTTCTTTCTTTATAGTATCTTTGTCTGGTTTTGGCATTAGGATGATGGTGGCTTTATAGAATGTATTTGTCACTCTAAATTTTTATCAAAGTATATGATAAAGGATTCAGACAAAGGGCCAGATGAAGAGACACATAGGACCACGTGTGAAAGGGCCCTGCACAGGAGCTTCCATCCACATGTAGTTGGTGTGCATTGCCCTCCTGGTATGTAGCAATGCTTAAACCTCATGGAAGCTCCTAGAACCCTATACCATGGGTTTTTATGGAGGCTTCTTCACATAGGTCTTATGGGTCACTAAATCCATTCCAGCCTTCTCTCCTCCCTGGATAATGAAGGATGGGGCTGAATAATTCAAGATTCTGTCATGGCTTGGTCTTTGTGGTGACCAGCGCCTTCCAGGAACCATCCAGGAACCCACCCAGAGTCATCTCATTAGAACAAAAGTTGCTTCTAGTACTTTTAATCACATAGGAAATTATGAGGGTTTTAGGAGCCCTGGGCCTGGATCCAGGAAGGAGGGCAGAGACCAATATATAGATTTTCTATTTTCTCACACATGTCATTCCCTGATTCCTCTTTAACTCCAGCTTGATATTGAAACTCGGGTCAAATATCAACACAGAGTTCACATAGCCCTTAGTATTATCACATGTAATCATTTATACAGTTTACTGTGGATTCTGGTTTACTCATCTATGCTTCTTGGCTCACAGAGACCATATTGAATGATGGTTGTTTTGTTTTGTTTTGTTTGCTTTTTAGGGCCATATCTGTGGCATATGGAGGGATCTGTGGCATATGGCTAGGGATTGATCAGAGCTGTAGGTGCCAGCTTATACCACAGCCACAGCAATGCCAGAACCTTAACCCACTGAGCAAGGCCAGGGATCGAACCCACATCTTCATGGAGACCAGTCAGGTTCATAACCTGATGAGCCTCAGTGGGAATTCCCCACATTGAATGATTTTTCATCCTTAGTATCTAGCAAAGTATCTGGCATGCAGTGCAGGAACTAAATAGCAAAAACAAAACAGTGAGCATATCAGAGCCATACCACGCTCTCCAAAAAAAGGGCCTTGGCTGCCTCCCAAAAACCTGCATAAGTCTTAGATTTCCGACCATCTGCCTGATCTGCAGCCTTATGAGCTTAGAAGATGAATTGGAGTGCTCACCAATACTTTACTCATATTTTAAGAGTAGACTCTGACCTAATTAATCAGATCAATTAAACCAGACTGCAGTTTATCAATTACTTGTGAGAAATGACTCTCCTACAGACAGGAATACTCAGAATGCAGAGACAGGGGTGTTCTCTGGCCACAGACAGACCTTCAGGAGAATCATCAGTAAACCCATCTTGAGTAAAGAATGAAGCCAGGAAGAAATCCTCAAGGGAGAGCACCAGGTTGGAAAGTGTGACATGTGGAGGTATTGAAATGGAAAATCTTTTAGTCATGAGCCTTTAGGGCAGGTCTAGAAGAGGGTTCAGGGCAGAAGTTTAGGAAATCCATGACTTTTTCACCTTCACTTTTAGAAACACCTCTTGATCTTCTAAGAGGAGAGTTCCTTGCACCAAAGCCAGATGGAGTTCTGGGCTTTGAAGTTGTTAGCACTGGGGACCTTTCAGATTTTCTCCTGCCAAAATCTCCTTCTTTCCTAAACTCTCATCAAGAAAAATGCAACATGCCTTTCACTTTGGAAGTGAGAAACCCTATGTAGTTTCCTTCCAATCACAGAAAGTCTTTCCTCCTTCAGTTATGCGTACATTTTCTATATATTTTCTATGTATGAACAGAAAAATCTCCAGCCCCCATCCTCATCTCTGCTCACTATATTGAACTTGCTTAATCACAGGATTTGGGTGATTTGACGTAATGCCTCCCTAGTGTCTATTTTCTTTATAGATTGCCTCACCATAAGCCAAGGATCTCAAATTTCACTTTTACTGGGATACTCAATTATTTAAAAATATTACCACACCTTTCCCAATATGTTTTATTTAAGATATGTACAATAAGCTATATAGTAGATGATTACATTGTGTAGGCTATAAAACCCACATAAAAATTGAAATTAAACAATTGAGATTGTGCTGAAAAACTTTTTGTTTTGTTTTGTTTGGCTCTGCTTTGCTTTTTAGGGTCGTACCTGTGACATATGGAAGTTACCAGGCTAGGGACTGAATCAGAGCTGCAGCTTCTAGCCTAAACCACAGCCAAGAGCAACTTGGGATTTGAGCATGTCTAAGACCTACATCACAGTTCATGTCAATGCCAGATCCTAACCCAGTGAGTGAGGCCAGGGACTGAACCCTCATCCTCATGGATACTAGTCGAGTTCATAACCCACTGAGTCACAAGGGGAACTCCTGAAAAAACTGTATATTTTTAAAGGGTAGTATGTGATTATTTTTTAAATGTGATATGTGATGATAACATCTGACAATTATTCACCTAATATTGCAAGAACAAAACACAGAGATAGCAGGACACACCACAGGTAACAAGAGGCCAGGAAGCATCTTTCAAATCATAAAGTTTAAGACTCTGTTTGATATCTGATATCTGGGGACTCCCATCATGGCACAGCAGAAATGAATCTGACTAGTAACCATGAGGTTATGGGTTCAATCCCTGCCTTGCTCAGTCAGTTAAGGAGCCAGTGTTGCCATCAGCTTTGGTGTAGCTTGCAGACATGCCTTGGATCCTGCGCTGCTGTGGCTGTGGCATAGGCCAGTAGCTACAGCTCCAATTTGACCCCTAGTCTGGGAACCTCCCTATGCCACAGGTGCGGCCCTGAAAAGCAAAAAAGCAGAAAAAAATCTGATATCTGATTGAATCACACCTACCTTGTACTGTGCCTGATGCAGGGCTTGCTATCCCATTTTACAATTATTTGTGGCTGTGTTACTTTATTGCTATGGTTTCTTTTAAGTCAGTGAGAAGCCACTTATCCAATGAATGAAGGCTAATTTACCAGATTAAGTAACCTTGAAATCCGCTTAACAAGGCATGTCCAAAGGGAGGTGAAATGTGCTGAAATCCGATGGCTGAGTGAGGCACCTCTGTCCCTTCCTCCTCCTCAGAACAAGAATGCTCTTCTCTCCTGAGCCTCGAGTGATGCACGGAACACCCTGAGTGAGACGTTGGTGCAGGTCACCGATTAGCTAAGCTCAGTGAAGCTTATTTTCTCTCCTGTCACCTGTCTCTGCCTATATATCTTTTCATCCTAAGCCCTACACTTCCTTCTTCTACTTTGGGCCCCAACTGATTTAAATGGAATGCTTTTCCAAAACTATCCCCAAATGTCACCAACTGTAGAGGAAAGCAATTCACACTCCTGGAGATTGGGGCATTCTCTTTAAAATGACAGTCACTAAATATTTTTTGAAGTTTTCTTATTATATCTTCGCAAATCTTTAAAAGTAAAAAAGCTTTACCATACATTTAGTCATATTGGTTTTTAGATAAAATAACTTTTTAAAAAATTATTAGCTGTTTTCTAAAAGGTATAACATGGGGAGTTCTTGCGTCTCAGTAGGTTAAGGACCTGACTAATATCCATGAGTATGTGAGTTCAATTCCTGGTCTAGCTCAGTGGGTTAAGGATTCAGTGTTGACACAAGCTGCAGAGTAGGTCACAGATACGGCTTGGATCCAGTGTTGCCAAGGTAGTGGTATAGGCCTCAGCTGTACCTCCAAGTTGACCCCTGGCCTGGGAACTTCCATATGCTGTAGATGTGGACTTAAAAAGTTAAAAAAAATAAATATTAAAAATAAAATGTATACCATGCCCGTCTTCTGGCCCAGGCTGTCTCAAGCATGTAAGTTTGCATGTTTAAGGATTGCAATTTTGGATCAAAAGCTAAAAGAGACCTCATTGATTATGTTCAGGGTAATTTGAAATCAGCAGCTCTATGACAGTGACGTTTCAAAGCCTGGTGCCCCAGTAGCAACACCTGTGACCTTGCCAGGCACCATGAGATCTTGGGATAGAGTCCCTCAGAGACAAGGAGAACAGGGTGCAGGTGCATCCCGGTGCCAGCTTATCACGTTTGTACCCATGGCCTCTCAGAGGGAAGGTAGGCCCTACCCTCCATTTAAAAAACTTGTTTAAAATATTAAGAAAAGTTAAGGCATGTCCAAATGTGGTCATAAAATAAAGTATGTTTTAAAATAGAAAAGGAGGGAGTTCCCTGACTAATGTCCATGAGGAGGAGGGTTCAATCCCTGGCCTCACTCAGTGGGTTAAGGATCTGGCGTTGCTGTGAGCTGTGGTGTAGGTCACAGATGTGGCTCAGATCTGGCATTGCTGTGGCTGTGGTATAGACCTGCAGCTGCAGCTCTGATTTGACCCCTAGCCTGGGAACTTCCATATACTGTGGGTGTGGCCCTAAAAAAAAAGACAAAAAAAATAATAAAATAAATAAAATAGAAAAGGAAAAATTCTATGCTCAGATAACACCGGAGATACCTTTATTTTACAATTGCTGAGTTTTCTTAATATAAGACTGTTTTCTCCTTTTTTTCTAGAAATACTTTAAGCAGGGGTTTGATCCCCAGGTTCCAGGGGCCCTATGAGGGCTTCTCAGGATACCAGGCTGGGCCACTCTACAAAGTAACAGAGCCCTGGACTTCTCTGCTTGGTGACTCAGAAACATCTGACCAACTGTCAATTTCTTTATTCAAAAACCAGTTTTTAGACACTATTTATAAAGCCTAGTAAATCAGGGGGTTCTCCCTTATAGAATAAACACAGAACTTTTTTTTTTTATTCCAGTATAGAGATTGCCAGAGTAAATGATTAGCAATCATTGTACATGTGATTCAAAGGCAGCTTTTACACCTCCCTCCACCAAAGATCAATGAACATCATTTCACTATTTTGTGATAGACTTATTAGGTTTTCCTAGCTTAGCAGGCAAAGAGCTCAGCATGGTGTGTAGGCTGGATATTTACCAGCAGTATCCTGTAAATAGAGTTGTTAACACAGGCCATCAGTTAAATATGAATTCTGATAAAAAAATCATTTTTAGTACAGGTATGTCCCCCCACAAAATTGAGGGCATGCTTATGCTAAAAAAAAATTAATTGTTTATCTGAAATTTAAATTTAAGCAGATGACTTGTATTTTACCTGGCAACCCTACCTTTAAGCCTCAGGGAAAAAATATCTCAACCATAACATCCTTCTAAAATCCCAGTACTGGCACTCAGTACTGTCACCATATAGCACAGTGTCTGATCATTTACATCAGATCTTAAAACTTCTTAATTAAGAGTTGGATTGCTTATTGGAATGTCTCAGCAAGTCAAAAAACCATGAAGAGTGTGGTTAAGAAAGAAGCCTAATGAGCTCTCTTATCTTCCTATGTAAAATGGAAAAAAATAACTCTGTGTGGAACTCCCAGTTTTTAAATAAGGATCAGTAATAAATTAATTAAATGAAATTTACTTGTATTTATCAGTGGAATGGAATGCATTACCATTGTTCATATCCAACCATAGAAGGTAGAAGGAAAGGGATTTTAAACTGGCTTTCCTTTTCTAATCTCAGTTCAAAAACAACCTTAACATTTTAAAATATAGAGTGAAGTGCTTAATCAAATTTCCTGCCTTTGGTCATGTTATCTGTATGGTGTGTAATATCACTCATTCCCAGCTAGATAGCACTCTAAAGCATCTTGATAGTGTTTTACTTTTGATTTTTGTTATGCTTAAAATATGCTGAACTCCTAGGGGTCAGACCTGTCCATGTTTAAGTATGAGTATAAAAATGAATTTCAGAAATGATTAGGTAAAACACATATGGTATGGTAGGAAAATGCATTATTTGGAGGAAAGCCATCGACCCACCAGATTTCAGCAGGCATCAAATCCCTCAGAAGGAATCAAAAGATGAGGGAGAAAGGGGCCAAGGGCCAGGTGTCAGAGTGGAACCTAGTGGAGGCAACATAAGCAAATTCAAATTAGATGCCAGCAGCTCTGGGCAGCCTGTGGTTGACTGGGTCTCCTTTCATTGAATTTACCTCCCAGCCCATAGGTGTAATCATCCATTTCCAGTATGGGCAGCAGTACAGGCACGAGACAGGGACAGCAAGGGTGGTGTCTCCAAGCATCCAGGACAACCAGAGGCAAGTGATGGGAGGTGCCAAAGTGCAGCAGACTTGTTTTCTGCACAGCTGGTGCCCAGGTGCTGAATTATGTCTATTTTTATTCCTCTAGAATGTAAACAATATGTCTATGAAATTATTTTTAATGCTTTTATGTGAAACTAACATTGGACATCTGATATAATAATTAGAGGAAAAAGTATTTTTAAAAATGAGCTAGAATTTATTTTTTATTATTTATTTATTTTAATTATTCCCCCAATACAATTTTTTTCTACTGTGCAGCATGGTGACCCAGTTACACATACATATACACATTCTATTTTCTCACATTATCATACTCCATCATAAGTGGCTAGACATAGTCCCCAGTGCTACACAGCAAGATCTTATTGCTAATCCATTCCAAAGGCAATAGTTTTCCTCCATTAACCCTAAGCTCCCAATCCACCCCACTCCCTCCCCCTCCCCCTTGGCAACAACTAGTCTATTCTCCAAGTCCATGATTTTCTTTTCTGTGGGAAGGTTCCTTTGTGCCCTATATTAGATTCCAGATATAAGTGATATAAGATGGTATATTTCTTTCTCTTTCTGACTTACTTCACTCAGGATGAGAGTCTCTAGTTCCATCCTTGTTGCTGCAAATGGCATTATTTCATTCTTTCTTATGGCTTAGTAGTATTCCATTGTGTATATACACCACATCTTCCTAATCAAGTCATCTGTTGATGGACATTTGGGTTGTCTCCATGTCTTGGCTATTGTGAATAGTGCTGCAATGAACATGCGGGTACATGCGTCTTTTTTAAGGAAAGTTCTGTCTGGATATACGCCCAAGAGTGGGATTGCTGGGTCATATGGTAGATCTATGTATAGATTTCTAACATATCTCCATACTGTTCACCATAGTGGTTATACCAGCTTCCATTCCCATCAACAGTGGAGGAGGGTTCCCTTTTCTTCACACCACCTCCGGTATTTGTTATTTGTGATCTTATTAATGATGACCATTCTGACTAGTGTGAGATAGTATCTTGAGGTAGTTTTGATTTGCATTTCTCTAACAATCAGTGATGTTGAGCATTTTTTCATGTGTTTGGTGGCCATCTGTATTTTATTTTTTATTGGAGCATAATTGATTTACACGTGCCAATTTCTGCTGTACAGCAGTGACCCAGTTGTGTATATATGTATATATATATACACACACACACACACACACACACATATATATATACATGAGAAAAAGAATATATATGTGTATATATATATATGTGTGTGTGTATATATATACATGAGAAAAGAATATATATGTATATATATATACATATATATATGTGTACATTCTTTTTCTCATGCTATCTTCCATCATGTTCTATCCCAAGAATTGCTATAGTCCCCAGTGCTGTACAGTAGAGCCTCATTTCTTACCCATTCTAAATGTAATAGTTTACATCTACAAACCCCAAACTCCCCATCCATCCCACCCACTCCTGCCTCCCCCTTGGCAACCACAAGCAAAACAAACAAACAAACAAAAAACAAAACCTATTTTCTAAAGCTGATTTGTTCATTTATTTGCTTATTCATTCAATAAATATTTGTTAAGAACCTAAAAAAATAAAGTGAATTTGTATGAAAAAAAAAAAAGTGAGCTAAGGGTGGTCTTCAGTGGGCTATGTCCCCAGAGGGAGAAGTTCAAATAAAAACGCAATAGTTCAGGAATTCCCATTGTGACACAGTGGAAACAAATCTGACTAGTATCCATGAGGATGCGGGTTCAATCCCTGGCCTCGCTTATTAGTTTGGCATCTGGCATTGCCATGAGCTGTACTGTAAGTTGCAGATGGGCTTGGATCCTGTGTTGCTGTGGCTGTGGTGTAGGCTGGCAGCTGCAGCTCCAATTCCACCCCTATCCTGGGAACTTCCATATGCTATGGGTGTGGCCCTAAAAAGCAAAAAAAAAAAAAAAAAAAGGCCATAGTTTAGACATTGAGTACAAGAGTGGGGAGGATTGCTTATATGTCCATCATCCCTTAGCAATGCATAGCTGCTTAGCTGATACATGTCCTCCTGTGGAAAGGAGTCTCCTGGGTCCTGGCAGCCCCCAGATTCTGGGTTCTGACCTTTTGACTGTCGTCTGTGGCACTAGGTAGCACTACTATGTCACCTCTGCCTTGGCAAAAGAGGTTAAGTGAGGTCACTGGCTCAATATTTCACCAAGTCCCAGAGACGTGACCCTGTGTTTATTTCAGCAACAAAGGATTCCTATAGCAGTTGACTTTTTTTTTTAAGAAAAGGATCACATTTATTTGAGAAGTGTAGCAGCATCTACTTTGATCAAAAAAGCCTGTCTAAACATGTTTTCTTTCCATTGTTTTCTATCAATATTGTTTAATTTAAGTACAATGAATTTAGTAGTTACTCTTTTCAAAGCAGTTTCAAAACAAGTCATGAAAAAAACCTCCTCTTTCATCTCTTCCCTGTGAAGGACTATCTTTCTGCAAATTAGAAAGAGAAGCAGGTCTCTCCTACTGTTGAAAAACAAAATAAATCAGTAAATAAGATCTGATACTGCAGCCAAGACCCGCAATTCTCTATTTATGTACTTTCTTCATGAACTGACTAACAAAGAACTGAGTATTTGATTTATAAATGCTTTCACTGGGATAGACTCATAATCAAGATATTTTATTTTCGTGACACTCCCTCAAGGGGGTGACAGTCAAGAAACATTATATGACCATGTTTTCTCATGTACAAGAAGTAGAGTTCAGCAGCTGTCACATTTAACAAACTGTGCCCATCCACACGGCTATGACTGTCATTGTTGCTATGTGCCCACGTAAAGCTCACAGAAGTGTTTCTGTTCTTTTTCATTTTAATTGAAGTATAGTTGATTTACAGTGTTGTGTGAATTCCTGCTGTACAGCAGAGGGTTCAGATCTATCTATATAATTTTTTTTGTATTCTTTTTCCATTGTGGTTTATCACAAGATATTGAATATAGTTACCTGTGCCATACAGTAGGCCCTTGCTTTTATATGGAATAGTTTTTTCTAATATATTTATACATAATAATTTGCATCTGCTAATCCAAAACTCCCATTCCCTCACCCACCTCTCTCTTGGCAACCATAAGTCTGTTCTTTATGTCTGTGAGTTATGTTTCTGTTTTATAAATGGGTTCATTTGCATCATATTTTAGATTCCACATACATGATCTCATATGGTATTGGACTTTCTCTTTCTGACTTACTTCACCTAGGATGGTAAACCTCTATTGCCATCCATGTTGCTACAAATGTAATTATTTCATTCTTTTTTATGGCTGAGTAATATGCCATTGTATATATGCACATCTTCTTTATCCATTCCTCTGTTGATGGACATTTAGATTACTTCCATGTCTTGGATATTGTACATAGTGTTGCTATGAACATTGGGAGGTATACATGTTTTCGATTTATAGTTTTCTCTGGATAGATGCCCAAGAGTGGGATTGCTGGATCATATTCAGTTTTTGGAGGAGCCTCCATACTGTTCTCCATAGTATGGAAAACATACTTTTCTCTGATGTGTTTCTGTTCTTAAATCTTTCCATTGATTCCTGCACAGTTGTTCCTATATTTCCCACATTCCTTATCCTCCCCACTCCAGCCAGATTGACTCTGTTTGGTTTATTACTTTCTGCTCCCTGCCCCCTGCCCTTATTACACATTCAGTTATTCTGTAGGTAATATACCCCGAAGGCAGAAAACATGTCTATGGCTTCTCCTGCAAAGCCTGGCCAGGGCACAGAGTAGGCGCCAAATATATGTTTATTGTGCCCCTCCTTACCTTCCCCTCTTGAAACGCATCATGGTAAAGAAGCCAGTGTCATGCAGAAGTGAACTTGTTCTTGGCAACTGTGTGCCAAGAATATATGTGACTTCAGGGAATTTGTCAGAATTCCTACAAATGTTTGCCAAATGAGGTCAGGGGTAAAGGAAGGAGAGGGCTCTTGCTCCTGGCCAAGGGGCTGGAAGAGAAAAGTGAGAGACATAGGAAAGAACACCTTCAGACACCATGAAAAACACCCTGCAATTCCACATCTGAATGAACACACGCAGCCCCTCCACCCCCTACCCTGCATGTGCACCTGTGTGTGTATCCACATGGGTGGCATACGTGTGTGCATTTACATGTGCGAAGGCCATGAGAGAGGCTGGGCTCCATTTTAAGTATAACCAGCTGGTTGGAGGGTTGTAAGCAGACATTATCCAAGCTACATTTTTAATTTAAATTTTTTTCATTGAAGAATAGTCGATTTACAAAGTTGTGTTAGTTTCAGGTGTATAGCAAAGTGATTCAGTTATACATACATATATATCTATTTTTTTGCCACTGTACAGCATGGGCACCAAGTTACACATACATGTATACATACTTTTTTCCTCCCTATATCTATTTTTTAAGATTCTTTTCCTTTATAAATTATCACAAAATATTGAGAACAGTTCTTTGTGCTATATACAGTAGGCCCTTGTTGTTTATCTATTTTATATACAGTGGTGTAGATTCTGTTTGTTTTTTGTGGTTTTTTTTTTTTTTTTGTCTTTTTGTCTTTTTAGGGCCACACCCGTGGCATATGGAAGTTCCCAGGCTAGGAGTCCAATTGGAGCTGTAGCAGCCAGCCTATACCAGAGCCATAGCAATGCTGAAGCCAAGCCACATCTGCTACCTACACCACAACTCACAGCAATGTCGGATCCTTAACCCACTGAGTGAGGCCAGGGATAGAACCCACATCCTAATGGATGCTAGTTGGGTTCACTAACTGCTGAGCCACAACGGGTACTCCAGCAGTGGTGTGTATCTGTTAATCCCAAACTCTTCATTTATCCCTTAACTCCCTCCCCCTTTGGAAACCATATTTGTTTCTATGTGTGTGAGTCTGTTTCTGTTTTGTATATAAGATCATTTGTATCATTTACATTTTCATAAGTTTACTCTGCCTGCTTTGTGAAGGCTGTGCTCTAAGCAGACAAGAACATAGGGAGGGTGGGAGCAATATAGTTAGTTTAGTTTCGTTTGCAGGTGAGAAGGTGGACAGTGTAAGCTTTTGAGAGGAGTGGTCACCAGTTCATTTCTGGACATAATAAGCTGAGATGTTGTGTAGGGATTTGGGTCTATTAATGTATAGATTAGGGGAGTAAGGGGTTGGCATGTGATGAAATTGGAGAATATAATAGACTATTTTTTCAGAAAATGGGAGATGTGTAGAACAGTGGTTCTCAAGCCTGCGTTTTCATTAGGAAAAGTAACAGTGCCAGTGCAAACACACACCTAAATACAAACTAATTAATAAAGATGTCTGGGATGGGACTGAGACAATGGTAGTTTTTTAAAACTCTCAAGTTGATTCTGATGTGCGATGAGGGTTAAAAACATTTTTGAAGAGAAAGAAGAAGACTAAACCCTGGACATGTCAGAAGAAAAAGATAAATGGTGAACGTATTGGGACTTAATCACTGATGCTTCTGTCAGTTAGTTATTTAATCAAGTACATTTCTGTAGAAATGAAATTAACTGATCTTGAGATCACAAGTGATGGCAGATTAAAGGGGCTCATAATATAAGGCTGTCATTATCATTTATAAAGTACAGTTCCTAATCCATTCTCCATAGAGGTAAGCATGAATAATAGCTATTATTCAGAAACCTGTGGAGTTTTTAAAATATAATTTGGGGCTATTTTCTTCTTCCTAAAATTTCAAAGAATTAGAACTAATTAAAGAATGATTTGACACAATTAAATGTATGATTGAATCCATAAAGCTATTTTAAAGTATCTGATTAATTAATCATCAAACACTATTAGCTTGGCATTTTTCTCTACTTAGCCTTCTCAACTATCAGTATTTCTGCTTGTAATTATTTAGAAAGTCTAGGTAGTTCATTTTCTGACTTTAATGAATTAATGAAAGTATACTCCATATCCACATGCAAGATTGGAGAAAATAATCATCACTAGGCTGTTACCAAAAAAAAAAAAAAGCAAAAGACATCACTTTGCTATTTCTAGCCTCACCTCTTCTACATTCTCACCTTCCTTTTGGGGGACAATACCGTGTATTCCCATGATTTCTAATGTTACTTCTCTACCAGCTACCAAATCCACAATCCCAACCGTAATCCCAATCCTGTTCCATGAGAATACTTCAAACTGGCTCTGAAACACCCCAGCACCTCATCTTCCATGTGCAATAAAGGGGACCAGTGAGGAGTCTGTTTAATGACCCAAAGGAAGGCTGAGGGACTGAAATCAAGTTGGCAGCAGCAGGAGGTAGAGAGAAGAAATTGAACTTGAGATGCATTCTGAAGCCAACCTTTACAGTCTGGAGGCTGATGAGACACAAGAGGAGGATGGTGGCCATGGCTGACCCCATATTTCTAGTTAGGAACGTGAGGAGTGGGGAGTCTAACAGAAATGGAAGTTTTGGGGGACAGAATGATTTTGAAGAGACGTTATGGTTCATTTTAGATATAGTAATTCTGCCCTTTCTATAGGACACTGAGGTGGGTACACCTGCAGCTGGCTGTTGAGTCTGGAATTGGGGAAATGGGTCAGAGCTGCATTGTAAAATATGATATTCAAGTGTCCTTTTTTACTGTCTAGATATTATCAGGATGCAGTGTCTCTGAGAATTTCTTCATCTTTAGAAAGACAGGATTGTGTCTAATAAGCAGTAATAATATCTAATAAGTAATTTGTCTAATAAGGGCTTTTAAAACTCCAATTCTGATAGTTTACTTTTCTTTATCCAACCCTGTCTTTGTGGTCTGTTTTCTCTTTCTCCAGTATTATCTCTGCCTGAAATCTTTCTTCCCTCTTACAAATACCAATTCATTACTCAGCCTTCAAAAGTGGGCTAACTTGGAGTTCCTGTCATTGCTCAGTCGTAACAAACCCGACTAGTATCCATGAGGACTTGGGTTCGATCCCTGGCTTCACTCAGTGGGTTAAGGATCTGGTGTTGCTGTGACCTGTGGCATAGGTTACAGATGCAGCTCGGATCCCGCATTGCTGTGGCTGTGGTGTAGGCTGGCAGCTGTAGCTCCAGTTCGACCCCTAACCTGGGATCTGTCAAATGCTGAGGATGCAGCTTTAAAAACAAACAAAAACAAACAAACAAGTGGGCTAATTTGCCTGACCTTAGTTCTCTTGGTCAGAATTAGGTAATGATTCCTCCAAACCCCAAGAAACCCCCCTAAACAGCCTATTGAATGGGTGGACATAGTCTGACTTCATAGTCTGGTTTGCGCAAGTCGAAACAATCTACAAAATCCTGATTAAACAGTTAACTTCAGTCAAGATTTTGGAGTTTAGTTTAAACATGGAAAAATTAAGTTCAGCTTTCACACATTAGTACCTGCAATAAAGAAGGACAAATAAAGAATTCAAAATTGTATTGAAATCAGAAGAGAAGATTCGGGAGCCTACTTTCCATTGTGTCTTAGAGCAGGACAGGTCATGCTGTGGAATTTGTGAGCAGTTCTTATTGCATGTTGTGTTGGGATTGTAATTGAGGGAGTGAATTTTCTTTCCTGTTGTGATTTTAATCATCACCAATTTAAGGTAATTTTGGATGAAATTGTGACAGATTATTGAGATTTAGTATATTTCATTGCTGAGTCTTGCTGTGTTGCTTTTTCACATCAATGACTTTGGAATTAAAGAGCTCAAAGAAACTCAGAATTGTGGACCTCCCAGTGAATCACTTGTGCCTGTCACAAAGCCACCTGAGCACATTTAACTGAAGTCTAACTGAGGAAAATTTTTCAAAAAGAGTATCACTAATGTGTCTATGATCCAGCAATCCCACTCATGGCCCTATATCTGGACAAATTGTTCATTCAAAAAGATCCACGCCCCCGTATGTTCATAGCAGCACTGGTCACAATAGCCAAGACATGAAGCAACCTGAATGTCCATTGACAGATGAATGGATTAAGATGTGGTACATATGTACAATGGAATACTATTCAGCCATAAAAGGGCAAAATAACGCCATTTTCAGCAACATGGATGCAACTAGAGATTCTCATACTAAATGAAGTCAGAAAGAGAAAGACAAATACAATATGATATCACTTATATGTGGAATCTAAAATATGGCACAAATGAACCAATCTACAGAACAGAAATAGACTTACAGACACAGGGAACTGACTCGTGATTGCTAAGGGATGGAGGAGGGAGTGGGATGGACAGGGTGTTTGGAGTTGGTAGATGCAAACTATTACATTTAGATTGGATAAGCAATGAGGTCCTACTGTGTAGCACAAGGAACTATATCCAATCTCTTGGGCAAGAACATGATGGAGATAGTAAGAGAAAAAGAATGTATATATATATGAATGACTGGGTCAATATGCTGTACAGCAGAAATTGACACAACACTATAAATCAATTATATTCTAAAAAAATTAATTTGATGAAAAATGATTTTTAAAAAATACCTGAAGAACAGCTTCTGTTTACACCTGGCTGCTCAGTAACCCTGGTTGAGCCTGCAGAAATGAAGCTATCATGCATCTAGATAACGATTGGGAAATAAAGCTTGCTGCCTCAATGCTACTCAATCACTCAGGTAATTCCTGAACTACCATTCCTTCTCTAGATATCTCATTTCCTTGACTACAGTAGCCTTGCTCCTTTTAAGCTATTGTTTACTGTTTCAGACTTTTCTTGTGCATTATGAATTAAATTTTAAAATGCTATTTATTAGCCCATTGTAGAGGATCTATTAAATGTTACCAAAGAGTGTGTGGTCAGGAATCTGGACATAGTGTCATGTTAGCGCTTTCTCTCCATTTCTTATGATTCTATTCTAGAAAAAAGTTGTCTCAGGGTGACTACCCCTTGCTTGTTATCTGGCAATTTTGGTTGGGACATAAAATCCTTTTTTATTTGATTGCAACAAAAAAAGTTTCCTTTTCTTCTTTTATCATCAGTTATTTTTTTTCCGCAATGAAACAATACATTTTAAATATTAAATTTATCTTTAGATGGCTCTTCACAGATGCTGTTTTAAAAATTACTATTCACATACCCAAATTTAGCTCTCATGGAATCAGTTCCAAATTACATTTGTTTATGTATATATATGTGTTTGTGTGTGTGCGTGTGTGTGTGTGTGTTATTTTCTCTCTTGCAGTGAAATCGGTGACATTAGAAAGCAAAAGCTCCTAATTTTTGGATGGATTCAAATTAAGATTATTTTTCCCATTTTGGCATCAACTTCTAATAGTTTTCTTTAGCTTATTTTCTCTGGCTTGGTGCCAGCATCCTACTTGTCACTAAAGTAGTTTGCAGTTTTTTTCATATCTTCACAAAATGACCTTCTCTCTTTATGACTTTAATTCTAAATACATTTTTACAGCACTCTTATCCATTATGTACGTAGACAGTGTTAACAGAGGGTTCAGTATGGAGTAATGTTTTGGCTTTCCATTAACGTGTGAAAAACATTTTCTTTATTTTGACCACCTGCATTTCTTCTTCCTATGTCAGTATTCATTTAACATTATTAACTGTCTGCTGAGTGCTCTGATCTGGTTTTGGTCCTGAAGGTACAAGAGATATTTGAAAACATACTCACCCCTTTCTCAGAGTGCCCTCAATGTAGGTAGGGAGGCAGACAGTGAACAAATGATAATGTAATGCAAAAAGCTCTCTGATGGCGGAGGAAATAACTACCAAGCTCCCGCAGACAGGCTGAGAACCAGGAAGATAGAGCAGGTCACTGCTGAAGTAGCCTAGTGTCAACTGCAGGACACAATGATGAGCCAGGAGGAGACCTCTCAGGGAGAGATGTCCAGAGAAGAGACCCCAAGGAGACTTAATGAGGGGAAAATTCTCAGAAAAAAAATCAAAAGTAATTTTATTGAAAGTAAATATACCTTTATCACTATGAAATGTGGGTATTGGTTTATAATCAATTAAACTGTTATATTTAAAACCCAGATATTACTGAGTATTGAAGGACAAGTAATTTCTGGGAATGACACAGAGTAGTTTATGGCAAATAACTGTACTATATAAGGAAAATCTTGGTCATCAATATCTGAATGATTAGTCAGATCAAGTGTTCATGGTAAAAATAAAACTGAGTGTATAATAGCATACACATCATATTTTTCACATCGAGATTTAATTCTGATTAGTCCACATGCCATAATTTTAATGTTAAAAAGAGCTGAATTCTACTCTATTATGGGTATTGTATATTCAATTATCCTCATACATGGAAGGAAATCCACAAATAAACTTCCATATGCTTAATGTTACAAAATTTTGTTTTAAAAACATATGCTAGAGTTCCCATCCTAGCTCAACAGTAACAAACCTGACTGGTATCCATAAGGATGAAGGTTGGGTTCGACTCCTGGCCTCCATCAGTGGGTTAAGGATCCAGCATTGCCATGAACTGTGGTGTAGGTTGACGATGCATCTGGAATCTGGCTTTGCTGTGGCTGTGGTGCAGATCAATAACTGCAGCTCTAGTTTGACCCCTAGCCTGGGAACTTCCATAAGCCACAGGGGAAGCCCTAAAACGCAAAACAAACAAAAAATGTATACTTAGCATGATTATTACTGGCCATTTGAAAACTTAAATCAGATGGCAAGTTTAAACAACAACATGTTAGAACTGTATCACCTTTTTTCCTTCATTTTATGTAAGTATCACAATTGGAAATTAGTTGGGGGGGAAACAGGGGCTCATTGTGAGCAGGCACTACGTTTACCCATTATTGGTGTACACTTGCAACTAAAAATCAATTTATTTGACTGTAACTCTAGAACTTGGAAAGAAGTTTGAGTGAACCACAAAGATCTATTGGGGACATCAGGTAAAAACATAGGCAAGGAAGGCAAACCCCAGCACTTGGTGACATTCAAACATTAACAAATGCTCAGGGTTACCCTAACTATGTGAAATGTGTGCTAGAAACATTAAAAAATATTCATTTATATTGTTAGTTGTCCTCTAGTTTCCTAAATGCCACAGTGAGGTAGGAAACATGCAGCTCCTCTAGAAGAGTTTTGGTGTCAAAAAATGTGATCTTTCTTTGATGGCACAAATGGAGCAGACATTTCAGCTGGTGGGTGACATAGGAGGAGAAAGAAATAGAGACCCACAGTCCCACAGCATGGACAAAACATGGAAAGTTTTTTATGAATTTTTTTTTAATATTACAGGTTTTGTAAAACTTGGGGAAAAAGCTACATTTACATACTTAATAAAAGCCCCCAAAATAAACTTATAAAGTTAGACAGGTCTGTATTTATACTGTCATACATTTTTCATGTGTTAGCAATGCAGAATTTCATTTACCTAAACTAATGAAATAACCTAGCTGTTATGATTTTATGTGGGATGACGAAAGGTGTTTAAAATGTTTGATATGAAATGTTTGTACCATCTACTTGTTACAAAGGTATATGCCTTTCAGAAACTCCCATAGAGTAAATAAGTGACTCAATTATCTTGAAATAAGCTCAGAGATCAATAGAATTAGAAAAGAAGCTGTATTATCAGGCCCAAGGAGGATGGTAAAAACTACATATTTGATGTTTTAAGCAAAACATCTAGACATTCCAAGACTTTCAAAATATGAGACATAAATCTATGGGATGGATTACAAAGTTACTACAATAAGAAAAATTCATATGGCAATGCTTTTTCTGAATAAATCTATACTGAAAATATACTTACCATGAAGTCAATGGCTTGCAAAAATTCTTATGATAAAAAATTAAAGAGATGTTTTCACGATATAAAAAGTTGAAAACCAATATTTCATTCAAACACCTTGAAATGTGTTCCCAAAGCTGCATAAGAAACCCAAGTTTCTTTCTGTTTGTCTCTTTTTTCTTTTCCTTCCTACATAATCCACACTTTCATGCCCTTGGTAAACAGAATTCTTAAGGAAGTGGACATGTCTAGGGCACATAGCAAAATGTATTCTTCAAAGGCATGGCACTAAATTTTATGAATTTTACTTTCTCTAAATTTCATTGTTTCTAGAGAGATGAAGGTGGAATTTAGCCTACTTTCAATGCTGGGGTGACTATTTTCTTTGTAACTTTGAGTAAAATCAATTTGATCACTTTTGCAGCCCAAAAAAGTAATATATAATCTTCTGCCAGTCTCTTGTAGTTATTTATTTCTCCTAAAAAGGTAAAAGTAACTCCCATCAAAATTTCTAACTTCATATACAACCTTTCTCTGTAATAAGCGTGTGAACCATGTAATTTAGAACAATTTGTTGGAATAATTAAATAATTAGTCTTTGGAAATGCATAATTTTCTACTGGCTATTGATTACACTGTATGATGAAATAAAAGTGCAGTTTGCAAAGCTGAAAAAATGGAATCTACATTTTATTTTTTAAAGTAAACTTTAAAAAAATTATATGTTTTACATTGACAGAAAAACTGTAGCATAATATAGAGTTCCCATAAACAATGTATAGTTTCCCCTAGTAACATGATACATTAGTATTGCACATTTGTTACAATTAATGAATCAGTACGAATTCATTAAAAGTAACTAAAGTCTGGAGTTCCCACTGTGGCACAATGGGGTTGGAGGTGTCTCCAGAGCAAGGGGACATAGGTTTGATCCCTGGCCCTGCGCAGTGAGTTAAAGGATCCTGCATTGCTGCTGCAGCAGTGTAGGTCACAGCTGTGACTTGGATCTGATCCCTGACCTGAGAATTCCATACACTACAACAGCCAAAAAAGAAAAGAAAATTAACTAAAGTCTGTACGTTATTTAGATTTCCTTAATTTCTACCTAATGCCATTTTTCCATCATCCCATTCAAGACACATTGTATTTAATTCTCATGTCTCCTTAGGTTCCTCTTGGCTGTGACAGTTTCCCAGACTTGCCTTATTTATGACCCTGACAGTTGTGAGGATTACTGGTCAGGTCTTAGGTGGAATGTTCCTCCACTGAAATTTGTCTGATTTTTTTTCTAATTGTTAGAGTGGTGTTCTGGTTTGTGTGGAGGAAGACCTCAGAGGTAAAGTACCATTTTCATCACATCTTAAAAGAGTTCATACTATCCACCTGACTTAGCACTGTTGATATGGACCTTTACAACACAGCTCAGGTGGGATCTGCCTGGTTCCTCCACTATGACATTGGACCTCTTTTCATTATTTCCATATTGTGTTCTTTGGAAGGAAGTTACTATACACAGTCTTCAAGGTGGTAGGGATTATGCTTCTCTCAACCTTTTGAGGGGGGCTCTCTACATAAATTATTTAGAATTCCACATGACAGATCCCCCATTAATGTCTTTATTCAATCATTTCTCTATATCAGTATAAACTTACAGATATTTAACTTCTGCTTTGGCCACTGGGAGTTCTGCACTGCAAGTTGCTTCAGGCTCATAGTGTATATTTCCTGTCCCCATCCTGGGATTAGCTACTTCTCCAAGCAGCCCAGTCCATTTCATTGGAGAGTAGTATTAGAAACCAACCTCTGGGCACTGGGTATATTCATTGCTACTAGGCTGTCAACCCAACATTGCTTCTAAGCCTCCCAACTGACAGAACAAGGAGACGTATGTGCAAATACTAAGCCATGTGCATACACATGTTTATAAATACTTCTCTGTATCATTAAGCTAAACACAAGTGCATTTGATGTTTACATCTTTCATACCACATGGCACATGTCCTCTCCCCTACTTGTCTATAACCTCCCACCCCAACACTGAGGAACCTGGCCTACATTCACTTCCACCACTTAACTGTTCCTTCCCAGCATACTGGTCTAGCTGTATTAGAATTGTCAACTGCTACCCACCTCCACCCCTCCCCCCCCCTGCCATGGTGAACAATTATGGGAAACAGAGCACAGTGCTGATATGCAATAATTTTTGCTGTAATCTTACAGATTCCTTTCTAAAGTGGTTAGTTCAGCATATTTTCCCTCATGCTGTCCAGTGAGGTCATATAATACATTTGTCACATATTTAAATTTTATTTTTCACATTCCATCCTGGGATCACCCAACCTTTTAAATGATATGTTTTTATTTACATACATTTTCAGGTTGACACTCTGCTGTGAAGTTCCCTAGACTCTCACCATCCATTATAGTGTCATGCAGACTAGTTTCACTGCCCTATCACTGATTAGTTTTCTGATCCTATAGTTCTGTCTTTTCCAGAATGTCCTATAATTAGAGTCATACATAGAGTGGCCCTTTTCAGGCTGGCTTCTTTAGTGTGGAAATATGCTTTTAGGATTCATTTACACCTTTTTATGGATCATTTCCTTTTATTTCTGAATAATGTACCATTACGGGAATGTACCATAATTTGTTTATCTAGTCACCTATTGAAGGATATATTGGTTGTTTCTAGCTTTTAGCAATTATAAATGAAGCTACTAGAAACCTTTATGTACAGATTTTTTTTGCAAGTGGAAGCATAAATTCTTAAGTCAGTTGGGTAAATAGCTATAAGTTCAATGTTGGATCATAATATTTAGGTTTGTAATAAGCTACCAAATTGGCTGCACCATTTTGCATTCCCATGAGCAATGAATGAGATGTCTGGTTGCTTTACATTCTTGGATAGCATTTGATGTTATCAGTTGAGTTTGAGCCATTCTAATTGATGAGTTGTAATATCTCATTGTTTTAATTTGCATTTCCCTAATGACATATGATGGTGAACATTGTTCATATACCTACTTGTCATCTGTATATCCTCTTGGTGAAGTTTCTGATCTGCTAATTTGGCTTTTTTTTTCTGAGTTGTTTTCTTATTGTTGATTTCAAGAGCTCTTTGTATATTGTGGATAAAAGACCTTTATCTAATGTGCAGTTTTCAAATATTTTCTCTCAGTCTGTGACTTGAGTTTTCATTCTCTTAAAACTTTCAGAGAATAGAAGTTTATAATTTCAATTAATTCTAAGAGCAATTTTTTTTTATTTCCTGGATTGTGATTTTAATGTTTTATCTAACACTTCATTGCTAAAGCCAAAGTCAATCACATTTTCTCCCTTGATTTCTTCTAGAAGTTGTATAGTTTTCATTTAAATTGGATCTGTGATCCATCTTCAGTTAATTTTTGTGATAGGTGTAAGCTTCTGTGTCCAGATTTGATTTTTTACATGTGGATGCCCAGTTCTTCCTGAACCATTTGTTGAAAAGATGATCTTTTCTCATTAAATTGTTTTTGCTCTTTTTCAAAGATGAGTTAACAGCAAGTATGAGTTTATTTTTGGACTTTCTATTCTGTTACGTTGTTTTTTATGTTCATTATTTTGCCAAAACCACTCTGACTTGATGACTATAACTTTGGTAAGTTTCAAAGGTGGGTAATCTGAGTCCTTCAGCTCTGTTCTTCTTCGCTACTGTATTGGCTATTTGAGGTATGTCTCCTTCCCATGTAAGCCTTAAAATAAATTTGTCAATATCTACAAAACAGCATATTGAGATTTTGATTGGGGTTTGCTGAAGCAATAGCTCAAGTTAGGAAAAATTGACATTACAATGTCAATTACAATATTGAGTCTTCCTATTCACAAACACAGGATTTTTCTGCTTTTTTTTTGAGATTTTCTCTGATATTTTTTACAAGCAAGATATGGTAGTTTCCAACAAAGGTTACTTTAGAGTGTAACCTTGCAATCCCTCATACGCCACTGCTGATGTCTCAGAGGTTAGCCCAGCACATGTGCTGAGTGTTGAGCTAGTAAACTCCTGAAGAAGCTTGTTAGTCATCACAAAAGAATAGCCCCCTGCCTGTCCCTGTTATGTGACTTCCCCTCATTTGCATCTGTACTGAGACTTGGAGGAGTCACTGTGTTTAGTTTTCCCAAAGTTGCCAACCTGGAAGCTTCCCCTTCCTCCTTTCCTAAAAACTTTTGTGTCTTGACTCATATTGCTACCAAGATGGTCTCCTTAAAACCCTTCTTTGCCCTGCACAAACAGAGGGGGGCTGGGAGCCCCCTTCTTCTTCCATGCCACTTCTTTTTTAAATTTAATTTTTATTGAAGTATAGATGACTTACAGTGCTATGTCATTTCTGCTGTATAACATAGTGACCTACATATGTACACACACACACACACACACACACACACATTCTTTTTCTCATACTACCTTCCATCATATTCTCTCCCAAGAGATTAGATATAGTTCCCTGTGCTGTAAAGCAGGACCTCATGGCTTATCCATTCTAAATGGAATAGTTTGCATCCAGCAACCCTGATCTCTGTGCCACTTCTGTATTCACCACCAGGTTTCCTCATAAGGCTAGAGTAACTTATAAGACTTCAAAGAAAGATAGGTGCTTCTAAAAGGAATTTAAGGCAGAAGGAGAGCTTTTAAAAAGAAAACTGCTTATATCTTTCCTGTAGTCTAAGCAGAAATCACTTAAGAATTTAAACCTTCACTATGACTTACCTATGGCTATTCTCATTTCCTAAATTTACTCAAAAGCAGAAAGCTCTTCTTTATCTTCTCATTTACTTTATTATCAATAATTATTTATCAGGTTCTAGGTCAGTTAGTATTCCACATCCTAGCAGACAGCCATGAACCTCTCTCTCCATTTGAGAAACCATGCCTCATGGTCTATCAGAAGGCCCCAAGGATGTTTTTCCATTTGATGGAAGTCAGTTTAATGGTTACCTCATCTAAAGACTCCCTGGTCTAAAGGCCTCCAAAAACACCCCAGCAGGTAGTCCTTAGTGATCCTTAGGCCTCCAGGTCTTCAAGGACAATTCAGAGCTGCATGTGTGTTGGAAATGCACAGGCATCCAGAGAGTAGGTGATGTGAGCATACATCACATAAATATTACAGACTTCTGAGGGCCTAGGGAGGAATACACACACACACAAACATGTTCCCCTTCCCCAGGAACAGACGTTAATCCTCAGAGATACTGCAGCCCACCCACTGAAGAAGGATCATACCCCTAACTTCCTTCTTTCTCTATCTGCACATTGTTTCTCTCATAAAGGAGACTGAGCTTCATGTTTATTCTGGAGGGGGGTGTTCAAGAGTTGAGGCCTAATTCTTGATGACACTTACCCAAAGAAACATACAGTCAAATGTCTAAAATTTTAGATTAAAAAAATCCTTTCAGGAGTTCCCGTCATGGCGCAGTGGTTAACAAATCCAACTAGGAACCATGAGGTTGTGGGTTCTGTCCCTGCCCTTGCTCAGTGGGTTAACGATCCAGCTCACAGCCGTGAGCTGTGGTGTAGGTTGCAGATGCGGCTTGGATCCAGCGTTGCTGTGGCTCTGGCGTAGGCCAGTGGCTGCAGCTCCGATTCAACCCCTAGCCTGGGAACCTCCATATGCCACAGGAGCGGTCCAAGAAATAGCAAAAAAAAAAAAAAAAAAAAAGAAAATCCTTTCATGTTCTTAGACAAGAGCTATTATCATTTCCTTTGAGGATGGAGGTTAGAGAATATCCTCAGGGTCATGCATGTGGTGAAGGGAAGGACTTGCCAGGCCCCTATCTAGACTTTACTGGTGTGATGTGGGCTGGGCCACCTTGTAGGAAGCAAATGGCTGAGGAGGGAGACAGGCAAGGTGGAGGTAGCCAAATGCATGTTTTTTTATAAGAAGAAAAATGTTCTGATTTTAAGATTTAATTCCATTAGATGTAGGGTACAGTTAGGTAAATGTCCTAAGCTTCCCTGAGAGAAATCAGCTGGGCTTTCTTTCTGCTCAGCTGCACAGCTGCAGGAGAACTTTTCACAGGGCATTTATGTGGAGAGTATGGCTGGATAACAGTGCTATTTACATGGATTAAGAGAGAACACCCCCCACAAGGGGCTGTGCAGCACAGCTGGTAGCTGAAGAAGCTTTTGCAGTTGTAAGAATTTTAATTTTCCTGTCAATTATTTATATTTATTCTCTTTGGAGAGTTGTCCAAAATCAGCCTTTTCCTTCAGGCGATAGGAAGTCAGACATCTTTTCTCAAAGTTTTCACGTACTCATTGCACTGCTGTTGAAAAAATGGTCCATGTGTCAGTTTTACCTCTACATAAAGTTCCAGATCTTTCAGATCCCATTACCAGGAGCTCCAAGCACAGCGTTTGGCAGCAAGGAAGTATTTACTAAATGTTTTCTGAATTTAAAGTAAATCACTCTCTCTGATGTATATCCAATTGTTTTGCATTTTTTCCTTCCTGATTTTAATTTATTGTCAATTTAGTTCACAGAGAATGCATGGTGCTCCTATTTATTAAATTAAATGTCTCCTAGGTGTAGCATATTAAAAATTAAGCTTAGTTAAATCTCAATTTCCTGTGATCATTATATAAGTTGCTCATTCATTGCATCTCATATTAGTTTGGTTCAATGGTTAGGGGTAATTAACATGAATACTTAATGACCATTTTCCTATTTTGATCTATCACTAATGATACTTACAGTTTAAAGTGCATCAAGGTTAATTATAAATGCTCATAGTCTGCCCACCCGTCTGACTGATGGTGTATCCTTCCACCTGAGAATATGGTAACTACTCAGTCCACAGAGAATGTTGCTTTGAAAAGGCTCAGTGAACCACACTGTTAACCCTTTCATTACCTCAAACCCAGAGCCTAAGCTATCTCTGGAATATCTCCTTTTATCATCCACGTTGCCAAAAAGATTGTTTTGAAATGTGCTCTAGGGGAGGGATCAAAATGGCAGAGAACTAAGACCTGTCACCTTCTGCCACAAACACATCAATAAACCCATGTACATGTAGAACAATTTACACAGAATATCTACTGAATGCTGGCAAAAGACCTTAAACCTCCAAAAAGGAGAAAAAACCCTCCACATAACTTGGTAGAAAAAAAGGGGAAAAAAAAGAAAGAGAGAGAAAAAGGAATCAGGATGGACTAGGACTCCTGAGAGGGAGCTGTGAAAGAGGAAGAGCACACCAGCTGGACTGAAGAAGGCAAAGCAAAGAGAGAGCCACGCAGACCACCAGTACCACAGACTGAGATGCTCAGAAGGGGGCTGAGTGCTGAGTCTCAAGTGCCAAGATCAGTTCCGGGAAGAGGACTAGAGTTGGCTGTGTGGAAACAGTCTGAGGGGCTAGGGAGCAGTGCACAAGGGGATGGGAAGCAGAGTGCCACAGCCAGGGGAACCTGGGGGGAGGTTGAGCCTGTGGAAGAATCAAGGAGTCATTGCTAGGGAGGGCGAGACAAGAAGTGGATGGCTACTGGACTCTTGAAGGGTGGGGTTACAAGCAGTGAGGCACCTGTTGCATGGGCTATGGATAACAGGCCCCTCTTGTGTGGGCTATAGGTGTTGGCATGTCCTATGCAGGCTAAGCATGGCAGGGCACCTCTTGCAAGGTCTACAAGCAGCAGAGGCAAACTCAGTCATCTCAGACTCCAGAGTTGGGCATGGTCTGCCACCACTAGGGATCTGTGAACAGGTACCATCTATGGCCCCATTTATCTCAGTTCAGCACAATCAGGCAACACTCATTGTTGCTCTCACTAACCTGGGATCACACACACCCTGCCATTGCCACTGCCAATGCTCCAGGTGCAGCCTACACCTGCCTGAGGGTCACTGCCACTTCCCAGGGCCCTGCAACTAGGAGCAGCCAGCACCACCTTCCCCTGGGTCCTTGCCACTGTCAAGGGTGCAGCAACTAGGCACTGGCTACTAGCCCTGCCCATTGCCTCCATCTCCCATGCAGCATGCAGCAGCCTATCAAGGCAATAACAGCATGCACACACCGATGAAAGAGACAGCAAGCATCCAAAAAAGCAGCCTCACAAATAAAGTAAATAGTAATCCCTCACAAAATACCCAGGGGCACTCTCACATATAAATAGCCCTCCAAGACTATGGTAGTTGTTTTCCCCAAATTCAAAGAAGAAGAAAAAATATAAGCAAAATGAAGAAGCTCAGGAACCATTCCCAGTTAAAAGAACCAGGGAATTCACCTGAAGCAGCAAACGATGAAACAGACTGCTGCAGTCTAACAGACACCAAGTTCAAAAAGGAGATAGTGAAATTACTGAAGAAATTAAGAGCAACTATGAAGGAATTAAGAGCAGATATGCATAGCAATGAAGATTACTTTAGAAAGGAACTCAAAAATATAAGAAAAAGCCAAGAAAAATTAGAAAATTCATTTGTAGAGATACAAGCTGAGTTAAAGGCACTAACAAGCAGAATGAATAATGCAGAGGAACAAATTAGTGACATGGAAAATAGAATAATGGAAATCACCCAATCAGGACAACAGACAGAAAACCAAATGAATATATATATATATATGAAAGCAATATAAGAGATCTATGGGATTAAATAAGGTGGATCAATCTATGCATAATAGGGATTCCAGAAGGAGAAGAAAAAGAAAAGGGGATTGAAAATATATTTGAAGAAATTATGGCTGAAAACTTTCCAAATCAAAAGGAAACAGATAGCAAGATACGGGAAGCACAGAGAGCCCCAAACAAGTTTAACCCAAATAGGACCACACAAACACATATTATAATAAAAATGGCAAAAGTTAAAGATAAAGAGGGGATTCTAAAGGCAGCAAGAGAAAAATAGAGTTAATTATAAGGGAACCTCCACAAAGCTATCATCTGATTTCTCTACAGAAACACTACAGTCCAGAAGAAAGTGGCAAGATATATTCAAAATTCTAAAGAGAAAAGTTTGCAGCCTAGAATACTCTACCCAGAGAGAATATCATTTAAAATAGAAGGAGAAATAAAAAATTTCTCTAACAAAGAAAACTGAATAATGTAGCAATACTAAAACCAAACATTCTAAAAGAGATCTTGAAAGGTCTCCTCTAAAAAAAAAAAAAAAAAGAATTAAGGAGAAATAGGATGGAGGAAATCACAATTGGAAAGTAATCACTTATATAAGCCAGTATACAGATATAAAAGAAAAAAAATCTATTGTAAAAGTGACAGTAAACACAGGGAACATCAAAAGGATAAACATGAAGATGTTAAAAAAGGAATTCAAAATCATAAAATGTGAAGAAGGAAAATAAGAAAATCTAGACTAATTTTTTTAGAATATATTTGAGACTATATGACTATCAGACTAAAGCAAGCAGATAGAGCAAGGGGTTAACATACTTGAAAAACAGGGAAACCACAAATCAAAACCAAACAATATATTCACAAAAACTAAAAGGAGGAAGACACAAACATAAAATAAAATGAAAACATCCAACCAAAAAAAGGAAAAACTTAGAATCAACTGGAAAACAATGTTTAAAATGTCAATAAATACATCTTTATCAATAATTATCTTAAATGTCAATGGACTGAATGCACCAATCAAAAGACAGAGTGGCAGACTGGATTAAAAAAAAAAAAACAAGAGCCTATAATATACTGCCTACAAGAAACTCATATCAGGGCAACGGACACATGTAAACTGGAAGTGAGGGGATAGAAAAAGATATTCCATGTAATTGGAAAAGACAGGAATGCAGGAGTTGCAATACTCATCAGAGGAAATAAACTTTCAAATGAAGGCTGTAGAGAAAGACAAAGAAAAACACTATTTAGTGATAAAAAGATCAATTCAAAAAAAGGGTATTACACTTGTCAATATATATGCCCCAATATAGGAGCACCCAAATACATACAACAAATACTAATAGACATAAAAGAAGAAATTGATGGGAATACAGTAATAATAGAAGACTTTAACACCCCACTTACATCAATGGAAAGATCCTCTAGACAGAAAATCAATAAGGCAACAGAGATCCTACATGACACCATAGAAGAGTTAGAATTAATTGATATCTTCAGGACATTATATACACAAAAATCAGAATATGCATTCTGTTCAAGTACACATGGAACATTCTCAAGGATTGACCACATGTAGGAAGTAAAAGTAATCTCAACAAGCTTAAGAGTATGGACATTATTTCAAGTATCTTCTGGGACCACAATGGCATGAGACTAGAAATCAACCACAGGAAAAGAAAAGAGAAAACACTGACTGGTGGAGACTGAACGACATGCTACTAAAAATAAATGGGTCAATGAGGAAATCAAAAAGCAAAATTAAAAGATAACTCAAGGGAGTTCCCATTGTGGCACAGCAGAAACAGAGTCTGACCAATAACCATGAGGTTGCGGGTTTGATCCCTGGTCCTGCTCATTGCGTTAAGGACCTGGCATTGCTGTGAGCTGTGGTGTAGGTCACAGATGCAGCTCAGATCCAGCATTGCTGTGGCATAAGCTGGCAGCTGTAGCTCCAATTTGACCCCTAGCCTGGGAACTTCCATATGCCATGGGTATGGCCCTATAAAGTAAAATAATTAAGTAAATAAATAATAAGTAAAATAAAAATAAAAAATAATACCTCAAGACAATGATAATGAAAATACAACCATTCAAAAATCTATGGGATGCTGCAAAAGCAGTGCTTAGAGGGAAGTTCATAGCAATACAGGCCTTCCCCAGAAAAGCAGAAAAATCTCAGATCAACAATTTAACCTACTACCTAAAAGAATTAGAAAAATAAAAACAAAGAAAAACTAAAGTCAGCATAAGGAAGGAAAGCATAAAGATCAGAGAGGAAATCAATAAAATAAAATAAAATAAAATAAAAATCAATAAAACCATGAGCTGGTTCTTTGAAAGGGTAAACAAATTGACAAACCTCTGGCCAGACTCACCAAGAGGAGAGAAAGAAGTCAAATAAACAGAGTAAGATATGAAAAAGGAGAAATCTCAATGGATACTGCAGAAATACAAAACCATAAGAGACTACTGTGAGCAATTATATGCGAACAAACCTGCAAACTTTCTAGATACATACAGCCTGCCCAAACTGAATCAAGAAGACATACATCCATTTAACAGACCAATCACTAGAAATAAAACACTCCCTACAAACAAAAGTCCAGGACCAGATGGCTTCACAAGTGAATTCTACTAAACATACAAAGAACTTATACCCATCTTTCTCAATCTTTTCCACAAGGTTGAAGAAGAAGGAATAATCCCAAAGACATTCTATGAAGCCACCATCACCCTAATACCAAAACCGGACACTATGAAAAAAGAAAATCATAGGCCAATATCTTTGATGAATGTAGACACTAAAATTCTCAACAAAATTTTACCCAACCAAATCCAACAACATATAAAAAAGATCATACACCACAACCAAGTGGTATTCATCCCAAGTTCACAAGGATGGTTCAACATATGCAAATCAATCAACATCAAATACCACATTAACAAAAGAAAAGTCAAAAATCCCATGATCATCTCAGTAGTTACAGAAAAAGCATTGGACAAAACCTAACATCCATTTATGTTAAAACTCCTACCAAAGTGGGTATAGAGGGAAAATACCTTAATATAATCGAAGCCATTTATGACAAACCAACAGCCAATATAATACTCAATGTCAAAAGGCTGAAAGCCTTCCCACTAAAATCTGAAACAAGATAAGAATGCCTACTCTCACCACTTTTATTCAACATAGTACTGGAAGTCTCAACAAGTGGTGCTAGGAAATTTGGACAGCTGCATATAAATCAATGAAATTGGAACATGACCTCACACCATGCACAAAAATAAACTCAAAATGGCTGAAAGATTTAAACATAAAGTAAGACACCATAAAACTCCTAGAAGAGAACATAGGCAAAACATTCTGTAACATCAATTGTACAAATATTTTCTTAGGTCAGTCTCCCAAAGCAATAGAAATAAAACTAAAAGTAAACCAATGGGACCTAATCAAACTTACAAGCTTTTGCACAGCAAAGGAAACCATAAAATAAACAAAAAGACAACCTAAAGAATGGGAGAAAATAGTTTCATATGATGCACCCAACAAGGTCTTCATCTCCAAAATATACAAACTCATAAAACTCAATGGCAAAAGAAAAACCCAGTTAAAAAATAAACAGAAGACCCAAGTAGACATTTCTCCATATAAGACATGCAGATGGCCAACAGACACATGAAATGTTCCACATCACTAGTTATTAGAGAAATGCAAATGAAAACTACAATGAGGTACCACTTCACATCAATCAGAATGGCCATTATTAGTAAATCAACAAATAAAAAATGCTGGAGAGGGTGTGGAGAAAAGGGAACAATCCTACACTGTTGGTGGAATGTAAATTGGTACAACCACTATGGAAAACAGTACAGAGGTACCTCAGAAAATTAAATATAAAACTACCATATGATCCAGCAATTCCACTCCTGGGAACATATCTGGACAAAACTTTCCTTGAAAAAGATACATGCATCCCTATGTTCATTGCAGCACTATTCACAGTAGTCAAGGAATGAAAACAACCTTGAATGGAAACAACCTTGATGCCTTCAACCAAGGCATGAAACAATCCATTCAATAGGTGAATGGATTAAAAAAAATGTGGTACATACACACAATGGAATACTACTCTGCCATAAAAAAGAACAAAATAATGCCATTTATAGCAACATAGATGGAACTAGCAACTCTCATACTAAGTGAAGTAAGTCAGAAAGAGAAAGACAAATATCACTTCTATCTGGAATATAAAATATGGCACAAATGAACCTTTCTACAGAAAAGAAACAAACTCATGGATATGGAGAACAGACTTATAATTGCCAAGGGACAGGTGGGAGGAGTGTGACAGACTGGGAGCTTGTGGTCAGTAAATGTGGACTATTGCATTTGGAGTGGATAAGCAATGAAATCCTGCTATATAGCACAGGAAACTATATCCAGTCACTTGTGATGAAACATGATGGAGGATAATGTGAGAAAAGAATGTATATGTGTGTATAACTGGGTCCCTTTGCTGTACAGTAGAAATTGATGGAAATTTCTAAATCAAATATAACAAAAAACATTTAAAAGGAAATGTGCACTAAAGTTTAAGTGTCCTGTGATAGCCAAAGAGAGGTCATCTGTAGTGACCATCAGATTCTCTACCAGCCAGGGTGATGGAACCCTCCACCTTTCCTGCCTCACTCTCCTTCACCTCATCTATACCTATGCTGCTGCCTTTGAGGCCATCTACAAGTTGGTTCCTTTCAGATAAGACTCTGTGACTCTAACATAGCTGGTGGGAGTTCCTGTTGTGGCTCAGTGGGTTAAGGACCTGACTTGTATCCAGGAGGATGCGGTTCGATCCCTGGTCCCACTCAGTGGATTAAGGATACCTCCTTGTTGAAAGCTATGGTGTAGGTTGCACAGGTCATAGATGGGGCTCAGATCTGGTATTGCCATGGCTGTGGTGTAGCCCTCAGCTGCATCTCCAATTCAGCCTCTAGCCCAGAAACTTCCGCATGCTATAGGTTCAGCCCTAAAAATTAAAAAAAAAAAAAGGAGCTAGTGAATTGGGTGGATGCATAGTAAGTATCCTGAGCAAATCACCAGACAAGAAACTTCCCTTATAATAAGATGTGAATGATCAGATGGAGTCATGTACCCATCAGAGGCTTTCCTTATCTTCTTACATAGTGTTCATTCACATAATAAAAAGGTGAACTGATGCTGTACAGTCAGACAACTCTGGTCATTTCACACAGTTGACTTTATTTGTAAAGATTCCCGTGACTATGTCCAAGAGTAAGGAGAAGCTTTCATCTTCCAAGCCACAGCCAACAGGATCATATTTCTCTTCTCTTTTCCCACACCAGACAGGGTGGCGTCCATGGTGCATATTCAGTGATTACTCTGAGCACATTATTTAGCTTAAAAGAGTATTATTTCTACTTGTTGGATTACTTTGCCCTCTTAAGCATCCTAGAATTCAGATAATATGTGTTACATGCAAAATAAAACTAAAATGCAGCTGATGTTTTATTAGACTACATCACAGGCAGAGCCCAAAGTTTAACAGGCCAACTGTGCAGCTTTTCAGCAGGACAGGTCAGAAAGATGGTCTGCGCGGGCCGACTTCAGGAAGGACATCTCAGAACAAGAGGGGCAGCCACCACCTTGGAGCTGAGCAAACAAGCTTACAAATCCACTAATTAGGGCATCCAAAAGATCCCAGTTAGGCTTGGATTTTAAAATTCTTGGGAAGACTGCATTGAATCTGACTAAAATAAAAAATGAAAGTAATGCTTTATGAATTATAGTTTTGTCTGGATATATGCCCAGGAGTGGGATTGCTGAAACATATGGTGGTTCTATATTTAGTTTTCTGAGGAACCTCTATACTGTTCTCCATAGTGGTTGTATCAATTTCATTCCCACAAACACTGAAGGAGGGGTCCCTTTTCTCCAAACTCACAGACAGAGAACAGATTTGTGGTTGCCAAGGGTAAGGGGGGGATGGAGGGGGATGGATGGGGAATTTAGGATTAGTAGATGCAAACTATTACATTTGGAATGGATAAGCAACGAGGCCCCACTATACAACACAGGGAACTATCGAATCTCTTGGGATGGACCATGATGGAAGATAGTATTAGAAAAAGAATGCATATGTATGTATAACTGGGTTACTTTGCTGATACAACACTGTAAAACAACTACACGCTAATAAAAATAAAATGAAATACAATAAATGAAAGTAATCCTTCCCTATGGCTTTTCCATGCCTACTTCAGTACCTACAGGATAGCAGGGGCTCAAGAATAATGTGAGAAAAAAGAATGTATACAGGTATATGTAACTGGGTCACCATGGTGTACAGTAGAAAACTGACAGATCACTGTAAACCAGCTATAATGGAAAAAATTAAAATCATTACATAAAAAAAGAAAAAAGAAATACATACAGATGAATGTTGACTGAATAACGAGAATCTAACTTGACCACCATCACCGCCACCACAAGAAAAGGCTGCAAATGAAATGAAATTGTCTTATTTAATCTCAGACATGGAATAGAAAGAAATTGGCTGCCTTTAAAAACATGTCCCTGAATGGGTACTGATGATATCATCTTGTGGGCCACTTTATTATGCTTTTTATTCATGTATGAATTGAACATTTTTTTGTAAGTCCTAGAGTGATATTTAATTACAGAGTTAATTTTTTTAAAAAATGGCAAATGACTTAGTGTAACATTTGTTGGTACTTGATTAAACTGTTTTGGTCATTATGTATCATTTCACTCTCTGCTTTGGAATAAAGACACTCATTTTCATTGACTCTTAGTGCACTTCAAGAAATGTAATTAAAAACTGATGACTAACTGATACTGTGTACCAGGGATGTGCAAATGTTTACTTTCTGTGGAATGCAAATTAGTGGGATATGCAGATATTGTATCAGAGATAAGTGTTTTCAATAAAATCTCAAGAGATGTGTTTGAAAGGGCAAGCTTTAATCATTTGTTGCTCATTCAGTCAATTCTTTCCAACCCCTTCCACCATTTCCTTGAATCTCAGATGAATGGGTCAGTCATATCAGATCACTAGTCTTATTTAAAATGTCATTCTATTAAGTATACTAGACTTACTTTTTATGAGCGTTTTTAAATATAATTTCCTATTCACATTGTTCAGATCTGTTGAACTTAAGTATTTTGTCATTTAGAGTAATAACTTGTCATTCCATTAGTGCAACCTTTCTTAATGTTACTGTTCTTGTTTCGAATCCCAGAAACATTATAAACCACCAGATTGCTAATTGCTTTGGATGCTGTGCAAAATAATTATGCCACATTATTTTTTATATTTAATTGACAGTGTAATGCATTTAACTAAAGACTGGCAATAAACTATTTCTAATTATGGAGGGTGGTGGAGTGGAAAACGAGGCTATAAAACTTTACAGGGAAACAATGTTTTCTTCATTACCTTCAAAGTCATTGTTGATATAACTTTTTCAGAGACAAAAATAGTCCCCCAACTGGGAAGTTCTGGAAAGCTAGAACTAGTTGTGGACTATTTCTACTCATGATATAGTAAGGAGATTTTTTTAATTATTATTTTAACAGATTGTACTGGCGATGGATGTCATATACTAAATTTACCATGCCATGCACTAAAATTTCTCCTTTAGTTGGCAGAACTTTATATAAGAGATATAACTATGCCGCTGCCAGAATGAGTAATCGTTATCACTGGCCTATGTTCAATTCATTTTGCATCTGTAGGACATTCAGCTGAAAAGCTATGTCTTTGATGTCATTGAAATAAGTAGATATATCAGGAATTGAATCTGTTTTTAGCTCCTAAGGTAAGAACTTTTTAGGAACCAAATCCTGGAAAATAACACTTAGAACTGGATGCAAGAAATTCCCACAGTCTAGAAGTGTCACAAACTGAGGAGTAAAATGTTAAGCTCTTTGAGTTCCTGTGTCCTGTGTTCATCTTTTCTTCCTCCTAACCTCTGGTTAAGATAAAATGTCTCCCCAGGTATTTCATTAAGTCGCTTATTTGATTTCAATTACGTACATTTTCCAAAAACAACTAAAGAGACAACTAAAACAAGTGACCTGTTTCAGGGACTGTACATTATTTTCAGAATTTCAGACATTGAAAAGGGATAAGAGGAAGGAGAAAATGCTGGGCTGGTGTGAAGCGATAGCCCGCAACCCCCGCAGGACCCCACCCAGCACGCGGACCCCCGAGGGCTCGGAGGAGAGGGCTGACGCTGCGCACCCCTCCACGCTGGTGAGTGGAGCCGTGGCCCCCATGGCTTGTGTGAGTGGATGCAGGGGGGTGGGGTGCTTGCTGAGGAAACAGCACTCCGCTTTGCAATAGTACCTGCACATGCCCTATATTGTTCCTATAGATGTAGTTTAAGTAGTGGATATTGATCAAATCATCTCAGCCTCATAGCATCTAGAGTTTAATTCAGACAAAATAATTCCCTTTCTCTGCATTCCTTCCAGACGTTTCCCTTCCATCACATCAGTGAATTTAAGGAATGTGTCATGTTTTTACCTTGCATTCTACATTTCCATAATGGAATGGGAGAAAAGTCACCTTATCCCAAAATAGTGAAAAATAAAAATCATACCTCCTTTAAATAAATAAATAAATAAATAAATATTCTAAAAATGTCAGAAAAAGGATTCAAAAATTGTATTCTTATGTAAAATTGTGAATTAAATAATGGCAAAAATGATTTTAAGGTATATTCTTTCTTGTTTTGTTTTCTGCTTTTAAGTTTGAATGCTAGGTTTTAGTTAGCCATTATTTTCCACTAATTAGGAAGAGACCTCATTAGCAAAAGGCATTTTAGAAGTTCTTTGTTTAGATTTTGGCTGGGACATTCTTGAGTTTGATTTAAAGGAGCAAAATTCCATTGTCTCTAAGTTTTAAATTGACACGTTAGGTGTATTTTAATGACTTTTTACCATTTTATAAAAACATAAGTGTTTTCATTAATCTTATTTATTAGTTAATGAACATATAATTAAATGTAAACAAAGGTTTTAGGTCTCTTTTTACATTTAAGCTATGTGATAATTTCTATTATTTTACATACAAACAAGTATTGTGAGTAAACATTACTTAGAAACCATCAGGAGGAATAGGCTTTCAGTGGATGTGGGAATCCTGCTTAATCCCATCATCTTAGCTTCTGGGGAGAGGGTGGAGGGTCTGAGGAATTTGTACAATGTGATTGGATAAAGTTCTAGGGAATAGACTCTTTGATATCATTAACTGCAAAGTTTCATGTTCCTATATGGTGTTTTGTAAATTGCTATTATCAATAAAACTGCTTGGCATGAGTTAACACCATTTAAACACACATGTTGCACAATATTTATACATAAAGCTGGATTTTGTAGATATCATGCAACAAACTAAAACTATTTAAATAAAAATATTACTTCTGGTAGTTCCTGCCATGGTCCAATGGGTTAAGAATCTTAAGGCATCGGCTTGGGTCGCTATGGAGGTGCAGGTTCAATCCCCATCCTGGTGCAATAGGTTAAAAGATACAGTGTTGCCACAGCTGTGGTGTAGGTCACAACTGCAGCTCAGATTTGATACCTGGCCCTGGAACTTCCATATACCACAGGTTCATATATATTATATGCACACATATGTGTGTGTGTGTGTGTGTGTGTGTGTCTTCTGATCTCTCATTAGAGTGACTTTAGTGCTTAATTCCTATTTCAAAGAGGCATGGATTAAAATCATAAAATGTCTTGAGCAAACATTTGACCTGCCTTTCTCTTATAATTTTGGGTAACCTGATATTAGCTTCATTTTACAGATGTGTACTGTGGCCCAGAGGACTTAAAGTGACTTTCCCAGAGTCACTTAGCTAGTAAATGTCACTTCTAGGTTTACTAGAAGCCTGGTTTCTCAAGGCAAGACTTTTTTTTTTTTTTTTAACTCTATCACATTGTCTCACTTTCACAACAGCCCTTTCTTTCCATTCAAATACTTTTAATAGAAAGAAAAACTATCACTTAACAGTGTCATTCAATCTAATAATTAATCTTTTAAAATCTAATGCTGTATATTAGGGTGATAACACCCAGCCACTGTAACATATCCCCCCAAAATCTCTGTTCTTATGATTGAAAAATATTCCTATGTCATAGCCCATGTATGTAGGGCAGCTCTCCCTGGAGGTTCAAATGATCATTCAAAGGCTCCTTCCACCTTTTAATGCCAGCTTCTTAAGCAACTAGCCTCCTATGTCACTGAGGAAAAGGAGGAGGCTGTGTGGTCCATTATGCATGGACTCTTATGGGGCTATCCAGGGTGTGTAGACCTCCTTCTATTGGCTAAAACCCAGTCTCATGGCCCATCTAAACTGCAAGGGAGGCTGGTAAATGTCAGGAAGCCACCCAGTCAGGAAAAGCAGATGGAATTAGCGAGCATGTCAAACATCTCTGCCACAGTCCGCCCTTCTGGTTGCCAACTATTCATGGCAAGTTTCCACTCCCTTGTGAGAAAGGATTTTTATTTTCTGAGAGAGATAACTAAAAATCTTTTTAGTCCCTGGATTCAGTCCATGAAGTCATTGTCCTCATCTAATGATGTGATGGTGAATCCACTCTAAATAAATGATCTGTATTTGCAGCCAGCTCACAACATACATCTATACCCAGTAAGCAGGAGGGGAGGAGGAAAAGGAAAGCCCCAGTAAACACTCATGTCTGGAAAGAGGAAGTCTCAGATGCACATGGAATCAGAGGTGAAATCCTGCCAGACAGGTTATCTAGTCTCCCTGACCTCCAGTTCAAGGAGGATCCCTTACCTGGCTTTAACCTTCCTTCCTGGGAGAGCTCCCTTGTTCCCTCCAGCCTCTGGACACGCCTTTTGAGAAACCCTTCCTTTTCTGGTATTCTCCTTGTCCACATTTGAAATACCTATGGAAATCTGTATAGCCTTAAATATTTTTTCCTGTTTGGGGAAAATGATGGGGCCAAGAGTTGTTTGAAGTCTTCAGTATTTCAAGGCTCCCATCTCCAGGATCTTGGAGTATAATACAGAAGAATGGATTTTGGGCTGGAGGGTATCAGCTTAGTTCTCAGGAGGGAAAATGAAGAATAGAAGCTTTCATAAATAAACTCAGAAATGTCAAAGGCTTAGCATAATTAAGGTTTGCTTTGGCTCATGGCTCGTTCTGCCACACAACATTTGATGCTCCAACCATGAACACAGAGGTCCCTGCTCACCCTACTTTATGGCGCTGCTGTCTTAAATGCAGACCTTCAATTGAATTTATCAGCTGTGGGCGGAACATGAGTGGGTGATCCTGGCGATGTCCAACAGGATTGGAAGTGATGTGTGTCACTACCCTGACACCCTTGGTTGAAACCAACGACATACTCAGTGTGTCTGTTAGAATGATGGAAATAAGGCTTCCTCTCTGACCAGAGTAGGGAAATTGAGAGTATTGAGCCAGCTTCTCCCACAAATGCATCCTTTCTTGGAGCCATAGCATTTTTGTCCTGTGTTTCCATCTTGTACACCAGGCTTTTCCTGTTCCTCTCTCCTGCCATCCAGAGCATTAGAGGCTTTTCAGTAGCACACTCCACCTAAAGCTTAGGAGGAGAGAGGATAAGCGTGAGGGAAGAGGAGGGTGGAGGGGGTGGGAGGAGGAGGATGGGGTGGTTATATTTGCCAGGAGCTTTTCTAAGCATTTGTACATATTCTCATTTTTAATACTCCAAAGATCCAATGAGCAGGCATGATCGTTGTCCCCATTTTGTGGATAAGGAAACTGAGTCATAGAGAAATTGAAAATCTGCCCAGAGGCCCAGAGTGACTTAGGTAATGACTGGTGAGCTGGGATTCCAGCTTAAGCCATCTAACTCCAGGGGGCCACTCTTATCTCTCAGGTTGGGGAGAAGAGTCATAATTTGAATCATATACATTTGGCAAAACACAAAGATTTGTTTTTTTTCTTTTTATAACTACACCTGTGTCATATGGAAGTTCCTGGGCCAGGGCTTAAACCAGAGCTGCAGCTGCCAGCCACAGCAACACTGGATCTGAGACACGTCTGTGACCTACACCACAGCCTGGGGAAATTCTGGATCCTTAACACCCTCAGTGAGGCCAGGGATCAAACCCACATCCTCATGGACACTAGTCGGGTTGGTACCCCCCTGAGTCACAAGGGGAACTCGAAAACGCAAAGATATTAAAAGAGTTAATACTACATTATAGCGTGGCCTGAGACAGATAGGCCCTTTTCTTTATAGCATCATGGCTCTGTGTCTGTTAGTTTATTCTCTGCTCTCTGTTGGCTGATGTATTACGTAAGGCCAGTTTTACCCTTGCATCTTCAATATAATTGAAAAAGGAGCATTTTATTTTTTTTATTTATAAGGCAATTCAGACCACCTGCTTTTTAAATTCAGAAAAGGCTCATTTAGCTTCAAATCTGTCATGTTAGATAAGAACATTGAAGGGTTTATTTATCAAGCAACCCTCTGTACAACTTTAACCTACGGGGTGGGTGGGCCCCTGTGTGACAGGCAGGGAAGAAACCTCTCAGATTTATTGTGACACATGTTTACATGTTAAAAACAAAATGGATCCATACCTTATATGAGTCTATCCTTAAACAATTTCCTGAGTCAAATCAGAGGTCAACATTAACTTTAAAACTAGAGCAAAGGAAATCATAAGAAACAGGAATAAGAAGGTGAAAGACTGTATGAGGAAATAGAGTTTAAAAAAAAAAATCTATGGAAGTCAAAATAGGAAGATCAAAAAATGTCATTTTAGGTAGTTATTAACCACTCGAGAAAATTACTTTCCTATAATCAGCAATGGTTCTTTAAGGCTAAAAATAGACTATGGTGAGGTGGGAAAGAACAAAGTGTCACTGTATGTGTTAGATGAGTTGATTTACCACTTTCAAACATGTTCCCGTCTGCTCAGGGCACATTTTTCACCATTTTGAGTACATGGTCTGGAGAGAGGTACTTGTGTTGCTGAACGAAACATGGATCCTCTCGCCTGTGTGCAGTAAAGCCTATCTACTGACCCTAGGTTGTGGTGAAGGAAAGTGAAATGTTTATTGCAGATGCCAAGCAAGGAAAACAGGTAGCTAGTGCCTAAAGTGCCCAAACTCCCCAATGGCTTTCAGGGAAGGGGTTTTAAAGGAAGTTCGAGGGAGGGGGCTGCAGAGCGTGTGACCAGTTCATGCACAGTTCTCCCAGTGGTTGGAATCAAGGTGAAGTTTCAAGCATCATCAACCTGCAGTTTTCAGTGGGTCTAGGGTCTATATACTGCATCAACAGTTTTCATCTTTCGGGGGTCTGCTTCCCATAAAAACAATCTAGGAATGTGTGTGGGGTTTTTACCCATATCCTTCAGGGACCAGGGAGCTGTGTGATTCTGCTACATGGTGGATTTCTAGTCTAAATGGTTGCTAGTTTCCCCACCCAAACTATTCTTTGTTTATACAGCTTCACATTTCCTCAGAGCCAGCCTTTTGAGACTCAGGAAAGGCCTGGGAGACTAAAGCCAAAAAAAAAAAAAAACCCTTTTACTTCAAAGATAAGGAGCACTGGGGCATGGACACTCTTTCAATCCCCTTTTCTTTGGTGTACCTCAGTCTTGAGAGGGATAGGTCCAGGAAAGAAACAAAGTAGTTTTGGATGGAGAGGTTATAAACTGTCATAAACTCAGCAGAGGAACTGTTTTAGGGGCACTCAGTGTCATGTACTGCTCTAGAAAAGACTGAAGGTACCAGAGGAGAAAGCTTTCAAGACGCGTGTATATATATGTGTGTCTGTGTGTATTTTTTAATTACATATATAACAAAAAATGATTTTAATAAACTTAATAAAGCTTTGTAAGTTTCAAAGCAATCTTTATGTACATTGTTTCAATACATCTCATAACCATGCTGAAATGTACACAATACAATTTAATTATTCAAATATGTGGTGAAATGGAGCCATTGTTAAGTGTTTAGGTGATTCTCTCCAAATCAAGGACCCAGGACTTCTAAATTCTAGATCTTTTATGTACCACACTCATGAGAAGTTGATAGTGTTGTTGTCATAATATAACGCAAAATATTGTAAACTGCAAAGGTGAGGTAACAAGTAAGGAAGGAGAATTGGCGCTTCTGATTTTGGTCTGATTTTAAATCCCAAGATTTTTCAAACTTGCCGTAAACTTTCTATCAAGTAGTATGACATTAATATAATACACATTTTAAAAAATACAATTTTCAGCTATTGGACCGAGTGCCTCCTTAAACAGCCTAAGTATTTATTAGTGAAACAAACAGCTAAAAAGGTTCATGCTTAATTATATCATAACCTTCTTTTCAAAATAAAACTGTTGTATTAAAGATTAAAGTTCCATACTTATTAAGCTTAGGAATAATTGGAAATGATAAATGGTGACTTTTATTTTTACTTCTCATTGTATGTTTTAATTGAAAATTTATACCATTATCTTTTTTTGTTGTCTTATTGCTCATAAACTTTACTTTGTTTTATATTAAACCAGCCCACATGGACATTTGTGTAATATGGATGGGATATGCCCCTAAAACTTCAGACTTTTTCACCTAGAATTCCATTCTTTTTTTTTTTTTTTTTCCTGTCCATTTAGGGCCGCACTCACAGCATAGGGAGGTTCCCAGGCCAGGAGTTGTATCAGAGCTGCAGCTGCTGGCCTACACTATAGCCACAACAACAGGGGTTCCAAGCCGCATTTGCGACCTATACCACAGCTTATGGCAACACTGCATCCTTAACCCACTAGGCGAGGCCAGGAACCAAACCTGACTAGTTGGATTCATTTCTGCTGTGCCATGACAGGAACTCTTGAAATCCTGTTCTTTATGATTTAGTGAACACAGACTGGGTATCATATAGAATATGAACTTATGCCTAGATTTGTATAACTTTTTGTTTGTTTGTTTGCCTTTTCTAGGGCCACTTCCCCCGGCATATGGAGGTTCCCAGGCTAGGGGTCCAATTGGAGTGGTAGCCACCCGTCTGCATCAGAGCCACAGCAACGTGGGATTGAGCCACGTCTGCGACCTACACCACAGCTCACGGCAATGCCGGTCCTTTAACCCACTGAGCAAAGTCAGGAATCGAACCCACAACCTCATGGTTCCCAGTCAGATTCATTAACCACTGAGCCACAAAGGGAACTCCTAGATTTGTATAACTTTAATTACAAACAATGTTACCATTTAAAAGAAGGTACTATCACAAAAGAGCAACATTTGATGAAAGCCTAAAGGAAAGTAAACAGGTAGATCTTTTGCTAAAGACAGATGAGTATAACACCTTTTTCCTTAGTCTGTGCTAAAACTTGTAATAATGAGGTAGAGTGGATCTCATTTACTGTTAAAAATAGCCATATCCAGGTCCAGTAGGTTTAAAGTATGTTGTATTTAACAAAATGTTTTAAATTATTTACCTTCTATTCATAACATTCAGCAGTGGTACTATTTGAATTGATTAGAGCATGGTAGAGATTGATTAGAGAATGTAATATATACTGTTTAATCACCAAACTGAAATACATCTGTTATGCTCAGTTGTTAACAAGTAAAACTGAGGGAGAGGAGTTCCTGTTGTGGCTCTGTGGGTTAAGGACCTGATGTAGTGTCTGTGAGGATATGGGTTACATCCCTGATCTTGCTCAGTGACTTAAGGATTTGGCCTTGCCTCAACCTGCAGCACAGGTCACAGATGTGGCTCAGATCTGGCATCGAAGTGGCTGTGGTATAGGCCTGCAGCTGCAGCTCTAAATTGACCCCTACCCTGGAACTTCCATATGCTGTAAAAAGAAAAAGAAAATAAAAGAATTTAAAATATTAAAAAATTTTTAAAAACCTTGAGAAGGAAAAAATATGCTTCATAAATTTGTTATTTGAAGATGATGTTTTACATAAGTGAAAGAGATGGGGACCAGGACCATATCTGTATCCTTAGTAGATCTAGATTATCTGCCTATGACCTTTTTTCCCTAGATCCTTCCATGGCCAGCTTCTTCCTTCCTAGGTGGCCCACCTATCATGGCACCATTGATGGAGCTGATCCTAATTTTCACCCACCTGTGCCTCACCTACTCCTTTCTTTACACCAATTCTGATTTTCTTTTCTTTTGATAGACTTGTCTTTATCTAAAAATAGTTACATAACTATGTGTGCATGTTGCTTTATTTTCTGTTTTCTGCAGTAGGATATAAGAAGAAAAGACAAGGTCTGTCCTATTTACCTACATATCCCTGGTGTTTAGAACATAATAGGAACTTAAAATTTGTAGGATGGATACACTGCCTGAGTAGAGAGCATGAACTGAGTGAAAGCATGATTACTTTTTGTTTATAAAGTTTATTAAGTAAAATATCTCCTATTAAATCCCTTCTTATTAGAAATGGCATATGCCTTAAAATATGGAAGAGCTAATATTAAAGATCAAACAATCTTGAGACAGTTCCCATGACAAAAAGGCACAGTTTTAGAAACTAAAATCATGGTTATAAAAAGTACATTCTGTTGTAATAAGGTTCACCTTGGGTAAGAATTTAAAATACACCAGTTGCCCCCAGTGCACAAGAAAGTGAAAATGTAAATATGCCCTTATTCAGAAAACACACTTACTGACTAATATTTGCCAGAGCTGGAGTTCCTTGGTGGCTCAGTGGGTTGAGGATCCTCTGGCATTGTCACTGCTGTGGCTCTGGTTACTGCTCTGGTGTGGTTTCGATCCCTGGCCTGGGGAAATTCCACATGCCAGGGGCATGGCGCCCTAAAATTTACCAGTATCATCCTCAATTTCTTTCCAGTTACTCCCTCAGTCTATTTTTAGTCTTATCAGGCTGAAGGAAATCCTTCTTCTGCCTATAGCAAATGAACTGGTTCTGACCCACAAATATAACCTCTCTTAGAAACCAAATAATAGGTAAATAAAAAGAGGAGTGTGAGTATATTAAATTTATCATTAAACCTATTGACTTATTTTCAATAGGCTTGCCCTTATTTCTTTCCATCTCTAAGCAAGAGGACTAGTTGCTTATTGCAAAATGGCCTTTAGACATTCTGAAAATAAATCAAGCAGGGGCAGAAAGAGTCTGCAGGATTTTTAACCTCATTTTCTCTCTCCTTTTGATTCTTTCTTATTTGATCATATATCAGTTATTATTTTTAGTCACTGTTACAAAGCCTTTACTAAGTACTGCTAAAGGCAATAGTGAATGAAATCTAAATTTTTATTAGAATAACTATAAGAAGACAAATGAGGGAAGTTGAATAAAAGCCATTATGTTATGACTTTCAAGAGCCTTGATTTTTGTAAGGAAGTAAATCATTAAAAATATATCCTAGTGGTTGTTATGGAAACAGATTGAATTGGAGACTGTGGGGGTGGGGAGTATGGGGGGTGGCTGGAGCTTCAAAATCACACCACGAAGAAAGATCACATTCACCGTACAGCTTAAAATAGCACATTAACTTTAATTGTCTAGTTACTGAACAGTGTCACAACATGATTATTCACAACAGCAAAGATTGATCTAAAAACGCTCCTCAGAGGAAGGGAACTTTTCCTGTATGGAGTTAAGTCACAAGGTCATGTTCAGAGATGTTCTGTATCCAAATGCATCGTGTCTGTTTAATTTAGATATAAATTAAACTGTGAGTGCCTCAGAAAGATGTTAAATTTACAATAGTTATTTAATTCTCCTATCTTTATAGTGTTTAGCACACACTGGTTTTCCAATATCCTGATTTAATTGTCTGAGATCCTCAGGGCAGAGCTATGTGTACCCAGATGGAAAGGGCTTCACACATGCATGTGTGTATGTGTGTGCGTGCACGTGCATGCATGTGTGTGTGTGTATGTGTGCATGTGTGTGTATGTATTCACTAATGACGCAGATACCAAAGGTTTCTTCTTTGTCTTGTTTTTTTTTTGCAAGAGGGCTATCATGTTTTATAGAAAGGGACTGGGCAGGACAAATTGATGTGGTATTTGTCAAGTCAGTTTGGTTTTGCCTCAGAATAAAACCCGTACCTGAAAATGAGTGGAGCCTGTCAGAGTGGTCCTAAAGAATCAGAGCTATTTCTGTGCAATAATCTTCTTACCCAAGAGACAAAGAGGATAGAGTTCTCAGATATATTTATATCTCAAGACAATTACTAATCTTGTATTAGGAGTATTTTTAATGCCTGTCCTCATCTCAAGAGTTGAGGCGTGTATCTCAAAACATCATCATAATCCTGAATGCAGGGGTTGCTGTACTCACGATGCAGGCAGAGAAACAAATGTCCAGGAAGATTAGGAAAAGAACAGAGAAGATATCCAGAGTTCCATGTTCCTTCCGAGAGAGTAATAGTTTTTGTTTTTTTTTTTTTTTTTAATTTATGGCTGCACCCAAGGCATATGGAAGTTCCCAAGCCAGGGATTGAATCTGAACCATACCTGCGACCTATGCCACAACTGCAGCAATGCCAGATCCTTAACCAAGTGATCTGGGCCAGGGATGGAACCTGTGCCTCCAGAGTGACTTAATCCACTGCAGTTGGATTCTTAAGCCACTGCACCCCAGTGGGAACTCCTCCACAGAAGATCTCATTCATCTAAATATTTGACAGCTACATGACATAGTATGATGATTCTTAACCTAGAACAACTTCTCCCCTAATTCCCCATGATTGTCATTGTGCTGCCTGATGTAGGAGCTGTTTGGCATTTGGAGCTGCGCCTTGCTGGGTTACAGTTTGGGACATTAACATGGAAAAAAATGGGGGGTAAATAAATAGCGGGGAAGGCGGGTGATTCAGAATGATTTGAACCAGTTATCACTTCGTTAAGAACAAACATATCCTCATTTATTCATTTCACCACTCCATTGAGAGTTAGCTGTATGTGAAGCACTGTACTATGCAATAAATAGGTAGTATTAAAAAAAAAGTCTTTTTTCCTCAAGAATCTAGTGAAGAAAACAAATTAATGAGTTGCTCAAGAGTAGGATGGGGTAGGGAATAAAGAGGGTGTTAGAAGACCCCTGAGGTGACACTGGCCCAGCTGTAGGAGTTCAAGTTCCCTGAAGACCACTGAGAGCTGGAGAGAGGAAGAAGATGGTAAGGGGGAAAGACAAAGGGGTGTTCCATGACCTTATATAGACCAGTCATCACAGGAAAACGAAACTCCTATATTCAGTTCACTTTTAAAGACATATTCTCTGTTTGGTGCACTTAGTAAACAGAACGATCTTCAAGAATTGAATTAGAGTCATACACTTAACATAAGACTGCCCTTTGGATATGGAGTAGAATTAACTACATATTTTTGTGTATTTTACTCAGCCTTAAAAGCCAACATGGAGTCTCACATGTGCTGGCTGTAATCACTCAGTGGCCCCATGAAGACAGGTTCCTCTCTAGGGAACAAGAACTGTTGAGTCAAAACACGTTCTTTAGGAAGAAAACACGTCTGTGTTCCTGTACTTGTATTTGCTCACTGGACAAAGCACACAGTGGGAAAACTACAATAAAAGCTAATGTTCATTGAATATATACTGTGTGCCAGGCACAGTTCTGAGCACCTGATGTTTTAGCAAACTGTCTAATCCTTACTACAGCAAAGGCAAAAGGTAACTTGCCCAAGTTTATCCTACTAGTACAACTTATTTTGGAATCCATGCTCTAAAACACTTCTTTATGCCGCAGTGGACATGCTTGGGAAAAGATAAAAACACTGACTTTATTAGAAATGTTTTATTCAGATTCACATTTAACTCTGAATTTATTGCACACTTTGTTGTTTTTCAGATATATATACACATACATTTATACATTTTCTATGTTATACATGGTATATATACAGTAGTGTTCTCTAAGCAGTATATACATTTTACTTTAATATAATTAAATTAGCAAAACAGCCCTTGTATTACTTACTCATTTTACAGGTAGAAAAATTTAGGTTTTGATTAAATATCTTCCCCAAAGGGATTCATCAGCACCTAAAATAGCTCAATTTAGGAGCTCCCTGGTGGCTCAGTGGGTTATTGATCTGCCATTGTCACTGTTGTGGCTCAGGTCACTGCTGTGGTGTGGGTTTGATCCCTGGCCCAGGAACTTCCACATGCCAAGGGTGCAGCCAAAAAAATGTAGCTCGATTAGTGCATTTGTATAGGAGTGGTAAAATCTCCTAAGATTTTTCTTTGCACCTCCTAAATGTTAAAGTGCAAATGTGATGTAGGATAGTTTAAAATAGTTTAAAATGATTTTGGAGATGAGAAACATCCTTGTAGGTCTGTATTGGGATAACTGATTGGTTGATTATCCTCATGTATTAATAATTACCAGTGACATTTCTGTAGGAAGGGATGAGGTTATTTAATAGATTGTCTTGTGTAGGTTTAATTTGTTTTACTATTTAGTACAATGTCATCTGGTAAAATGTTTGTTCAACTTATGAAGCAAGTCCCTTAAGTTAAAAGCCAAAAGCAAGCTTTTAGTTGATGGTCTGTTAAATTATTTTTATAATCACCATAGTAATTGTCAATTATAATTATTTGGTGGAATAACCCATGAGTACAGCTTTGGGATTCCACATTAGGAAACTGGTAACTCAAATGCAGATATGGGAACTTGCACACCTAGTTTCTCTGTGTCCCACATGCAGCCTACAGGAATAAAATTTAATTTAACGATCCAGTAATTCTTTAAAGATAAAAAATGAAATAGCTTTCATACTGCAGTTACCAACTGTCAGCTTTCACAGACACATTGTCACACCAACCAAATGTTGTTATGCATGTTGCAATGAGACGGCAAACAAAAACTGGTTGTCTTGTTTTCATGGGTTGAGTAATTTCACCAATGGAAATTAGAGTAAGCAGCACTGCTCAAGAAGCATAACATTGCTGATATTGTTACTGCCTCTCACCATGCAAGAATAAACTGAAAAATTAGTGCAGTCATAAACATAGTGTTTTATCAAAGCCTGGAACCACGTTATTCACTATAGTTTCTGAAATGCCTCCACTACACTAGCTTGTATCAACACTTTTACAGAGACTTGTTTATACATGGTGAAAGACATTTCATAAAATGCATTCTTTTATCACAGCCCTTATGCAATGTATGCTAATCTTTGCTGCTATAATACATCGACTTGGGGACACACATGTAAATGCAGAGCAGAAATTAAAAATAAGTCTGCTTCTTACAAAAATTAGTTTAAATTTTATTTTAAAATTTATTCTGCCTTATTTAAAAGGAATCAAGTGATGTTTTCTTATTAGATTAAAAGTGTCTCTGAAAAAAATCTATTTTTCTTTAAAATAAAATTACTTACTTTCCTACTCAAATATTGGTTTCCCTTTCAGGGTAGTGATTCACCCTCTTTCCTTCCTGAGATCTTAAAGAAGGATTATATAAAAATACAAAAAGGAATAAACTGATAACAGCAAAAGGAGATTTCAACAAATTTCAGGAAAGCAGAAAGCGGAATTTATTTCATTTCTGTATGAGTTTTAATAAGTCATGTTTTTCTAGAAATGTGGTCATTTCATCCACCTGAAAGTAGTTTCTCAAATTTATTTGTGTAAAATTGGTCATTTTCTTTCTTTTTTTATATGACAATATGTATTACATTAATAAGATATTACATGGTGAGACAAATAGAAGATGGCCACCTTGGAATCATGGAGACTCTTCTTTTCTGAGAGGTCTTCAAAATTTCCTTTGGAATTGTACTTCCTAACTTATAAGCCTGTTCTCTTTCAAAAAGAATCCTCAATTTTGTTTAGTTGAGCAACATTTAAGCTATTCTGCCTACACTTTCAGTCTCTTCTGCTAAAGTGTCTCCCCTCCTGAAGGCTTGGGGCAGTGCAAAAGGAACCACTGGGCTTTGGATCAGGGTGTCTCTGACAATAAGGAGGGAGGTAAATATTTCTCTGTCTTTTTCCTTGTTCCTTCAGCACCCTCCCCTGGCTTCTCTTTTCCCCAGGATACCTCTCATTCCTACACTACAAGCATTCCATCCATGGTCATTTTCTTTTTTAACACCTATAGGTTCTATAATGTTGTCTTTGCCTTTCTGACCTTGGTTTTTGGGTCTAGTCTTTTTTATCAAGATACTTCTTGCTAGTTTTTACCAGTACTTTCAAAGAACAAATTTTATACTTCATCAGTTGTATTTATTGTATATTTATTATTCTTTTTTTTGTCTTTTGTCTTTGTTGTTGTTGTTGTTGTTGTTGCTATTTCTTGGGCTGCTCCCGTGGCATATGGAGGTTCCCAGGCTAGGGGTTGAATCAGAGCTGTAGCCACCGGCCTATGCCAGAGCCACAGCAACGCGGGATCCGAGCCGCGTCTGCAACCTACACCACAGCTCACGGCAACGCCGGATCGTTAACCCACTGAGCAAGGCCAGGGACCGAACCCGCAACCTCATGGTTCCTAGTCGGATTCGTTAACCACTGCGCCACGACGGGAACTCCAGTATATTTATTATTCTTTATAGTTCTATTGAGATATGTTTTAAATACTATTAAGTCTACTCATTTAAAGTGTACAATTCAGTGGCTTTTAATATATTTACAGAGTCATACAGCCATCAGTATAATCTAATTTTAGTGCATTTTCAGCATATCCCAAAGAAACTTTTACCATCATAAATAACTTACCAGGCCTCCTTCCATCCCCCAGGCCTAGGCAACTACTAACCTGCTTTGTCCCTATAGACCTATCTATCACAGATTATCTCATACAGATGGAATTATACCCAGTGTGAACTTTTGCAACTGCCTTCTTTTCCTTAGTGTCATGTTTTTGAGGATCACCCATGTGCAGCTTGTGTCAGTGCTTCATTCCTTTTATAGCTAAATACTGTCCCTTTTGTTTGAATATACTATGTTTTGTTATCCATTTCAAAAGCTGATTGGGCTGTTTCACTTTTTGGCTCTTATGTATTATGCTGTTATGAACCTTCATGTACAAGTATTTATATGAATATATATTTTCATTTTCTTGGTTAGATACAGCTAGACTTGATTGCTCTTATGGTAACTCAGTATTTAACAATTTGAGGAACTACCAAAATGTTTTTCATTGTGGCTTTGCCATTTTGCATTCCCATCAGGAAGATATGAGAGTTTCTATTTCTCTGCATTCTCTCTAGCACTTGCTATTGTCTGTCTTTCTGATCATAGCCAACCTAGATGTGTCTTTCTGACCACATCATCATGAGTGTGGTGTGGTGATTAGGATTTGGATTTTTAATTTGCCCTATGACTCATGACGGTGAGCATCTTTGCATATGTTTATTAGCTGCTATTGTATCTTATCTGGAGAAATGTCTACTCAGTTGTCTTTTTATTACTGAGTTAGAGTTCTTTATGTATTCTACTATATAACATAAATCCCCTTACTATAAATATGATTTTATGTCAAAAATATTTTCAAGTATTTTCTCCCACTTCATGGATTGTCTTTGTACTTTCTTTATGATGTCTTTTGAAATCCAGCTATCAATTCCGTCATTTGTGCTGTTAGTGTTGTATCTGAGAAATCACTGCCTATCCAGAAATTGTAGAGATTTACAACTGTGTTTTCTTCCCAGAATTTTACAGTTTTAACTCTTACGTTTAGGTCTCTGAGGCACTTGGAGTTAATCTTTGTGCGTGGTGATCAGTAGAGATTCACATTTATGCTTCTGGATGTGGGTATTCATGCAATCCACTTGTTTCAGCACCATCTGCTGCTAACTAGAAGACTAAATAGAAAGACTCTTCTTTCCTTATTCAGTTGTCTTGGTCTTTGTATATTTGTTTTAAATTTCATTTTTTGGATCTTTTGATTTACTCTTTTCTTTTTAAATTATTTATTTATTTATTTATTTTTATATAATGATTTTTTTCCACTATAGGTGGCTTAAAGTGTTCTGTCAATTTTCTACTGTACAGTATGGTGACCCAGTTACACATACATGTATATATTCTTTTTTCTCACATGATTTACTGTTTTCTTTCATTTACCTACTTTGGGTTTAATTTGTTGTTTATTTTCTAATTTATGGAGACAGATACTTAGATCATTGAATAACAACTTGCTCCTTTTCTAATATAGGCATTTTAAAGCTATAAATATCCCTCTAATACAGCTTTTCCTTTATCACTTATGTGGTACAGGAAATATTTGTTTTTTTTAATTATCATGAGATGTGAAATAGTTTTATACTTCCATTGAGTTTTAAGTTTTTTTAAACCAATAGGATGTTAAAAATATATTTCTTAGCTTCCAAATATTGGGGGATTTTTCTCATTATCATTTTACTATTGATTTCAATCTTTTCAAATTTGTTCAGATTGCTTTATGTCCCACCAAATGGTAATTTTGGTAGATGTTCCAGGTCCACATCCTCTTGGAAAAAATATACATTTTGCACTTAGCAGGTGCAATGTTTTATAAAAATCACTTAGCTCAAGTTAGTCAATAGTGTTTTTCAGTGACCTTATACCCTAACTTATTTTCTTTTTGTTTGCTTGTTCTAGAAGTTCCGGGAGCTGTCTTAATATTTTTCATAGGTTTATATTTTTATTTTTCCAATTTTTCTTTGTATAATAATACTATTAGTTTCATAAAATTTTCACAATATATGTCTTGTTATTGAGTTTTATTGCTGTAAAATGTTCTTATTTAATCATATAATTGTTATTTCCTTATGATCTACTTTGATATTTGTTTAGCTACACCAGCTTTCTTTTTCTTAGTTTTTATATATCTTTTTGCATTATTAATACTTTCATTTTTCTCTATTGTTATATGTAAGTTGTTTCACACATAGATTTTAATAGCTGTATTTTTTTATGGCTTCATGCATGGCATATGGAAGTTCCCAGGCCAGAGACAGAATATGAGCTGCAGCTGCAGCAACTCTGGATCCTTAACCAACTGCACTGGGCCAGTGATTGAATATGCACCTCCACAACAACCCAAGCCACTGCAGTCGGATTCTTAACCCACTGTGCCACAGCAGGAACTCCTAATAGTTGTTTTTGTTTGTTTGTTTGTTTTTTGTCTTTTCTGGGGCCACACCCACAGCATATGGAGGTTCCCAGGCTAGGGTCGAATTGGAGCTGTAGCCACCAGCCTACGCCAGAGCCACAGCAACGCCAGATCTGAGCCACGTCTGCAACCTACACAACAGCTCATGGCAACACTGGATCCTTAACCCACTGAGCAAGGCCAGGGATCGAACCCATAACCTCATGGTTCCTAGTCGGATTCATTAACCACTGAGCCATGACAGGAACTCCAAATAGTTGTATTTTTTATCCATGTGGAAATACTTGCTTTTTAATTGAGTTTAATCCAACAACTTTTGATTAAATCTACTCTTTTACTATTTTTACACGTCACATGTTTTTTTGTTCCTGTTACTTTAATTTGAATTATAGCTCTGCCACTGCCTGTTTGTGTAAACAGGGGCATTAAGGCTCAGCGCATTTCAAGGATTTGATCAAGCCTAATAACATTGGATGGAAAACTCAGTCCTACCAGCCCCTAAGATGCCTCTAGCTATGATTCGTGGTATTTTCAGTGCTGACTCTACCATTAACTGGTGGAGTATCTAAGTTAGATTCTCAACTTCCCTGCAAGTGTAAGATGTTTCTAATGTTTGTTCCACCAAAAACATACATTATTACTTCTCCAAAACAATCCTGCAGTATATTTAAAACAATGATTCAAACCCACATTAGATTGTTTGCTTCAACTTGCTCACCCCAAATTCAACCATCTCAATTTGTCCTGCAGTTACTCAGTGAGTTCTCCAGGGAGCTGTGTACCCTGGGCTCCGAAATAATTCTCTCATATTCTCCTGCAGAGCCCTCTGGTCAAGCAGCCTCTGAGCTCTTTGCTGTCAGTGGTGCACTTGGTAATATTGTTTGGAGAAGGACACTTTCCTCTGCTGCTGATTTCTGACTCTCCTACTCAGTTTGCTTCAGCCATTCCTCATTCCTCATCTTTATCTACCTTATTCCAAAGGAGACTTTATTCCTCAAAACAGAAAGATCAAGGTGCATCTTTTAACAAGTCGTACATGCAGGGGGAAGAATAAGTATGCATCAGAAAACAAATTACAGTTATTATGTAGGTATGGATCTGAAGATTGATCCCTAAAAAGCCAGCTCCTTCCAGTGACATGGAAACTTGTCCCTGCAAACCTTCTAGAGAACATCGTACTAATTCCTGACACTAGAAAAAGAAGTTAATTATTCCACTTAGTCTTGCCTAAGGCCACCATATGTTACCCATCATCAGCCTGGTCTAAGGGTAACAGTGCCAATTCATTCCATTTTTATTTTTTCTTCCAAGAGGCTTTTTGTTATATTATTTTTCCCCACCTTGCAGATGGGGAGGCTGAGATAAAGACATTTGAAGCAAATTTTTCCTTGTCACTAAGCCAGGTAACAATAAAGAAAAAGAATCTTTCTCTAATTGTATCAACTCTTTACATAAAGTAGTTATATATGCTTTTGTAGAATGCATGCAAGGTCCTCAAGTTTGAGATAAATCATCAAAATCCCTAGATGAGTTGCACTGCTCATCAGCCTGCCTGTCTAGAAAGATTTGACTCTAGGATTTCAAGAAGGTTGGATGTGGTCTTATTTGTTGTATGCATTGATTGTAAGTGATAATAAGAATGTTATCCTAATTATTATACTGGACTTTATTTACTATAACTATAATAACATAAATATTGGGAGTTCCCATTGTGACTCAGCAGTAATGAACCCAACTAGTATCCATGAGGACACAGGTTCAATCCCAGGCCTGGCTCAGTGGGTTAAAGATCTGGTGTTGCCTTGAGCTGTGGTGTAGGATGCAGATGCAGCTCGAATCTGTGTTACTGTGGCTGTGGTGGAGGCTGGCAGCTACAACTCCAATTTGACCCCTAGACTGGGAACTTCCATATAGCGCAGGTATAGCCCTAAAAAGACTATATATATATATATATATATATATATATATATATATATACACACACACATATAAAATACATATGTATAAATAATATATATATATATAAATATTTGTGTGGATTTGTAATAATAGCGTATGTCTACTTACTCAGAAAGCTGCCCTGATCTGAGTGGATGTCCATGAGGATGATGTATAAATATAGAGAGAGACTTAAGATCTACTGTGTGAAAAAGAGTTTTATTTTCTCTTAATGCTTTATATAAATTTAGAAAGTATAATATATCATGTATGTTCTATTTTATTTATATATATATATATCACCAAAATTATTTGGAAGTACCAGAAAGCAATCTGTATAATATCTCTAATTAGGAAAATTATTTGACAGGTTTTATCAGGTGACCAATTCCTGCTACTTACCCTTGTAAAATTACCGCTTTGATGAACATTAAACAAGGTTTTTTTTTTACATGCTTTCATTTCTGTGTCAAACATTAAATTAACTCAGGTACTGATTCACAAATGCAATTTGTTTTGTTTTATTCTTGATAAAGACAAATTATCTCTTTCTCTTGGAAAACAAAGGAGTGAAGTACAAGAACATGATGCAACTTTTTTTTTTTAATGTAAGAAGGCAACTTATAAACTGGCTTATGCCCATTGCCCTTTGCTTGTCGTAATGGCTGGAAAATGAGGTCGTGCCCATGTGCTGAGGCTGCTCACATGTGGCCATGGATCTGATGCTGTAGTTTCAGTTCACTATGTTTCTGACTGCTTCTGGAGAGCCTGGTGGATGTTACACTGGGTGTGCACAATGAACTGCAGTGCGTTCCTCTATGCTAACTGTCCCCATCTCCATGGAAACCTCGCCCTCCTGTCCCCTTCACTCAGGTGTGTTTCTAAATAAAACAACATGCTCCAAACCTTTCTTTCCTCCCACAGATGGAACCCAGCCCCCCTGGTCGGAGGTAAAAACAGTAAATAATACTTTGGATCCAACTTTAAACTGAACTGGATGAAAGAAATTAAAATTTTCAAATTTGTGGAGTTTTTACACACTTTCTAGTTTTTCCCAATGAGCTAAAATAACTGCAGAAAAACAACTTACTGTTTCCTGTCCTGTCACATGAGCTCTTTTCTTCACCATCAATTGGATGTATGGCGGAGGACAGATATTTTCCCTCAGTTACAACAGACAAGGGGCTTGAATAGGGAAGGGTTTATTCAAAGGCTCATGACTCATCAGGGATGAGACCAGCCCTAGCATCATGTAACCCTGTGATCCTACCATGTAGTCCTGTAAGCACACTGTGCTGAGTCCTACCTTATTCTTGTCTCCCATGAATTCTGTGTCTTTACAAAAGGCTTAATAATAGTGTATCCATTTGCCCAAATTAGACAGTCATCCCTTCCTGCCACATACCGCCAATCCCTCACTCACTGTCTTATCAGATCTACCTGCTGTGTCTTTTCAGTCTTTCCTCACTTCCGCTCATGCCGCCATCATATCTGCCCTGTAATAGTTGAGTAGTTTTCTAAAGTGTCTCTATGCATCCGTTTCTAATCTGATTTCAATTCTGCTTGAATGTTGTCTTTCCAAAGCATAATTAGAACCCAGTTCTCTGAAACCATCAGTGTCTCGGCTTTGCCTATAACAGACTCTGAGCTGTGAGTGTGACCTGTGAGTGAGGCAACACTCCAGCTCTGTACTAACCATTCCACATCCCTTTAGTGGCTCACCAAAGAGTTGCCACATACCCTGCAGGAAAGACCACAGAAGTGCTGGCTGGAGGAAACTCTATACCTGGAAATCAGAAAGTACAGAGCAGAGGAGCTGAGTTTTGGGGCTGAAAAATTCCTCTGGACCATTACCTATTTCATTCCACTATCTACATGGCCTAGCCTTCCTGTTTTCCTTTCCCCTAAAACCTCTGATTGAACAATTTGGCTTTCTTTTGTTCTTTAATTCTGTTTGGATTTGGATTTAGTAAATTGACTGGCTTTGGACTGTAGACTTGATTCTAATCCTGCAGCTCCTTTGGGTGCTACACTTGGCAAATTCCCTTAGTTCTAAGGACGAAAATTTGGAAAAACAGAAAATTCAGTTGAGAGGCATCTGGCACACACTCCGTTTATCAGTCAGGGGTCAACAGAAGAAACAGAAACTATTCTTGGAGGATAGTTAAGGTGGGAATTAAGCTGTGGGAAGGGCTAAAGAATATTTCAGCTGAGTTTCTCAGAAACACTCTTGGCCCCCAAGGATGTTTGTCTTAGACTTGGCTGAGCCAGACCTCACCCCACCTCCCCTTACTATCTCAGCTGCCTCTCAGCATGTGCAGCATGATCACTAGATGCTTCTCCGCTTCTGCAGGGGCAGCTGAACATTTTCACTTCCAGGACTGAAAGCAGCAGCTTTTCCAAATCTCAGGAGCTTGTATGATTTGAGGGACTTAATTTACACTGAGAGCCCAACCTGCAAGCGAATATGGGGGAAATGGTTTTGGACTTTCCAAACCTGGAAGGAGAGGGGGTGGAGGTAGAGGGAGTCAGTCTGGGGTTCCCATCCAGCTCCAGCTCCCATGCTGCTCCTCTGACTGCCCCAACATTTATTTCCTCTCCCAGCTGCACTTTCTTTTGTTTTTCAAGTATAGAGTTTCCTCCTTTAGCCCATCAGTATAGAATGAAGGTACTGTTGCCCACCTGGGTTCTTAGTTTCCCTCAATCAAGAGAAATCGAAAAGAGGCCAGAGAGGAAAATGCAAGGCATTATTGGGGCCCCTGCTGCAGGGGGTGGGGGTGAAATCAAGCAACAAATTACCTTGATTCTCACTGAGTGGGGCAAGCTGGTTCCAGTTATTTTTAGCTCGTAATAGTTTCTTTGTATTTTGTTGCTCAAGAAGATGTTTCTCCAGGTGCAAGCATTGCAGCCACTGAAGCATAGGGTCTAAGTCCCAGCCTGACTCAGTACTGACAAATAATATATATATGAAAGCAATTGAAGGAGTTCCTGTTGTGGCTCAGTGAATTATGAACCCAACTAGTATCCATGAGGCTGTGGGTTCATTCCTGGCCTCACTCAGTGGGTTAATGATTTGGCTTTGCTCTGAGCTGTGGTGTAGGTCACAAACATGCCTCAGATCCCGAGTTGCTGTGGATATGGCGTAGGCCAGCAGCTGCAGATTTTATTCAGCCCCCTAGCCTGGGAATTTCCATATGCCGCGGGTGTGGCTCTAAAAAGAAAGAACAAAACAAAACAAAAAAACCCACCAAAAAAACAAACCAACAAAGACAAACAAGCCGAAAAAATGAAGAAATACCTCTAGGTAATATGTGAAAACTTGTGAGTTTATCAGGCATTGTTAGATCTAGTCTGCATTTATCTTCCAAACAGTAAAGCAGATAAGAAACTGAACCTAAATATAAAATTAACCCCATTCCCAGAATGCTCAAACATTTTGAGTTAAACTTTTGGAGGCTTTAATTAAATTGTTCACAATTGGAATTTACCCACAAAATCCTACATTTCAACATTGCTCCAGGCCATGCACAACATGTTTTAGACACTAAGCCAAAAACTGGATTGTCTAGATACTATCTATCTGCTATTTGAAAAATTAGTTTCAGAAAATGTCAGGCAAGGCCAAGTTATTAAGCTGTCTGCTGGAAAAAGTGAGAGGGTCATCTCCTGGGCCATGGGGCCACCAGTCCAATTGTTTATATAATTAATTTACACACAAATGTTGCTGCTCACATTCCCCTCAGTACAGATTTGTGGGGGAAAAACCCATATTCATACAGTATATTTGCATTGACAGAGGTTATGCTGGCAGAAATGGAGGCAGGAGCTTTTCACATCGTATGTACATGGTCACCATCCAATGCAGGGAAAGTGTCCCCTCCCTTCCCTCCACTCTTCTCTCTGGGCCTGTGCACACTTTCTGAAAATCCGGGGAGGGAGGGGCTGCTGGGCAATGTGGGAGAGGAGATTTGGCGATGTGCAAGTATTGAGGTGGGTGACTTAAATCATGACAGGTGAAAATACCTAAGTCAAAAGGGAGAATCACAAATATACTAGTGACATGTGGGGTCTAGAGTGGGTTCCAGGAGATGAGGTTAGAGCAGCTGCATTTGGGGCTTATACTCACTATTGCAGACCTTTGGGTCTGTCTCTGCCTGTAAAGTGCAGAATAAGGATTGACAATTCTCATCATCCAGCTGTTATTAGGATATGTTGTTTCATGAACGGTTTGGGGTTTTCGGAGTAAAAGTAGTCCTTAGGGAATCCACAGTGAGCGGGCACTGAGTGGGAGAGCGTGCATCTGACAGTGAGGGTGAGAACAGTGCTGATGAAATTGGTCCTCCCACAGAGTGCCCTTTCCTCTTCCCTTTTGTGTGGGAAGCGACCTTCCACGAAGCACCTCCAGACTCAAGGGTTGATTCACCTGCTCGGCTTGGCAGCCTGGGGGCCCAGTCCCAAGCCTTAGCTCCCTGTGGGTCTCCTGAGCCCGGATGTCCCTTCACCTGAAGACACATGTTACCCTGATCTGAGGCTGTGCTCCCGTTCTCCTGACTCTCCAGAATGTCTCTTGCTTTTGTTTAATAGGAGACTCAGAATGTGAAGTCAAATATTTCTGGTGAGTGTGTCTGCAAAACAAATCCAGAACTCAAGCTCTTGTTTTTTTGACCCATTTTCTCCTAATACATAACACAGATTCATATGTCCAGAAGAGCCACTGTGCGGGGCTGAAGGAGAAATTAAAATAGGGTTTTATTGTCCGTAGTGAGTTGCTTTACCAAACAGTTTTTCTTCCTTGTAAGTTGTTTTCGAGGCTTTGTGTATATACAACTGAATACCTACTTTTTTTCTTCCTATTTTTCATGTAAATACCCCCTTCTTTCTCCTGCTCTTGACACCAGTTTTATTTGCCTGACAAAAAGAACTCCAAGCACATCAATAAATACATTTTTACCAAAGTTTTTTTAAAAATGTTTATTAGGAGTTCCCATCATAGCTCAGGGGTAACGAACCCAACTAGTATCCATGAGGACTTAGGTTCAATCCCTGGCCTTGGTCAGTGGGATAAGGATCTGGCATTGCCATGAGATGTGGTGTCGGTCACAGACACAGCTCAGATCTGGCGTTGCTGTGGCTCTGGTCTAGGCCGGCAGCTGTACCTCCAGTTTAATCCCTAGTCTGGGAACTTCCATGTGCTTTAGATGTGGCCCTAAAAAGCAAAAAAAAAAAAAAAAAAGCAGAGAGGGAGGGATCAGGAGCTTGGGCTTATCAGACACAACTTAGAATAAATTTACAAGGAGATCCTACTGAGTAGCATTGAGAACTATGTCTAGATACTCATATTGCAACAGAACAAAGGGTGGGGAAAAAAATGTATACATGTAAGGATAACTTGATCCCCTTGCTGTACAGTGGGAAAAATAAATAAATTAATAAAAAGCTTAAAAAAAAAGAAAAAGAAATGTCTATTTAATTTGAAATGCACTTCCATTCAGCCGATTATGTAGAATTTATGTTTATATAAGAAAAATAACTGCCGAACAAAATTCCTTCAAAATTAAAGCATTAGGATTTATTGAAAAATGAAGAAAGAAAGAATAATATAAAATTGGGGTATGAAAACTAGAGGAATGTCAGGACTCAGTAATTTCTTTTTTATTTTTTTCTTTGCTTTTTAGGGCCGCACCCATGGCATACAGAAGTTCCCAGGATAGGGGTCTAATCAGAGCTACAGCTGCTGGCCTATGCCACAGCCACAGCAATGCAGGATCCGAGTCATGTCTGTGACCTGCACCACAGCTCATGGCAACGCTGAATCCTTAACCCACTGAGCAAGGTCAGGGATAGAACCCACAACCTCATGGTTCCTAGTCGGGTTCGTTTCTACTGCGCCATGAGGGGAACGCCAGGACTCAGTAATTTCTTATGCTTCCTCTCACTCTTCCACCATCATTCAACATGGTGATACACAAAGAGCAAGTTGTACAGAAACAAGGAACATTTAAAAAGTAAACCAGAAGTGAATATTTTCCATCAGAGTGGACATCAGGATCATGTGAGAATCTGTGCAGGGGTGTTTGCTGGAGGCAGGATACTCCTGTACTTGCGCCTCCTCTCAGATCTATTGATTGACACCCATGGTGTGCATTTTTTTATGTTATTATTATCCAAATATAGTTGATTTATATGTTGTATTAGTTTCAGTTGTACAGCGTAGTGATTCAGATTACTTACATATATATATGTATACTTACATATGTATACATGTATATATTCTTTTACATATTCTTTTTCCTTATAGGTTATTATAATATATTGAATACTGTTTTCTGTGCTATATAGTGGGTCCTTATTGGTTATCTGTTTTGTATATAGTTGTGTGTATCTGTTATTCCCAATCTCCTAATTTATCCCTAGCCCCTTTCCCCTTTGGTAACCATAAATTTGTTTTGATGTCCCTGAATATGTTTCTGTTTTGTAAATAAGTTCATTTGTATCAACTTTTTAGATTCTACATGTAAGTGACAGCATAGGATATTTGTCTTTGTCTGATTTACTTCACTTAGTATGAAAATCTCTACATCCATCCATGTTGCTGCAAATGGCATTATTTTATTCCTTTTACGGCTGAGTAATAGTCTGTTGTATATATGTACCACATCTTCTTAATCCATTTCTCTGTTGATAGACATTTAGGTTGCTTCCATTGTCTTGGCTATTGTGAATAGTGCTGCAGTGAATATTGGGGTGCATGTATCTTTTTGAATTACAGGGTTTTAAAATTTTTTATCTATTTTATTTTATTTTATTGTTATTTTCCCCAACATACTTTTTTTCTCCCACTGTAACTTGGGGACCCAGTTACACATACATGTATACATAATTTTTTCTCCCATTGTCGTGCTCGGTTGTAAGCATCTAGACATAGTTCTCAGTGCTACACAGTAGGATCTCATTGTTAATCCATTCCGAAAGCAATAGTTTGCAACCATTAACCTCAAGCTCCCAATCTATCCCACTCCCTCCCCCTCCCCCTGGACAACCACAAGTCTATTCTCCAAGTCCTTGATTTTCTTTTCTGTGGACAGGTTCATTTGTGCTGTATATTAGATACCAGACATAAGTGATATCATATGGTATGTATCTTTCTCTTTCTGACTTACTTCACTAAGTATGAGAGTCTCTAGTTCCATCCATGTTGCTACAAATGGCATTATTTCATTCTTTTTTATGGCTGAGTAGTATTCCATTGTGTATATATACCACATCTTCCTGATCCAGTCGACTGTTGATGGACATTTGGGTTGTCTCCATGTCTTGGCTACTGTGAATAGAGCTGCAATGAACATGCGGGCACATGTGTGTTTTTTAAGGAAAGTTTTGTCCGGATATATGTCCAAGAGTGGGATTGGTGGGTCATATGGTTGTCCTATGTATAGATTTCTAAGTTACCTCTATACTGTTCTCCATAGTGGTTGTACCAGCTTACATTACCACCAACAGTGCAGGAGGGTTCCCTTTTTCTTTTAAATTACAGTTTTTGCCTCTTTTGGAATATGCTCAAGAGTGGAATTGCTAAATCATGTGATTCTTCTGTTTTTAGTTTTCTGAAGAAGCTACATACTGTTTTCCATAGTGCTTGTACCAATTTATATTCCATTCAGCAGTATAAGAGGGTTCCCTTTTCTCCACATCCTCTCCAGCATTTATTATTTGTGGACTTTTTGGTGATGTCCATTCTGTCCATTGTGAGTTGATACCTCATTGAAGTTTTGATTTGCATTTCTCTAATAATTAGCAGTGTCGAGCATCTTTTCATGTGTTTGTTGGCCATCTGTGTGTCTCCTTTGGAGAAATATCATTTAGGGTCTTGTGTCCATTTTTTGATTGGGTTGTATCTTGTTTTGGTATTGGTACCTAAATGAAATTACGCAAGACACTGATTTCAATTTAGATTTGTGCGTGTTTAGCTGTATTGGTTTTAAAGTCTCCAAGAAAAAAAAAAGTCTTATTTTCATTGGCAATATGTCTCACTGCATGGTGCATTCCATTTCAATTTTGCAAAATAAGGTCCAATTTATGCACAGTGTACAAAGAATTAACAATATTATCTGTAACTTACAAAGCACATCCAAAATATAACCAGGATTAACTAGTGAAAATGTATTTCTCTGTTCACATGCTCCCCCTGCAGCAGGCATGGACCAACCTGAGGGCTGGCTTTGTTTTTGTGAAGCAAAGGAACTTAGGCCTTAAAGGAACTTCCAGTCTAACAGGAAACACTTCAGTGTCAGAAATAATTCACTAGTCACTATTTTAACCAATTTATCTGTTCAACAAATTTGTAAATCATGTCAGTGAAAGAAGAAATGTAATTTCATCTCTTTTAAAGTCATCATTGGACCTAGGTTCTTATTTTTATAATGACATTGATTGGAATAATCCCTTACAACAGTGTCAGTTGTTATAATCGTTAGCTAGTTTCTGATCTCTGAAATGTCTAGATATTTCTCTCCGAGTCTTCTAATCCAGTGAAGGAGAAGTCAATATATTGGTCAAAAATCTGATTATTTAGGGAGTCCCCCTTGTGGCTTAGCAGATTAAGGGCCTAACATAGTGTCCTTGAGGATACAGGTTCGTCCCCTGGCCTCACTCGCTTGAAGATTTGGCACTGCAGAAAACTGCAGCGTAGGTCATAAATGAGGCTCAGATCCTGCAGTGCTGTGACTGTGGCATAGGCCTCAGCTGCAACTCTGATTTGACCTTAGCTCAGGAACTTCCATATGCCATAGGTGCGGCCCCAAAAATAAAATAAATAAATAATTATTTAAATTTCCATTAAAGCATCAATATGTTCATAAAAGGTTTGTATGTAAAGAATTCTATACCACTGCATAGCTTGCTTTTAACCTAAAATACAAGGAGAAATCCATTCCTATCTGCCTCTCAGAGCAGGTAAGAGAATGAGTATAGTATGAATATTTTTAGTTTCCATTGGAAGTCGCAGCAAAAAAGAGGTGTTTTTATTACTGATTCCCCTTTTCTTTCTAAAAAATTGAAAATATTTGTGTCTCCTATATGCCAAGGGAACATAAGTTTATACAAATTCAGACTGTAGAAAATATTTTGTAGTCATGATTTCCACGGAAAAAAGTGTGAGGAATCCATAAAATTGACCTAGCTTTTCTTTCTGCCAATTGTGGGAAATACCTCACTATTGTCATTTTTAAGTTAGGGTTGCCTCCTTTGTACCTCTGCTAGAAACAAACCATTACACGTCCTGGCCACTCCCTGAATGACCCATTGAGAAACAGAGCTAAGAATACACATTGCATCTTCATGGCAGACTTCTGGCTTTTCATAGGGGGGCTGCTCCTGTTATTCTGACAGTACCTGTCACTTGCTCACAGCACTTAGGCTTTCTCCTTACTTAATCAATATATATATTTTTTCCTATACCCTCGTGCCTATGGTGAAGTTTAACTTATAAATTAGGCACAGTGAGAGAAGACCTGAATTGCCAACATCGCTAATCTTGCAATAGGGCCATTATTGGATAAAACAAAGGTTATCTGAGCACAAGACTGGGTACCAAGACAATCAGTCTGATGAACCAGGCAGCTACTAAGTGACTCATGAGCAGGCCACCCTGAACAGAGGCCTCACTTGTGGCTGGGCAGGACAAAACAGACAGTGAGATTTCAGCACACAGCTCAGAACACTGTGCAACCTAAAACTCATGAACTTTTTTATTCCTGGAATTTACTATATTTAATATATTTGGGAGGTTGTTGACTGAGGGTAACAGAAACCCCAGAAATCAAAACTCCAGATAAGGGGGTACTGCTGAACCAAGTTTCAGGCCCTGAGCACCTAATTTAGGACAGGTGTTCATTGTGCCAACCCTACAGCTTTTAGGCCCTACTAGGACCGTATTTATAATTCAGTACTGTCTCCACTTGATGATCCGATGGAACAACTGAAAAGGCAAAATAGGAGATCAATAGCACAGAGAAGTTACTGGTAAGTGTTCCAGAGCAGGGAAGCAGGAGAGCAGAGAACACAGCTAACATACAATCTGAGCACATGTGAGGTAGGCTGAGCTAAGCCCCGATGTGTGGTGGGTTATGGTATTCAGTGCATTTTCAATTTACAATATCTTCAGCTTACAATGGCTTTATCAGGATGTAATCCCACTGTAAGTCAAGAAAGATCTGTAGATGACTTTAATTTAAAATAAATATAGGAGTTCCTGCCATGGTACAGTGGGTTAAGATTCTGACTGTAATGGCTCCGGTCACTGTGGAGGTGTGGGTTCAATCCGTGGCCTGATGCAGTGGGTTAAAGGTCCAGTGTGGCTGCGGCTGTGGCTCAGATTCAATCCCTGGCCCGGGAACTTCCATATGCTGTGGGTGCGACCACAAAATATTTTTGAAAATTTAAATGACATCTATGACCTCCACACCTCAAATAAACTTTGAGTGACTGGAAATATCAAGAACTGATTTTTGTGTACTATCTAAATTGCACATTTGTTTTTGTGCCTTTTATGGAATTCCATCCCCTCAAGTTATGTTTTGGTTTTATTTCTGCTCCTCCAGGCATGGTGATGTTGGAAATTCATCTTTTAGATATGACTGAATTTATATAAGGAGATCTTATAACTAAAATTCTGTAAAAAAGGAATATATCGTCTACACTGGCCATAATTTCTTTTTCTCAATTTCTATTGCCAAATCTTTAACTTAATTTTAAATGTGTTTTTGGTTCAAAGTACATCGGTCATGTTTTATTAAATGTAAAAAACTGAAATGTCATTTTCCTGGAGGTTTGGCATTATTTGATCACTCTCATCACTGCTTTCCTGTATGTTGTATTACTTAGCATGCTTTAATCATTTCTTCTGATCATCCTGGTTTGTAAATATTTGTGCTCTAACAGAGATCATGCTGAAATGGTTGAATCAGGATGGGAAAACTGTCATCTCAGTTAATTATCTAAGACCAATTGAATGACCACTGCTCTAGTTTTCAAAACAACAGCAATTGGTTGGTTTGTATTTAATTAGAAATTGGGTTAGGTGATTGTTCTTGCTGTAAAATTAGAAAAGTAATAGTTCTCTGAAATCTCTACTGTCCTAACTATACTTTTTACCTTTCATGAGATTGAATTCAAGCAGTGGACGGTGTGAGGGGTTTCAAGTTGACTAGATGTGTGCAGATTCTGGTTCTGCCCTTTATCACCAGCTTGGGCCAGGCCAGCTGGCTTTACATTCTGACACTCAGTTTCTTTTGTCTATAATAGGAGAGTGAGAATGCCTTTCTTGCTGTGTAGATGTGAGTCAGTGAGACAGACACAGCAGCCAGCAGAACCCTCAGCGTCATAATGGGTTTTCAGATACAAGTTTGAGCATCAGAACACTTTGGCGGTCTAAGTTAAGGTGGACCTGGGAAGAAAACTCTTGGTCCATTCCCTCACTCCTCTGAATGGTAGGGTCTAAAATTCTATCACTTTTCTCGGTAATACGGGTACAAGTGGCAGAAGACAAAATAAAATAAGTGAGGCTATTTGTGTTGGAAGCACAGTGGATTTAACAGCAGGTGAGGAAGGGGATTATAGGCAATAAACCACAGTTTATACAAGGTGTCTATGCTCAGATCCACTGATAGAATTCAGGGTCCTACAAATCTACTATAAAAATGCATTTGAAGAGTACTTTTCCAGAAAGAAGTCACACATTTCATCCTATTCTCAATGACATCTATGACCTCCACACCTCAAATAACTGGCTTAAAAACTAGTACCTCTTCTTTTGTTTTTGCCTTACCTTTCAAATATTTGGCCAACAGACAGATTGCAGTGGCACTTTTAATAATTACTCTTGTGGAGTTCCCACTATGGCTCAGGAGGTTAAGAACCTGACATGGGGATTCAAATTCAATCCCCGGCCTTGCTCAAGGGGTTAGGGATCCAGAGTTGCCATAAACTGTGGTATAAGTCACATATGCTGCTTGGATGCCCAGTTGCTGTGACTGTGGTGTAGGCTGGCAGCTGCAGTTCCAATTCAGCCCCTGGCTGGGGAACTTCCATATGCTGCAGGTATAGCACTAAAAAACAAACAAAAAAACAAAAATACTTACTCTTGTGTTTTCCTAGTTGTGTATGCATCTTGCAAAGAGTGGACATAGTTGGAGGTCAGGCGACTTTCAGAATAGAAGCTCATCAAGAAGAACTTCTGTTAGTCATATGATCTGTGCCCAGAATGCATGGTTATGAAAAGGAATGAAAACTTTTTGTCTCTGTAGTCCCAACTTAGAAATCAAACAGATGATTTGTACCTAGCAAATTTAAAGTTGAAGACATAGCCAAAGGGGGAAAAAAAAAAAGAAACAGGATAAATGAAGTATAATTAAGTGACATCATCTCATAACTCTGCAGTTTCCTTGAATGTCTGCTGCATCAGTCTGGAGAGGAAGATGTAGAGGGAAACTTGCTCTGTTTTCTTTTGCCAAAGGAGCTTCTGTCTTGTGACCTCAGAGCCTCAGAAGACGCTTTCCCAAGGTGCAACTGTAAGCGAATAGATTTTTCATGGCCTTGGCCATAAGTGAGAGGTTTGGAATTTGAAGCTGAAGTTCTCCACATCATAGTCTTTTGTTCTACAAAGGACAGCCTTTCCTTGATTCCTGGAACTAGTCATTTCACAATTGAGTTTGAAAAGAGATGAAAAATTAGGGAGCATTTAAAAACTAATTAAGGCAGTCGTTTTTTTAATCCTGCTAACAAAATTTTCATGATTAATTTTTAGTTTGTCTTTGAACTTTTAAATTTTTGTCTCATTAGAACCCTCAGGCACTGTTGGTGGGAATGTAAATTGGTACAACCACTATGGAAAACAGTATGGAGGCACCTTAGAAAACTATATATAGAACTACCATATGACCCAGCAATCCCACTCTTGGGCATATAGCTGAACAAAACTTTCCTTGAAAAAGACACATGAACCCACATGTTCATTGCAGCCCTATATTCACAATAGCCAAGACAGAAATAACCAAATGTCCATCGACAGATGAATGGATTAAGAAGATGTGGTATATATACACAGTGGAATACTAGTCAGCCATAAAAAAGAACAAAATAATGCCATTTGCAACAATGTGGATGTAACTAGAGACTCTCATACTAAGTGAAGTAAGTCAGAAAGAGAAAGACAAATACCATATAATGTCACTTATGTCTGGAATCTAATATACAGCACAAATGAACCTTTCCACAGAAAAGATACTCATAGACTTGAAGAACATACTTGTTGTTGCCAAGGAGGAGTGGGATGGACTGGAAGTCTGGGGTTAATATATGCAAACCAGTGCTCTTGGAATGGATAAGCAATGAGATCTTGCTGTATAGCACTGGGAAATATATCTAGTCACTTATGATGGAGCATAATAATTTGAGAAAAAAAAATGTATATATGTATGTGTGACTGGGTCACCTTGCTGTACAGTTAGAAAATTGATAGAACACTCTAAACCAGCTATAATGTAAAAAATAAAAATCATTATAATAAATAAGTAAATAAATAAATTTTTGTCCCATAGGTTTTATTTTGTTATTTTGTTTTTGTTTTTGCTTTTTTTTGCTACACCAGGTATATGCAGAGGTTCTGGGGCCAGGGATCAAATAAGAGCCATAGCAGTGACGATGCTAAGTCCTTAACCCCTAAATTCTTAACCCCTTAAGCCATGGAACTGTCCCACAGTATTTTTGACTTGCATCATATTGTCAGTGAGACTTTATCAGCTTGGATGATTGAAATTATTTCTATTTAGGAGTTCCCATTGTGACCTAGTAGGTTGAGAACCCACATAGTGTCTGTGAGGATGTGGGTTCAGTCCCTGGCCTTACTCAGTGGGTTAAGGATCTGGCTGTGGTTGTGGTTTAGGCCTGTAGCTGCAGCTCTGGTTCAACCCCTGGCCAATGAACTTCCATATGCTGCAGTACAGGCTTAAAAAAGGAAAAAAGAGAAGAAAAGAAAAGAAGAGGAAAGAAAAGGAAAAGAAAGAATTTCTATTTAGCATTTTTCCAAAATCATTTGTTGAATGTCTACTCTTGCTAATGCCTATACTGATATTGACCATATATGGTTCTTGACCTCATGGTCTAGTTAGATAAATGCTATTAATTAAATAACCAAACACATAAAAAATGTAAAATTGAAATTGTGATGAATGCTAGAGAGGAGTGAAAGTGCATACAATTAGGAAATGAGACTCTCTTGAAGTGGCATGTGTGCAGAGCTGAAGGATAAGAGTCCACCTAACAAATAAGGGGGGAAGTGTACCTAGAGCAAGGAAGACATGTGCAAGGTAGGCCTTAAGAGTTTGCATATTCAAAACAAGATGTCAGTACATTTTGAATGAAGATGTGCAGAGTTAAGAGTGGTCTGAGTTAGAAATGCATATGTGTATGTCATCGAATCTGTGAGCATGATTTTCCTAGTGAGAAAGGATCAAGTGAGAAAATGAGATGCCTAGAATAGAACAAGAGAGTTTAATGTTAGTGGCCAGGGTGAGAAGGATGGCCTCTAAATGGCAGGGAGGAGAGTTATACAGCTGGCATGGCATTCTAGAATGGTAAGAGTGTTTTTTGTTGTTGTTTTTTGTTTGTTTGTTTGTTTTTGGCTGCATGGACTTGTGCTGGTTTGATGAAGTAGAAAGTTATCAGAGTTTTAATAAGACAAAAAATGTTGAAGTAGTTATGATGAATTGGAGAGGAGGCTTTCAGAGGGACAGGGTAAGAATGTATTTACGGGCATTTTTGACCTTGGTAATCATTAATTTATGGTGGATCAAATGTGACCTGTTGTGAAGCTCTCCCAAGCAGCCTCGGGGACACCACAGAGATCTCAGATGTGCAGGTGTTTACTATGACCAGCGGTTCTATCATCCAAGTGTGATGAAAAAAATCGAGAGGCTGTGACCCAAAAAAGTGTATTATTAAAATAAAAACTAGAGCATCAATTTGATAATGAGAGAAGTAAAGAACATACAGAGGACAAAGGACAGGGGTGTCCAAGAGTAGATTAAAAATGATTTTAGTGGGTGTCATTGAATAATAAAGTTGGATTTGGAAGTGCAATCATTAGAGGTGATCATTGTCCCAGCTGTGAATTTGGGGGGATGGCTGATGTGTAAGGTTAGAGAGGAGCACTGGGGACAGGAGCCCACAGTGATGATGGAACATAAGGGTGAGTGTTGTCATCAGAGAGATGAGGAGCAGGATCTGGGCCAGGAAAGAAGGCGGTGAGCCCAGTGCCAGAATCTTAAAGGAAAGAAGAAATGGCAGCAAGCTCTCTGCAGACATTTACAGTGAGAAGATGTTAAGTGTGATGGCAGGTACTTCAAAAAGAAAGTAACCATATGGAAGCTCTAAGTGAAAATAAGAAGAATGTGAATTCCCATTCTTGCCCATGAAGTTCATGGGATGGTGAGAAAATAGCCGACATTGGAAAACTGGCATCCTTAGAAGCAAACCAGAATTCAATTAAGACATGGAGAGAACATTACAGGGTAGGGGGTGACGGGGGTGGTGGTGCAGGTTTTGTAGTGGCAGATCCAGAGGTGACAGGGGAAGGTTTGGGAAAGAAGGAGGGATTAAAGGCTGACTGGAGAATAAAGAAAGCCAGAGCAATGTGGGAATGGTGTACTTGATTTGAAATGTTCCAGCTTTATCAAAAGCTATCAGAAAATAATTTCCTAGCCAATAGTAAATGTTAATTCACTTTGACTTAAAAACAAATATGATGACATACATCTCTTGCATCTAACAGAAGTCTTGAAACATGGACAAAGGGATACTTTGCCAAATCTCATAGGATCAACAAGATGGAGCATCTTTTATTAGCTTCCACTTAAAGAGGAAGCATATTAAAATACAATATTGAAATAAGAACTATTGAAATATTAGTTAATGAAACAATCTAGAACAAACTAAAACATCTGAATAATAGTTTTCCTGTAGGTACCCTCCCAAGTGGTTTCAAAACGTAAGTAAATTCTTTCTCCAAGTCCATGAGTTTCTTTTCTGTGAAAAGGTTTGCTTGTGCCATATATTAGATTCCATATACAACTGTAATGGAAAAAATAAAAATCATTTTTAAATATTAAATTATTTACAGAAATGCCACCAAATCCTGATTTATTTGTAATTTTTCAGTTTAATTAACCTGAATGTATAGACCATTTGGGTGCTCTCTTACTGGACATAAACATAAAATTCTTGAGTGTAAAAAGATCATGAATCATGACTTATAAGTGCATAAAACTAGCTCCTTGAAAGAATAGATAGATATACCATTGGGGACACAATTCTGCACCATGGGAATATGCTTCTGAAACCTGTGATACAGATCAACAGGAGAGTAACCGGAGCTGAAGGTGACCCAGAGAGCAGGGGGGAATCCAATGTGATTTTACTGTAATTCTGAGTGAGTTGTTGTTATTTAAGACATGTATGATACTGTTTCTTATCTTATAACTATTTCCAAAACATTCTGGCATTTGATATCATGCAACTAATGTAAAAATTATTAATGGTAGCTAAGACATGGGAGCAACCTAGATGTCTATCAACAGATGAAAGGTGGACATCTGTTAAGGAATGTGGTGCTGGAGTTCCTGTGGTGGCTCAGCAGTAATGAACCCAACTGAGAAACCACTATGAGGACGCAGGTCCAGGCCCTGGCCTCACTCAGTGGGTTAATGATCTAGCATTGCTATGAGCTGTAGCATAGGTCTCAGATGCGGCTCAGATGCCACATTGCTATGGCTATGGTGTAGGCTGGCAACTGCAGCCCCTATTCAACCCTATCCTGGGTTGCAGCCCTAAATAAGCAAAAAAAAAAAAAAAAGAAATTGTTATACATATACACAATGGGCTATTACTTAGCCATTAAAAAGAACAAAATAATGTCATTTGGGAGTTCCCATCGTGGCTCAGTAGTCAACGAACCCGACTAGGAACCATGAGGTTGTGGGTTCAATCCCTGGCCTTGCTCAGTGGGTTAAGAGTCTGGTGTTGCCATGAGCTGTGGTGTAGGTCACAGACATGGCTTGGATCCTGCATTGCTGTGGCTGTGGCGTAGGCCAGCAGCTGTAGCTCCGATTAGACCCCTAGCCTGGGAAACTCTGTATGCCGCGGGTGCAGCCCTAAAATACAAAACAAAACAAAATTAAAAAAATAATAATGTCATTGGGAGCAACATGGATGGACCTGGAAATTCTCATACTAAGTGAAGTAAGTCAGAAAGAGAAAAAAATAATATGTGATATCACTTAAATGTGGAATCTAAAAAAAAAAAAAAAGATACAAATGAACTTATAAAGCAGAAATAAACCCATACACATAGAAAACAAATATGGTTACCAAAGAGAAAGAGGGGGAGGTATAAATTAGGGATTAATTTATATACGCTATATATAAAAGAGATAAACAATACTGTATGGCTACAGTATAGCACAGGGAATCTATAGCCAATATTCTGTAATAACCAATAAAGGAAAAGAATCTGAAAAAGAACAGATATATATATATGTGTATAACTGAATCTCTGTGTTGAAATTAACACATCACTGTAAATCAACTATACTTCAATACAAATAAGTAAAATAAAATATATAATAAATAGAGTCAGGGACAAGAAAAGCCAAACCACAGAAGAGTTAACAGTGAAGATGTGTGGAGTCAGAAAGTCTTGTGTCATAGTTTATTTTCATCACCTGGGGACCAGGTTGGTTAAGGTAAGACCTCTGAACCTCAGTTTCTTCCTTCATAAAATACAGCTCTCATAGCAACTGGGAGCATGCTGGCTGGGCTAGCTAAGTCAAGAGATGTGGATAGTGTATGACCAGTGCCTGGCACACAGAAACTGCTCTGAGCCTCTCCCTGAGGCCATGCAGTGTAGTCAGTGAGCAGGAGCTTGGAAATCAGATCCTAACCATGTTACTCCCTAGCTGTGTGGTTTGGGTCAAGTCACTTACCCTTCCTGCAATTCAGTGTTCTCATCTGTAAGTGGAGATAATAATACCACTTATCTCAAAGCTATTGTCAGAATTCAATAAACTTTCCCCTCTTTGAACACAGCCTGATACCTAGTAAATAACGATAGATATTTATTTGTAAAGTTGTATTAAAATTAACTATAAAATACTAGTAACCAATAAAAAATGATTATTAAGAGTGTCATTAAGGACTTTTTCTTAGAGCATCCAGTCAAGAAGGGAAAATGCATGAAGGTAAAGACTTTTAGTTGAACCACAGATATCTTTTAAAATCACACTCAGGTATTATTTCACTCATCTGATGTGGCCTCTACACTTTTTTGAAGATCAGTGTAATTCTTGGTAATTATCTGCCGGCAAGTGCACAGGACTATGTGAGAAGTAATGTCCTGCTTATTGATCAGCCTCTGGTTTTATTCCCTTTTCTCAGCCGGTTTTCAAAGACTTCGCAGCAGTTTACATGTAATTACAAACATCTGGTCCTGCTGAAATTCCCTTAGTTTTACTGTGTTATTGCTCAAGCTCCAGACATGCTTTTTAGAAGTCCCATTTTATTGTTCATTTAGTAGAAATGAGGCAACTCTGAGTGCAGTATGGTTGCTGTGAAATAAGTAATTTCTGTCAAACCCTAGAAACAATGTTGACAGCTTCAGTCCTGTAAGTACATACATGTGTGTTTCCTTGAACATGCCACTTGGAGATTGTATTTACTTTTTTCCAGCCACAAAAACGGGAAATGAAAGGAGTTAAGATGATTACAAAAAAGAGGTTTGCTATTTTAATTTTCATTTGGTTGGCTCACTCCCCCATATATCTGCATTAATTCTTAAGCAGATAGTTCCCACAATTTTTCTGGGAGGAAAGAGCTAGGTACTTTTCTGGCATGTCCCTTTTTTATATACTTTTACATTTTTATACAATTTTAAAGGTTACTCTCCATATACAGTTATTACAAAATATTGGCCACATCATACAATATATCCTTGAGCCTGTTTTACACCCAATAGTTTGTATTTCCCATTCCCACACCCACACCCCTGTATTACCCCGCCACTGGTAACCATGAGTTTGTTCTCTGTATCTGTGAGGCTCCTTTGTTAATTATGTTCACTCATTTGTTGTAATTTTTTAGATTCCTCATATAAGTGATATCTCATAGTTTTGTCTTCCTCTGTCTAACTTCACCAAGCATAATGCCCTCCAAGTCCATCGATATTGCTGCAAATGACAAAATTTTATTCCTTTTCATGGCTGAACAGTATGGAATGCCTCTTATATAATGTTTTCATATTGTATACAGTCTGCATAGACTGGGCATTAAAATTAGTAAGACTCTTGGAAGATTGTGAGAACCTGAATTTTTGATATCTTTGAGGAAAAATCTTACCGTGGGGAACAATAAAAACACAGAAAGAGACTGTGATGGTTGCAGGCAACTGGGCCTTTGGCCTGGTGTCTGAGGGTTGGAATCCCAGCCCTTCCCTCCAACTGGAAGCAAGAATGTATTTCATCTCATTGAGCCTCTGGACAGTGGGACTGACAATATCCATCAAGATGTGCTGTATGGGAGTTCCCTTTATGGCTCAGCAGGTAAGGAACCTGACTAGGATCCAGGAGGATGCAGGTTCAATCCCTAGCCTTGCTCAGTAGGTGAAGCATCCAGTGTTGCCATGAGCTGTGGTGTAGGTTGCAGATGAGGCTCAGATCCCGCATTGCTATGGCTATGATGTAGGCCAGCAGCTGTAGCTCTGATTGGACCCCTATCCTGGGAACTTCCATATGCCATAGGTACGGCCCTATAAAGGAAAAACAAAATTAAAAATAGAAAATAAAAAAATAAAAAGTAATAATAAAAAGTAATTTAAAAAAAAGAGGTACCGTGTGCCATGAGGATTTCACACAGTCATGCAGACAGTGCAACCGGTACCAGGCATGGTCCATGGTAGATGTCCTGTTCAATTTCTTCCTTTCTTTATCACTAATATCTATAGCTATCTATCTATATCTATATCTATGTATCTATGTATCTATGTATCCATCTATCCATCCATCCCTGGCCTGGAAACTTCCACATGCCCTGGGCACAGCCCTCCCCCGCCAAAAAAAGAAAATATAGCTCACTTTTCTAGATCTGTCACAAAAGAAGTTTCCTGTTACAAGGGTGTTAAAGAATAAAGACTAAGAACCTTCTATTTATAAATAAGCACATGGTCCCTAGGACCTTTGGGAGTTTTTAAATCTTAGCATAACTGAGAAACTTGTGAGAACACGTTACAACAAAAGGGAAATAACCAAATGTTTTCTTATTCTTCTTTGAAATGCTCATGTAAGATTTAAGGTGAAATGCCAACATGCAAAATAATAATGTTGCCCTTTCTACCCTGTGTTTGGACAGACAAGCCAAACGTCATAAAAAAAATCTTTGATCAGGAGTATATATCTTGTTAACTACTGTAGCCTGTTTGTTCTACCTTAACTTGAAAAAGTGATGCTGACAATTTTTAGCATAGATAACTTTATCTAACTTTAAAAACCTGTAGAAAAGAATCTTCAAATTTTTGAACTTGTACAAATGTATTTTTTACAATAAATAATGAAACTCTAAAAAGAGGTACTGGCACTTTTATAGTATTATGAAACTATAAAATTATTTTTAACTTGTGTCTATAACTTCAACATCTTGTTACCCTATAATGTTTGTTGATAGTTTGTGCACAGACAAGAAAACTAAAATAGAAAATTACAGGACAAATAAGCCTTTGAACCAGAAATAATGTTTTCTGCCTTTTAGCCCTTCTCAATTTACACTATGTCATAATGCAGTTCTGTTTCCACCAAAAAAAAAAAAGGTGTCGTTATGGCAGATACTTTCCTAGCCATATTAAAATATTTTTTCAAATATGTTACTAGCTTTCAGGGTGTGTGGTATTTACAATTAATTTAGGTTTATTTTTGAAAGAAACTGCTTAATAAAATGATTGGAATTTGGGGTATAACAAATTGAAGTTAGTGAAAGTGATTTATGGATTCAGGAATGAGCAGTTTCAGTTTTTGTCTCTCAGTCTGTATTTAAAAATGGAGTTGACTCTTTGCAGCAACATATATGGAACTAGAGATTCTCACACTAAGTAAAGTAAATCATAAAGAGAAAGACAAATACTGTATGATATCACTTATATGTGGAATCCAAAATATGGCACAGGAGGGTTCCCTTTTCTCCACAGCCCCTCCAGCACTTGTCATTTGTGGATTTATTAATGATGGCCATTCTAACTGGTGTGAGGTGGTTTCTCATGGTAGTTTTGATTTGCATTTCTCTTATAATCAGCGATGTTGAGCATTTTTTCATGTGTTTGCTGGCCATCTGTATATCTTCCTTGGAGAACAGTCTATTCAGGTCTTTTGCCCATTTTTCCATTGATTGATTGGCTTTTTTGCTGTTGGGTTGTATAAGTTGTTTATATATTCTAGAGATTAAGCCCTTGTCAGTTGCATCATTTGAAACTATTTTCTCCCATTCTGAAAGTTGTCTTTTTGTTTTCTTTTGGGTTTCCTTTGCTGTGCAAAAGCTTTTCAGTTTGATGAGGTCCCATGGGTTTATTTTGGCTCTAATTTCGATTGCTTTGGGAGACTGACCTGAGAAAATATTCATGATGTTGATGTCAGAGAGTTTTGCCTATGTTTTCTTCTAGGAGTTTGATGGTGTCCTGTCGTATATTTAAGTCTTTCAGCCATTTTGAGTTTATTTTTGTGCATGGTGTGAGGGTGTGTTCTAGTCTCATTGCTTTGCATGCAGCTGTCCAGGTTTCCTAGCAATGCTTGCTGAATAGACTTTCTTTTTCCCATTTTATGTTCTTGCCTCCCTTGTCAAAGATTAAATGACCATAGGTGTCAGGGTTTATTTCTGGGTTCTCTACTCTGTTCCATTGGTCTGTCTGTCTGTTTTGATACCAGTACCACACTGTTTTGATGACTGTGGCTTTGTAGTATTTCTTGAAGTCTGGGAGAGTTATGCCTCCTGCTTGGTTTTTGTTCCTCAGGATTGCTTTGGCGATTCTAGGTCTTTTGTTGTTCCATATAAATGTTTGGATTGTTTGTTCTAGTTCTGTGAAAAATGTCCTGGGTAATTTGATAGGGATTGCATTGAATCTGTGGATTGCTTTGGGTAGTATGGCCATTTTTACAATATTGATTTTTCCAATCCAGGAACATGGAATATGTTTCCATTTCTTTACATCTTCTTTGATTTCTTTGATTAAAGTTTTATAGTTCTCGGCATATAGGTCCTATACCTCCTTGGTCAGGTGTATTCCGAGGTATTTGATTTTGTGAGGAGCAATTTTAAAAGGTATCGTATTTTTGTATTCCTTTTCTAATGTTTCATTGCTGGTATACAGAAATGTAACTGACTTCTGAATGTTAATCTTATATCCTGCTACTTTGCTTAATTTATTAATCAGTTCAAGTAGTTTTGGGGTTGAGTCCTTAGGATTTTCTATGTATAGTATCATGTCATCTGCATACAGTGACAGTTTGAACTCTTCTCTTCCTACATGGATGCCTTTTATTTCTTTTGTTTGTCTAATTGCTGTGGCTAGGACTTCCAAAACGATGTTGAAGAGCAGTGGTGAGAGTGGGCATCCCTGCCTTGTTCCAGATTTGAGTGAGAAGGCTTTCAGTTTTTCCCCATTGAGGATTATATTTGCTGTGGGTTTCTCATAAATGGCTTTGATTATATTTAGGAATGTTCCCCCTATGCCCACTTTGGCGAGGGTCTTGGTCATGAATGGATGTTGGACTTTGTCAAATGCTTTTTCTGCGTCTATTGAGATGATCATATGATTTTTGACTTTTCTTTTGTTAATGTGGTGTATGATGCTGATTGATTTGCGTATGTTGAACCATCCTTGTGAACCTGGGATGAACCCAACCTGGTCATGGTGTATAATTTTTTTGGTATGTTGTTGGATTCGGTTGGCTAAGATTTTGTTGAGAATTGTTGCATCTATATTCATCAATGATATTGGGCGATAGTTTTCTTTTTTGGTGGTATCTCTGTCTGGTTTTGGAATGAGGGTGATGGTGGCATCATAGAATGTCTTTGGGAGTATTCCTTCTTCTTCAACCTTTTGAAAGAGTTTAAGGAGGATGGGCACCAATTCCTCTTTATATGTTTGATAGAATTCACCTGTGAAGCCATCTGGTCCTGGACTTTTCTTTGTAGGGAGTGATTTTATGACCTCTTCAATTTCATTTCTAGTGATCGGTCTGTTCAGTTGGTCTGTTTCTACTTGATTCAGTTTTGGCAGGCTGTAAGATTCTAGAAAATTGTCCATTTCTTCCAGATTGTCAAACTTGTTGCCATATAGTTGTTCATAATATTCTCTTGTGGTTTTTTGTATTTCTGCTGTATCCATTGTGATTTCTCCTTTTTCATTTATAATTTTGTTTATTTGGGTTCTTTCTCTCCTCTTTTTAGTGAGCCTGGCCAGGGGTTTGTCAATTTTGTTCACCTTTTCAAAGAACCAGCTCTTGGTTTTATTAATTTTCTCTATTGTTTTTTGAGTCTCTATTTTATTGATTTCTTCTTTGATCTTTATAATTTCCTTCCTTCTGCTGACTTTAGGTCTTTTTTGTTCTTCTTTTTCTAGTTCGTTTAGGTGGAGGGTTAAATTGTCAATTTGGGATCTTTCTTCTCTTTTGGGAAAGGCCTGTATTGCTATAAATTTCCCTCTGAGCACTGCTTTCGCAGCATCCCATAGGTTTTGAGAGGTTGTGTCTTCATTATCATTTGTTTCAAGGTAGTTTTTAATTTCCTTCTTGATTTCCTCATTGACCCATTGGTTTTTTAGTAGCATGTTGTTTAGTCTCCATGCATATATCCGGACAAAACTCTACTTAAATGAGACACATGCACCCGCATATTCATTGCAGCACTATTCACAATAGCCAGGGCATGGAAACAACCCAAATGTCCATCAACAGATGATTGGATTTGGAAGAAGTGGTATATATACACAATGGAATCCTACTCAGCCATAAAAAAGAATGACATAATGCCATTTGCAGCAACATGGATGGAACTAGAGACTCTCATACTGAGTGAAATGAGCCAGAAAGACAAAGACAAATACCATATGATATCACTTATAACTGGAATCTAATATCCAGCACAAATGAACATCTCCTCAGAAATAAAATCATGGACTTGGAGAAAAGACTTACAGCTGCCTGAAGGAGTGGGAGGGATCAGGAGCTTGGGCTTATCAGACACAACTTAGAATAGGTTTACCAGGAGATCCTGCTGAGTAGCATTGAGAATTTTGTCTAGATACTCATGTTGCAACAGAACAAAGGGTGGGGAAAAATGTAATTGTAATGTATACATGTAAGGATAACTTGATCCCCTTGCTATACAGTGGGGAAAAAAAATATGGCACAGATGATCCTATCTACAAAACAGAAACAGACTCACAGACAAAGCGAACAAACTTGTGGTTGCCTGGGGGAGGAGGGAGGGAGTGGGATGGCCTGAGAGTTTGGGGTTGGCAGATGCAAACAGTTACATTTGGAATGAAAGGGCAATGGGGTCCTACTGTACAGCACAGAAAATCTGTGTGTGATTGAGTCACTTTGCTTTACAACAGACATTGAAGAAACATTGTAAATCAACTATACTTTAATGAAAAAAAAAACGGAGTTGACTCCAAATGCTTTGTAGACACACCTCTCTGTGACATCCTAGTTTCTCATCTGGTTGGGTTGGTGATAATGCTTGCTGTGCTCTGTCTGTCCTGAGGAGATCTGAGGGCAGAACAGTCTTGCGATAAATAATGCTTATTTACAGAAGACCAACCGTGATAATAAAGCACTTTAGGGAAACTGAAGCAAGGTATCAACAAACCTGAAGAGGATCTGACCTAAGTGTCTGAAGGTGGAGTTCATATTTGGGGTTGGGCAAATATGGCTTGAATGCCAGTCCCTCCACCAATTTTTTCCATGGTAGGAGCTTTGAAGGTAACTTAACCACTCTGACCTTTGGATTCCTCTTCTCTGAGGCCACGAAAAGTGGTGCAGTGATGAGTGCCCGGGCTTAGAAATCAGCCTGATCGTGTTTAAGACTCTCTCAAAGGCCAGTCCTGTAGCTTCCAGCACATGATAAGTCACAACTCCCAATTCCACAAAGCTCTAAAATCCCCCTGATTTATATCACTCTGACTAAGGACCACCCCTCCTGAGCTGACATGAGCTATTTAATCATCTTTACTCATCCCACTTATTGTGAAGAGTCTGCGTTTGCTGGTATCACCCATATATTCTATTGTGATGTTAGACATTTTTGATTCATGTATCATTTTAAAGCAATAGTAAGTTATAAGAATTCAAAATTTCAAAACTCACTTAGCTCCAAAAGGTTGTAATCAGACATTGTGGACTTAATCTAGTAACTTTAAGCCTCAGCTTCCTCGACTGTGAAAAGAGGATGGAAACCACAGGGGATTAAGTGGCTTGATCCATGTGAGGCACTGAACACTAGGAGTGATGGTAATCATACTAGAGCTTTTCCTGTGCCTAAGACTGTTGGCTCTTTTCTAATAAACGTTCTATGTGGGACCTTCATCTATAATTAAATTACACTCTTCTCTCCTCGCAGCATACACTAGCAACCAAGGCATCAGAAATTTGATGCTGCTTTGTTGTTGTTGTTGTTGTTGTTATTGTTGTTGTTGTTGTTTTTAGGGCTGCAGCTGCAGCATATGTGGAAGTTCCCAGGCTAGGGGTCAAATTGGAGCTACAGCTACTGGCCTACATCACAGCCACAGAAACATAGGCTCTGAGCCGTGTCTGCAAACTACACCAAAGCTCACGGCAACACCAGATCCTCAACCCACTGAGCGAGGCCAGGGATAGAACCTGCAACCTTATGGCTACTAGTCAGATTCACTTCCACTGTGCCACAATGGGAACTCCTGATGCTTCTACTTTTACCCCTGATCCTCTCTATGTTTATTTTTTGAAGACTGAAAATATTTAGGAACACTTTTTGGCAATCAGAAGCTCTCTGGTGTAGCCTGTTTAGTGGATTAAACATCTGAAAACTTAAACCTGTCTGATGTACAGATGATGATACAATTTGGCAAATGATGAAAGTTTGAAAATTAAACAGAGCACTTGCTGAGATTGCAAAAGTCGTGAAAGAAACAGCTGTAGTTTGACCAGATGAGAACCTGAGGTTTCATCTGTTGTGTCCTGGAGAAGAGAAACAGGTGAAACAACATGTCTCTGAACATGGCCCTTTACTACAGTGAAACTTTGCACTAACACGGATGGAACACAGATGTGTAAGAAACACAAAAGCAGCGATACTTACTGTTCCTCCTTGGCATTGACAGCGGTGCCTGAGTCACTGTTGCATAAAGATTTATTCAAGTAAATTCCATGGTTTTGTGGGTGTTTCTGGAAGTGAAGTGAAGGAGGATGGCTTCAAAGTGATTTCTTAACTGTGGGTGAAATTACTTTATATATAATTGTCAATACACCATACTTACATTCTACTTAAATAGTGGCAAGTGTTCAAAGACATTTCTGAAACATTAACATATCAATGTTACGAAAATAATAAAACAGTCGAAAATATACTTTTTAATTTTAAACAGTACTTTGATCTGTGAATGAATATTTTGTTAAGGATGAGAACTTCAGTTTTAATTTTAACCTAGGAAAAAATGTTCATACCATCACAGAAATGATTTTCATGGGAGTAGCAGGCTATATCATTTTGGAGACTACCCAAAAGAACTGTGTGCCACAGAGACAGAGGTGGACTCACCCATCCACTGACCTTCTCAGGCCCCAGAGAAGCACTAGACCTGATTTGTTTCAGGATTTATTGAGATATCATTGGTATACAAAAGACTGCATATGATAAATATACACAATTTGGTGAGTTGTGACATGTTTTTGTATTTGTCTTACTGTTACCATAATCAAGATAATAAGCATGTCCACCACCTCTAAAAGATTGCAGTGTCCTTTTTTTTTATGATAAGAACACTGTTACAATTAGAATGGATAAGCAAGGAGGTCTTACAGGGAACCAGAGACCATGATAGAAAATAATATGAAAAAAAGGTGTATGTATGACTGTCTCACTTTGCTGTACAGCAGAAATTGACACAACACTGTAAATCAACTATAATAAACATTTTTAAAAATGTAAAATGTACACTTAATATCAGATCTACCCTAACAATTTTTTTATTTTGTTTTTGTTTTTGTTTTATTGTGTGCCAGCTGCCATGGCTTGTGGAAGTTCCTGGGCTGGGGATCAAACCTATGCCACAGCAGCGACCTGAATAGCTGCAATGACAATGCCGGATCCTTGACCCACTGACCTCCCAGGGAACTCCCCTAACACATTTTCAGGTGCACATTATATCTTTTTAGTTATAGGCATGAGGTTGTACAGCAGACCCCTGTCACTTACTCATCTGGTCCAATTGTAACTTTTTACCCAGAACCTGATTGGTTTTGGATAGAAGTTTTCATTTACTATTTTGTAATAAAAAAACATTGACAGCAAAGTAGATATCATGGGAAAGTGAAAAATGTTGTTGGGCATTCTTAAATTTATTTATCATAATTTTAAAACTTTTCACTTAGAGCATTTTTTTTTTTTTGTCTTTTTAGGGCCACACCTGTTCCCAAGCTAGGTGTCAAATCAGAGCTGTAGCCACCAGCCACAGCCACAACAATGCCATATCTGAGCCGCGTCTGCAACCCACACCACAGTTCACAACACCGGATCCTTAACACACTGAGCGAGGCCAGGGATTGAACCTACCTCCTCATGGATACTAGTCAGATTTGTTTCCACTGAGACACAATGGGAACTCCTGTTGAGAGCTTTTCAGGTGGCTTTTTTTTTTTTTTTTTGTCTTTTTGCTATTTCTTTGGGCCTCTTCCGCGGCATATGGAGGCTCCCAGGCTAGGGGTCTAATCGGAGCTGTAGCCGCTGGCCTACGCCAGAGCCACAGCAACGCGAGATCCGAGCCGTGTCTGCAACCTACACCACAGCTCACAGGCAATGCCGGATGTTAACCCACTGAGCAAGGGCAGGGACTGAACCCGCATCCTCATGGTTCCTAGTCGGATTCGTTAACCACTGTGCCACGACGGGAACTCCTCAGGTGGCATCTTTTACAAGAAACCCTAGCAAAGAGAGAAAAAAAAAAGTGAAGTGTTACAGAAGTGGCTGAATTCAACGGAAATCTATAGGCTTGCTTCTTTTCACCACCTCATTATTTATACAATTTGAGTCGGTTCTTAACATGTTTGTTACACCTTTATTTAAAGATATTATTATTTTGACTAAAACTTACCACTGTGTCATACATATGTGCATTTGTTGATTTTTATGTAGCTTATAAGTGTATAACGTGTTTACACATGTACAAAAATAATGGAAACATTTATGGAAAAGAGAAAATATATATCTTTTGTACATAATAATAGCCTCATTGTGCCCCATGTGATCCTGGCTTTCCATATAAATTGTGACCTTTTCCTCTGGCTTATTCTGAAATCATGGATGGTTTTATAACAGGAGAGAGTGAACTAAACAGCAACTTAACATTTTCAGTTCTTGGGGACGCGCTTTCTTACCAAAGAGATGGGCAGAACTGATATTTATGACTAAAGTGCTGTTTTGCAATGAATAGAAAGTGTGAAATATTATAGATGTCATTATAAAATGCAGATATCATGGCAGAGTGGGCTAGACTTTGAGGTCTCAGCTGAGATTTTCTTGAACCTATTACTTTCTAAACATTGGTACAAAGCTTTTCTTCTTAGTGTTAGTGAAACCTTTTGCATAACCCATTGCTCTGCCAGTCTTACACAAAGCAGGACCTCTTCCTACATTTTCCCAGAGAATATGCATTAATTGGCTTAACAGTAACAAAGCATTTTTAAATTTTAACTCATGTGTTAATGACCATTTCTAGGATCACAGTCAGCAAGGGAAGGTGGAGTGAAAGCTGGGGATCCATTGCAGAGATGTAGGAAGGGAAGGAGCCTGCAAGGGAAGGAGGACTTGATGTGTTTGGGATGCAGGGCTGGAGATGGTGCAGAGTTTTGAAGTCCTGACTCTGTGCGAAGTGGATAAGGGGGTCTACTTTGGCCTCCACCCAACCAATATACCTCATTTCCTACTTATGTACAAAAGTGGATTTGAGGGCATTTCCATGTGTGCTTCCCTTCACTTTCCCATTTCTTAGGCTTCGTTCAGGTGATAATCAGTGATTTCTCTGAATATACTTCTGCTAATCAATATTTAATTTCCAAAACATGCAATGATAACACGGACACCAGAAGAGAGCCTCATGCTGAGTGAAATAAGTCAGAAAGAAAAAGACAAATACCATATGATATCACTCATATGTGGAATCTAAAATATGGCACAAATGAACCTATCTGCAAAACAGAAACAGACTCACAGACATAGAGAACAGATTTGTGGTTCTCCCAAGAGGGAGGGGAAAGAAGGGTGAATGGATGGGGAGTTTGGGGTGAGTAGATGCAAAGTGTTAATATTTAGAATGGATAAACACTGAGGTCCTACTGTACAGCATAGGGAACTATATCCAATCTCCTGGTAGAGAACATGATGGGAGATAATATGAGAAAGGAAATGTATGTATATGTATAACTGGGTCACTATGCTATACAGCAGAAATTGGCACAACATTAGAAATCAACTACAATTTTTTAAAAAGATGTTTTAATTGTTATTTATATTTGGATCTTCCTTTTAGCTGTAGCATTTCCCATTCAGGCTGCAGAACTTCTGCTAAACTAGGTCAACCAAGCTGGGGCAGGACAGCCAATTATGAACTTGAATCAGAAATGCTTATCTATAGAGGCCAGGTAGTTACCATGGAGAAGGGACGGTCCAGGAAGGATGTGATTAGTGAAATGGACATTTTAGTTTCTGTGAGCAGGAGTTATTACTGGGTTTGAAGAAGCTGTGGTTTTTGTTGCAATTACATTGCCTCGTTGGAAATAAGCTAATGTCACTCAGTATCTGCATATTAGTAATTTTTCCTCTCTCTCTCAAAATACTGTGTCACAGAATAGCACAATAGGAGCCAGCAGTGCAGGAAATGAGTGTAGGACTGAGGGAGGAGGTTCCTGAGGAAAAGGCTGATTTTTACTGTGATCACCAGAGACTCTAACTAATCACTTCTGAGTCAAGTCTGTAATTCAGAAGCAAATGTTTTAAAAGTACTGTTAGAAAAGTGTTAAACCTTTGCATCTAACAGTTTTCTCTCAAAAATATCAAATACTTGTTGGAGAAAATCCAGAGAATCATAAAAAAAGCAAGTAAAAATTACCTATGATGTCACTAACCAGAGTTAAAGACTCTTAAATTTGGGGTATATTTGTTTCCACTATCTGCTCTATATCTATGTTTAATGTAATTGAAATAATTCCATATGTATAATACTATACTTTTCTTCTGTACATTGAAGCAGAACCATTTTCCAAGTTTACTATAAATTCTTTTTAGTGATTTTTATTATAGTTGACTTATAGTCTTGTGTCAGTCTCTGCTATAGAGCAAAGTGATCAGTCATACACACACACACACACACACACACGCACACACACACACATATACATTCCTTTTCTTATATTATCTTCCATTATGTTCTATCACAAGAGATTGGATATAGTTCCCTATGCTGTACAGTAGGACTCTCATTGCTTATCCATTTAAAATGTGATAGTTTGCATCTACTGACCCGAAACTCGCCTTCAATCCCACTTCCCCCGCCCCCAGCGACCACAAGTCTGTTCTCTATGTCTGTGAGTCTGTTTCTGTTCTGCAGATAGGTTCATTTGTGCCATATTTTAGATTCCACATATGAGTGATATCATATGGTATTTGTCTTTCTCTTTCTTACTTCATTTAGTATGAGACTCTCTAGTTGCATCCATGTTGCTTACTATAAATTCTTCATTAGCAGTATTTCAGTAGCTAAATAGTACTTATAAATGGATATGTCAGATTTTATTTATCAGTTCCCCTTTTGTAATACATTTGGGTTATTTCTAGTTTGTCCCTTCCATAGACATCTTTAAGCATCAGAACTCTTTGGGTAATTTTGAGTTATCTTCTTGAAATAGATACCTAGAAAGGAAGTTATGAGATGATAATTGGAATGAAGATTGTAAAGGCTGCTTGGGAAAAGTACTAAATTGCTTCCAAAACAGTAATTTACATAACCATAAAGTATATATGAATACTCTTTTCATGTGAAAGCAGGTGTATGTGTATGTGTGTGTATAGATTATAACACACACATACATAGCATATAACATTTGACCAAAAGCTATAATTTACTTATATGTCTTTGTATCAGTGATACATTTTAAAAATATTTATTGGCCATTTATGCTTTCTCTTTGTGAATTATCTGTTCATATGTTTGACCCATTTTAATGCTGGAAACATTACTACCATCCTTTATCAATTCATATAACCATTTTACAGGGTCATCACTTTTTGAAAATTTTAATAAATATTGTGCCATGAGTGCTTGGTCCAATGACAACAGTTTTTTGTTTAGGCTTGTGATGAACTGAAGTGCCTATTATTTATGATTTTCCATTTTATCTGTCATTACTTTTGTATAATCTCTAGTTTTCATGTTTGAAAAAAAATTTTCATCCTGATATTATCTCCATAATCCATCTGGACTTTTGTTGGTTAAACAATGCTTTATTAGGCCAGAATTTTGTTTTGTTTTGTTTTAATTGTGAGTGGTCACACTGTCTTGGGCTAAGGTGGGCAGGTTTTCTCTACAAGGTTGGAAGGAGAAGGGTACCTGGGGATGAGAACAGCTGGAGCCAGACAGGATTCCTGTTCAGTCTGTCCTCCTCTCTGGATGCTAGTTTCATTTCACTCTGGCAGTGGGGAAACAATGACCTTCTATTTACATCCTCAGCACTTTGCAGCCAAAGTCCCCCCCCTGCTGAAGCTTGTTAGGAAAGAATGTCTGTTGTTATATCATATGTTATGTGTCACCTCTGCGGGTAAAGACCCAGGAACTAGGGTTAGCATTCCCCACTGGGGCCATGGCAGGGGTGGGTCAGGAGGTCTTACCCCAAAAGATGATGCTGCAGTGAAAGAAGAGGAAGGAAAAGTGCTGGTGGACTAAAAGAGATCAGGGCTCCGAAGCTGGGCTTGGACATCCCTTCCATGTTCTGTCTGAGTCTCTTTCCCTGTTTGGAGTTGGGGGGAGGGAGGTTGTTCATCACACATCCCTCCAACTTGCTCCACGCTCCCAGAATGTGAACCCCCTGGGAGAGAAAGAAGGACATCAGACAGAAGCCTTTTAACACATTAGTCCTTTGCCTCTGAAGTGGGCTGGAGAAAACAGTGTATGTTTGCCCTACAGTTGGGTTTTCACAGGTCACTCCTCCATTGACCCCATCCTTCTGTGCTCCCCACTGGCCCCTGGCAAGGGCAGAGCCCCGTAAGCCTGGCATATGGGTGGGCAGATGGTCTGGTCATCTCCCCAGGACAGGCACTTCCACATTTGCAGACTCTTCCCAACGAACTCATGGCCTTGAACAACAGACTTGTTTTTGCCAAGGGGCAGGGGGAGGGAATGGGATGGACTGGGAATTTGGGGTAGTCGATGCAAACTATTGCATTTGAAGTGAATTAACAATGAAATCCTGCCATATAGCACAAGGAACTATATCCAGTCACTTGGGATGGAACATGATGGAGGATAATGTGAGAAAAAGAATATATATATATATATATATATATATATATATATATACACACACACACACATACACACACACACATATATATACACACACACACACACACACACACACACATATATATATATACACACACACATATATATGACTGGGTCACTTTGCTGTACAGCAGAAATTGACAGGACATTGTAAATCAACTATACTAGAAAAAATATTTTTTTTTCTTTATATATGTGTTTTTTCTACTGCACAGCATGGTGACCCACTTACACATACATGTATACATTCTTTTTTCTCACATTATGTGTTACATCATAATTGACTAGACAGAGTTCCCAGTGCTACACAGCAGGATCCCATTGCTAATCCATCCAGGAGGCAACATTCTGCATCTATTTACCTCAAGCTCCCAGTCCCTCCCACTCGCTCCCTTTCCCCCTTGGCAGAAAAAGTAAATAAAGTGAACCTAGAACTAGGAGGTCTCCGGAAAATTGCATAATTTAAGGGGCTTGAAGAATCCTCTGTTTTCAAAGATACAGAGGAAAAAGCCTTTTGACCAGGTGAGAGGAAGACAAGGACAGGAGGCTCCTCAGGCAAGCCCTGTGTTTCATTTGCTGCTGTGACCCTTTAACCCCCTCACTCCACCTCTGCACAGCACCTGACTTGGGTGATGTCCTGAACAAGCCTTGTGCCAAGACTGTCAGTGCAGCCTCACCTGCATGAAGAACTTGGAGCCTAATGTCCCATCCCTTGAACCTCATGTCCTCACATGCTTTTTTTTTTCAATTAGGAAATTCTAACTGATATTTGATTATTTTACATGTTTTTTCATGTTGCCTCTCCTGTTCAGTAAGAAAAGCTACATTTAATTGGGGGTGGTGGTTCAAATGTGCTGTGCCAAATTTTGCTTTGCATTAGCTGCTTTTGAGTTTAAGAATTCTTGAACCTATGTCTTTTAGAAACTATATTTTTAAGTTTTACTAAGTACCAACTTGCTGAATCTTGAAGAAAATATTTGTGTGTATGTGTGTATGTGTATATGTGTGTATGTCTGTGTATGTGTGTATGTGTGTATGTATGTGTGTGTATGGGTATATGTTTGTATATATGTGTATATGTGTGCACATGTGTGTTGTATGTTTATATGTGTGTACATGTGTGTGTATGTGTGTGTGTACATGTGTGTATCTGTGTATGTTTGTGTATCTTTACATATTTCCATCTTGCCTTCATAGATAATTCAGGTCGTCAGTGTATCTGGGTCATTTTCCAAAGGCGAAAAAGTAGGCTCTTCAGAGCTTCCTTATGAATGCATAACTTTTTTCTGGCCTTATTTCAAAATTGGAATGATTGGAATCATCAAAATTTCCAAAAGCGTTGTGTTCTGTCATTAAAGCGAATGATTCGAAACACCAGCCACTAAGAGGCTTTAGGAGTGAGCCACCCCGCTGAAAACGAAGACTGGACAGGGAACAGACCTGAGGAGAATGCATCCAAGAGCAATGGTGAAGTGCAAATAGGTCATTTCTATATTGTTCCAATGCACCAACTAGAAGGCATTAATACAAATTTTGGATTTCTACTCCATGAATGACTCACTTGCTTTTGATGGACGGTTATTTTATTATAGTCATAGATATCTGGCTTGTAAAAAACCTCTTCTATTTTTTCATAAGAGGTGGGAAAACAGGAAAATTTTAATTATGTTGATTTAGTCTGATGATTTTTGCTTGATTGAATTGAAAGTTTAATTACTGATCACTGATTTTTTCTTCTAAAGCTTCTCATGTTCTTTTAGCTCAATATTTCTATTGAACTGTGGTTTGAAAACTTTGCTGTGCTTCAGAATCCCCCAGAGAGCCTATCAAAACATACTGCTTGTCTCCAAACCTAGAGTCTCTGATTGGGTTGGTCTGGGTGGAACCTGAGAATTTGCATTCCTATCAAGTTTCCAAGGTGATGCTGACCACTGACCCACGAATACACTTAGAGAGCCAGTGCTATAGAAATCTGATTGTGACTCAAAAACAGAGGCACTTGAAGTGTTACTTTTCAGATATTTCAATTTTAAGTCAACCGTATCTCTGGATGTTGGCTGCTTAAAGTTAGAAATTTGTGAGACCAGTAAGAATCCAGTTTTCAAGATGAATGAAGATGTTGTGAGCAGTGCTTTGTGGTTCCAGACAGTTTTTTTTGTTTGTTTGTTTGTTTGTTTTGTCTTTTTGCTATTTCTAGGGCCACTCCCGTGTGGCATATGGAGGTTCCCAGGCTAGGGGTCCAATTGGAGCTGTAGCTGCTGGCCTACGCCAGAGCCACAGCAACGCGGGATCCGAGCCGCGTCTGCAGCCTACACCACAGCTCACAGGCAAAGCTGGATGGTTAACCCACTGAGCAAGGGCAGGGACCGAACCCGCAACCTCATAGTTCCTAGTCGGATTCGTTAACCACTGCGCCACAACGGGAACTCCTCCAGAGTTCTTTGCACAGATCATCCCACCAGGATTGTAGTTTAAATCAAGAGCTGCTTCTTAAAGGTTACTTTGTCTCAATGTTCTTTTTTATAAATAAAATAGATCCCTGTTAGCATTATGTGCAAAGTTGCTGAGTACAGGCCCTGAGCAAATCTAGGGAAATTTTGGTCAATGGTTTCTTCTCAAGAATGTAACATATGGGAGTTCCCATTGTGGCTCAGCAGGTTAAGAAGCTGACATAGTGTCCATGAGGATGCAGGTTCAATCCCTGGCCTCGCTTAGTGGGTTAAGGACCCAGCATTACTGTAAGCTGCAGCGTAGGTCACAGATGTGGCTCAGATATGGTGTAGGTGTGGCTGTGGTATGGGCTGTAGCTGCAGATCCGATTTGACCCCTAGCCCGGGAACTTCCATCAGAAGAAAAAAACCAAAAGGAGAAAAGAAAGGAAAAAGAGAAAGAAAAAAGAAAAAGAAAAAAAAAGAATCAAACATATCTAATGTATATTCAAAATTACTTTTGCTTTTCCATTTCGAACACCTATCTCCAATGCAAAGAAATCCTCTTAAAAGTACCCTTGTGAAAAAAATCCTGCCTAGAGTTCCTCTGTGGTACAGTGGAAACAAATCCGACTAGTATCCATGAGGATGAGGGTTCGATCCCTGGCCTTGGTCAGTGAGTCAGTGATCCAGCATTGCTGTGAGCTGTGGTGTAGGTTGCATACAAATTTCAGATCCTGCATTGCTGTGGCTGTGGTACAGGCTAGCAGCTATAGCTCTGATTTGATCCCTAGCCTGGGAACTTCCATATGCTGTGGGTGCCACCCTAAAAAGAAAAAAAATTCTGCCACTGAGAAACTATATACAGAATACAGCAGTTAAAACAAAGCATGAAGATATGTACATGCAAAAGATATGTACATGTACATGTGTACATGCAAGGCTCTGAAAAGCTTGCATTGAGTAAAAGAACCCAGATGTGAAAAGTGCTTCCACGGTTAATCTATTGTATGAAGTTAGAGAACAGGCACAAAGAATGGAAGGTGATAGAAGTATGGCTCTTTGTCACCTCTTGGAAAGAAAGACTAACTGAGCAGAGGAAAGGGAAAGCACAGGCTGCTGAGGTGGGTGTTTTGGTCCTGCTACACATGCAGGCAGGGACAAATGGTACATTTCCCTGTGCTTCCTACGTAAGTCTAGTACAGGGCACCACGTTTATGCTATACCCTAACATAGAAACAAACCACTTTAAGTAATTCACATTATTGCAATGACATGTCTCTTTTAAACAGAGCAAAGATCAGAATTTACTTAGAGATTTTCAGGAAACCAGTAGCTTGATAGAGTTCCAGAGGTAGAGGTTCTTCAGCCAATGGGTACGTCAGACATCACAGCCTGTTCCTATGTGGAGTTTTGGGTAATTCCTAATAGTCCATTTGAAATCCTCCCAAGATCAAAAGATTCGTGACTGACTGTGACAAAAAACAAAAAACAAAAAATTTAGGATTTATCCTTTGTTAAGTTGTGGGTAAGAGATTAGCCCAAATGTATAGGTGGTATGTGGGGTTTGTTTGCTTGTTTGTTTGTTTGTGGTTTTCTTTAAGAAACAAAGTATAAACTTTGTTCTCTGTAATTCCCAAGTGACATGGGGAGGGTGTTACAGATTCTTTAAGAATTTCCAGTGGAAAGATATTAACATTGTGAGTGTCTTCTGTGAGACCAGTTATAGAGGGCTACTGTGCTTCCTGAGAGTATTTCTGTTCATGGCCCAGGGCCCCCATCCACAGCACTTAGAGGAACATCACTGATTTACTTGAACTTTACAGTTATTGTTTATTTGCTGATGTGAAAGCTGGCCTTGTTCCCTGGGGTTTGGAGAGGCTGAAGACATCTTGCCTAACATCTTTTCTTTAATGTAACATCTACAATGGTATTTTCACTTTAAAAGTTTTCAATTTCCTTTTTAAAATTTAATTTTATTGGAGTATAGTTGTATTTTACTCCAACAATTACAATGTTGTATTAGTTTCAGGTGTACAGCAAAATGAATCAGTCACATATATACATGTATCCATTCTTAAATTTCCCTTTGCAATTCTTGATGTTCTGCAGATTTGGAAGACTTGATCCTTTAAAAATCAGTTTAAAAAGCAAATTGTGTCATAGTAATTACCTAAAGCCTCAATACCAGGTGATACTTTGTTTCTCGCTTAAATGTAGTGAAAGGAAGCTGAATGTATTTTGTCATAGAATATAGCCTAGAATATATATTTTTTATTGTTACCAGAATTCTCTGTGTTTAAGACTGTTGAGAAGTTGGAGAGAGGTGCTTTATATGACTCAAAGCCTATTAATTTGTATTTAGGATATTGTGATAAAGAGAAAAGACACTTAGGAATTATATGTTGGGTGTTTTAATAAAACAGACTAACAGAAGAAAATGATGTTGAAGAGAAAAGATAGCATATGTGCCAATAAAATAAGAGAAAATATGGGTTTATAATTAATAACAATTTAAATTAAAATAATGAGACAAAATTAAGACTTCTAGTTTTTAGTTTAATGCTTCAGCATTAAAAATCAAATGATTGTTAGAGCCTCATTTTTTAGCTCTGTAAAGATATTACATGTTTTGAAGAATTTTTTTCTCATAACCTAGTTAAGAAGCATCAAATATTAGTATATTTGTACATTTGTCTTTTATTATTAGGCACAGTTGACTTAGGCTTACATACCCTTTTACATGCTAGGTCACACTTGCCTAATTTATCAAGTAATTAAATCTCTTTAAATTATTTGAGGCTTTTTGAATATTCTTAGATATTATATTCACTTTTAGAAGAGTCCACAACATTTTTGCATTTGTGCTAGAAAATGTGCATTCTTTCATCAGTAAAGCTTAGAAATCAAGGACCATCCAGAGCCCTTGCTTTGTCAGAATCTTCAGAAATTATTCATTAGGAATCTCTTTGAAGGGACACTGATATGAATGTGATCCCACAGTATTTTTGTGATGATGGACGTGCTCTGTCTCTACCATCCAGAAAGAGCCATTGGTGGCTGAGCACATGCAATGTGGCTAATAGAAATAGGAATCAAAATAATTTTAGTCACTTTAAATTTTAGTTACTTTAAATTTAATATGTGGCTGGTTACTATTGTACTAGACAGTGCAGCTTTAGATGTAAAAAATCAAGCAGAGGGCTTCTGTGAAGACAGAAACACCTACTGATGCTGTCACTGAGAAGATTAATTGACATAAGATGACGTGGTGCCTACCTAGTGCTTGGTCCATACTGAATGCTGGGCTGAGTCATTTTCCTTAAGAATTTAATTCTTAGCCAATATTGCTGCTCCTAGGGATGTTCTACTATTTTTATTGGTTGTTTCCTATTCTCACTTTATGTTTTCCTAAAATTGTCCCTCACTATTTCCCTGTTTAACTAAACAATCCAACCTACTTCTATTTCTACTTACCCACTCTTTTGTCTTCTCTTTCTCTTCCTGATGGGAAAGCCTGCTCAACAATTACTTTTCTTTCCCAGAAAGTTAGTAAGCATGACCTGGGAAGGAACTTTAGGGAGAATAAGTTGCCCTGAGACCATGTAACTATCACACAGATCTTGTGTAGCTTGGTGGTCCAAATGCCCCTTTGAAATGAGAATCAAAGGTGAAATGATTTTGCATTGACATTGCTCCATAATGTCAATTTGGCAGATGCACATCCATATTGAAGACTGTTGTCAATGGAAGCCTCCAAGAACTTCCAAAAGTTCCAAGAAACATGAGCTTAGAGTTTAAAATTATACACAAACACAAGCACACAAGCTCTCATATGAATGTACCCAGGCAGAGACAAGGACAACAGAATGAGACTCATAAAGTTTTAGATGTTGAAATGACCAGGCACAGAATATTAAATACCTATATGTAATAGGTTTTTAAAAAGTAAAAGAGAAACTGGAAATTGTACATAAGAAAGAGGGTATTTAAAAAAAATCAACATGTTTAGAACAATCAAATGAAATTCTATAAATGTAATAATATAATTAAGGTTAAAAACTCAATGGGTAAGTTAAGAAACAGATTAAATGTAGCTCAAGAAATTGGTGGGCTATGAAACCAAATATCCAAAATGCAGCCCAGAGGAAAACAAATGTAAATTATAAAAGATATTTAGAAGTTCCCGTCTTGGTGCAGTGGAAAACAAATCTGACTAGGAACCATGAGGTTGCGGGTTCGATCCCTGGCCTCACTCAGTGGGTTAAGGATCTGGCATTTCCGTGAGCTGTGTGTATGTTGCGGATGTGGCTCAGATCTGGCACTGATGTGGCTTTGGCGTAGTCCAGCAGCTACAGTTCCAATTAGACCCCTAGCCTGCGAACTTCCATATGCCGTAAGTGCAGCCCTAAAAAAAGGACAAAAGACAAATATATACACACACACACACACACACATATACACACACACACACACCCATATATATATACACACACATATATATATATTTAATCAAAACTGGGAAGAGTTTTAAAATATGTAATATATATCAATCTTGAGTTCTGAAAGGAAATATCTTAGAGAAAGGAGGTCTGGCAATATTTGAAGAGATAATTTGGCAACTTCAAAAACTGTTGAGGGAGTTCCCCTTGTGGTGCAGTGGAAATGAATCCAACTAGTATCCATGAGAATGTGGGTTCAATCCCTGGCCTTGCTCAGTGGGTCAGGGATCCAGCGTTGCCATGAGTGGTGGTGTAAGTCACAGATGCACCTCAGATGCCATGTTGCTGTGGCTGTGGTGTAGGCTGACAGCTATAACTCCAATTTGACCCCTAATCTGGGAATTTTCATATGCCTCAGGTGTGGCCCTAAGAAGTGAAAAAAAAAAAAGTTGAAAAACACTAATCCCAAACCAGGAAGCCCAAATAATTTCAAATGGAATTAAACACACACACACACACACACACACACACACACACACCCTCTCACAATGAAGCCTCATGACATCAAAGACAGAAGATTTTAAAGATTATTCATAGAGAAGATAGACCACTTAGAAAGGACAACAGACTTGATGGCAAGAATGGAAGGTCTAGGCAGCAGAGAAAGAGCCTTAATATATCAGGAGAGAAAAATCAGACAACTCAGCAAATATGAAGTACATTTAAAGAAAGGGGTGAAATAAAGACAAAACAAAATAGAAGATGGGTTGACTACCACCAGACCATTATGAAAGGAAATTCTCTGACATGCCTCTGACGATTAGAAAATAATCCTAAATAGAAGGTCTTGGCTACCAGAAGGAATTAGACAAAACTAGCATAAAGGTGTAAGATGTGGGCAGATTTAAAATATCCTCAGGCCATTTGTTGTTCAGGAGGAAGGTAAATACATTGCTATATTTGCTACTTTATTAAGTAGAAAGGTAAAAACCTATCTAATACTAAACAAATAAGAATAAAAATCTAACTCCCAAAGAGAAGGGAAAAGAATAGAGTGAGGAGTAATCCAAATAAGTCCAGAAAAATGATAGGAATACATTTAAAATGTCAAAATAAATATAAATAAAATAAACTCACTAATTAAAAGTGAAAAAATGTCAGACTAAATTGAAACATACATAAATATGGTACCGTTTTTAGCTGCGCCTAAAATTTGACACAGAAAAGACAAAAGATAGACGGGTGTCAAACTAATATCACTCCTTTAGCCTTTCCCTGCACCTGAATAAAACTAAAACTAAAACTAAAACTAAAACTATAAAACTAAAACTAAAACTATAAAACCAAAACTAAAACTAAAGCTAAAACTAAAACTGATGTGACAGTAGTAATATCAGACAAATTAGGCTTTAGGTCAAATTTATTGCTAGAGATAAAGCCTGACTGCATATTGATGATAGTTTCAACTTCCTAGGAGAATGTAATTATAAATTTATATACATTAAATATTCCTTATAACTGGACACAATTACATGGAATCATTGACAAAGCCTCATTATAAAGGAAAAAAATTAAACACTCTATTAGTAAATGATATATGAAGGGGAAATAAAGTTTAAAAAGACCTAAAGAACACAATTTGAATATTTAACAAGATTGTATATATGTACAAGCATACCTTGTTTTATTGCACGTCCTAAGTATTGCATTCTTTAGAAAATGAAGTTTTGTGGCAAGCCTGGGTCGAACAAGTCTGTTGGTACCATTTTTCCAACAGCATTTGCTCATTTTATGTCTCTGTGTCATGTTTTGGTTATTCTTGCAATATTTCAAGCTTTTTTATTATTATTACATTTGTTTGCTGATCTTTGATACTATGATTATAACTGCTTTGGGGTGCCATGAACAGTGCCCATATAAGATGGCAGACAATTGATAAGTGTGGTGTGTGTAATAAACGTAGTAAAATTGTGGGATACAAGATTAATACACAGAAATCTGTTATTTTCAATAATGAATTATCAGAAAGAGAAAGTGAAAAAAAATCTCATTTAAAATCACATCAAAAAGACAAAATACCTAGAAATTAACTTAACCAAGGAGATGAAGACTTGAAATTATACTCTGAAAACTTCAAAACACTGGTGAAAGCATTTGGAAATGATACAAAGACACCAGCTATGACACTCCCTTCAGCCAAAGTCGAATCCAGAGCAAACCCTAACTCTCATCAGTTCTGTGAAAGCTGAGAGAGGGGAGTTAGCTGCAGAAGAAAGTTTGAAGCCAGCAGAGGTTGGTTCATGAGGCTTAAAGAAAGAAGCCAGCTGCGCATCACAGCCAAGGTGAAGTAGCATGTGCTGATGTAGAAGCTGCAGCAAGTTGTCTAGAAGATCTAACCAAGAGAATCATGAAGTTGGCTGCACTAAACAACAGATTTTCAATGTAGACCAAACATCCTTGTGTTGGAAGAAGATGTCATCTAGCAACTTCGTAGCGAGAGATAAGTCACTGCCTGGCTTCAAAGCTTCAAAGAACAGGCTGACTTTTGTTAGGAGCTGATGCAGCTGGTTGATACAGTTGAAGCCAGTGTTCATTTACCATTTGAAAATCCTAGCATGCTTAGGAATTTTACTAGATCTATCTGCCTTTGCTCTAAATAGAACAACAAAGCCTGGATAGCGGCACATCTACCAACAATATGGTATACTGAATATTTATTTCTGTTTGAGACCCACTGCTCAGAAAAAAAGATTCCTTTCAAAATATTACTGCTCGTGGTATGTTAGGAATTTTGCAAAACTCTACCTTTTATTATGAAGTCTATTTAAAACTCATGTACTTGGCCAAACAATTCTTTTCAGAAGTAACAGTGTTTTAGAAACTAAAATTTGAAAATATATCACAGGTTATATACCTCAAAAGATATGTAATATTTTTAGAAATCCAAAAAGACAAAGTGGAAGGCAAAGGAAACACATGCCCCTTACACTGATGTCAGTCTGGCCCGCCAGTACCCCACACGGTGGCTGTTACTGCTTGTTAGGTATTAAAATGAACACAAAGGGTCTTCCTGAAGCAATCACTTCACAAAAATTTGCATAAATGACACATACATTTTAGCGCTTACTGAGAAAGAAGATCACACCATGAACTTCATAGTATGATCAAAGACTTTCTACGTGGTTCTTTCTATCACAAAAGCCAAATTTATTTCCAAGGCCAGGAAATATCCTAAGTAGTGTTTCAAGTGAGAGAAAGGGGGCCTTTCTTAAAGGTTGAAAATGTCTTCCCTTGGAGTTCTTATCTTTTCTGCCAGTGACTTGGTGAGAATTACAGGCCTGGGGCTGCATCTGGTGTCCAGCCAGTGACTATATAAATCACCAATGCCAGTCACACTTGAGACTTTTCTAAATTCGGTTTCCAATCTGTGCAATATATTCCTGTTACTACCTAAGGAGAGAGAATAGTAGGGTGATATTTGCATTGCCATGGCAACTTGCATCTCGAGACTGAGATGACATTTGTGACTGCTTAGTTCTACTTTTCATTTAGGGATAGCATTTTTTCCTGCATTTGAATTAAAAAAAATGTGTTTATACGATGGGAGAAAAACTAAAATTTACTTCACACCAACTATATGTCATGCATTGAGTTGAGCAGTATACCATTGCCCTCAGGTCTCCAAGACTCTGGGAGGGGCAGCCCATTTTAGAGAGACCTAGAGAAACCTCTGTGCCTTTCTTTGCTTAAGGTCAAGTTATGGAGCAGTAGAACCAGGGTCTCTCAGAGCTGGTGGCCCTATTTCCCAGGCCAGTGCCTTTTCACTGCTCCACACTTTTTCTTCCAAGCTTTCTCCCCAGATTCCTCCCCCATCTGATAACCACTTTGTAATACCCCCAATGTACACTGCTATATACATTTTTAAGTGTTGTGGGTTTTAGTGTTTAATTCTAAATCCTATGTATAGAAATTTGCATCTAAATCAGGATTGACATGATGCTGTTTTTACTCTTCAGTTAAAATAGTTATTCAAATGCTTTCCTTGCACATTATGTGCATTAGAAGATGATACCAATTAAGTAGTTAGGATTTAGCTACACATATGATGGGAATTTAGTTATTTCACCATGAGAGAATTATATCTATACTTTAATGCAAATGTACAGGTATGGATTAGATGAGATATGCATTGTAAATATTAGATTTTGAAGATCATTAAGCAGTTGTTGAACAAAAGAAGATATTTGTGTTGAGTCAGAAGAGCAGAGAAACAAACATGAATAATATTTATAAGCCATGGAATTAAAATTAAGCTGATTATTAAATTATTGGCAGAATGTGAATATTCTTTATTAAAAATTAGATATCATTTTCTTTGCATCTTGTCATTGAGAGCTTTTTTCCCCTCAAATAAAAGAATGTGAAGATTAACGCAAAGAGAAAATTCCTTTGTAATAGACTTTCGGAGATATTTAAATAGTTTTGTTGTAATGATATGTTTAATCTAGAAAGCACTGGTGCCTAGTGCAGGAATGAAACAGTGGAAATGCTGTTCCTTGATTCTGTCTTTATGAAGCAGCAAGTGGTTTCATTTCTTTTCACTTCTTGACCCCCAGCCTGAAATGATCTCAGAAACAGTCATTGTTTGGGATGTTGAAGGACATTAGCTTTTGAACGCAAGAAAATTTCTCTTAGAGTAATATGGGCATAAAGGCCAAGAGGAAGAATTAGGGACTGGTGGGCAGTGAGAAGTTTAGGAGTGATGCTCAGAGAAGTGAGGCTGGGTGGATTGAAGAGTAATTAAGATGCTGGAGGAGTTCCCTGGTGGCTCAGCAGGTTAATGATCTGATGTCACTGCTGTGGCTCGAGTTCAATCTCTGGCCCAAGAACTTACACATACCCTGGGAACAGCCAAAAATTAAGTTTCACTGGAAACGTAATTTGTTGGTAGATGATCAGAAAGAAATCAAAGGAAAAAACAAACTGAAGATACCAGATTAAGTTGGAAAAGTTACGTTGGTCTTTGGATCCGGGAAGGAATGCTTGGCTGCCCAGATCCTCTTTGTAAGGAGGAGGGACCTCTGATCAGGACCAGTGCCTCCATCCCCATTGTGTAACCCTGTAACACCCACCCTTGATAAGCCAAGGTGGTATTTTGCACTGGGATACTGTCATATTCTCACACACAAACATTTCTTATTGACAAGCTATCCTGAAAAGTCAATAAGAATATGTATAATTTCCAGAGTGCAAAAAATGCTAAGATGTTATGTCTTATCCATAATTACCTTCAAATGAAACTGTAGCCCTCAAAATCATTTCACTGTGATATTTTTTGGGATTTCAATAATACTATGTGTGGGATCAGTTTCCCAAGGGACGTATTATGGCAGAAGCCCATGCGTAATAGGATGAAGGTAATAATTGCACAAACTGTGCAACAGCCATATCTCTGCCATGTCTCCAAATCAGACGTGGTTCATTTTCAACTAGGAAAAGAAAACATTTGTATGTGCTGTAGTCTGGGAATTGAATAAATGTGCCCCTGCAGTGTTATTTTCTTTATTGTGCCTTTCCAACTCTTAAGGTGCTGTGATTTTATGTTCTTTTTCTGACGTTATTGTAGACATGCCTTGCATAACCAATAGATGAGTGATTTTCATGTCCCTTTCTTAAACGTCTATGAAAGGAGGCTGAAAACAGGTAAGTGTGTGCATTGCTAGGCGGGTTAATGAGACTTCTGACACAAATACCTGCCCTTTAGTGACACTCCTTGCATGCTAACAACCTCTTCAGCCAGGTCCTCAGCAGCCACAGAAATTCTATTTTAACCCTTATGCCAGTGAAAGAAGGTAGTTCCCCCCAATTCCCTACTTCTCCTTTCCCTGCTGCCTAAGAAGACACCCCACCTATCCCCTCCACCCCTGGCCTCAGCACTGCGGGTTCAATGTAAGGTAAAAAATGTGTGCAGTTACAAGTCCAGACTCATGCTCTCTGAATCCATTTTCTAAGAATGCTCCTTTTCAATCTATTAGTTTCTGGGAGAAGCCTAGTCTGATTTTACTCTGAAATGCGGGTTGTTTTTATTTCACATCTTTGCAAAGCTAAAGAGACATACATGGTGGTACTTGAGTGAAGTTTGCATAGAGAGATGAAATATTCTGTCTTCTGAGACTGTATGAAAATATACCCTATTAATAGCTACGTTAGAAGGAAGACATGGATTTTTGTCATTTCGCCATCTTCTATCAAGTGGTTAGTTTCCATCCACACCACCAAGTAATTTATAAGAGCCACCATCATTTGTATTTTCAGAGCAAAGATCATTTGATTTCATGAATGACAACAATAAAGGCTTATCTGACCTTTTGGAAAGATTAAAACAGTAGGAAAATACAGAACTATTAAACTGCATGCTTCTTTTTAAATTTCCTTATCAAACATACCAGGCAAGTAATTACTAGACATTTGCTTCTCATATTTTTTAATATCACCAGGGCCCAGGAATGCCAAAATCAGAAAAAGATACTATACCTTCATTTAGTGATGTGCTCAGTGAGAAAATTCTTTAAATACAAACCTTATAAGTGAAATATACCAGGCCAAGGAGTGGGGAGTGAGATGGATGGGAAGTTTGGAGTGGGTGGATGCAAACTATTACATTTAGAATGCATAAGCAATGAGGTCCTATGGTACAGCAGAGGGAGCTATATCCAATCTCTTGGGATAGAACCTGATAGGAGATATTATGAGAAAAAGAATGTTTATACACACACACACACACACACACACACACACACACACACACACACACGACTGGGTCAATTTGCGGTACAGCAGAAATTGGCACAATACTGTTAGTCAGCTATACTCTTTATTTTTAAAAAAGGGCGACATATACCTTTTGTAATCTGACTCCTTGGGTTCCACACAAGTCAGTCTTAACTTGTGTTTCACTCAACAGATAACATTGGAAAGTAAACATAATAATAAATTTATATTTAACTATTTCAAGGAAGAATGGTGAAGATAAATCTTTTATTAGCATTTCTCAAAATCCTCTCTCATTCTTCCAGATCTCAAATAGCTCAAAGCCACCCCCAAAAACCCCCTCTCTTTAAGATTGACTTTTATTTCCAGCCAGAGTGATCCTCCACACTCAAGCCATGTTGCATTTGCTCTTTCTGACAACCTCACCACCGTATTCTTCCTATTATCTTTATAAGCCATGTCAATTAGCCTGCCTGCCTTCTCTGGTTTTTCTCTGAAACTTACCCACTAAGCAAAATTCTCAAAACAAATCAAGCCCAGGATTTGACTCAGAAAACAAGTATCTTTGCTCCTTATGATTTGGGGGAAGAGGGAAAATGTGAACACTCAGGTATTAAGGATTTTTGCCCTGTTTTCATACATCCACACACACGCTAAAATACTTTTCAGAAACTGTGGTTGTGTTTTCAGTTTCGATACTAACTGTAAGAAAGATGTTCTCATATTGTATTAATGAACTTTAAGTTGGTCAAGAAGTGGATATAGCCTATAACTTTATCATGAATTACACTTTGGCACCGGCTAAGCTAAGTCTTAACAAACCACATAAAGTCTTTGCACATTACCTGAATTTTGAGGGACACCTTATGACTGTTGGTTCCTAATATGTATTAACAAATTTGTCTTTGGTAACATATGCCCTAAAAAATGAAGTTGATATCTGAGATGTTGAGTTTTTCAGATGATTCATAGGGAAAAGAAATAATAATAGTGCTAATAATAACTTGCCAAATAGTTGGTTTGTACAGGTTTTCTGGTACAGAATTTAAATGCATTATCTAACTGTATTCCCTGGGATTTACCAGGAGTAAGCTAAATTTTCTATTGCAGCTAGCAAAAGGCAGAACTATAACTCCAACCCCATTTATAATTCTTAGGAAATCTCCTTGGGAATGAATGAGCATTCTTTGTAACCATCTAATGCTATGATGAGATTAATAAAATGAGGGCAATCAATAACATATAAGAAAAGGGGAAATCCTCCTCACTCTAGATATTCTTCATGTATACTTTGTGTGTAGTGGTTATTCTTACCAAACTGGTACTTCTTGAACTTGTCAATGTTTTATTATTCAAATTTGGTAGGATTTTTACTCTTTTACTTACATAATTAATGACTATATTAAGAAAGCAGATGAAATGCTAAACTTATGGCATTCTTAAACTGCTACTTAATACATGACCTTTTCTAAACATTTCTCTTAAAGGTCCTCCAATCAAGTTCCTACAAATCCATTTATTCACAAATAAAAAGAAAAAAGGAAGTTCGAATACTATATTTTTATTAACCAAATGATAGTATTGATGTTTACTCCAAGCAATATATATCAGACTTTTTTCACGTGCTCATATCAGAACACCTGGCACAGTTGTTAATATGCCCGTGTTATTATACTCCACCATAGACCTGTTAAATATGCAGATTTAAATGTACAAATATATGGAGGGGAGCCAAAATCTGCATTTTATCAGGTTCCTCAGCTGATTCTGGTATGTGTGACATTTGAGAAGCATTGCTTAATTTTTTTATATTTTTTTCAGTGTATAACTTTATTGTAAATTTTTTTTTAATTTTTTAAATTTTATTAGAGTATAGTTGATTTATATTGTTGTGATACTTTCTGTTTTACAGAAAAGTAATTCAGCTACAAATGTACATACATCCACTCTCTCTCAGATTATTTTCCCACATAGATGATCACAGAATATGGGGTAGAGTTCTCTGTGCCATACAGCAGGTCCCAATTGGCCAGTCATTCCACATACCACAGTGTACCTATGCCAATCCCAACCCCCGAATTCATACCCCTCCACCCCTCCTCCTTGGGTAACCATAAGTTAGTTCCGAAGTCTGTGAGTCTATCTCTGTTCTGCAAATAAGTTCATTTGTATCCTTTTTTAGATTCCACATATAAGTAATATCATATGATGTTTGTCTTTAACTGTATGACTGATTTCAGTTAGTATGATAATCTCTAGGTTCATCCATGTTGCTGAGAATGGCATTAATCCTCTTTTTCTTGAATAGTATTCCTTTGTATATATGTACCATGTCTTCTTTATCCATTTCTCTGTTGTTGGACATTTAGGTTGCTTCCATGTCTTGGCTGTTGTAAATAGTGCTGCTTTGAACATTTGGGATGCATTATATTTTCAAATTATGGTTTTCTCCAGATATATGCCCAGGAGTAGGATTGCAGGATCATATGGTAGTTGTATTTTTAGTTTTTTAAGAAACCTCCATACTGCCTCTCACAGTGGTTGCATCAATTTACATCCCACCAACAGTGTAGGAGGGTCCCTTTTCTCCACACCCTTTCTGGCATTTTTTGTTTGTAGACTTTTTGATGATGGCCATCCAGACCTGTGTAAGATGATATCTCACGGTAGTTTTGATTTTTATTTCTATAATAGTGATATTGTGCATCTTTTCATGTGCCTGTTGGCCACCTGGATGTCTTCTTTGTAGAAATATCTATTTAGATTGTCCATTTTTGATCATATTTTTTGATATGTAACTGTTGAGCCATTTGTATATTTTGGAGATTAATCCCTTTTCAGTTACTTCATTTACAAATGTTTTCTGCCAGTTTGTGGTTTGTCTTATTTTCTTTATAGTTTCCTTTGCTGTGTATAAACTTTTAAGTTTAATTGGGTCCCAGTTATTTATTTTTGTTTTTATTTTCATTACTCAAGGAGGTCAATCTGAAAAGATAATTCTGTGGTTTATGTCAGAGAGTGTTCTGACTATGTTTTCCTCTTAGACTTTAATAGTAACTGGTCTCTGTATTTGGATCCTTAATCTATGTTGGGTTTATTTTTTTGTATGGTGTTAGGGTGTTCTAATTTCATTCTTTTACAAGTAGCTGTCCAGTTTTCCCAGCACTGTTATTGAAAAGATTGTCTTTTCTCCATTATACATTCTTGCCTTTGTCATAAATTAGTTGACTTAGGGGTGTGCGTTTATGTCTGGGCTTTCTATCCTGTTCCATTGATTTATATTTCTGTTTTTGTGCAAGTACTATAATTTTGATGACTGTAGCTTTACACTATACTCTGAAGTCAGGGAGCCTAATTCTTCAGCTCTGTTTTTGTTTCTCAGGATTGCTTTGGCTATTTGAGGTCTTTTGTGGTTCCATACAAATTTTTTTTTTAAAAAAGTTCTATTTCTTTGAAAGATGCCATTCATATTTTGATAGGAATTGTGTTAATCTGTATATTGCCTTGGATAGTATAGTCATTTTGATAATATTGATTCTTCCAATCTAAGAGTATATCTTTCCAACTGTTTGTGACATCTTTGATTTCTTTCATCAGTTTCTTATAGTTTTCAGAGTACAGGTCTTTTGTCTCTTTAGGTAGGTTTATTCCTAGGTATTTTATTCTTTTTGATGTGATGGTAAATGGTATTGTTTCCATAATTTCTCTTTCTGATCTTTCATTGTTAGTGTATAGAAATGCAAGTGATTTCTGTATTAATTTTGTATCCTACAACTTTACCAAATTCATTGGTGAGCTCTAACAGCATTCTCATAGCATCTTTAGGATTTTCTATGTATAGTATCTATCATGTCATCCTCAAACAGTGATAGTTTACTTCTTCTGTTCCAAATTGGATTCCATTTCTTTCTTTTTCTTCTCTGACTGCTGTGGCTAGGACTTCCAAAACTATGTTGAATAGAAGTGGCCAGAGTGGACATCTTTATCCTGTTCTGATCTTAGTGGAAATATTTCAGCTTTTCAACTTTGAGGATTATGTTAGTTGTGGGTTTGTCCTATATGGGTTAAGGTAGGTTCCCTAGATGTCCACTTTCTGAAGAGTTTTTTATCAGAAATTAGTGGTGGATTATTTTCCAGAAAGGATTTTTGTCATTTATATTTCTATTTACATGTTTTAAGATATGAGGTTAAAGAGCAACAAAATAAAAAATGATAGTTTTAGATTTTAGCCCAAAGAATAAAATAAATTCCATATATCTATACTGATGTTAATAAACATTTGAATAAATCGATCTATGAAAAGAGGCACGTCTTTCTTATAAATTAAAAAAGGCAGAAGGAATATAATGTCACAATTAGAACGTCCCAATAATAATTTCTTCAAGCAAGATTCACTAGTAAGTGCTCAGATTGGTGGGATAAACTTTTAGGAGAAACAGAATATTTGCATAGCCTCAAAGTAGCTCCACAAAAATATTACTCATGTGGAGATTCTACCATATTTCTGTGGACTCATTGATTCTGCCACCTGGAGGTGGTGAAGCTTAATTCCACCTCTGGAGTGTAGTCTGGGTCTAGAGACAAATACTCTATAGAAACCTGGCAGACACCCCATAACAAGGACTAAGGTTAACAACAAAAGCAGTAAATCCTACTCATAGCTTGTCCCTGCTGAAGCGATGCAAGGGGAAGGTCCTTCACCTCTGTGGTGTCCTCTCATCAAGTCCACAATCCCAGTGTAACAAGAAAAAGTAAGACAAACTCCAACAGGTGGATATTCTACAAATTGCCTAGCTAGTACTCTTTTACAGTGTCAACATGATGAAAAACAACGAAACTCTGAGAAACTGTCAAAGACCAGAGGAGACTAAGGAAACATGATGAACAAAAGCAATGTGGGAGCCCTGATTGGGTCCTGGAGCAGAAGAAGATTGGTTGGAAAATGAGTGAAATCTGAATGAAGTCCATATTTTAGTTACTATCAATGTATCAATGTTAATGTGTTCATTTTGATAAATATACTTAGGTAAAATATTAGCATTAGTTTAATATTTGAAGATTATATAGGAACTCTATCATCTTTATTAACATTTTATTGTCTTTGCAACCTAATTAGTAGAAAATAAAAAAATTAACATATAATAAGTTTAACATTTAGTTTTCCAGGGACATTGGGAAAGTTCATGATTTTGTGAACACTGAATATTAATTTACTCTTTTCACTTTATATATTTACTACATCTTATTACTGTCAATGTTTAAAAAGAAAATTTAAGGAGCTCCACCGTGGTACAGTGGGTTAAGAATCCAGCTGCAGTGGCAAGGATCACTGCTGAGGCACAGTTTGATCCCTGGCCTGGCACAGTGAGTTAAATGATCAGGTATTGCCATGACTGTGGTGCAGGTCACAGCTGTGGCTTGGCTTTAACTCCTGGCCCAGATACTAGCATATGCTGTGAGTGCGGCCACTAAAAACAAGAAAATTTAATAAATTCCATTATAATATTATTCATTATTTATGTGAAAATATGTATAATTTTAAATATATATGTGGAGAGAGAGAAAAGATGTCTACTTAATTGCTATAATTAGTTTTAAGTGCCATTTTAGGAATAATTGTATTGCATAAATCTTTAAATCTATCCCAACTATGTAATCTGAATTTTTTGTTTTCGTCTTTTAGGGCTGCACCTGTGGCATATGGAGGTTCCCAGGCTAGGGGTCCAATTGGAACTGTAGCCACCAGCCTATGCCAGAGCCACAGCAATGCAGGATCTGAGATGTGTCTGCCACCTACCCCACAGGTCACGGCAATGCCAGATCCTTAACCCACTGAGCAAAGCCAGGGATTGGACCTGAGACCTTAGGGATGCTAGTCAGGTTTGCTGACCCCTGAGCCACAACAGGAACTCCTGTAATCTGAATTTTAATATACTTAATTAATTTCCAATAGAGATTTATAAATGTTGCAATTTAAAAAGTAGGAGACTGATATAGTGAATATGTGAGTTTCCTATTGCGGCTATAACACCTAACCACAGACTCAGCAGCTTAAAACACCAGTTTATTATCTTACATTTTTGGAGGGCAGAAGTCCTAAAATCAAGATGTTAACAGGACTGAGTTCCTTCTGGAAGTTCTGGGGTAAACTCATTTTCTTGCCTTTTCTAGCTCTTGAGGCCACCTGCACCCTTGGCTCCAGGCCACCTTCTCCATCCTCAAAATTAGCAAATCTCTATCTCTCCTCACCCCCACATGCCTCTCTCCAACCATTACATACTCATGTCACATCTCCTTCCCTGACTCTGACCCTCCTTCTTCTCTTCTAAAAGGACTCTTGATTATATTGGGCCCACCACGAAAAATGCAAAATCCTTTCATCATCACCAAATCCTTATTTAGTCACATGTGCAAAGTGCCCCCCATTTTTTTTTTATTTTTATGGCCACACCTACAGCATATGAATGCTCCCAGGCTAGGGGTCAAATCAGAGCTGCAGCTGCAGGCCTACAAAATAGCCACAGCAACACAGGATCCAAGCAGTGTCTGCAGCCTACATCATAGCTCATGGCAATGCTGGATCCTTAACTCACTTAAGTGAAGCCAGGGATCAAACCCACATCCTCATGGATACAATCAGGTTCATTGCCACTGAGCCACAACAGGAACTCCTGCAAAGCCCTTTTGCCATGTGTGCTTTCGGTTACAGACACGGCTCGGATCCTGTGGCTGGCAGCTGCATCTCCGATTAGACCCCTTGCTTGGGACCCTCCATATGCTGTGGGTATAGCCATAAAAAGCAAAATAAATAAATAAACAAACAAACTACATTTTAATAAAAATAAGAAATGAAAAGTCTCCTTAACTATGATTATGAGGGTATGAAATACCAGCTGCTTTAGATAAAATACCTGTGACATACTTTGCATCAGAGCAAACTCCAGACATGGACAAGGAAATTGTACTCATCTGTATGAGAACCTGGGGGGAATTTTTCAAATTATAAATCAATATAGTTGGAGAATTACTGTGCTTTATGTCTTTTCCCCATGTGATAAGAGAAAACTGCAAACTGAAATACTTAATTTTTCATTATTTGAAGTTCTAAAATCTGTGATTCTGCTTTCTAGCAGCACTAGACCTACACACTCAATGCAACTCAGATGTATATTAGAGTTTTTAAAGACTAATTATTTCTCTGCCTTCTCTCTTGCCATAATGTGCCTATGAACACATTTCTCCATTCTGCAGTCAAATATCCTGGCTGGTAATAAAGGTGCTTGATCAAGGGCAGGCTGTGTTTTACAAGGATGATGTTGAGAGACCTGCAGATCAGATAGAAATCTTTGCATGTGGGATTTGAATTTCTCAGTGCTACAGAGACATACAATACCTAAAGTGGAGTGTATGTTTGCAAGAAACAGTTTTTCTATCAAAAGTTGCTGTTTGCAGAAAAAGATAAAATCCTCATTTGAAAATTAATCACTATAAGAATGTCATACTGATTGCTTATTCCAGTCCGTATTTGCTAAGCATTTAAAATATTTAACAATTACTTACTGAAGAAGCCCCTATGAAATAACATTGTCTCCCAGGTCTTATTTTTCCCAAAATGGAGAGCCAAATACTAAGCAAATGATCAAAGCTCTTAGGTCAATAGCATAGGTAGAAACAGGCCTACTGGCTGAGTTTCTGATCTTGACTTGACTGAATTATCCTGGAGCTCCAAAAAGATTCAGTAAACAGGATTCCCCTGAGCATAAGTACATGTATCCATTTGTCTGATCATTTCACCTACCTCCTAAGAGTGTCAAATAATACCCCAAGTGAGAGGGTCACTTCATTTGAAAGAACCCAGTCCTCTTGTGGGTATAGATTAGCTAATATTGTGATACTTTTCAAAATGAAGCTTTTCCTATGATCTTTTTTTCTCTTAAGATAGAACAGAACATTTCAGGATGGCTTATATTTTGGACACAATCATTTATTTTAGAAAATGAAAAACACTAATGAATATTAAATAGAGCCATATACTCTGTACCAACAAAATCAAGACCAGTGTTTGGTGGGTTCATTGAAAAAGTTGGTTAAAGATGTAGTAACAAAAATTATCCTTATATACATCATATTAAAAAAACAAAATTCATGTTCATTCTAAGTTTTAGATGACACACACTTCCTTTGAGTAGGGAACTTCCAATTGGAGTTCTTTGCCCACTTACTCGGGTCATTTACAATCTGTAATTTTTTTGTGTGTGTCTTTTTAGGGCCACACCTGTGGCATGTTGAGGTTCCCAGGTTAAGGGTCCAATCAGAGCTTTAGCCACCGGCCTATACCACAGACACAGCAATGTGGGATCCGAGCCACATCTGCAACCTACACCACAGCTCATGGCAACACTGGATCCTTAACCCACTGAGCAAGGACAGGGATCAAATCTACGTCCTCATGGATACTAGTCGGGTTTGTTAACTGCTGAGCCATGACAGGAACTCCATAATCTGTAATTTTGTAATTTTAGTTTATTTAAATTAAAACAACCATTTAAAAATATTTATTAAAAATAAAACACCCTGGGATCCAGATCCTTCTGAACATTAACATTTTTTAATCCATTTAATCCATTCTTACATTTTCTTCATATACACTTTATTCAACTGTATTTTTATAACTATTGCCTAACATTTTGTACCTTCCCAAAAATACCTTTCCAAAAGTTTCATGTAAACAACTACTTATAATTGTAGTCAATAAATTTACATAATATTTAATTAATTTATGTAATTAATACTACCTTAGAAATATTTAGCTCTCCACAGAATCACTTTCCTTCTTCTTCTCTATATGCAAGACCTTATTCCAGACCTTCCTTGTAGCTAAAGATGGCTATGAGGACAACTTTTCCCCAATAGAATGTAAGAAATAGTGTATTTGTTACTTCCTGCCCCAACTCATTGGACCTCCCAGGAAGTGGATTCTGTGTCCTCATTCATGCTTTGCAAACTGGTACAAAAATGCCAGAACAATTTCCCAAGTCACATGTTGAAAACAAAATACCTTCTATTTGCCTATGTCCCCAAAAATCTAATGGAAAAGTATTTTCTTTCAATGGGGACTACCTACTTTAGAGAATGAGAAACAAACTTCTTCTGGTTTGAACATTATATTTCCATCAACCATAATACAGAAATTGCCATCTAGAGTTAAGGTGCTGCTTTAACAAAAACTTACAGTATTTAGCATTGATTTAGTGGTCATACAACAAACAGAAAGCACATAGACACTGCAGACTGGAGAGTTATAAGCTGTCCAGGGTAAAATATATGATGAGACTATGGCCTGTTCTAGAAAGGCAGAACAAGTGCCACCCAAGCCCACCATTCTGCTGTAAGCAAAATCTTACAAGAAAAGGGACAACTTTGCAAACAAAAAGATTAGAGAGAGTTCTTAAATACTCAATATTTTATTCAAAATAAAAAGATTAGAGAGCCAAGAAGTCTTGGAAAAGCCAATCGTTCCTGCACTTCAAATAAGAGAAGTTGTACAAAACTCTTTGAAATGCCTTCTTCACAATTTAACATTTTCCTACAATAAGAGTTCTAACCTTTCAAGACAAAGAAAACAAAGGACTAAAGTCTACCTGGCCCACCTCTCTTGAGGCCAGGATGAGGACTGGAGCAAGTCCAGGGCCAGGGCTGTGTAAGGAAAGCAAGGCGCAGGTGCCATATTTAAGGAAGCGCTGACTCTCAGTGCTTACCCTGCGTGTGTGTGACCCTGAGAATGAGGTCCTCCTTAAATTTGACACTCTAGACTCCTCCCTCGTTTTGTACTAGCCCCTGCCTTGGTTCTAACACTCAGAAGCGTGCCCTCAAACTCTGCTTCCAAGTGGACTAGGAGATAACTGGGAGGTATGGCCAGTACAGGGGGCAGCAGAAACAGGGTGGTTCTGGGTACCTCCAAAAGACAGGTTTCTCTTCAAAGCAAAGGGAATGTGATCCTAGTTCAGGGATGTTTGCGGCTCAGGCCAACTCCATGCTGTCGTTCTGGAAGCTGCCTTATAAACTTGACCTACAGCGAAGGAGCCCATCCTTTCCAAGGATTCTGTGAGCTACATCTTACATTCAATTTCTCCCTGTTGAAGCAAGGTGGGATCCATTCTGCTGTGTAACAATGTAGAACTGTGGAAGTTCCCACTGTGGTGCAGCAGAAATGAATCCGACTAGTATCCATGAAGATGCGGCTTGGATCCTTGGCCTCACTTAGTGGGTTAAGGATCTGGCATTGCCATAAGCTGTGGTGTAGGTCACAGATGCAGCTCAGATACTGTGTTGCTGTGGCTGTGATGTAGGCCAGCAGCTACAGATCTGACTGGACCCCTAGCTGGGGAACTTGGGTGCAGCCCTAAAAAGCAAAAAAAAAAAAAAAAAAAAAAAAAAAGTAGAATTCTGATGGTCAGACATTTTGACTTTGCCACTTGCAAGTGTCCTTTGAGGTTACTTTATTCTGAGCCTCAATTTTACCATCTGTGAAAGCATAATAATAGTTGTACTTCACAGGTGTAGGAAAGGAAAACTATCTTTTCCCTCTACCCACCTAAGTTCCTGGCTGAAGCCGCTGTAAAAAAAAAAAAAAGAGAGAGAGAGAGATTAATAAGAGCAAAACATACATATTTATTAAATAGAAGTTTTACATCACTTGGGAACCTCAGAAGGAAATGAAAACTCAAAGAAGCAGCAAAACCTCACTAATTTTATGCTAAGTCCAAAGAAGAGTGAGGAGTCCTGGGAAAAGGTGATAGAACAAAAAAGGATATGAGCTAAGCCTGTAAACTGGAGGGAGGGAACAACAAGGCCTGTTATTTCAAAGTCTTTTCTGTGTCTTGGAGATAAAGCTGCTCCTTTCCCTCAGGTGTGGGGAGGGCTCCTCTTAAATGAGGGTTTTAGGACCTGCTTCAGGGTAAGCTCAGAACGTCTATCCTGCCTAAGATGTTTCTCAAATTCCTCTAACTGAAAATACTCAGTATGCCAAAGTGCTACATTTGGGGGTTATTTGGGACTGACTTTGAAAATGAAACATTATTGGGAGTTCCTGTTATGGCTCAGTGGACACGACCCTGACTAGTATCCATGAGGATGCAAGTTCGATCCCTGGCCTCACTCAGTGGGTTAAGGATCTAGCATTTCAGTGAGCTGTGGCATAGGCCACAGACACGGCTCAGAGCCCTTGTTTCTGTGGCTGTGGTGTAGGCTGACAGCCGCACCTCCCATTCGACCTCCTAGTAAAGGAACTTCCATATGTGACAGATGTGGCCCTAAAAAGCAAAACCAAAAAAAAAAGAAAGAAAGAAAGAAAAAAAGAAAATGAAACATTATTTATATAACAACACAGTACAAGACATATACTAGGTAATTGACAGGGATTAACTATGTTTGGTTAACAGTATTTATTAACTTGGGCATTTCCGTCATCCATGCATCTGATCTTTCTCTCTCTCTAATTTGAAGTGACCAGGGTAATTTCTGTTCTTTGGTTTTGCCTGGCACTGTTTAGTAACCTGGGTCTCTAGTCTACCCTTATCCTTCCTGTCCAAGTTCCTTCCGTTGATAGTCTCCTGGGAGCATCAGTTTCCATGAGACTCCAATTCTGCCCTCCCCTTGCATGCCTATGGGAATCTGGGATCTGAATCTCCCCTTAGTGTTCCCATTCTTCCTACCCAGTGCTCTCTGAGCCACATCCATCTCCACAGCACGCCCTTGGGTTCACACTCTCCATCCCTGTGAAAGCGTCTGCTCATCCATGACTGCCTGTGGACCTTCCTAGTGGCACCTCTGTCTCGAGCATCATCTGCCACCTGTTGTCATGGTGGTGGATGGTGCCAGCCTGCCCCATTGTCACTGGCAGATATGCCCCAAGCACCTCCCTCATCTCAGGGAATTTACCAGCTCTTTGAATCGGACTATCTGTGCTTCTTCCTACCCAGGTCCCATTTTTTCAGGGATTCTTATAATACTAAAGTTTCTCTGTCCTCATTTAGAACATATTGTTTTTCATCCTTTGAGGCAATAGCAGTACTTTTCTGCAAATAACCATAAAAGAGGGCTTTCCTTTAATTTTAATACATATGTTTTTCCTGAATAGTTAAACACACATACAAAGAAGCTATAGTGTGATATGAGGCGACCTATTACTTTTAGTGGTTTGATCTTAAGATGAACATCATATATAGTGGCTGAGAGGAAAAGATGCATCAGGTCTAAGTCTGAGCAAAGCATGGACCTTCTCTGACTTCACCTTTGCACGGAGTCTGGAACGCCACAGGTAGTTTTGTTATTTTGATGGTCCAATGAAGAGCTTGCTTTGTAAAGGCAGTCTCTAGTTTGGTTTCAACTCTAAGTAGGTATAACTATATGACTACTCCATACCTGGACCCCTGTTGCCTCAGGCTCTAGAACAGAAGGGTTTTCCTCTCCCTATCATCCCTCTCCTTTCCATTTTATCTCCTTTATTCCTGCCGCAGAAGACACGGAACCTCTGCGAGATGACCTGAGATTCACCACACTCAGTGAAACTCTGGCCTAATATTTCCATTCCCTACTCCTTTAGCCAATAGAGATACTTACCAACTTTGAGTCCTACTTTCACCTGAACCCCTTGGCCATGAGTGGTCTTAGTGCACCCCGCCTCCCCGGGATGTATCAGTCAGGGCTCCTTGGTTCTAAATAACAGAACATGAAATGATACAGATAAATCATGCTATGGGTTTTTCCCGTCCCCCATAGACAGAATGGGCTCATAGACAGAAAAGTCTAAGACTACATCTGGCTCCAAACCTGACAGAGTCTAGGACATTTTCTCTCCTTTAAACTGAGCTTCCCTTTCATCTTCCAACAGTCAAAGATCATACCCCAGCAGTCCGTTGACCCCAGGAGTAAACCAGTGTCTTCCTCTTGGGCTGTGGCAGAAAACTACCACACAGGGACCTGACTCCCCTTGTCAATCACAAGCAGTTTTCTTGGACCAGAATCAGGGCTGGGTGCGGAGGTGCTGTGCTCTGATTGGCCACGGTTTGTCACATGGCTGGCTGTGAGTGGTGCAGACCCCCTGCAACCTCACAGCAAACCACTTCCTGCAAAAAGTATGCTTCTGTCATCAGAGGCCTCCAGATGTGCCTGGAGATCAGGAACTGCAGTCCGCTAACTGACTGCACTATATCCATGCACGCTTTACTCAAATGTCATATTCTTAAATGTCCCATTCACATAAACCAACTAGTCTTGTAAAATCCAAGCCCAAATTCCCCACTTCCTAGAGGAAATTCTTTTCTCCTCACTGCCTTTGCTGTTAACTCCAGGACCACTGAATCCTGAGCCTTCCTATTTTTATGAGCTCTGAGTGCTCCTCATAAACAGAGAGCCTACTGTTACCTAATATCTAAAATATGGGCGGCAAGACACCTAAAATACAGTGATGGGAGTTTAACATAAACTTTTAAGATTTCACTTTAGGAAAGAGAAGAGGGGGAATAAATGTAACATGTCCCATTGGGAAGACATAAGGATTCCTGCCCTGGCAAATGAGATTTTTGGGAAGGGAATTTGGCAGCTTTCTGTGCCAGGATCCAGGAAGAGCTTTCTTGCCTGTGGCTGAGGGTGTGTTGGGGAAGATTCCCCCTCTGAGGGCTGTGCATTCTGCCTTCTGAAGATATGGGCTTGGAGTTCTGAGGTTTACCTGAAGTTTAATACGACCACAAGCCTTCTTAGCCAGGCTTTGGGCAAAATAATGTCAATAAGCCTGTGCTTGGTGCAGTGTACATTATTGGCTCTCTGAGTGGACAAAATTGAAAATATTATTTTCACCTAAACTCGCTGATACTTTTTTCTAAAATAAGCCACATCCTAAGAAGACAAAATTAAACTCTATAAAACACTCTCTTCATTGCATGAGAGCAATTATGGCCAGATTCCCAAGTAAGCTCCTCAATGATTAGATCCTGTTAAAGAATCTTTCAGAGGTTACCATGCATGGATATTAGAAGATGAATTATGGTGAAGTCTGTTTACACAATACTTGCTAGGAACCAATAACCATCCAAACATTCACATCCATATACATTCTTTCATCCACTCATTCCTTGCCTCATTTTACAAGGGACTTGATATAGTTGGTAGAAAGTAAAATTAATTATTAATGACTAAAAACCATGTAAGGAGAAAATATGTTTGAATAGAGGATTAATAACAGGAAAAAAATAGACTTTGGGGTAAAATGGAGTAAAAGAGAAATGTCATACCTCTCTACTTCAAAAACTGACCAAATTATTCAAAGAGAATATAAAGAAAAATAGTAACTACCTGATATGGAAACTTAGAACAGTCAGCCACATGCCACAGACTCTGAGAAGTTTTAGTAAAATTTGTATCAAGGCAAATAACTTAAAATAACACATTATTAGGTAACCTTTATTGAATGCCTACTGGTGCCTCACACTGTGTTAAATGTTTTATATGTTTATTCCTTTCAAAGCTGCTAACAAACCTGTGATGGATATTGGGATGGTAATTAACCACACTGCAAAGTGATCAGTACCTGTTCTGATGGGTTAGATATCTATTCTTATCTGTCCATGTCCATACTTTGCCAATTCTTGTAAGTATGTTACACTCTTCCTTTCAGGATTAGAAGTTACGTCTGAAAAAGACTGAATACTTTGCTAGAGAATTATGGAGAATTAATGGCAGGTTTTGTATTACCAGGCCAGTATCTCTGTTGCCGTTATCTGGTCAGTTAACTTGTGTAGTGTTCTGCTCATGCCAGAAGATTATACTCAGTTCTACTTCCTGAGCATCATAATTCAGTAGAGGACAATCTGCAGAATTTGAAAATATCTGTTACTGAATCAAACTTGGGTCTGTTCATCTGTAGGCAGTAGAGCCAATCTACTGACACTGGGTTGTTACGAAGGAAAATTCGGTGTTTACTGCTGGTGCCCAGCAAGGAGTCTGGGACAGCTAGTACTCAAACACCTAAACTCTCTAACTGATCTCAGGAAGCATTTTTTTTTGGTGGCGGGGGGGGGGGGGGCGGCATATGGATGTTCCAAGGTTAGGGGTTGAATCAGAGCTGAAGCTGCTGGCCTATGCCACAGCCACAGCAACACCAGACACAAATCATGTCTGCGACCTACACCACAGCTCACAGTAACACCAGATCCTTAACCCACTGAGCAAGGCCAGGATTGGAACCCACATCCTCATGGATGCTAGTTAGATTCGTTTCTGCTGAGCCATGATGGGACCTCCCCAGGAAACATTTTTAAAAGCAGTGTGAGGGAGCAGAGTCAGAGGGTGTGTGATTCAGCTCATGCACAATTCTCTGATTGGTGAGGTAATAGAGCAATGTAACTATCAGTCCTCAGGCTCCAGTGGGTTTGGGGTCTATGTGCTCATGGTCACCAAGTAGTCAGCATCTTCCCTCTACTGGGGGATTTAGCGTCTGTAAAACAGCTCAGGAATGTGCATGTGATACTGTTACCTAGGTACTTCAGTGAGGAACTAAAGATTTTGTGACTGCCGTATGGCTGACTTACTTTTTAAATTCTCATCAGTTCTCCTGATCCAACTTCTGATTTTGTCACTACATCAATCACTTATTCTTGAGCCAGGTTTTTGTGACTCACAAGAGACCTAGGAAATTACAGCTTTTTTCCAAATAAGAGGTAGAGGACATGAAGGGAGAGGTTTGTCCTGAGAAGGCATCATAGGGTCCTGCTCAGTTTCTTATCTTTTCATCTTGAAGAATAAATACTAAAAATTTGATAGATCATGGAGTAGACAATGAAAAGACACTGAGAAACTGTTAAGTATTCAAAAACTTTTTGAGTGCCTAATATGTACTAAGTATGATTCTAGGTGCTTGGACAAAATTCATGCCTCTTATACCTTATATTTCAGTTATTTTCTCTCTGCACCCCATTCTAAGAAGGCAGGAAAAAATGCTGGAATACTCATCGTGTATGCATTCCTTACCTAGGAACAAAGATTGTAGGCATTAGAAAAATTTTCAAATAATCTCTTCAGGATTCAGACGTCATTATTAGAATTAAGTTTTAGTTGTGAGTGCATTTTAGTACTTGAAATGTGGAGGAGTTTGTTTAGTAAAATGTTACTTAGGATCTAACCATGTGTCACTTTATTTATGAATGACAGTGGATGCTTGTCCTCAGAGAAGAGAAAAGGCTGACTGACCTAGTGATCTAGGTGGGGTCAGTCTGCACATTGCACCCCCTGAGCTGATGCAGTGTCCTCTAATGGGATCTTCCACCCCCCCCCCCGCCCTGAAGTGGGGGTAAGGTGGATTGGTGATGCAGGAAATAGCTGTTTCAGGGCACAGAGAAAGAAGGCAGTGTTCCAGTTCCTTTTGTGAAGCCAAAACGTCAGGAAAATGATACCTTTGGAAGGGTTGCCATTGGTAAAATGGATCCAGGGTCATTTAATGTTTTGAAGTAAATGCAATAGTTTGACTTCTGTCTGGATTGTAGCTTAATTGATGTAAAAAAATTTTTAGGGAGTTCCCTTCGTGGCTCAGCAGTTAACGATCCTGACTAGGATCCATGAGGATGTGGGTTCAATCCCTGGCCTGCCTCGCCTCGCTCAATGGGTTAAAGATCCAGCTTTGCCATGAGCTGTGGTGTAGCCGTGAGCTGTGGTATAGGTCGCATACATGGCTTGTATCCCATGTTGCTATGGCTGTGGCTATGGCTGTGGCTGTGGCCGGCAGCTGCAGCTCTGATTTGACCCCTAGCCTGTGAATTTCCATATGCCACAGGTGTGGCCCTAAAAAGAAAAAAAAAAAAAAGAAAAGAAAAGTTTTTAAAAAATCGTGTTCCATGTCTCTGTGTACATACTATTTAGAATAGTCTTAAATATTTCTAGGCTTTGATTTGAAATGTCAGCTAATGGAATTACCAGTGTTTCATTTTAATGAGGAGTCAGGTTTTTGACAACAACCCATGCAGAAGAAACTATAACTTTTTAGCATCCTTGTTATACTTTTTACTGAGCTAGATACTTTAGAAATGCCCAATGGTGTTTGCTCTATGCTTGCTTCTTGGCAGTCAGTATATAACTTGCAGTTTTACTCATAAGAAGTTACTAACATACTACATCCAGAAGCTAAACCCACCAAAGTTATACAAAACTGTAAGGAATAGCTTAATTAGCCACTAAGGTATTCTCAGGAAGTTAATAAATGGAATTTTGCATGAAACCACTCTTCACTGCCAGATGTGACACAGAACAAAGAAGAAAACTAAAGGGAAAAATACTCTCCTGGGGTTTCTTAGAGGTAGTTTTAAGTTTAAGGAAAGAATTAGATGTATATTTAGAGAGATGATAAAGAAGGCCATAATTTTGTCTGTTCAAGACTCTAATTCTCCAAATTCTACTCAAGAATTAATCCCTAGGCCTTGTAATTTCAGGGACTTGTTGCTTGGGGAACAGACTTGAGGGGGCCATGGTAGGTAAGAGTAAATACTTTAAAGCCAAATTTATGTTACTTTCTTTGCTTTACCGCATATTTTTTTTTTAACAATACATGATATCAGAAGACAAACAGTCCCCACAAAAGGGCAAAAGATTTCAATAAACACTTCTCTAAAGAAGATACATAGATGGTAAACAAACCCATTAAAGGATTCTCAGCATTGGGGAGTTCCTGTTGTGGCTCAGTGGAAATGAATCCAACTAGTATCCATGAGAATGTGGGTTCAAACTCTGGCCTCACAAAGTGGATTAAGGATCCTCCATTACTGTGAGCTGTGGTGTAGATCAAAGGTGTGGCTCGGATCCAGTGTTGCTGTGGATGTGGCATAGGCTTGCAGCTGTAGCTCGGATTCAACTCCTAGCCTGGGAACTTCCATATACAACTGGTGCATCCCTAAAAAGCAAAAAAAGAGAGAGAGAGGAGACCCCAGTACACCCACCAGAATGGCGAAAATTTGGAAGACTGACAATGCCAAGCATTGTGGCAACAGTGCAGCACTTCCTTATGAGGTCAGATTCACAATTACCCAAGTGAAATAAAGCTATATGTGCCAGTAAAGCCTGTGTTGAAATAGCTTTAAATTGGCACTATTTTATTTTATTTAAAAAAAATTCTTATTGAAGTATAGTTGATTTACAATGTTGTGTTGTTAGTTTCAGGTATACAGCAAAGTGATGTGTATATATATATATATATATATATATAAAACTTCTCTTCCGGATTCTTTTCCCTTATAGGTTATTACAAGATATTGAGTATAGTTAGTTCCCTATGGTACACAGTAGCTTGTTGTTTACTTTATATGCAGTAGTATGTATATGTTATTTCCAAACTCCTAATTTATCCTCCCCCCACCCCAGTGTCCCTTTTGATAATCATAAGTTTGTTGTCTCTGTTGAAATATTTCTAATGTTTTTATTTATAATACCCCAATTGAGAGACAACTGAAGTGTCTATCACCTGATTAAATACAAATAGGATCCAGCTTACCAATAAAAGGCTGTGAATTACATGGAAGAACCTCAAAAACATACAAGCGAAAGGAGCCAGACTCGTGAGAGTACATACTATCTGATGTTTGCTCTGAAAAAGGCAAAATCATTGTGGTAGAAAGCAGCTCAGTGCTTCTGGTGGCCCCTAAACTGGGTGTGAGGGGACTGACTGCAAGGGGACACTATGGAACTTCTAGAGGTGATGTAAATATTATGAATTATTATTGTGGTGGTGATTATCCAACTGTACACATTTGTCAAAACTCATCAAATTTTGCATGTAAAATTGGTTAAATTATATGTAAATTATATCTCAATAGAACTGACAGAAAAATGAAACAAGGAGTTCCTGTTTAGGCTTAGTGAATTAAGAACCCGACATAATGTCTGTGATGATGCAGGTTCAATCCCTGCCCTTGCTCAGTGGGTTAAAGATCTGGTGTTGCTGTGAGCTGTGGTGTAGGTCGTGGACACAGCTTGGACCCTGCATTGCTGTGGCTGTGGTGTAGGCCAGAAATTGCAGCTCTGATTTAACCCCTAGCCTGGGAACTTCCTCATGCTGTAGGTGTGGCCATAAAAAGAAAAAAAAAGAGAAACAAAATTTGGTGGAGGAAAATCTTATATAAAAGCATCATCACGTGTTTGGATGGGCTTGCCTCTTGTGCCTGATACCCTTATATTCCTGAACAATTCTCACAAAATGAGAATGAAACATATGCCAAAATAAATCAACAGGGAGTTCCCGTCGTGGCTCAGTGGTTAACGAATCCCACTAGGAACCATGAGGTTGCGGGTTCAATCCCTGGCCTTGCTTAGTGGGTTAATGATCTGGTGTTGCTGTGATCTGTGGTATAGGTCACAGATGCGGCTTGGATCCTGCATTGCTGTGGCTCTGGTGTAGGCTGGTGGCTACAGCTCCAATTAGACCCCTAGCCTGGGAACCTCCATATGCCACGGGAGTGGCCCTAGAAAAGGCAAAAAGACAAAAAAAAAAGAAAAAATCAACAGAAAAGTACTAAATTGGTCTCTCTGCTGATTTCAAACTCTTTGGTTTTCCAATGTTTATCACTGTGGCATTAGGAAAATATTTTTTACAGAATCAGTTGATAATAATCCATGTAATTTTTCCACTATAAGGATATAATACATTTCAAGAGAAGTCCTGAAGCATAACCAAAAACATCCACAAAAACAAGGAACCTTAGAATGATGCAAATGCAGCTACCTGAGAGAAAAATAGATATGCAACTCCACGCTGTGTTGTTAATTTTAGGATACAGCCTTTTTGTCACCAAAAAAAAAAAAAAAAGGGAGTGGCCCATTGTTAGCAAAAGAAAATATCTTTTTGTGGCATTTATAGTCTCATTAAATCCAGCTGTGGAGCTCTCATGTGAAGGCCCATTCATCTTCCGGGAAAACATAGCCTTATCATCATGGAGATTAGCCTGTAACTTACACTTGATCCATCCACCAAAGCTTCTGAAAAGGCAGTGCCTTGACCCCAATGCAGATCATCATAAACACTCTGACCTGCATCACAAGGATTGAAAGTCTGTACCTTCTGCCTTTAAATATGAATCACAGGAGATTTTCCTGGTGAAGGGGTTGAATTAAAAAGCAAGAGAGCCTAAAGTGAAAGGGTTCATAAGGAGCACAGAGGCAGTGTTTCAAGAGGATAGAAAAATTTCCACAAAGTCTTCTATACTCTCAAAATTACTATTTTTCCATCTGTGTTAGTAGAGGATCTATACATTCCAATCAGATCTTTGTAGATATTCTAAATCTTGAGGTCAAGCCCAGCCTCCTTACTGCAGTGATATTAGCAAACTACCTCCGTAATACCTCCATCTATTGTCTCCCTCATAAAATTTTAACTATTTTTCACAGAAAATAATGTGCACATCTACATCTAAAATGATGTGCTAAGTTCTGGCTGGAGACATGTGAGAAACGTGTCAGCCTCAGTGGGTAGATAGTCTAGTGACTAGGAAGGCAGGACAGTCATGTATCACAAAAGGCAAAAATGCAGTAAATATGTGAAGAAAAGTAAAGCTCAAAGCTCTGGGGACATTTAAGCATTTTTGTCTTTAATACACATTTTATGAATTTTCTTTTTTCGTCATCTGTTAGGTTGATAAATGTCAATTATATAAATGGCATCAAAAACTGAAGAAGTTCCCACTGTGGCTCAGTGGGTCAAGAACCCAACACAGTGTCTGTGAGGATGTGGGTTGGATCCCTGACCTCACTCAGTGGGTTAAGGATCCCGAGTTGCAGCAAGCTGTTGCACAGGTCTCAGGTGTGGGTCGGATCCTGCATTGCTGTGGCTGTGGCGTAGGCCAGCAGATGTAGCTCCAATTCGACCCCTAGCCTGGGCACTTCCATATGCCACAGGTGCAGGCCTAAAAAGCCAAAAAAAAAAAAAAAAACCCTAAAACAAAACTGAATGATAGAGAAGGGGGGGGAATGGGTGCAGAAAATGGGCACATCTGGACTTAGATCTAAACAAATTGCTCCTTTTCTTTTTCTCCCTCGCCCCACCCCCCATGCTCTTTCAAAATAAATCTATGCCTTCCTGCTGGAATATAGCCCATAATTGCCCTCTTTCCAGGAATTTGTTAACACTGTTTCCAGGCACTTCCTTGCCCATTCTCACCACATCCCGTGTCCACGTTGACCACCTGCAGGTGCTAACAGGACTTGAGTTCCCAGGCTAACTCTCTCTTCCTGACCATCCATTTCAGGTTGCTCTAATGACTCTACCATCTTGTCTCTCCTTTTTTCCCCTCCTTTCTTTTATATAAAAAACTCCAATAAATTTGCTCACTGTTTCTCCTTGGAAACATTCTGCCTCACCCAAAACCAAGCACTTTTTCTAAGATCCATCTTAAGCCTGACGTTCTTGTCATTATTTCAAAATCATCGACTCAAGTCTTTCAGTCTGTCCCTGAAAATTATATCTGCTCTCTAAGCCCTTGCAGAACTGAGGGTTAGCAACCAAGTCCTCTTAAATCTTCCTGAGCTGAATTGAGACATCAGGGCCCAGTTACATAATGTTTGTTCTCCTTTGATGTATCAAATGTTAATAATTCATATATCTGTTCAACAATCTTGGAGTGACCACTGCATGACAGGCTTTGTTCTAAGAACAAGGGGCATTGAACAAAACAGAGCCCTGTTCTCATGCAGAGAGAAAAGAGATACAGATGACAAACAGGTGAATGAACATGTAAGTACTATGATGAAATATAAAGCAAAGTCAGGGAAGAATGACTGGTTAGGTGATGCTTGAGTAAAAATATGAAAATAGGAAGGAAGGGAGTCCTGCGAACATTTGTGGGAAGAGAGAACAGCAAAGCATAGACAACTCAGGAGCTTGCCCCACTGTGGCTGGAACTGAGTCAGTGGCGGGGATGTGGCAACAACAGTCAGGACTGATCTGGTAGGAAGCAGAAATGGTTTGGGATACTATAGATAGAGGGGAATCCATTAGAGACTCCTGGAACAGAGACCTGATGCAGACGGACTTTTTTTTTTTCCATTTAAAAATATCTTTTAATTTGATTTGGTTTATTTATTTATTTATTTATTTTATTATTCAATGAATTTTTTACATTTGTAGTTGTACAATGATCATCACAACAGATACTGACTCACAGACTTTGAAAAACTTATGATTTCCGAAAGAGACAGGTTGGGGGGTGGGGGGATGTGCTGGGGGATGTGGGATGGAAATCCTATAAAATTGGATTACGATGATCATTGTATAGATGGACTTTTCTTTAGGGAGAAAAAAAATTTAAGCAGAGTTGAGATACAAATTCCAAATCTTACCAGACTATGCTGAGATAGCCTAACATTTTGGAGGCTCACTTTCTTCCTTTAAACATGGGGATAAAAAAGACAATTATCATATATTATCACTTATATGTGGAATCTAAAATGCGATACAAATGAACTTATTTACAAAACAGACTCAGACTTTGTAAAGGAACTTATGGTTACCAAAGGGGACAGGTCGGGGGAGGGATGGACTCAGGGTTTAGGATTGATATACGCACACTGACGTATATGGAATGACCGGCCAACAGGGACCTGCTGTATAACAGAGGGAACTCTACCCAATATTTTGTGATAATCTATATAGGAAAAGAATCTGAAAAACAATTGGATGTATGTATATGTATAACTGATTCACTTTGTTGTACACCTGAAATTAACACAACATTGTAAATCAGGTCTATTTCAATAAAATTTTTAAAAATGAAAAAGAAGAGGGTGTAGTAATAACTGCTTTGTCAACCCAAGAAAATTAAACAGGGATGTATCAGAATGCCTAACATGTGAAAGTACTAACCCATATGTCATGTGTGTTCATCAATATCGGCTTTACTTCTTTCCTTAATAATGCTTTTCTTGGGATCATACTAAACACCTTGGATGGACACCTTGGATGGATGCCAAAGATACATTATGCTGCATACATGTACTCTTGAGTCATCTTAAGCAAAACTCCAAAATACTTAGATTTAAGGGGAAGCTACAAAACCAGGTATGATTCTTTTTGTGAATAGTGACTTGACTTGTTTTATAAGATGTTAGAGGCACAATTCATGGCTTTAAGTATTTTTTATTGTAAATGAATTCATGAACATGTCTTAAGGGAAACAGACATGCAGAATCTTTGTCTTATTCTCACTGATTAATTCTTAAGTGGACTTTTCTTCAAGACATTATGTAAAATGTCTTAACCCTTTGAAGAGTTTTTTGGCAGAAATTTGAACCCAGGGAAAAAGGAGATTATTATGTACAAAATCATAATTTGAATTCTTTTATATCACTTTTTTTTTTCACTTTTTATGGCTACACCTCATGTTATATGGAAGTTCCCAGGCTAGGGGTAGAATCAGAGCTATAGCTGCCAGCCTAAGCCACACCCACAGCAACTTGGGATTGGAGCCAAATCTGTGACCTACACCACAGCTCAGGCAACCCAGATCCCCAATCCACTGAGTGAAGCCAGGGATCGAACCCACATCCTCATGGATACTAGTCAGATTTGTTTCCACTGACCCATGACGGGAACTCTACCTTATTATTATTTTTTAAATTGAAACTCAAAGTTTCAGTAGTTTTTTAAAATCACATTGTAAGATGACCTTCATATAATGGAAACCTGGTTGACATTTTCTAAAATTATTTTTCAGTAAACAAAAACAGAACATCAATCTAAACCTAACATGAGAGGACAGATGGTGAGGGGTGTAAAGGGAAACCTTTCCCTCCCACTTGGTGGTGATGCCAGAGCCCAAGGAGCAAGGCACTGGGGGGAGCAGGAGCAGCCCCAAGGCATGAGCCTCTGAGGCATAAGACAGATGGGGTGGCGCCCATCGCTGTGTCAGCCTCATACCTGACCACTCCCGTCTATAATGAATCGAGACGGCAGGTAAAATCATTTCCCCCCATTCTTTGTTGCCAGGACATCATCCCCATGAGTCTCTCCAGAGAACGTTTTCTCTTAGCTAGGCAACCCCAGCTGTGTCCAGGAGACCGGGGAAGCAGGATGAAACCACGTCATCCTGCGGCTTATAAAGATCTGAAAAATCAATTCAGTGCTGTCATCCCTCATTTAAAATCCTGAAGCTCCCAGGAATGCATGTCCTCTACTTCATACTCATCCTACAATAAATAGGAAGCAGTAAGAGGGTGGGTTTCTCCTCCCGGATCGCCTGGGGGCGGTGACCCAGCTCCCACCGAGGAAAATGGATTCAGGTTGGTCCTATGATGCAGAGGCTGCACCTTCCTCCTCTCCTGTTAGCTTAGTTAATGTCTAGCTCACGGTGGCTCTGCCCTGGTGTAAGACACCCCTGCTCCTAGGAAGCACACCCCTCCTGCTAGATCTCTGCCCGCTCTGCTCCAGCAACATCGCTCCAATTTTTTAACTGTTAAACTTCTCCCCCTTGCCTGGAGCATCTACCTTAAAACTTTAAGTCTCCTTAAATCTTTGAACCTGAAACCTTCCCATTTCTTACTAGCAAATTAAAAGCTTACTTGACAAATAGATTAGAAGTCTGCAGAGATCCTGCACAGCACAGCCCAATTGATGTTTTACCTGCACACCTTTCTGCCTCTGCCCTGTCCCTGATGCCACCCAGGTTGCCCTTCCTGGTGGGCTCATCACTGAGTTCCCCCATGTCCCCCAGCATCCCCTGAATGTGGATATATGGATTTTTTTTTTACTTGCATAATAAGGTTTTTTCATGGGATGGTTGACTTTAGGAAGGAGAGTTTGTCTGGATACCTAACCTAATCACATGAAAAAAAGCTGAGATTTTTTCCCTGGGTGGTGGCAGAAGGCACAGTTAGAGATTGAAATCCTGAGAAGGTTGCAGTGAGCATTGTCAACTAGAAGACAGCCCCTTGGTGAGGGACGTGAGCTGTTAGCAGCTGAGAGCAGCCCCACTGACAGTCTTCAAAGAACATGAACCTCAGTCCCACAACCACCAGGACTAAACTTTGTTGACAAAAAGCATGAAGCTCAGAGTGGACTTTCCTCTGGAGCCTCCAGACCAGCCAGGCTAGCACCTGGTTACAACATTGTGGTACCTTAGAAAACCCAGTCAATTGGCAGAGCTGAGAAATAGTAATGGGTATTTTGAGCTACTAAGTGCGTGGCCATTTGTCAAACAGAAATAGAAGACAAATACACTATAATTAATCTCCAAAATATATAAACAGTTTATGCAGCTCTATGTCAAAAATAAAACAACTTAAAAAAATGGGCAGATCTAAATAGGCATATCTCCAAAGAAGACAGACAGATGGCCAACAGGCACATGAAAAGATGCTCAATATCACTAATTATTAAAGAAATACAAATCAAAACTACAATGAGGTACCAACTCACACCAGTCAGAATGGCCTTTATCAGAAATTCTACAAACAATAAATGCTGGAGAGGGTGTGGAGAAAAGGGAATCTTCTTACACTGTTGGTGGGAATGTAAGCTGGTGCAACAACTATGAAAAAGGTTCCTTTAAAAACTAAATACAGAAATTCCATATGATCCAGCAATCCCACTTCTAGGCCTCTATCTGGAGGAAAACATAATTTGAAAAGATACATGCATCCCCAATATTAATCGAAACCTAATTTACAATGGCTAAGACATGGTAGCTACCTAAATGCTCATCGGTGGATGAATGGATAAAGAAGATTTGGTACATATATAAAGTGGAATACTACTCAGCCAGAAAAATGAAATAATGCCATTTGCAGCAACATGGATGGACCTAGAGATTATCAATACTAAGTAAGTCAGACAAAAATAAATGTGATATGTCACTTATATATGGAATCTAATTTTTTAAATGATACAAATGAACTTATTTACAAAACAGAGATAGAATCACAGATTTTAGAAACAAACTTATGGTTACCATAGGGGAGGGATAAGTTTGTTTGTGATTAATATATACACACTACTATATGTAAAATACCAACAAGGACATACTGTATAGCACGGGGAACTCTAATCAGTATTTTGCAGTAACCTATATGGGAAAAGAATCTGAAAAAGAGTGAATACATGTATATGTGTAACTGGTTCACTCTGCAGTACACCTGGCACTAACACAACTTTGTAAAGCAATCTAGTCCAATAAAATATGTAAAAAGTAAAAGGAAACAAATACACTCTAAATTTGTTTTTATCTCTTTTTAGGAATTTTTTTATCAATTTGTTCCCTTTCTTCATACTCTCCTTGCTGGCTTATTTATACTGTCATTATTATCATCATCACCACCAACACTACCTTTCTAAGAGTGAATGAATATGCCAGACACTGTATTTAAATACCTCAAGTAGATTATTTTAGTTAAAGTTTTGTAAAACCCAAGGATCTTGTGAAAATGCACATGGCAGGTCTGTGTGTCTGGGTTGGTGCTTGTGTTCTAACCCGTTCCCAGGGGTTGCCTCAAAGCTGTATTTGTGGATCTAATTCAGGAAATTCAACTAGCATGTATGGTTGCATGACTATCCCTATTGAAATGGATAATTCCTCTTTGGCCCCATTCTTATAAATTAGATAATGATCATCAAGTGGTATTGCCTTGAATTTGAATATTTACATACTCAGCCTGGTGTTTCTCAAAATGTAACCTAAGGGAAGAAATGTCACCTGGGGATGGAAAAGGGGGATGGAATGCAACCTGAGGAAAATAACCTGGTCCTTTGATTCCTGAATTTCATCTCTACTCTGAGATCAGAACCTTTAGAGGCAGAGCCCAAGAACATGTATTTTTAAAATTTAATTTAATTGGAATATAGTTGACTTACAATGTTGTATTAGTTTCAGGTGTATAGCAGAGTGAATCAGTCATACATATACATATATCCATCCCTTTTTCTCATATAGATTATTACAAACTATTGAGTAGATTTTCCTGTGCTACAGTAGGTATCTTGTTAACCACCTATTTTCTACAGTAGCGTGTATATGTATTATTCCCATCCTCCCAGGTCTAATAAAAAAATGATACAAAAGAATTTATTTTAAAAAAACAGAAATAAACTCACAGATTTCAAAACAGTCTTTTGGTTACTATAGGTGAAATCTTTGGGGAGATGGAAGAAGAACATATGTTTTTAATAAGCTCTTCAGATGAGACTTATCTTACCCGAAAGCAGGGTTTCTCAACCCCAGCACTGCTGACTTTGGATGGATTAATTCTTTCTTCGTAAGAGGCTGTCCTTAGCCCCATTGAATGTTTAATAATGATTCAGGTCTCTACACAGTAGATGGCAATAACACCCACCTCCCAGGTCATAATAGCAAAAATTGTGGAATTCCCCTTGGGAAGCAAAATCCCCCATTGTGCCAAGGTTCAAAGAGTGTTGATTTAGGCTTTGTCCAGAAAAGACATAACTGAAAGCATGTTTAGCACAAGATTCAGTCACCTTTTTTTCTATAAAAATAGAAGAAATGTATATCCATAAAAAATATGTGATAAAAGTTATAGCTTGATTTAATGTGTTTGGTTAAAAGTATCTAGATGGACACAAATCATTTTATTATTTATTTATTTGCTTTTTTTAGGGCTGCACCCTCGGCATATGGAAGTTCCCAGGCTTGGAGTCAAATCAGAGCTACAGCTTCTGGCCTACACCACAGCCACAGCAACTCCAGATCCAAGCTGCACCTGCAGCCTACACCATAGCTCACAGCAAGGCCAGATCCAGCTCAGCAGGATGGGGCTGAAGAATGGGTGCTATGGAACTTAAGGAAAAAAAGTTAACATAAAACAAGACACAGAGACATTTATCTTAAGTAAAGGTGAGAACCGGGGGACTCAAGGTCTCAGGGACCTAGAGCCCCCGCCTCAAGAAACCACACAGCTTTTATTGTGCTCTCCAGGATTATGTCAAGCAAAAAGGGGGTTGTAGGTGCAGGGTATAGGGTTTTTTTTTATTATTTTAAAAGTCGCTTAGCTGGTAAATGGTTAAACTTTTTACTCTAAACTTTAGGCATTTAAGAATCATTAGCATTTGAGTTAGCTATCTATGCATAGCATTTCAAAGAATCCTCACTGTGCTTCTGCAAAAGGCATGCTTACTTGTGGCAATCCTGGGTGCCTAGGTTTGCACCTTGGTTCTCTTTTCTAATGCATATTCTGTTAATGACCACTCATAAACCACTTGGTCATGAGGTTCCTCTTTCTCTTATTCTTTAGAGGACATATCATGCTTGTGCAAATGGTGTGGCATTCTGCACAGGTCTGTGCGCCTAGACCATTGTATTATATCCACATTCAGCTGACCCCCGCGAATAACCCATGCCCTTAGGTCTTTGTTCTCAAGCTTAAGTCATTTACCATCACTGAGACTGTTTCTCAAGCAGGAAGACAGGACAAAGGAAGGAAGGACAAGATGGAGTTTTCAGCAAAGAGGCTAAGAAAATATTATAAAACCATGTCTCACAACACTTAACCCACTGAACAAGGCCAGGGGTTGAACCCATATCCTCATGTATACTAGTCAGGTTTGTAAACTGCTGAGCCACAACAGAAACTCCCTAATCATTTTATTTCTTAGTATAACTTTTTTCAACCACTGCCTAATTCAGCTTTAACTTTGCAATAATTGCCTTTTTAATTTGTGTGGTTCTGGTTAATATTTATGCCTTCATAAGTCTGCAGTTCTACTTTTCAAAACAGTAACTGTCTGATAAAAGCTATAGAAATATGTTTAAAAAAAAAACTTGCCCTCAAAATTTCTCATTAATAGTAAAATACTTTCTTCAAGCCCTTTCCATTTTTTTCCAACCAGTTTAGTGGTTCTTTTCTTCTGTCAATATCTCTGCTGAAGAACATGGCACCCTTGACTCTCCACAAATGAAACACATCAATAAAAAAATCTGATTGTGAAGCTTTCTAGGATCTGTGTAAATCCCCATCTATTACATGACTATGTGTGTGTTTTCATGAGGAAACATTTATTCTGATTACCATGCTTCTGTATTACCCATTATTAATGCCTCCATTGAATTTATAGTTTAGGTTGAAGTTTATTCTTAAGGCAACCTAGCAACTAAACCAAGTGTCTGTCGGGGTAACTTCAGCTAGTGATTGTGTCATCCTTACAAGACTCAACCTCTTCCTTTCCACCTGAGCATTTTAGACATAATTTTAAGCTTAAAATCATCTACATTGTGATTTTAAGTGTGTACACAATGACTCCCTGACCACTGATCTGTAGTAAATGGTGACCCAGTGTGAGAGGTAAGTGCAGTTACTCATTTAAAATCAAGTCTCTCCCTTGATTGAACATTTAGTCCATTTACATTTATGGCCATTATTGATATGTAGGTTCTTATTGTCATTTTTTTCATTGTTTTCATAGGTATTTTTGTTCCTTTCTTCTTTTGTGCTTTTCTCTTATGATTTAATGATTCCTTTTTTCTTTCGTGTGTACCTATTAGAAGTTCTGATAAAGAAGATGTGGCATTTATATATATGTACACACACAATGTTATATCACTCAGCCATGAAATAGAATAAATTTTGCCACTTGCAGCAATGTGGATAAACTTGGAGGGCTTATGCTAAGCGAAGTAAGTCAGGCAGAAAAAGACAAATATTGTATGACATCACTTATATGCAAAATCTAAAAAATATGGGAATTCCCATCGTGGCCCAGTGGTTAACGAATCCGACTAGAAACCATGAGGCTGTGGGTTCCATCCCTGGCCTCGTTCAGTGGGTTAAGGATCCGGCATTGCTGTGAGCTGTGGTGTAGTTTGCAGACATGGCTCAGATCTGGCATTGCTCTGGCTCTGGCATAGGCTGGCAGCTACAGCTCTGATTACACCCCTAACCTGGGAACCTCCATATGCCCCAGGTGCAGCCCTAGAAAAGACAAAAAAATACAAAAAAAAAATCTAAAAAATACAACAAAGTAGTAAATATAACAAAATGAAGCAGACTCACAGGTAAAGACAACAAACTAGTGTGTGTTGGGGGGGCAGTATAGGGGTAGGGGAGTGAGAGATACAAACTACTATGCATAAAATAACCGCAGGAATGTATTATACAGCACAGAGAATAGAGCCAGCATTTTATAATAACTATACATGGAATATAACCTTTAAAAATTATGAATCACTATGTTGTACACCTGAAGCTTAAATAAAATTGTACATCAACTATACCTCAAAAAGAAAAGCAGAAAAAACTTAAGTCTATTCTAGCTACTGCTAATTTCTCAAATCCAGAGGCCGTTCTGGAAGAAGTGGTTTACTGAGCAGGTTTTAGTCATTCTGTTAAAGTTGGCCTGCTCATTTGTGCTCACGTCTGTACTTAGCATTTATTTGGAAGAACAGGGTGGAGGAGTAGAGTTAGATGTGGTCTTCAGAATGAATAGACATGGGTTTGGCTCTAACTGTGTGGCACCACTTTGCCAAATAACTTCAATTCTCTACATCGTAGTTTCCTTGTTTGAAAAAGGGGATGAGCTAGCCTTATAGGTTTCTTGAGAAGATAAAATACAGTAAACTGTGTTAAATGATTAGGATAGGATCTTATTGCTTATCTAGTCACTTACAATAGAGCATGATAATATGAGAAAAAAGAATGTATACATGTATGTGTAACTGGGTCACCATGCTGTACAGTAGAAAATTGACAGAACACTCTAAACCAGCAGTAATGAAAAAAAATTAAAATCATTATAGGACTAGGTCCATGGAAAGTATTCAATTTATATAATTAATTATAGTGTCTTTCTTCTCCTGATCTATTGCTTATCTGGCTATTTGTTTTCCTTAATCATAGGGGTAGATTATGTAGGCATGACTACATCACAAATTTGTTCATATTAATTCTTAAATATAGGTATATTTAATACACATGTTTTATATATATATATACACACACATAGATATGCCCAATCTATAAATTTATATATGTCACTTGTTAAAATATTCTGGCCTGCTTTCTAAAAAGCATAATGGAAGAACTGTCTCTATAATGGCCTTTTGCTAACTGAGGAAAAAGAAGCCTTATTAGCTGGACTTTTCATGTAGCATGCCGTTTAAGATACATATTCACACTAAATGTTTTCTGCATTATTGTAGGCACCAAGATGTCCAGATATTTAAGATGCAGAAATTTAATGTCAATTGAAGAACTAATAGCCTAGTGAAAAAGTATAGGAAATTTTCCTACTATTGCTACAGGCAGAGTAATTATTGACTTTTTAAGTTCTTACTTTGCTACCTGTCTGCCCAAACTCAAACTGAAGAAACAAGACTCGATTTGTTTTTGTAGAATTTTCAGAGACTCCCTACAAAGTGCAAAAGGTTATGCTGAATAACTCTCTGTAATCAGCCTTGTGCTGAAGATGACTCACTCCATCTTTGACATTCATTCAAGCACCTACAAAGCAATAATTACCAATGTGTTACCGAAGGAAAGAGTTGGAAAGTACTGTAGCATTGTACTAATAACATATTTCAAAAATTTTTCCCCTGACATTTTAGATTCAAGGCAAGTGACTGACCTTCCTTGCTTGCAGCACTTTTCCGATTTTGTTTTTCCCTCCAACTTGGAGAACTACCTATATTTCTAACTAGTTTGAACTGTATTTGTGATATGCTCGTATTTGTGTGATGCAGCCGGTTCAAGGTGTCTCTTAAGTAACTCAGTAAATTTTCGTTCCTAAGTATTCTTTTCCACAGGAAAGGTAGAAACACTTTCGAGTGAGCATTAAGGCTTTTTTCAAGTTTTTCCCACATCTTTGTAAAATTTCAGTTTGAGGTATAAATGACACAACATTGCAAGGTATTTACAGTGTGTATCGTGAGGCTTTAATAGACTCTGTGGAAGGGTTCCCCCATCAGGTTAATTAACACATCCATCGCCTTCTGTCTATGAGTTTGTTTCTTTTCTGTAGATAGTTTCATTTGTGCCATATTTTAGATCCCACATCGATGTGATATCATATGGTATTTTTCTTTCTCTTTCTGACTTACTTCACTTAGTATGAGAGTCTCTAGTTGCATCCATGTTGCTGCAAATGGCATTATTTTGTTATTTTACGGCTGAATAGTATTCTATGTCTATATGTACCACATCTTCTTAATCCATTCATCTGTCAATGGACATTTAGGTTGTTTCCATGTCCTGGCTGAGTCTGATTTTTTTCCACTGTGCCACGATGGGAACTCCTATGTCTTGGCTATTTTGAATAGTGCTGCAATGAACATAGAGGTGCATAAGAAACAAATTTTGTAATACTAACTTGAGGGAACAGATAACATCACTTAATCTGTAGATGAGGACATACTGGAACATGGGAGCAGGAAAAAAGGCTAGTGTAACCTTTGGTGTCACTTTGTAGGGAGTCTCTGAAAATTCTACAAAAACAAATCGAGTCTTGTTTCTTTGGTTTGTTTGGGCAGACAGGTAGCAAAGTAAGAACTTTGGGTCAAAGATAGCAAGGTTGGGCTGAACACCCTGCACTGTTTTCTCTGCTGATAACTAGGTAGAACCAAAATCAATTAGATTTGCATTGGTTATAGACATGAACTTTCCTCTGTCCAGGTTGCCTTTCCTTCCCAGTAGAAATGAGTGGAATTTCTAAGAAGGACACATAGAACTAGGCAGACTCCAGCACTGACAGGTGGTTCCCCCTCCCGACGCTGAGGTGAGAGATTTAACTTCCACATCTCAGCTTCCTGATCTGAAAACACACATCAGCATGTACCCTGAAGGAGTTTCAGGGGAGTTAAATGAGATAATAAAAATTGTACATCATCATGCTTGGCCTGTAGTAATTGTTATGTTTACCACCAGTAATAACAATCTATGCATTGACTGGAGTTACAGGTTAGAAAAATCACTGAGAAGAAGGTTGTTTTGTTTTGTTTTTTTCTTTTTTGTCCATCCTGTGGCACATGGAGTTCCTGTGCCAGGGATCAGATCCAGATCTGAGCCATGGTTGCAACCTGTGCCACAGCTGTGGCAATGCCAGATCCTTAACCCACTGTGCCAGCCCAGGGATCAAACCCACAGGGTACCGCCAATCCCATTGTGCCACATTGGGAACTCTAAGAAAAAGTCTTTTTTTTTTTTTTTACGTATAAATAAAATCTGCAATGTTTTTATAGCAGATGCAAAAAGATAAAGAAAACTGATATTTCATAAAACCATAGCTTGGAAAAAAGATTACACAATACCAAAGGATTTTTTTTTGTTATCAAAAGATAAGTAATCCATCCAGCTCAAAAAATAAAGCAAATGTTTGTCTGTTGAGAGCATTTTCTGTTATTAGGTATGTAATCTATGCTGTGTTTCTGTGACTGGGTGAAGGGTTGCCATGCAGTCATGTGCAGGGACAGAGCTTTCTCCCTTATTTGGGGGACAGGTGGTTCCACAGGCAGCCAGGACCCAGGTGTGGTGGGTGGTCTGCCAGTGGGCAGCAGTGGGCAGTGAGAGGGGAATAGGCTAACAAGCCTGGGAAGGCAGCTTCTTCAAGGGCCTGTGATGTGAGCACAGATAAACCAGTTCCTTTGGAATGGCAGCATAGAGGGAGGTAAGGAAGTCAGATGCAACCCTGGCCTGGTGCATTTGAACCTGCCTCTTAGATGTAAGGTTTGTGGTTGGAAGTCAAAAATCTGTGCTTGGAAATCAATATAGTTGTGGTTAATTTTATTTCAAAGTGGTTTTGAAAATCCCCTTTTTTCTCATCTCTGCTAAGAAGGAACCAAGCAAAAGATCATCAGGCACAATTTTGTCCGTTGTGCTTTTCAATTCTTATTTGGGGTTTGGGTTGTTGTTATTTTTTAACAAAGGGGAGCATGTCCCTCTGGGAGTGATGGTGCCAGTGGGATCGTGATGGGAACATACCCATGATAGCCTGTTCTGGCAGCTAAGCTTTGAAAATGAACCAGTAGGGAAGGCCAGCTGCTCAGAAGAAAAGGTTCAGGGCCCAGGGCTCCACGCTACCTCTTTATCCCCCTTAAGCCTGACTTACCTGATGAGCTTGCATTTCTAAACTTCAGATCTTTTCCTTTACCTCAGAGGTTCATTTTAGAACATGTTAGACCCGTAATCAGATTGGATTGGACATTCAAATAAAGATATTTCTGGAGAAACCATGACCAGCCATTTATATTCTATTTTAATATTTTTGCTAAATGCTTAAAACTTTAGAAGTGTAGAGAAAGCATACATGTGGGGTGAGAAGGACGAAGACAGATGAGATCCTCTCCTTCCATTCACATAAACATCACCAGGCTTCTGAGTCTCATTTTCCCCCAAAGTTATCTTAGTTTTTCCTGGATGACATCCTCTGTACCTGTTTTTCCTTTAGTTTCTCCAAGTGAGAAAGAAACTGTACGAGGAATGCCTAGATGATTTCTAGGTGTCGCCACATCTCTAGTTTAAAAATCTCGTCTTCTGGGAGTTCCTGTTGTGGCTCAGTAGTAACAAATCCAACTAGTATCCATGAGGATGAGGATTCAATCCCTGGCCTTGCTCAGTGGGTTAAGGATCCGGCATGCCATTAACTGTGATGTGGGTCACAGACACGGCTTGGATCTGGTGTGGCCATGGCCATGGCTGTGGTGTAGGCTGGCAGCTACAGCTCCAATTCGACCCCTAGCCTGGGAACTTCCATATGCTGCAGGTGAGGCCCTGAAAAGACAAAAGACAAAAAAAAAATCTCGTCTTCCTTTATATACCATTTAGGAGTATTTTATTTTTTTATAACTTGTCAAGAAATTGCTGGAGCTTGACTCATTAATGATTGCGTACTCATGTGAGAACTCAGTGATAATCATCAAAAGAAACTCACCACCTAAATTAAAGCAAAAAGCAGTCTTAAACCTGTCATTCAGGATGCAGAACATAGGGAGGGAAAATCCTTCTGGGAAATCTATTGCAGATCTCCCTTCTCCATGACCATCACTGTCACCACCTGGGTCCACTGTACGTCTCTTACCTGCAACAGGAAATGAGGCTCCGGGCACACAGTCAGCAGTAGGGCACAAGAGCAGCAAGGCAGCGCTGTCTTTAATAGCGACTGAAAGTCCTAAATTCTGTCCTCAGTTCTATCAAGAAATAGCTGTGCAATTGAGCAAAGTCTTCCCTATACACTGCAGTCTCCTCTGCTGTGTCTCTTAATATAAAAATGCTTTCCTATCTACTCCTAAATTTTATGGGGATCAATGAGATGATATATAAAAATGTACGAAACCATGAAGTTGAGTATAAATAAATAGTATCTCTTCTAACCCCTTATCTGAGAAGTAAATTAGACTGGAGAAGACTTTATATTATGCAATAAATAAAATCAATAGGATGTCCTATGAATAATATTATTTTCCTAGTTTTAATTACCCATCTCAATTGCTCCTAATATACCAGCTTAAAATTATGACTGCAGAGCTGTGGAATATTCCATGAATATTAATATATTAAGTTATTTCAGAATAGGTGGCTAGCTCCAAATGTTGTTATTGTATGCCATGAAAGTAGTCTTTGGTTCCACATCTGAGATAGTGGTCTTTAACAGGGACTCACCAAAAAAAAACCTGCATACATATTCATGTATACATTTACTACAAACTTTACTGATATGGACATTCTGCAGCATACAATTTATAAGTAATAATAGAATATGCACTATTTTATTGTAAATTCCATATAGTTGATTGATCATCATAGAATGCTATAATAAATTTTTGTGATGTGTTGCATCTACAGCCAACCATGGCTGCAATTGATAGATGAGTGTTGTTCCAACAAAAATGCTGGTTGATGCTTTTGTTTTATTTGACAGTAAGATGAAAGTGAAACATCAAAATTGTATGCTGGAATGTCATGCCCTTATCACTGATCAGTGATGAATCTTTTCTTTGGTAAATTAGATAATAGTCTTCAAATACTAGAAGAATAGAGCCTTCGTTTTTTATGTTACTTAAACTAAAATGGCTCCAGACAAGACATACTTTTAAATGTAATCGCCATCATTAACATTTTCTCTGCAATCTTAAATCTAACAATCAAAGAAACGATACACCTTGATTTTGTAGCATTTGCTGATTTCAGTGGTTACCCTCACAGTGACTGAGATCTAGCTGCCAACATGACCTCATTAAGCACAGAGCTGGAATGGGAGGCAGTGTGACAAACACTCTTCTGTGGTATTTCCACCATGTGGGTGTAATAGACATTAGTAACCTCAAGAGCCAAGCGATAGTAAGACATACTAAAAAATGAAGAAATAATGAGGCTGAGTGTTCATTATTTTTGCCTTATTATAACTTATTGAATTGTGACTTTATATAATTTAACTTCTCAATAACATCTGTGATTAACAACTGGCCACAGTATTCCTGATGCTTTTTTTTTAATAAATTATATTGGAGTATTGTTGACTTACAAAGTTGCATGGTTTCAGGTGTACAACAAAGTGAATCAGTTATACATATACATACATTTGGTTCTCATGATCCAGTACAAACCTGTTCCACCATGCTATTGGTCTCGGTTACAGTGCCACAATGACAGCCTGTCACAAAGTGGGAAATGGTTCAAAATAATAAACTCACTCACTGGCTTGCCACTGTGTATAATCTCCATCAGAGATATAAGCTTATAACCCTTCTTGGGTTTTCCATCGATACATTTGCATGGTCCCTGTGCCTGTCACAAAGAACTTGAGACCACAGAGTATTCAGAGAAGGGTGTAGCTTGGGAATTTCTCTAGTCTTAGTGTGTGAATAATTTTCACAACAAAGGTAAATTTTCTCAAAATGAAAAATGGTGATGGGAGATATTTTCCTCTGCCTTTCTAGGTTCTTTTGGCTGGTCTATAAATCAGATTGATATAAAACAGATGTCCAGGAGAAAAACTAAAGTCAGTTGAAAGATATGAGACCCAAGGGCAAGTTGGGCATTGAGGGACCATCTCCCTAAGCTAAGGGATGAGTAAGAGCCCTGGGACTTCAAAGGGGTCAGTTCCCAGGAAGAGAAAAGGAGCAGAGGTTTGTAATTAGTTGTTTGCCCTCCGCACAGGTAGTCATTCAGATTAAAGTTACCTCTGGCCATGGCTCTCTTTCTGAGCCAGATCTCTTATCTATATTCTTTTAGGTCATTAAGGGCAAGAAAAAAACACTTCCTGACTCTTTTAGGCCTGGTTGATCTTCAGTTTAAAATAATCCTCTTGGAGTTCCCTTTGTGGCTGAACAAGTTAAGGACCCAAATATAGTCTCCATGAAGATGTGAGTATGATCCCTGGTTAAGGATCTGGCATTGCTGCAAGCTGCAGCATAGGATGCAGATGTGCCTAGAAATCCTGTGTTTCTGTGACTGTTGCATAGGCTGGCAGCTGCAACTCCTATTCAACCCCTAGCCCAGGAACTTCCATGTGCCACAGGTGCGGCGGCCATAAAAAGTTAAAAAAACAAACAAACAAACAAAAAAAAACTGTTGAAGGGGAACAATTTGGGGATGCTCACTATGAACCCCTTCCATGGTTCACCATGACATAGATGCCACTGTTTTCCAAAGAATGAGTAAACAGAGAAAGCTTTTTGATTTTTTTCCTCTGTGCTTTAACCTCAGTTCTTAGTGCGATCAAACAAGCATTTTAGCCACTGAAAATGTTTTAAGAGACTCTGCCTGTGCTTTCTACCCTCTAACATATTCCTCCTATATTACTTATCTTACTAAATTTCACTCCCATCCACCAGCTATCTAAGCAAGAAACCTGCATGTAATTCTAGGTCCTTTTTTCCCACATTTTCACAGCTTATAAATTGCCACACCTAGCTTTTCTTCTTCCTAAAGGGCATTACCATTTGTTACAGTCAGAAGTGCTGGAGCAATAACAAGACCAAGGAGTCCCTAAGTAACTCTTTCAAAGAACTTCTGGTTCAAGGCTTTACTCACACACAGACCAAAATAAAGAAGGAAGTGAATGGGTCTCTTTCTTGTGGTGGGGGTGGGGGTGGGGGTGGGGTAGGGTGAGGCTTGTATATTTAACCTTAGTTGCTTGCACAGGTGTAGACTCACAAAGGTGTTTATTTCCTCATGAAACTTTTAAAATGACCGATTTTAAAAAAGATGGGGTAATCAGTGTTATATAACTCTATTTTTACAGCTGTATCATCAGAAAACCTTTAAAAACAAATTTCATTATTTATTTTTATCATAGTTGATTTATAATGTTCTGCCAATTTCTGCTGTTCAGCAAAGTGACCCAGTTATACTCACTATTAGAAAGCAGAGTTATGAGGCCTTAATGTCAGAGCCTTCCTTTTGGTGAACAATAACAGGAGAGCAGGTATGTAAACAAGACAGGTATGGGTCTTGAACTCATCTCCTCACAGAGGCCCACCTGGGGCCTCTCTTTTGTCTGTCCTTGGACTTTATTATGGGTAAGAATGAACTGTGACAGTGTACAGTGCAGAGAAGAGCTGCATCCTGACTGATGTAGAGAGAAACAGAAACCATAATGTCTTCTTATCTGAGCCTCCTCTTTTACTACATGTATAAAAAAGAAATGTGAAAAGTGTGTTCACAGTACTGGAAGCACACTTTATGCCCCAAAAGAGCACTGCATTTTGCCTCTGAGATTTGTGTTGTCCTGTGATTATCCGAGTATACTTAGAGCCTTGTACATGCAGTCAGGAGATACATGCTTATTTTATAATGAAGAAGATTACAGTAAGCTTATCAAGGGGACTTTTACATTTTTATTGTGGCTCTGATCTTTATCACATTCATAATGAAAATCAGGGAATGTCTGGTGGGAAACTTAACTCCAATTAGTCAACACATAATGTCCAAGTAAGATACATGACCATGTGTTAACCCTCTAAGTGAAAAATATATAGTAGAATGTTGCACCAGGGTTTCACATACTCAACAAGTACATATTAGAAACATTTTAAAAGAATTTTAAATTATTAATTAAAATGTGCTCTCTGAATAATTTTAAATATTTATAATGTATGTTTATAAGTCAAAGAAGTGATGTTAAGTGATGTAACTGCTCCTAAGAAATTCTGGAATATAGAAATATTAATGCTGGAGTTCCCTGGTGGTCTAGCCATTAAGGACTTGGTGTTGTCACTTCTGTGGCTCTGGTTTGATCCCTGGCTCAGGAACGTTCACATTCCTCAGGCATGCCAAAAAAAAAAAAAAAAAAAAGCCTCACTCTTTTCTCCCCAAGGCAAAGGATTCGAATAAACTGGTTACAAGGTATGGGGGATAGAAGAATGACCTCCACAAAATGACCACTCCCTAACCCCCAAACTTGTGACTATGTTGTGTTACCCAGCAAGAGGGAATTAGAGTTGCAGATGGAATTGCAGTCACTAATCCACTGGTTTTAGGCGAGGAGATCACATTGCATAATATGGATGAGCTCAGTGAATCACAGGGACCTTAACAAGAAAGAGGGAAGCAGAAGAGTCAGAAACAGATACAGCATCACGAGAAAGACCTGGTCATTTGGTGCTGGCTTTAGCGATGGGAGGTGCCTAGGGCAAGAAATGTAGGCACCTTGAGGGGTTGGAGTAGGAAGAAGCATGTTCCCTCCAAAAGCCTCTGGAAGGATCACTGTCATACTTGTCCTTGATTTCAACCACAAGATCCATTGCACAGTTCTAATCTCCATGACCATAGAATAATAAATTTGTGTTATTTTAAGACACCAAGTGAGTGGTAATTTTTACAACAGCAATAAGACCCTAATACCCCTTGGGGTCAGAACAACATGAGTGATTGAAGTTGGCTCCTTTGAGAGAAAGATGTGCTCTCATCAGCTCTCTCAACCCTCCTAAAAACAAATGGGGAATATAGGAGTAAATGTTCAGTTAGACAAAATTCACATAAAGAGAAATGTACCTCTAATGAGAAAACCATAAGGAAAGGTTATCTTCACAGGTTTCTAATGTTTACAAAAGAAAAAAGAATTAAAAGAAAAGGAAAAAAATTGAAATTAACATGTGCAAGACTGACTAACTTACATCTCTGAGCCCTCTGCTGCAGTCTAGCCTTTGATTATGCAGAGTTCATTTCAGCCCAATGTAGATTAAATCAGATACTGACATTCCCAACTGGACTACCAGATGGAATCACATTTTAATTAACTTCTCAACCAGCATACAGATGTGCTTCTTGTGATCATTATCAAGAAATCATTTGCAAAATGAAAAGCCCTGGTGGAAGATTGTAGCTTATAATGATTGATCACATCATGAGGTCATTAACCTTAAAATGCTTTTAATCATGTATTGACCAAATGAAGAAAAAGCTTATAAACCTTTTATTGAATATTTCTAAAGCACCGTTATTATGTACCTTTGGGGAGATTAAGTTAAAGGAAATATTTGCATGATGAAAAATGATGATCCATATATGTATATTATATTATTATTTCCCCAGAAAGTCACGTGGTTTCTGAAATTAAACTTCCATACATTAATGAAAGCACACACCATGGGAAAAAGAACTTACTACCTTTTGTTCTCCATCACCATCATGTAATTCCAACTCATATTTGATGCTTTAAGAATAGTAAATAAAGCCTCTACCTTCCAAACCTTTATTCTATGACAAAGATCACCAGCATGAATAATTTTTCCTTAAATAGAAGCAAAAATTAAGTAAATATAAATGAACTATAAGAGATAATTTAAAATTGTATAGGAAAGATGAAACAGCTTATACAGATACAACTTATTTTGTGATTTAATATTTACTTCAGTTCTTTTCAAGCTCTTAACTAGTAACTCTAGTAACTAAGACTCTAGTAATTAAAAACAGTGGTAATAAGAAGACTTGCCTAATATTTAAAACCTTTTATTTGCTCATTCCAAAATTTGTAGGTGAAAGTAAGACAACATTCCTAGGTGAAAGCAAGACATTTCTTTTGTTACAGGTGTTGACCAAAATAAAAACGTGCAACGTGAGGTCTGTGGATTTCAGTTTTACTGGGGACATGCTCAGGACCTTATCCCTGAGACAACAGACCCAGAAAGCACTGGAGAACTGCCCTGAACAGTAAGGGGAGGCCAGGGTTTATGTGATTCAGTGAAGGGGGCAGGCAGTCACGCATACATCTCTATAGAAGGTCACTGCTAGTCACAAGGGAAAGACATCTCAGTCAATGGTCTTAGAGCTTTTCTAAGTATGGGAAGTTGCAAGAATCCAGGTTCATAAAAATTTCTCCTGAAACATTTCTGAATGTCTGAGGGCCTCTTTCACCCATTTCCCCAGAGTTCAGAATGCTTCAGAGTGTGTTGTAGGCCAGTGACCACAGTGACTATTGATCCAATCCCTATAGAGCTGAAAGGTGACTGAGTGACAGCCCTTAGTTTGCAGGACAAATGAACCTTTCCACAGAAAAGAAACTCCTGGACTTGGAGAACAGACTTGTGGTTGCCAAGGGGGAGTGGGAGGGAGTGGGATGGACTGGGAGTTTAGGGTTAGTAGATGCAAACTATTGCCTTTGGAGTGGATAAGCAATGAAATCCTGCTGTGTAGCACTGGAAACGATATCTAGTCACTTGTGATGGAGCATGATGGAGGACAATGTGAGAAAAAGAATGTATATATGTGTGTGGGGGGGGTGTGTATGACTGGACTACTTTCCTGTACAGTAGAAAATTGATAGAATACAGTAAACCAACTATAATAGAAAAAATAAAAATCATTAAAAAATAAAAATAAATAAAATGAATTTTCTGAGGGCCATCCAATCAGAGAATTGAAGAGGAAAGATCCACCAAGGTAACCAGAAGTACTTTACATAGGCAATTGACTACAAACCCAACAACTGCAATGATTTCCAAAATTTGCATGGGATCATGCACATGACAGAAAACCATTGATTCATATGCAAGAGTCTAAGAAAACACTATAAATGAGCATATGGATTAGGTCTGGCATTTTAGGACAGCTGTCTACTTCTGATGTCACTTTCTTGTCCCCATATGGGTGTCATTGATCTTCTGTTCGATCATCACTTTAAGGTGGTTTTGAGGTTAGCAGTCCTGTTTTTGGACCAGTCCAGTGCAGATTTTTGATAGCTTGAGACATATATTAATTAGAAATCTCAACTCTGGGATTCTCGTTGTGGCTCAGCAGATTAAGAACTTGACTAGTATCCATGAGGATGAGATTTTGATCCCTGGCCTCACTCAGTGGGTTAAGGATCTGACATGGCCATGAGCTGCAGTATAGGTCACAGAAGCAGCTCGGATCCAGGGTTGCTTTGGCTGTGGTGTAGGCCATCAGCTACACCTCCAATTTGACTCCTGTACTGGGAACTTCCATGCTGCAGGTGTGGCCCTAAAAAGAAGAAAAAATACATTTCAGTGCAGGGGCAGTTGCTCTGAAATATCAATTAACCACTTTAATAAGCTGGACTCAAAACTCTTATTGTAAACAACGACTGCTTTGTGAGTATAAGAAGGCATATCAATATTCGTTCTTGGTTTCGTAACTGCTCATTTTGTCATTAGGCCATAATGGCCATTTGAATAAATGCCACTTAGTCAAACAAATATAAAATACATTCTAAAAAGTCTACAGTCATATTGTACAACAGAATCTTTAAGTCATTTAAAATATTTGTTTCTCAAGTGTTAAGGCAAGATTAAACTAAGTTATGTTTCTCTGGTGTATTCTTTTTGAAGAACTCTCACTTTTTCTTTTTTTTGTATTTTTTTTTGGGGGGTCGCACCTACAGTATATGGAAGTTCACAAGTTAGGGAGTCAAATCAGAGCTACAGCTGCCAGCCTACGCCACAACCACAGGAACGTGGGATCCAAGCCGCATCTGGGACCTATACCACAGCTCATGGCCAACACCAGATCCTTAACCCACCGAGCAAGGCCAGAGAACAAACCCACATCCTCATGGATATTAGTTGGGTTCATTACCGCTAAGCCACCAGGGGAACTCCCTTACTTTTTCTTTTTAATATTTTGCTGCTCATGAGCTTAACAGCAGATAGGAAAGCACTTGTCTTCTTAGGTAGTATTCTCTTTAGGATTCCCTAGACTGACATTCCTAGGATGCAGAAAGCAACATCATTGTGATGGGCTAGAGATAGGAATGAGCAGGAGTTCAAAGCTACAAGCTGCATGTAAGCCTAGTCTACATTGTGATGGCCACATTTTCTCTGTAGTTTATTCCTAAATTCTCTGGTAGTAACTATAAATTAATGCGATGTAGTAGTTGGTTAGTACCTGTTGTACCTGAGTTCCAGGTGTTTTGGTCTCTTCACTTGGAGGCATAAGGTCTCTATCCAGAAGAGACACCACCACCCTCTCAGTCCCTGGGAGAAGCACAGTGGAGACTGATGATTGCACCTGTGTGCTCTCCCTCAGAAAGTTTCCTGATAATGAGCTTATGTGTTTGCCACTTTACACAATGATTTTCCCTCCAAAGACTTGATTTTCAAACATTACTGGTTTAGTCAAGATTTCGATTAAAGGAAGAGTTGACTTTAATTTCCATTTTCATCTTACACATTATTTCTAAGACCTTGTACGGCTTCCCTATGACTGAGATGGGCAGACTCTCCTCTGGCCTCTTAGACTTGCAAGTCTCTAATGCAAAATACTGAAAGACTATGGAAAAATCAACTCCATTGTTTTTCTTTCTATATACTGGCTTTCTTTTTTTTTTTTTTTTAAGGGCCACACCTGCTGCATATGGAAGTTCCCAGGGGGTCAAATCTGAGCTCCAGCTGCCAGCCTACTTCACAGCCACAGCAACACCAGATCCAAGCCATGTCTTCTACCTACACCGCAGCTCATAGCAATGATGGATGCCTAACCCACTGAGTGAGGCCAGGAATCGAACCTACATCCTCATGGATACTAGTCAGGTTCGTTACTGCTGAGTCACAATGGGATCTCATACTGGCTTTCTTCTGCTTGCACCATTTATGAACATAAATAGTATGTTTATTTTATACCTGGATATAAAATATTTTACTCAAATATCACTTTATCATTCTTAGAACACTTGAAAGTTGGTATTAAAACCCAAATTTTTACTTAATTTTTTTTTTGTCTTTTTGTCTTTTTTAGGGCCGCACCCACAGCATGTGGAGTTTCCCAGGCTAGGGGTCTAATCAGAGCTGATGCTGCTGGCCTAGCCAGAGCCACAGCAATGCCAGATCTGAGCCACATCTGTGACCTACACCACAGCTCCTGGCAATGCCAGATCCTTAACCCACTGAATGAGGCCAGGGATCAAACCTGCAACCTCATGGTTCCTAGTCGGATTCGCTTCTGCTGCACCATGACGGGAACTCCATCTTGTTAATTTTTTAATTGAAGTTCTTTTTATGCCACTGATCTCTCAGTAGTAGAGCTATATTGATGCAGTAGAAAAAGTCCCTGAAAAGGAACTAGACAAATAGGATTGGATTCTGGCTCCAGCTTTACTAGCTCTCTGACTTTGCGTGAAACATCCTTTTTCCTCTCTGTCTTGGTGTTCATTCTTATCCATGGGCTATTGTGACGGTCTAAACATAAACTGCATGTGAAAGTGTTCTAAGCTACATGTCGCTATGTGTGTTAGGCAGTATTTGAGCTGCTTTGAAGAGTCACAAGTAGTGTTAAGGTGAAGAACACCTGGATCACTTAGGCAATGCTGCGTCCATAGGCCAGGTCAGATCCCATGATAGAATGAAGGCTCTCTTTACTCACTGGAAGGCCACCAGTATATGTCTGATAGCAGGTAAATCCCAGTAATTTGGACATGACTGTAATACCTCTTACTTACCTGGGAAGACAGAGCTCATGTGCACCGTTACATGGTTCTCTATGTCCCCCAGTAAGTATCTCATCATCACCACTGTATTGAGCTTGCTCATGCAGTCAAAACCTTGTCAATAGTTTATATCCTTTACACACTCCCTTGTTATAATAAAAATACAGCATTTCTTGGCCAATTACTTTGATGATTTTATTTTCCTTTTCGGATGCTCAATAGTCCAAGGTGCCTAAACCGGCAAAACAAATTGTTCCACCTCTTGAAACCTTTTCTATCAGGAGAAAAAATGGATCTTTGGGGAGTTCCCATCACGGCTTAGTGGAAACAAATCTAACTAATATCCATGAGGATGCAGGTTTGATCCCTGGCCTTTCTCAGTGGGTTAAGGATCTGGCATTGCCATGAGCTGTGGTGTAGGTTGCAGACAAGGCTCTGATCCAGTGTTGCTATGGCTGTGGTTTAGGCTGGCAGCTACAGCTCCGATTCAACCCCTAGCCTGGGAACCTCCATATGCTACAGGTGCAGCCCTAAAAAGACAAAAAGAAAAAAAATAGATATTTGCTCTGTGGTTAACTTTTTCTTTCTGTATGATCTGGCCAAAATGATAGGGTGAGACATAGCAAGACAGTTGTATTCACTGCTGGTGTCAAGTTTGGAAATCAAATTGACAGAGAAGAACAAGAGTCCCTGTATTGCCAGGGGCTCTGGTTAAGTAGGTACTTCACAGCCTTAAGGCTTAGGTGAGCTGGTGGGGGTCGGGCGGGGGGTAGTTTGCCTGCTGTTGGAAACCTGAGTCAGGGAATGGTAGCCTGTGATGCAGCACCTTGGAAGGAGAGATGGAAGCTTGCTGAGCTGTAATTATGACTCTCTGCTGTCTGCCAGCCAGCAGAGGGCAGCAGTGTTGGTGCGATTTGTTGATCCAGTAGTTTGGCTGTAAGTCCACAACCTGAGTGCTCCTGGCCACTGGGTGCCGGGTGGGTGGAACAGTGTTAGTTTTGGGGGGCTATTATTTGCATCACAGGACATTTAGTATCTCTGGCTCCCATCTGCAAGATGCCTAGGAGCAAAACCATTGCAGCCCTACTCAGTTGGGAAAACCAAAAATTTCTCCAAACATGGACAAATCTGCCTGGGGGAAAATCAACCCAGGTGAAAACCACCAAACTAAAAACAAAGGATAGGGTAAGGCTGGAGGCCAAATTGCAGAGTTAGTACTTGGGATCTTTGCTTTCCCTTCCTGCTCCCAGCTTTCCTTTTCCCTGTAATTGCAATTCTTCTGAAAATAAATTCTTATCGCTGTGTAAGTGTGAGATGATCTTTTACATTCTCTCTAGAAACAAAGTCTTTAAGAGGTTTAAATCAAAGCAAGAAGATTCTAAGCACTGAGTTTTAGGTGTTGAATTTTTGCAAGGTGCTGGTGGTAGAAATGGATCATACAGAAATTATGCACTTAATTCTCCCCAAGGATCATCCCCAGGTTGCAGCATCCAGACCTTGTCACTGACCAGAAGGAAGAATTTTCCTTGATGTTTCCAGGTTCTTCTGGCTGGCATAAGAATCAAATTGACATGAGATCAATTAATGGGAGAAACTCAAACCAAAATTAATAACATGTGTACATGGGAGAGACCCTGGGAACCTGAGTCACTCACCGAAATGTCCAGAACCCTCGACCTACATGCCATCTTCATCTAAAGACAAAGGAGGACTTTGGGGGTAGGGGTTTGGGACTTCAAAGGAGAGGAAGGCAATTCACATGGACATGCAGAAGCAGATGACAGAGGGAAGGGACACAGAGAGGAATTCTAAAGAACAGACTTTGCTAGGTTCCTCTCTGCCCATACACCTAGTTCATTCTGTAGTTACTATGGTGACAGCTCCTTTCCTGGACCAGGTCCTCTCTCTCATGTCTTTTAAGCAGTTGGGGGAGGGGCGGAGGGTCAGAGATTCTTCCTGAGTCTTTTGGACTCTGATTGTCTTCAGCTTGAAATAACCACCATGCCAAAGGGACACATTTTGGGTAGCACATTTTGCTCCCTGACATCCTCTATATCAGCTTTTTATTAGTAGTGATATCACATGATTGGCAATAATCAATTTGTTCTCTGGAACATGATCTGATCTGAAGAATCCAGGATGTCCAGTCTTACAAACATCATCCTATAGAGTAGGTATTTGTTGTTTTCCCTCCTCACTTTCTGCTCTCTTTTTTCTGGCAATAGCAATAGATTTTCTTTTTATGTAAACCCCTTTTCCACTCCTGGTGACCTGGTGATCTGAAAGGGTTTGTGGAGATAGAGCAAAGCTTCTTTTTCTGCTGGACTTGAACAGGGAAGAGCATAGGCTGGAGCTGTCAGAAATGATTACAGGAGTTTCATGGTGGCTCAGTGGGTTAAAGATCTAGCATTGTCACTGCTGTGGCTCAGGTTACAGCCATGGCATAGGTTTGATCCCTGGCCGGGGAACTTTTACATGCTGCAGGAGCAGCCAAAAAAAATTTTTTTTAATTAAAAAAAAAAAAAAGAAACAATTACACCTCTGCTGAATCCCAAGAGGAAACCAGATGTGGAGGGAAAACAGCTTGGCAGAAAAGGGAGCAGTCTGCTCATGGTGGCAAGTTGGACCTTCTGAAAGCAGCAACAACATAATCAAGTCAGTTTGAGTGTGACCTCCTGAAGTCAGCAACATTGCAATCAAGTCAGCATGGATTTCACCTCCTCAAAGCAGCAACATTGCACTCAAGTTGAGGTGGGCTTTTTGTTGCTTGCAACCCAGAGTCTTAACTGAGACCTCCACTTACTCCTGATGGGCCTTGGAATTGTGTCTTGTTTCCTCTGCTCCTGGTCTCCTGAATGACATCTGCTGTTCTGATGCTATTGTGGTTAGTCTTAGCTGTGACACAACAACTGCAATGTCCCTCAAAGCATGATATTGCTCAAAATCCCCCAACCAGTCAACATCAGTCCTAATGGCAGTGCCTTCTCTGCCTGTACCTTTACAGGCAGATGGAGGAAACCATCCTACTCACTCTTGGTCCTTGTCACACTCTGCCTTCTCAGTGTGAAAACTGTTAGTTCTGCCTCACAGAGACCCTAAGAAACACATTGGCACCTCCTTTCTACAGCCCTCCCGGCCACATGATGCAGACCTGAGCTAGTGACTCTCAGAGTCCAAGGGTTGTAGCCCATCCAGGGTTTCCTTATCTCTATACTTAGATCTCTGGGATTCTTCTAACAGCAGCTTCTCTCCTACAGTCAACAACCTCTCTGGAAAACAGAAATGCAGAGAACAAAACAACACTGGCAGGCTCAGTAGAAAACATTTCCCTGAACATTAAATAACTGAAATGTTAAATTAAAAATTTAAAAAACCGTAGTACCCTTGCACAAGAAGAAATCTGAGTGATCGACGTAGGTCAAAGGAGCCATTTTATCTTATTTTGTTTTTTATTAAATGAGTTAGTACAACAGAATGTCCATTAAATATATGTGTCTCCATTTAAAAGAACACAGGGAAAAATCCTCATACATATTCTTCTGTTGAAGAACCCAGCATGAAGTGTATATACTTTCAACTTTATTGGTAATGAAAAATGATTTTGCAAGGCAGTTGTGGCAATTTAAATTTCCACTTGCAGGCTACTATCCATAGCAATACATTGTTGCCAAGATTTCATAGAGTTAAGATATTTAGTTTTTGCCAATTTAAAGGGAATAAAATACTCTCTTATGGATTTGCTTACATTTTATGGTTACAAGATGAAATTGAATGGCTTTTTCACATCCTCATTGAACATCTGTGACTTTTTCCCCCTGACATACCTATTTAGATGAGTTTTTGTCAATTTTTCCTGACAGGATTTTTGCATTTGATTATTTTTAGGTATTCTAAGTATATCCTGTATATCAATCCTAGCTTAGTTATATGTTCTGCAAACATTGTAGTCATGTTTGTAATTTTCCTTTTCAACAATTTTCCTTTTTGGACAGTCCCCAAATATTTAAAGGTGAAGCAACTGAACACAAAGTTCCATTAAATCTACACTTCAACTTTGGAAGTGACATTCTTCAATGTTATCTCTCTTTCATGAATATTAAGTATCTCTATTTAAGTCTATTTTACTGTATATCAATAAAATTTTATAATATCCTCATAAAGTTCTTGCTCACCTGATGTTAGATACATTCATATATCATTTTTTGTTCGTGCAAAAATTGGCATTTTACCATCATGTATTAGTTTTATATCCAGACCTTTTAAAAAATGTTTTTTTTTACCTTATCTATGATTATTTATTTGTAGCTACTTTTGAATTTTTCTGTACCCTGGGGGAAAAAATGGCTATTTGACGTTCTTCCTCTCCTCTCTTCTGCTGTTTTCCCTTTTGCTGTGCCTTTTTGTATAGCTTGCATTCCAAGACACTGATTCTCAGGAGTGATGGCAGCTTACACCCTTGTCTTGGCTTTAATCTGGAAAAGAATGTTTTTAGTGTTTTGTATATACAGGAAAATATAAATACCCCCTAGGTTTTTTTGTAAAGGTTCTTATATTAGTTACAGAAAATTCAATTACACTCTTATTTTACAAAGAATATTTATCATGAATTGATGTGAAGTTTATCATTTTTTCTATATCTTTTAAACACTTTACTTTTTAAATTTGTTAATGTGGTGAAATGAAAAAAATTGTCTTTCTAAACTTAATCAACTCTTACATACCAGAGAGAAATGACAAGTTGTTAATTTTATTATCTTGTTCTATATCCATGGATTTAGTTTGCTAGCATTTTGTTTAGGATTTTGCATCAATGTTTATAAACTAGACTGTCCTTTAATTTTTTTTTCACTTAATGTTAGTGAAAAAACATTAGTTTTGGGAATCAAGTTTATGCTAACTTCATAAAATGAGACAGAGGCAACCCCCTCTGTAATTTTTTCAGAAGGGTCTATGTTGCTTGAAACTATGTTCTCCATGAAAATTTGGGGGAACTCATCAGTAAAGACACCTGGGTTGAGTATTCTCGGTGTAGAATATTTTTCGCTGTTGACTTTAATGGGTATAAGGTTTTGGGGCCTGAGATCCTTAGTAAGCAGAATAATCTTAAACAGTTCCTTCACAGGAATTAGGAAAGAGGGAAAAGGGAATGAAATAGAGGAGGACAGAAGGCATTATTTGGATGCAGTCATGAGTCAGGCACTGTGCAGTGCTTTCTGCTTGGATGGTTTCACAAAGCCAGCTCTGAGAAGTCATATGACCACCTCACATCATTGACTCAGGAGATTCAGCAGGTACAGCTGACAAAATTTAATAACTGTTCATGATGAAAACCCTCCACAAACTAGAAATAGAGAAGAGATCCCCCTAATGTAATAAAGACCATCTGCAAATACTTCCAGCTGCCATTATTCACGGTGGTGAGGACAGAACCGCCTAAGAGATGGAAAAGCAAGGTTGAATACCCTCGTCACGTCTATTCAACATTTCACCAGCACTTTCTGCCCGGGTAAGAGGGCAAGAAAAAGAAATAAAAGTGATAAAAATCAGAAAGCAAGAAGAAAATCATTTTATTCACAGATGAGCTAATTGTGGAGAAAATCCACACACAAAAAAAACTATGGGAATGAATAAATGAGCTTTAAAACGACATTATAAGATCCAAATACAAAAACCCTATTGTATTTCTATTTATTCACAAAAACCAATTTATATTTGTTCACAAAATAGAAAATCAATACTATTTACAATAACATTTAAAACATAAAATACTCAGGAATAAAGTCAATAAAATAATTCACCAGACCTGTACATCCAAAACTGTGAACAACTGCAGGGAAAAAGATTGAGGTAAATATGAATAGATACACTACACTCATAGGTTAAAGATAAAAAAATCACAAAAATACTGTTATTATCAATATAACATATAGTTTCAATGCAATACCACTAATAATCTTAGCAAGCTTTTTATTAAGAAATTAATAAAAGGATCCTAAAATATGTGTGGAAATGTAAGGGACCTAGCCTGTCTCACTCTGACTTTTCTGATTAGATGAATTATAAAACTTCTCACTTAGTTATTCAGCTCTACACTTTTCTGTTGTCTTTTCCTTTCTTTGTTATATTCTGTATTAATTCTTTCTCTTATCAGCAAATCTAATTTATTGTTAAACCTATTCCTGGAGTTTTTGATTTAAATTATTATTTAAATTAAGAATTTAGTTCTAGAAGTTCACCTTTGTCTCTCTTGGCATCTGCTGGATAATTTTTAATAAAAGTTTCTTCTTGACTCATATATTTAATTCCTTCACTTATCTAATCAAACATTTTTCATATATTGTTTATTTCATACTTCCAGAATTCAAAGCCTTTACATGTCAAAATCAGCTGTCAGTTAATTTTCTGGCTGTCATGTATAAGACCGTGTTTTCTTGTGTATTTTGAGTTTTGACTGTGAGCTCATATGTCTGGGAACATTACCTGTGGGAATTTTTTTGAGATCCAAAACTTAAGTTCCATCAGAGAAGATTTATATTTGCTTCTGCCAGTACCTCAGGGCACTACCAGCTTGAGATCACTTTAAAATAAATTCTCAGCTTGAGGTATTTTAGTCTAGCCAGATAATGTGAATTCAGCTCTCTATAGTTACAGATTCTCAGGGGGAAGTATTTTTCCCCTCTTTTAAGTGCTATGCTTCATGAAAGACAATTTTCTTTATAGCCCCCTGAAAAGAGATGAAAATTTTTCTATTCCCTCATGCCCTTGACAATGTAATCCTTTAATGCTGCAAATTGTATGTATCTCTCCTCTTAGTCAGCACCACTGGCAGGCTCTGAACTTTGCTTCCTGTACCTTGAGGAGGTGTGATATTAGAAAGTGTTGATCAGGTTCATCCATCTTTGAATATGTGCTCAAGGTCAAAGACCATTCTCGATGGTCTACCTAGTTCTCTGGTGCTGTGCTCCTGTTTAGTCATGGGCCCCTGAATAAAAAGCCTGAGTCTACAAAACTCCTCACTGCTGATGTACCATGAAGAGGACACAGGATCTTGAGGTGAAGTAACTTACTAGCTTCAATTAGCTCAATATAAGTGCCAGTTGCCTGAGCCTATGTTTTTGAGGAAACAGAGCCTGATTCAAAATAGTAAATGCTAAACATTATCAGAGAGTGTGTTTCAAAAAAACAAAACTAAACTAAACTAAACTAACTGGCGTTTCAGTTGTGGTTCAGCAGGTTAAGAACACAACAAAGTATCCATGGCAATGTGGGTTCGATTCCTGGCCTCTCTCAGTGGGTTAAGGATCTGGCATTGCTGCAAACTGCAGTAGGTTACAGATGGGGCTCTATGTGGCATGCTGTGGCATAGAACTGCGGCTGTGGCTGCAGCTACAATAGGACCTCTAGCCCCAGGAACTTCCATGTGCCACAGGTGTAGCTGTAAAAAGAAAAAAGATAAAACAAAACAAACAAACAAACAAAAAACAAAAACCTAACTGCAAGTTCCCACCATGGCTCAACAGTAATGAACCCTATTAGGAACCACAAGGATGTGAGTCCAATCCCTGGCCTCAATCAGTGGGTTAAAGAGCCAGCATTGCCGTGAGCTGTGGTGTGGATTGGAGATGTGGCTTGGATCCTGCATTGCTGTGGCTGTAGTGTATGTGGTGTAGGCTGACAGCTGCAGCTCTGATTCGACCACTAGTCTGGGAACTTCCATGTGCCTCAGGTGCAGCCCTAAAAAAAAAAAAAAAAGAGGAAGTGGAGGCATGGGAGGGGAGAGATTAAAAAAAAAAAAAAGAGGGTGTGAGCAACAGGAATTCTCATTCTTTGCTGAAGGAAATAAGAAAAATGGTACAGCCACTTTGGAAGGCAGTTTAACAGTTTCTAACAAAACTGACTACCCTCTTACCATGTGGTTCAGCAATGGCATCCCTTGGTATTTACTCAAATGAGTTGAAAATTTACGTTCACCTGAACTCAACTCAAGGTAGTTACAGCAGCTTTATTCATTATTGGTGAGATGAATAAAGCAACTAAGATGTCCTTCAGTAGGTGAATGGATAAACCATGGTCTATCCAGACAATAGCATATCATTCTGAGCTAAAAAGAAATAAGCTACCAAACCATGAAAAGAGGAAGAAACAAATGCATTTACTAAGTGAAAGAAGCCAGTCTGAAAAAGCTACAGACTGTGTGGTTCCAACTATATGACATCCTGGAAAAGATAAAACTATGGAGACAGTCAAAAAGTCAGTGGTTACTAGGGGTTAGGGAAGATGGATGGATAAGGCAAAGTACTGAGGGTTTTGAGGGCAGTTAAAAATAAGAGTATTTATCTATGAGACTGTCACAGTAAACACATGTCACTTCAGATTTGCCCAGATGTGTAGAAGGTGTAGCACCAAGAGTGAACTGTAATGTAATCTGGGGACTTCAGGTGATGATGAATTGTCCCTGTAGGTTCCTAGGTTGTAACAGCCATGAGCTGTACCACTGCCACGCAGGGTATTAATAGTGGAGGGGGTGTGCATGTATGGGATCAAGGAGAGTATGGCAATCTCTGTCCTTACTACTCAGTTTTTTTGTGGACCTAAAATTTCTTCAAAAAGTGAGTGAACTTCCCCAGGTTCTCAACAACCCAGCTTCTCTCAGGTGACAGGGAATTCCTGACTCCCTCAGAGGAGAAGAGCCAGCCATGTGCCTGCGGGATGTTCTGTGCTTTCCTGTTACCAGCTCCTGGGAGTTTTCCCATGGCTTGTGGCTGTGATGAGCAGTTGGAGGATGTCAGTGTTGATCAGATGCTGTACCATTTGAGCTGAAGGTGTGAAGAGAGAAGGGTCAGTACAAAGCTTTGTGAGACTTGCCCACCTACCAGCAGAGGGCGTTCACGGTTTAGCCCAGCATCATTACGGTCTCACCAGGGCATCTTCCCTGCAATTTTTTACCCAATTTTTAAAATTCAAATATAGTTGATTTACAAGAAAAGTGACCCACTTACATGTATATATGTGTAGGTATATATGTACTTAAAATATAATGTATGTATACATATATACATATATTATAAAATTAAAATAGAGTTAATTTACAAGAAAAGTGACCCAGTTACATGTTATGTGTGTATAAATACATATATGTGTGTATATGTATATGCGCGCACACACACACGCACACATATACACTCACACACACACATTCCCTTTCTTATATCTTCCATTATGGTCTACTCCAGGAGACTGGATGTGGTTCCCTGTGCTGTACAGTAGGACCTTATTGCTTATCCATTCTAAATGTCATAGTTTGCATCTACTACCCAATTTTTAAATTGTGGTCAAACCCATTTACGTAAGACTTACCACCTTAGCTATTCTTAAGTGTGCAGTTCAGTGGTAATAAATAGATCCATAATACTGTGCCGCCATCACCACCATCCATATCCAGAATACATTTCATCTGGTAAAACGAAAACTCTATATCAATTAAACGAATGATAACAGCCCTGTCTCCAAGTCCTCCGGCTCCTAGAAACAACCCTTCTCCTCCTTTCTGACTCTAGGATTTTGATAACTCTAAGTATCTCATCTAAGTGGAATCACACAGTATTTGGATTTTGTGTCTGCCCTCTTTCACTTAATGTCCTCGTGTTCATGCATGTTATATCATACGCCAGAATTACCTTCCGTTTTCAGGCTAAATAGTATCCCCTGTGGTAATACCATGTTTTGCCTAGCCCTTCATCCATCAATGAGTACATGGAGTGCTTCTACATTTTAACTATTATGAATGATGCTGTGGTGGATATAAGTGTACAAATATATTTGCAAGACCTTGTTTTCAATACTTTGGGGTCTATAACCAGAAATAAAAGTGCTGGATTATATAGTAATTATATTTTTAATTTTTGAGTAACTGCCGTACTGTTTTCCACAGGGGCTGTAAAAAAAAATTACATTTCCACCAACAATACACTAGTGATAGGGATGGAGTAGACACAGGTAGCTGTAGAAGTCCTGTAGAGGACCATATTTAAAGAGGGAAACTTAGGGGACATTGGGAGATCGCTGTAAGTAAATAAATTGCTCAAAAAAGCCATCAGAAGAAGGCAGGCTTGCTTCATTAGTGGAGCCTTGAGAATTGTCTCAGGTTATTGGATGGGGGATGGGATTAGGCCTGCATTCACATTCAGACCAAGGGCAAGAATTTGAGGACCACCCGTCTGTGGATTGGAATACACCTTACCAGATATTAAGGACGAGCTAATACTCCCAGAAAGGAAGAGGTAGGCTTTTCCAACCTCCACTCCCCTTGGAGGATAAAACTGTAGCCCACCGGATCCTCTGGGCAGAGCTGCTGTGCCTGACTGCTTGCATCTCTCACAAGCGTCCTATCCTAATAAATCTATTTCTTACCTACCACTTTGTCTCTCGCTGAATTCCTTCTGTGCAGAGACATGAAGAACCTGAACCTCAGTGAGTCCAGACACAGGGTGACTACCCCTTAAAACCTTGGGTTCATGGAGTTCTCGTTGTGGCTCAGTGGTTAACGAATCCAACTAGGAACCATGAGGTTGTGGTTTCTATCCCTGACTTCGCTCAGTGGGTTAAGAATCTGGTGTTGCCATGAGCTATGGGGTAGACCGTGTTGCTGTGGCCCTGGTGTAGGCCGGTGGTTATAGTTCTGATTAGACCCCTAGCCTGGGAACCTCCATATGCCCCAGGTGCGGCCGTAGAAAAGACAAAATTAATTAATTAATTAAATAAAACCTTGGGTTCAAGTCCCACTCTGGGTTCTGGCTAGGTTCAGGCCATTATTACTGTCAGTTTCACTAGGACTTGAATTTCTCTACATCCTTGCCAACACTTGATATTTTCTTTTTTTACCATAATGGTGTTATTTGGTATTCCACTGTAGTTTTTATTTGCATTTACCCAATGATTAGTTATGTTGAACATCTTTTCATGTGCTTGTTGATCACCACTATATCTTTTTTGCGATAATTTCTATTCAAGGCTTTGCCATTTTTGAGTTGGGTTTGTTGTTAAGTTTTAGGACTTCTTTATGTATTCTAGATATTAATCTATTATCAGATGTGTGATTCACAAAAACTTTCTCCCATTCTGTGGATTGACTTTTACTCTGTTGATGGTTGCTTTTAATGTACATTTAAATTTATCAAGTCCAACTGCCTATTCTTTCTTCAGTGGTCTCTGTCTTTGGTGTCGTCTCCAAAAGATCATTGCCAAATCCAATGTTGTGAAGCTTTTACATTATGTTTTCTTCTAAGGATTGTATGCTTTTAGCTCTTACACTTAAGTCTTTGATCCATTTTGAGTTACTTTTTGTGTATGGTGTTAGGTAAGTTTCAAGTGATTCTTTTGCACGCGATAACCAAATTTCCTGGCACTACTTATTGAAAAGACTTCCCTTTCTCTACTGAATTATCTTGACACTTTTCTCAAAAATCATTTGACCGTATGTGTAAGAGTTTACTTATGATTCTTAGTTTATTCCATTGGTTAATAAATCTGTCTTTATACCAGAAACACACTGTTTTGATTACTATAGCTAGTAGTGAGTTTTGAATATAGGAAACGTGAATCTCCCAGTTTTGTTCTTATTTTTTAAGACAGTTTTGTCTGTTTGAACTCCCATGAAGTTCCATATTAATTTTAGGATGGGATTTTATATTTCTGCAAAAAAATTAGGATTTTGGTAGATATTGCTTTGAATTCAAAGATCGTTTTGTACTGACATCTTAGCAATAAGTATTAAGTTGTTGATGTCTTAACAATATTGCCTTCCAGTTCATGAGCATGGGATGTGTTTTCATTTTGTATGTCTTCTTTAATTTCTTTCAGTAGCATTTCACAGTTTTCATTGCATAAATCTTTCACCTCCCTGGTTAATTTAATTTACTGTACACTTTTTGATTCTATTGTAAATAAAGTTGTTTTCTTAATTTCCTTTTGAATTAGTCACTGTTGGTACATAGAAATGCAATGAATTTTGTGTGTTGACTTTGTACCCTAATATTTTGCTTATTCATTTTTTAGTTGTAATAATTTTTATGGAATTACGTTTAATGTCCTAAAGTTATAACAAACCAAGCTGAATTTATACCAGCTTAACATCAATAGAATACAAAGAATCTGCTCCTTTACACCTGCCTCCAAACCCACCTTTCAGTTGTTGATGTCACAAAATCATATCTTTATACATTGTATGTCCAAAAATTTTAGTGTGAACTGAAGGTCATCTAAGATCTTCTTTGAGCCTGATACTTACCTAGGCCTATACAGTAAGTTTCTAATTTCTCCTATTTATTCAGTTGCTTTTGAATGTCCTAGTCTCTACTCTGGCTCTCATGAGAGAAAAAAAGGAAAAAAATTAATGGAGAAGACTTCCATCCATATAAATCCCCCAAGAGTTGCTTCAGCTGGGGAGGAGGTGCTTGTAACCATTGGGGTGGGAGACATGCAACAACAATGGCCACCTGCCTCTGCGGCTGTATGTCTGAGATCATAAGCAGGAATCAACAATCAGAGCACAGATCCCCAATATTTTGAGGACAAGATCCTTTTTGCCCACCCTGGCTCCTCCCTGGAACACAGCTGCCTACCACAGGGCTAGGCAGTGTATGTGTGTGTGTGTGTGCGTGTGCGTGTGTGTGTGTGTGTGTGTTGGAGTAGGGGGTATATCTACTACTGTGCTAAGAGCTGAAATTGACCAACATTAACCATAATTTGCCACCCAGGCCTCTCCCTGGAAATTGTAAGCCTTCAATAGACTCTGGAGTTCTAAAATAGCATCGGACAGATGCTGCCAATGTAATTGTTGTATAGGAGACAGATTACTGGAGTTTCCTACTTTGCCATCTTCCCAGGATGTCACCCCCTATGTTTTTGAGTATGTGATGGAGTATATTACCCACTGCATTACTATGGCTCTTGATAAATATGCCACACACACTTTTTGAAACTAAGTATTATGAATTTTTCATTTCTGGGGTGAGACTGGTATGTTTTTTAAATAGTAATCAAAGTTCGAAATTGGTTTTGTTTTTATTTTTGCTTTGTTCACTTGAGAACTCAGAGCCAAATTTTCAGCCTTATTTAGTGGGAAAAATGTAGGAACTGAATGTCTATTTTTGATAATTTGTATATGTTCTTTCTCTCCAGTTTTATACTTTTCATCTATCAATATATTTTCTGGTTCAATTTTATTTTCAATGCTATCATCTTTTTATATTTATGTAAGTTGTCTCTATCCTTTGTGAAATGGGGCAGTATTATATATAAATATACATAAAAGGATAACTATATCTTACTATAAGCTTGGATCTCTTCTTTCAACTGTAATGTAAACAACACATAATCAAGTGGAAATTCTCTATAACGTTCCTATTTGCCGGTTATTATTCTAGGTACATTTGTGTCTTACAAATTTGACCCTCACAAAATATTTTATATCAAAGTATAGTTTATTTACAATGTTTCTTAAATTTCTATTGTATAGCAAAGTGACTCAATCACACACAGTTCCCTGAGCTGTACTGTAGAAGCCCATTACCCATTCATTCCAAGAGTAAGAGCTTGTGTCCACCAACCCCAAACTGCCCATCCACCCCACTTCCTCCCTCCCTTCTCGCAACCACAAGTCTGTTCTCTATGTCCCTGATCTTTTCCACAATATTTGCCAACAAATTAGCTATTTTTCTTTCCATTTTACAGATAAGACAACGGATGATCACCAACTCTATAATGCAAGTGCATTTCAATACATGGTGATGGTGCTGATCTTTATCTCAACAGGACCTGAGAAGATGCTTTTTATATAGACAGTCCATTGAACTCAGATGAATAACATGCTATTTTCCCATTTCATTCTTTGTATTACAACTCTGAAATATGCAAAACATTACCCCACACCCTAAACAGATTGAGATAAGAGCAAAAATATCTATTTCCTATTGTCCTGTAAGCACAAAAGACTCTGCCTCGATATAACAAATAAAATTCTGAGAAAAGTCACCCAGTAGGCCTTTGGAGTTTTTTTTTTTTTTTTTGGTTTTGGTTTTGGTTTTTGCTTTTAACCTTCACCACAGCTCACAGCAATGCCAGATCCTTAACCCACTGAGCTGGGCCAGGGATTGAACCCATGTCCTCATGGATACTAGTCAGGTTGGTTACTACTGAACCACAGCAGGAACTCCCTAGAGTCTTCTTACATCTATGAAATATTCACATAGTAATAAATCACTCTCTTCTCCCTGAGAGTGAGTTAAGGAGTTAAGGATAGTCACTTTAAAAAGTGCTCTAGCTTATGAAATAGAAACTGATTTGAAAATAGGGGTCAGTTTTTAATTTCAATTAATACTATCTGAAGTGTTTCTCACTAGAGCTAAGGAGATTAATGACACACACTCAACCCAAGCTGCAGCTACAGTCACAGTATATTGTAACACAATTTACAGTCTGGGTTGTGAATCAGAATGCATATTTCAGCACCAAATTCAGGGTCTTTATTAGCTAGAATTGTGTTAGGTCTAAGAAAGATTATGAATTTCAGCAAATTGTTTAGCACTTCTCTTTTAAAGATGCTATATCTTCGTTGCATTGTTTGTTTTATAATTGAACATATTTGAATGGGGAAGCAAATTAGATGTGAAATTAGTGTCCATTACCAGCCGTAGAGATAAGAGATTTGATATTGCATCTCTTTCATAGACCATCTTTTTTCCTGTCCCTATTCAGTTGGCTTAATCTGAAAACAACCTTTGAATAAGTGGACCACAGATAAAATTTTGTGTGTGTGCGTGATTATATCTAGGTTGTAATAAAGAAGGAAAATGAACACATCCAGCACTTACCTTTTAAATGTTCAGAGTCAGAGCTCTGAGTTGATCCAGTTCAGCTTGGAAATTCTACTGAATATACCTCCTCCTCTGCTCCTCTGTGGCCAGTGCATGAGAAAGCCAGGGGTGTGAGTAAGACCAGTGGACAATTCTGGCTACTTTGGTGCCATTTTGTATAATTTTATAGTCTATGCTTTGAACTTCTACTTAATGCATAGTCTTAGGTAGCATCCCAGAGTCCATTCCTATTGATGCTTCCTTCCAGATTCAAGACCAACCTCCACCTCTGTTCCCTTCTCACTATAGTCCTTCTAAGTTGGGAGTCAGGGTTTAAGTGCTTTATTGTCCGCAATTAAAAGCAGACAAGGACTACATAAACGTGCTTTAAAACTACACTTAGAATAACAAGAAGATGGTTCTTTCTTATGTTAGTTTCTTCTTGGGGTTAAAGGATCATGGTAACTTTGATGTAATGTCTGTGTAAAGCATGACTGTTTAAGTGACCAGGTATGCCTATATCCTGAGTGCAAATGGCTATGAGTAAGAAAAAGAGCTACAGGACAAAACAAGTGCTGTTTATCACTATAACACCATGGATCTGGTCTTTACACTGAATTCTTATTAAGAGAAGTGTTACTAAGAATAAATGAAGATGTAAATAGGAAATGTTTAAGAGCAGAGAGGGTCTCACCTTCCTGATTCCTCCTCCAGGAATAGCTCATGCTGTCCTATGTAGGTCAAGGATCAACTCAGTGCTCTGACTCTGAACATTTATAACCTAAATGCTGGATGTGTTGTTCACTTTCCTTCTTTATTACAACCTATATGTAATCATGCTCACACTCAAAATTTTATCTGTGGCCCACTTATTCAACTTCTCTTTTCGAATACTGCTAAGAGTCCATATCCTTCACAAATCCCTTTTTTTAAAATTAGAGTATAGTTTATTTACAGTGTTGTGTCACGAATTCATCTCTTGAAAGCTGGACACCACACTGAGGTATATGGAACCACTGGCCAACAGGGACCTGCTGTACAGCACAGAGAACTCTATTCAGTATTCTGTGATAATCTATGTGGGAAAAGCATCTGAGAGAGAATGGATATGTGCCTATGGATGACTGGGTCACTTTGTTGTATAGCATAAATTATCACAGCCTTGTAAATTAACTATACTTCAATAAAACTTAAAAAAAAAGCTGGACACAATCCCAGGCATTTTTTACATGAACTAACCCATAAGTGAGTTCATCCTTACAATCTAGATTCATACTTAAACAGATACACACTCATACATGACATATACACACACGAAAAGAAACACTTTTATGCTTTTTCTATTTATTTTTTTATTAAATTATAGTTGATTTACAGTGTTGTGTCAATTTCTGCTGTATGGCATATTGACCCAGTCATACATATACATACATTATTTTTCTCATACTATTTTCCATTATGGTCTATCCCAAGAGACTGGATATAGTTCCCTGTACTGTACAGTAGGCTTATCCATTCTAAATTGAATGGTTTCCATCTACTCACCCCAAACTCCCACTTCCTCCCACCTCCACCTTGGCAACCCCAAGTCTTTTCTCTGTGTCTATGCATCTGTTTCTGTTTTTTAGAAAGGTTCACTTGTGCCATGTTTTAGATACCACATAGAAGTAATAACATATGATATTTGTCTTTTTTTTCTGACTTGCTTCACGTAATATGAGAATCTCTAGTTGCATCCATGTTGCTGCAAATGACATTATTTTACTCTTTTTATGGCTGAATAATATTCCATTGTGTATATATACCACATCTTCTTAATCCATTAATCTGTCAATGGACACTGTGGTTGTTTTCATATCTTGGATATCATGAATAGTGCCAGACATCCCTTTTTAACTGGAGCTGGGCCTATGACAATGCTGGTAGGTGAGTGACAGATCCCTACTCACATAGCTTCACCTGGATATGACCTTGGAGTGGTTTCTCTGCTCCATTCTGAGTAGAAACATGTCATCATAGCAAACCATAATTCCAAAGTACTCTCCCTTCAGGTGCTCACCTTGTGCGCCTCTTGTAGCTTATAGTTTTGCCTTCCTACTAACGCATGTGTGGTCCTTTAATCCTCTTCTGATATTTCTCCTCCTTTCACTGCTTTTCCTTCACTCCTTCTTCCCCTGCTAATCAGGCATCCACAGACATCAGTGCATCATTTGGACTTATGAAGCTGCTTACTCACAGAGCATCCTCCTCCTTTCACTTGGACCTCATTAGGACCATGGTCAGTGGCCAACGTGCAGCTTTATGACTGCCATCAGAAGATGAGTTTTCTTTCTAATTTATTGTTCCCTGGTTGCCATAGAGGGTAATCTCCTGACCTTGACTTTATTAGTCCTGAATTTTGACTTACTGTGCTACCCAAACCAAACTATTCTCATCTGTTTATGTTTGAACAGTACAATTGCTCTCCAAGGAATCACAGAGAAAATGAGAATTTCTCACAAGGGATTGCCAAGAAGCTAAAGTCACATTTCAGTCCCAGAGATATTACTATAAATATCAGGGTAGTAATGAGTGAGGCAGTGGGGCATGGTCCCTGGAGATTAGGACCCAACTCTCTTCTTAACACCACATGTGCAGAGGGTTCTTCTCAACCCCCAGACAGAGACCCATCCTTCCTGCTCCAGCATGACAGATGGAGAGAGCACCTGTTTCCCTCAGAGAGACGCCACTCCCACCCAGCATCCCAGCCCTAAATCCTACATGTACAGAGTGGTCTGATGTCCTCTAAAGCCCAGAAGTATTGTCAATCAAATCAATAATACCTGCCTTAAAGCAAAAATTACTCTATCTACTGGGCCCTGGGGGTCAGCCTGAATCTCCATTTATACTATTTATATTTCTGATTATTTGAGGACTTATTTTTTGAGCCACTAATTTAATTTCTATTAGTAATCAATATATACCAAAAGTAGAAAAGATGTGAATTTCTCTTACTTCACAAATTAACATGTATACTATATCCATACAGATATTTATTTATTTATTTATTTAGTCTTTTTGCCATTTCTTGGGCCGCTCCTGTGGCATATGGAGGTTCCCGGGCTAGGGGTCGAATCGGAGCTGTAGCTGCCAGCCTACGCCAGAGCCACAGCAACACAGGATCCGAGCCGCGTCTGCGACCTACACCACAGTTCACGGCAACACCGGAACCTTGACCCACTGAGCAAGGGCAGGGATCGAACCCGCAACCTCATGGTTCCTAGTCGGATTCATTAACCATTGCGCCACGACGGGAACTCCTTATTTTCTTTTATTAACGTCACTCTAAAAGTTCATCAAGCACCATGTTAAAATTCAGAAAATATTTTGAATTTTCTAGTCTCAGTCATTTGCAGAATCTAATTCCAGCCAATACCTAGATACAGTTCTTAGCTTTAAAATGGCACTTAACCCCATCAGTGTATTTTTGATATAAAAGCCAGTTCATAGCTAACGCCCAGCAAAATAACTTGGGAAATGGTTTTTTCGTTTTATTTTTGTTTGCTCGTTTTTTGTTTTTACATTTGTTTTTGTTTATGTTTTGCTTTTTGTGGCTGCTCTTGTGGCATATGGAAGTTCCCTGGCTAGGGGTCACATTGGAACTGCAGCTGCTGGCCTACACTACAGCCACAAAAATGCCATATATGAGCTCCATCTGTGACCTACACCACAGCTCACAGCAACACCGGATCCTTAACCCACCAAGCAAGGCCAGGGATTGAACCTACATATTCACGGATACTACTCAGCTTCATAACCCATTCAGCCACAACAAGAACTCTGAAAATGTTTTAAAGTACAAACTTCCAAGTAGTGCTTTAGATATACAGATCTAGAATTTTACACATTACAGTAAAGGGCATTTGTATTTTTAATGGGTGTCTCTAGATGATTCTGACACTGAGTGAATTTTAGGAATCACAGGGCGTTCCCATTGTGATTCAGTGGAAATGAATCTGACTAGCATCCGTAAGGATGCAGGTTCGATCTCTGGCCTAGCTCAGTAGGTTAAGGATCCAGTGTTGCCTTGAGCTGTGGTGTAGGCTGGCAGCTGAAGCTCCTATTTAACCCCTAGCCTTGGAACTTACATATGCCATAGGTGATGCTCTAAAAAGACAAAAACAAAAAAAAAAAAACAAAAAAAAAGAAAAAGAAAAGAATCACCACCTGGGGCAGGTGAGGTTCCAACCAACCACTTTGGTCCCAGGCCTTTTGCAGGCATTCCTCCCTGGAAGCAGCTTGTTTGTAAAGGAGAGAGGACTAGGACCCAGGCAGGAAAATGATGCAGCACTGAATTCTAGCCCCTCCCCTGGCTCATTAATCATATAGACAGCAGCAAATTATCTACCTTCCTTGACTTTACGGTGGTCATTTTTAAAACAGAAACTTCTGAGGATGACTGGGATGATGTAAGAGAACTGCTTAGAAAGCTGTTCAGCTTCATATGAGAGGAAGGGATCATAATTAGCATCCGGATTCTCCCTTCCATAGCTCATTCCTCTTTCTCTTCTTGCTTCCTCCGAAAGAATAAAATCTTTACGTGGGGGAGTTCCCATTTTGGTTCAGAGGTTTAAGGACCCAACCTTGTCTCTGTGAGGACGCAGTTTCAATCTCTAGCCTCGCTCAGTGGGTTAAAATCTGAATGCGCTGCCAGCGGCAGGATAGGTTGCAGATGTGGCTCAGGCCGGAGTTCCTGTGGCTGTGGCATAGGCCTGCATGTGCAGCTCTCATTTTACCCCTAGCGTGGGGAACTTACAAATGCAGCAGGTGCAGCTCTAAGTCAAATAAATAAATAAATAAATAAATAAATAAATAAATAAATAAATAAATCTTTACGTGAGAGGCAGGAACTGGTTGCCCTGTCACACCTTTCCTAGGGAGGCGACAGTTCCTGAGCTTGCAGGACTGGTGAGTTGACTAGTATGTTGGTCTGACCCCACTGAGTGTCCCCAGTGAGGCTGAGGAAGAAGGATGAAGAAGGAGAGCACAGTTCAACTGGTGGGGCTGGCAGAAGGACAGAAAGGGAATTTCCTTAAGACATTAACTCCGTGATCTGGGCTCATGAATCCACCAAAAACTGTATGCACACCCTCATTTTGCCTTTTTTTTTAATTCAAAAATTAATATACTTCCTGTATGGACTTACTATATAGAGGATAAGCATATGTAAAAATGGAAAAGGGATGAGATAAAAATAAAATCATACAACTTTTAAAGGTGCTTAATGACACCGCATTGTATACTTAAAATGGTTAGAATGGTAAAGTTTATGTTTTAAGTCTTGTATTTTTAATCATAGCAAAATTGACACTATAACATAAGTAGAAATAATACTCTAACATCCCTGGCTCACCTGGTGTGCCCTGGGGCAGCTGGCGGGAGTGAAGAGAGAAGCTTAAAGCCAGAGTGAGCATCCTCATTGCTGGTCCTCACCTCCTCCAGGAAGCATCTATAACGTCATGGGGAAACCAGCTGTCTGATCTTGGGCAAGTCACATGAACACCCTGATGTTAGATTTCCTAATTCTTAAGTGGATGATGAAAAATTCTTACATTTATTGACATCAAATACATCCTTGGGTAATTTACATTAAATATTTCATAAATCCGGGGGGACAGATAGTTACCCAATGCCTCATAGAGATCATTTTTTCCTGTATGCAAATGTAAAACCACATGTAGTACACCTGAAACTAACATAATATGGGACATCAACTGTATTTCCAAAAGAACATACTCTTCAGAATGGCTTCATATTATTATCCACATGTTTTAATGAGAAAACAAAGGTTTTAAAAAGTTAAGTAACATCTAAGGACACCTTTTTAAGCATGAAGATTCGGGGTCTGAACCCCTGTCCCTGCCTAGGGGCAGATCCTTATTCCACTACCTGGAGGTGGCAGGAGGTAGACCCACCTGCTAGGGTTTTCCTAAAGATTAATCAAAATGATCAAGGCAAAGCAGTGCGCAGAGTTACTAGCCAGAATAGATCCTTTTTGAAAACTTGTTCTATCAGGCAGTTTCTTCACGATTCACTGCATAGTAAGTAGTCAATAAGCAAATAAAGATTTGGGTTTTCTTTAAGGAGCAAATTAAGGGTGATATTAATGGCAAATTATAATCTCCTCTCCTCACTCTCCCTCTCTCTGTCTCTCTCTCTCCCTCTGCCTCCTTCTTCCTCTCTCCCTCTCTCTCTCCTCTCTGCCTCTCTCTCCCCTGCCTCTTTATCTCCCACCTCTTGTATTCTCTACTCCCTCAAGCACCGTGTGTGCATGCGTGCAGACACGTGCGTGTGCACACACACACACATATCTCAATAACCATCCAGAGCATGAAACCACAAGTAAAGGAATAAATGGGGTAACATAAAAGCACTGGCCATGAATAACCCAGCAAGGTCACATAACTAGTACATAGAAGAATTGAGTTTAGAAGCCAGTCTTCTGATGCCCTGACAGTGTGTCCTGCAACACACCCTCTGCCCTATGAAGAGGGGTGGGTAAGAGTAACATAGACAAGACAAACAGTAGAGAAGATAGAAGGACCAGGGTCTGTGTGGAAGGGGAGAGGTCCTACTGACAAGCATCTCCATTAGAAGTGGCAGGGGCTTTTCCTCACAGCAGTGACATGGCATCTCCTTTTCTCTGACAGCCATCATGTCTTCTGATAGCTCTTGGGTACAAGATGCATAGCCTTTGTGAACTATATGCTTTAGAGTTTCTTCATTCCATTCTTTACCTATTCAGTGAGGACAACAGAAATGCATCACGCTAAGTGGAATTAACATGGGCATAGGCATCTCTATGAGTCTCTTGCATTTCTGCTTGTCTTGCTACAGGAGGGGCACTGTCAACATTCATCCTGCTTTCCAAGGATGTCATGGCAATGGCCTTGGAAGAGGGAGGGTATGTCTTCCACAGCCCACAGAAGGCATGCTCTCTGGCAATTACAGTTGATTCAGGCTCCTTCCAGGGTCCCTTTCCTGTTACACATCTTGCTTGTATAGATGTTGCATTGCTCTCTCCCCTTTGCTCGGGGTGAGCTGGCCATCCACAACCAGCAGGTAATTCATGGTCCTTGTTTCTGTCCCTCAACTCTTCCATCTTCTGCCTGCATCAGTGAACCATGGACCCAATCATGGAATGGTGGGCAGTGCCAACCTGTGTCCTGCATGGCAGGTGGTGGGTGAAGGCATGGTGACCTGGGGGGAAGGGGATGCTTTAGGTCATTGTCACAAAGCCATAGGTCTTTAACAAGGATGAAGATCTGGTGTGTAACCATCAAGTCACTCATTTCAAATGGCTGTAAGTCAAGGTTAAGTCAATCATGTAGGCTACCAGTAATAATCAAATAATTTCCATGTTGGGAAGGAAAGGTCAAAAAGTGGTGGCCACAAGGAAAAAGTAACTCACAATTTATTTCTTCCTCTTTTTCTTGCTTTTTAGGCCATGTTTGGAGACATTGTGGCATATGGAAGTTCCCAGGTTTAGGGGTCAAATTGTAGCTGTATTTGCCAGCCTACACCACAGACACAGCAACACCAGATCCAAGCCGCATCTGTGACCTACATCACAGCTCACAGCAACACAGATCCTTAACCCTCTGAGCAAGGCCAGGGATTAAACCTGTATCCTCATGGATACTCGTCAGGTCCCTTACCACTGAGCCACAATGGACACACCTCACAATTTGTTTGTTTGTTTGTTTTTACCACCATTCTTCTGATCTCTTAAGATGGAATGCCCTATCCAAGGGAATTGTACTCCACTGGAAGATGTGTAATGAGAAAAATACAGTGTTTAATTTACCACAGGACAAGATTTTTATGAAGTCCTAAGTGATTACTGTTACCGTATTTTAAAGAAAACTCCCTTTAATTTTAACATGAAAGTGTGAAGTAGAAATTATCTTTGAAAATTAACTCATAAAAGAAGTTTAAATGACTGAAAACTTTCCTCTTGAGAATTTATTCTGAATGTCACGCCAATGACTTTATGTGATTATCTCACAGTATTTTAGTTGTTAAATATTAAATAGTGTTCTTAGAGGCATTTAAATGTGTGTCGGGGGCTGGTTTGAGTTCATGACATTTGAATTGAGTGTTCTTTAACCGAAGACATGGTGTACTTTGAAATCACTGCTCTGTCAGTCTTAACCGCACATACAGTTTTGTCATTCATGCTCTGCCATAAATGTCAAGAGCAGACATGTCCTTTTCATCATATAGAATTTTCTCACCTATAACAATCAGCCTCCATGTAATTTGTGAATAATCACTTGTTTAGTGAGCTAGTCTACTCTGCCCTTTTCTGATTTGTCTAGTCGTCTTTGCATTTCAGGGGGTGAAGTCTGATTCAGTGGCTGGTGGAGGCGGTGGCGGGGGGTGGGGGGGTTGGTCTTTGAGTCTATCATGTGGTGGAAAAGTGTAAAACCAATTTAAAAGGGGGTAATATAGTTGAGATATGAAAAAATATTTATTCCACATGTACACTTTTTTTAGTGAAAAGGAATGAAAACCAAAATGCTATCAAATCCTATTTTGTGGAATATTTGTTTGATTTTTATGATAGACTAATATTTTCTTCCTTAAGGAAAATATTTAACCTGAAAATAACTTGCCAAAAAGAAAATAAGGGAGTTCTCGTTGTGTCTGAGGGGATTAAGAATCCATCATATGATTTGGGTTCCATCCCTGGCCTCACTCGGTGGGTTAAGGATCCAGCATTGCCATAAGCTGTGGCATTGCTGTGCTCTAACTGGACCCCTAGCCCGGGAACTTCCATATGCTGCAGGTGCAACCCTAAAAAGAAAAAAAAAAAAAAAAGGTTTTGAAAATTACAGCCATAGACTTGTGGATTTCTTTTTCCTTTTTTCATCCATGGATTCTCAGCAGCAACTTCAACTAGAAATTAGTCAAGAAGGAGATAGAGGTTGGTTATTGTGCCTGAGAATTAGAAATATTTATGATGTTTGAAGCAATTTGTAATTTAAAATATGCTTCAGGGAGTTCCTGTTGTAGCACAGCAGAAACAAATCCAACTGGTAGCTATGAGGTTGCGGCTCTCAGTGGTTCGGGGGTCTGGCATTGCCCTGAGCTGTGGTGCAGGTCACAGGGGCAGCTTGGATTCCGCATTGCTGTGGCTGCGCCTCCAATTCAACCCCTAGCTTGGGAAGCTCCATATACCACAGGTGCAGCCCTAAAAAGCAAAATAAATAAATGAATAAATAAAAATATGCTTCAGGTTTTAAAGTTTCCTGAGTGCTTTTTTTGCCATTTATCCAGCTGTGGTTTTTGTGTTTATGGCAGTGAAATATTTTTCTCAGGCTAAATCCTGAACAGAAGAACAAAATTCTGTTCTGCTTTGCATTTCTGTGAACTTCAGTTTGGGAGATGTTAATCACCTGGCATGAAGCACTCTTTAAAAATACCATTTTGAATAAGAAAAACAGCCCTTTATCAGGGACATAAAGACATGAGGGGCATGTTTGGCGATCTAATATGAATGTACCAAGTGGCTCATAGTACATTACTTCTCAATTTGAAGAAGCTTTCGTTGTATAAAATGTGTACTCTCAGGTGTATCAATAGATGATGAAAATAATCTTAAGAAATATGCAAAAGCTCCCTGATGCTAAATATTCTTTGGGACCCGATAAGGCCTGAGTGAAACAGAACTCCAGGCCCATATGCACACGGCTCTGTTCTGTCAAGTCATTTAAATATCCCCAAAGTAGGCTTTGGTTCTCCGCAGAAAATTCTCCCATCCACTGAGAAAGGCTCATGTTTGCTTCGAGGACCCTAAATTGGATAAAATATGTCTCTGGCATTTTTCTGTTGACTCTACTCATTAAGGCCAATTTGAAAACAGACCCAGGCCTCCTGCAGGGTTTGCTAAAGCAATGAGAGGCGAAACAGAACCACTTTGGTAAACAAGGTCTGCAGGGCAGACCAGCCTGCAGAGTTCAGAGAGGCACAGAGATAAACAACCTTTGTCTCCCATAATGCATGCTCACCCAGCCACCAGGAAACCTAAACTGCTTCCAGAGGAGGCAGCCCAAGAATTCTGGGGGTGCCTGGAGGGGGCCTGGTCATGGCCAGCTGTCATCCAGTTGACGGACACTTAGATGGGAGGGCCTGTCAAACCAATGATGCTACCATGTGCTCCCCAGGACCACAGATATGTGGCCTTTGCCCTCTACCTGTGGGCGCCAGGTTGAAAGCAGTTTAGACACAGACCTACTACACTTGACTCTCTCCTTCCATATGCTTGAGGAGTGGTTTGTGTTTATGTCAGCTGCAACTGAAGATGTTAGGCCCATCAGAAATGCATGCCTTCCTCTTTTGTGTGCTAAGGGAGAAAACTCAGGAAAGATGTGGGGTGAAATATGTATAAAAGGTAGGAGCCGAGTAAACTATATTTTATGCTAGGCTTTATTCATAATGAAAAACAATTTCTTGCTCATACAATGCATGAAAACTATTTCTTGACCATAACAGAATAAAGGCATTCTAGTTGAGTACTTTGGCATTTTTTATTGTATTTTTAGATGTGATATAACTTATTGTCATTTACTATTTATTTTTTAACAGCTTTTAGTTTCTTTAAACTATCCCATGGTTTTTGCCCTATATTTCTTAGGCTTCCTTACATTCTAGGTATTTTACTGATTTCAGCATTATTCTTTGCACTCTACAATTTTTTTTTTTGAGATTCTAGTCCTAGCACATATAGTACTGAAGCATATTGCAAGAATGATCAAAAAACAGAATGAAAATTTTCAAGTGATCAGGGCTATTCCACTGTGATAGCATAGAAAATGGTTCAACTTTGTCTAGGTAATTGCATCAATATATCCTTATTAAGTGCATAATATGTCAGCTACTGTTCCAGGTTGATGGAGTTGTAACACAGAGAACAGAACATACAGGTTCTCCATTGCCATAGCTGTCCATTCCAATGGGGAAAATAAATAAACTATTTAATATAATACCAGGTGGTTATAATAGCCAGGGAGATACATGGGTTAGGGTAAGGGGGTCAAGACTGGAATGTGATGCGTTGTTAGGTGAATGGTGTGGTCAGGGAAGTCTTCTCTGAAGATATAGGATTTGATTAGAGGACTAAAGAAAACAAAGAAGTCTTGGTGAGGACTTTCCCAGAAGATATGTGCAGTTGAGGGAATAGCAAGTGCCCATGATCAGGGGAATGTCTGACAGATTCAAGACCAGTAAGGAGACCAGATGGAGGTACAATAGAGTTACAGTGGCCAGATGATGTAGAACCTTTCAGCTCAACGTAGGAACTTTCCATTTTGTTCTAAAAACAATGGGAAGGCAAAAGTGGACTTAGAACAAAAGAGTGGGAAGATCTGACAATGTATACTACAATTTTTATCCAGGTGTAACTGACATACTATAAATTGCAAACATTTAAAGTACTCAATCAGATACATTCTGACATATGTATAGATCTTTTGAAGCCATTACTCCAACAGTGTAATGAACATGACCTCTCCCAAAGGATGCCCTGTATCCTTGGATACCCCCTGCCATCCTGCTGGTCCCCACCACCCTCATCCCCAGGAGGCCACCCACCTGTCCTTCCTCTCTAGAGTAGTTTGAATGTTCTGGAACTTGGCTGTCCCGTTCCAGATGGAATATTGCAGAAAGTGTGCCCTGGCTTCTGTATTCAGCCCACTCACGTTATCCCATCAGTAGTTCCATCCTTTTCTTGATGACTAATATTCTACTGCATAAATATTTTACACTTTGTTGATTTCTTTTTCTCTTAAAGGAAATTTAGATTGTTTCCAGGTTTGTTTCTTTTTTTCTTTGCTTTTGCAAATAAGGCTTCTATGAATATTGATGTTTATTCATCTTCTATGAATATGTCCAGTGTTTCTATGGACATATGTTTTAATTTCTCTCTAAAATATCTAGAGTGGGAGTTCCCGTTGTGGCGCAGTGGTTAACGAATCCGACTAGGAACCATGAGGTTGAGGGTTCGGTCCCTGGCCTTGCTCAGTGGGTTAACGATCCAGCGTTGCCGTGAGCTGTGGTGTAGGTTGCAGACGCGGCTCGGATCCCGCGTTGCCGGTGGCTACAGCTCTGATTCGACCCCTAGCCTGGGAACCTCCATATGCCGTGGGAGCGGCCCAAGAAATGGCAAAAAGACAAAAAAAAATATCTAGAGTAGAATGACTGAGTCATGTGGTAGTTGGACACTGAACTTGTTAAGAAACTGCCACATTATTTCCACAAGTAGCTGCGCCATTACACGTCCCCACAAACAGGGGACAAGTGTTCCCACTTCTTCATGTCCAGGCAACAATTAGAGTGGTCGGTTGTTTGTGTTTTTTTTTTTTTTTTTTAATTTTAACCATGCTAATTAGTTTGTCGGTGTATCTCTCTATGGTTTTAATTTTTATTTCCCTAATGATGGACTCATGATGTTAGGCATCTTTCATGTGCTTACTTGCCATCTGTAGGTCTTCTTGGGTGAAGAGTCTGTTCAAAGCTTTGCATATTTTTAGAGTTAATTTTTCTCTTTTTACTGAGTCTTGAATCAAGGACTTGCAGTGAGTAATGATCATAGGATTCCTATTCCTGAGTGGCCTGTTTTTTTGTTTTTTTGTTTTTTTTGTTTGTTTTTTGGAGGAATATTTGTAATTGCTGTGAGGAGAATGGATTGCGTGTGTGGAGGGGTGTGTTGGGTCATAGGATAGGGAGCTTTATCATAATTTTTCTAACAATTAAAATTCAATTTTAAAATTCATTCTTTTGCTTAATGCTGAGGGCTCTACAAAAGTGTGGACAGTGGTGTCTCCTTATTTGAGTTGTTCTTGCCCTGCACCTTTGGAAGGATGACTGCATTCAGACAAGTGAACTTGAGTTGCTTCTTATAATCTATGTAGAGATGCTGAGTAGGTAGTTGGAGATGATGAAGTTGGGCAGGTGACTCTGAAATACAGAGGAGAGTTCGGACAAGGAGCTGTGAATTCAGAGCCTTCATCCTATTGATTGTCCTTGAACCCATAGACCTGGAAGAGCTGGTCCAACAAAAGTATCATAGAGAAGAAAAGAAATTCAAGAGGTAATCCCTGGGGCACTCCAACTTTTAGAATTTTGAAAAGGGAGTATAATTCAGCAAAAGACTGTTACAGTGGTTGATGGAGGTAGAGGTGGTGCTGGGAGAGGGAGAAGCAATAAGAAATAATTGACTTTTGTTGGAGTGGCTGTGACACTAAGAACTCGTTGGATCACTATTGACAAGTGCAGGTCAGGCTCTGTGTATAGAAGAAAGAAACAGAGCAGTTAAACAAGTAAAGAAAGTATCAGAGTTCCATTGTGGCTCAGTGGGTTAAGAACACAATGTAGTCTCTGTGAGGATGCGGGTTTGATCCCTGGTCTTGCTAGGTGGGTTAATAATCTGGCATTGCCAAAGGCTGCTGCTTGCATCCAATGTTGCCAAGCCTATGAAGCAGGCCGGCAGCTGCAGCTCCAATTTGACCCCTAGCCTGTGAACTTCCATACACTGCAGGTGCAGCTGTAAAAAGAAAAAGAAAAAAAAAAAGAACTGAAGAAATTATTTAAAAGGCACACTGTCTGTAATGGAAGATGTGACAGGGCTGGTTTCAGCTTCCTTAGGCTGGTGTGTGTGCAAATCTCCTAATAACAGTCAGTGTCCCCCCAACATACACACTTTATGGCTGCAACCGTAGCATACGGAAGGTCCCAGACTAGGGGTCAAATTAAAGCTGCAGCTGCCAGCCTATACCACGGCCAGAGCAACACTGGATCTAAGCCCCATCTGGGACCTAGGCCACAGCTTGTGGCAATGCTGGATCTTTAACCCACTAATCAAGGCCGGGGATCAAACCTTCATCCTCATGGATACTAGTCAGGTTCTTAACCTGCTGAGCCACAATGGGAATTCTAGCAATCAGTGTTCTTAAAGTCCATCCTTGAAATGAGAAGCCATGTACCTGGGAAATAATCCTATAAATGTATATAGTTTTGCCGTGTGACTTCATGTAAGCAAGAGGTCTGTAAGACGGGAGGTAATGACCATAGTGGATTACCCATGGCTCACCCGATGAAGGTTACTATAAAGAAAAGTCATGTGCTAAGGCCCAAAATTGGAGCCTTCACTATTGCTGTGATGGGTAGTAAGCTGATTACACCTATTTGAAACATGGCTGTTATTTTACCTGTTCCTCTCTTTTCTATGAGAAGGTTACATGGCACATAGTCCATATTGTCTTTAAAACCCTTCTCATCATTTCTTGTTTCTGTGAGGTTCAGGTTGATAACCCCATGGATCACTTATTAAACATCCTTTAACACAATAAAATTTATATATGTATACTATAAATTGTAGTTATTTTATGTCCTTTACATTTGCAGTTTACTCACTGTATTGTCAATCAGCATCAGAGGAGTACAGCTGGGTTCTGACACCGACATTATGAGTGTCAGTAAGTGTTTGTTGCCTGAGTGAAGGAAAATGAAGGAAATCATGAATATTGAATACTGAATAAGTTCAGCTGAATGAACGCTGGGTTGTGGCAGAAGCTCAGGTGCACGAGTGAACTTCGAACCTCCAGTAAATTACTTGACTCATCCATATCTATTTCATCCATAAAAATAGAAAGTTCAAAAGGTACTGCTTATATCTAGCATTTGGAAATGCTCCTGAGACTCATGCTAGCATATATCTGCGTATAGAATTACTTTTAGAATATTGATTTGATAAAATGTGTAAGTCATCAATAAAATGTAGTGGTATCTTAGAAGTTAAAGACAAGTGATTAAGTTTTTCATCATTAAAAAATTTTGCATTTGGAGTTCCCGTCGTGGTGCAGTGGTTAACGAATCCGACTAGGAACCATGAGGTTGCGGGTTCGGTCCCTGGCCTTGCTCAGTGGGTTAACGATCCAGCGTTGCCGTGAGCTGTGGTGTAAGTTGCAGACGCGGCTCGGATCCCGCGTTGCTGTGGCTCTGGTAGGCCGGTGGCTACAGCTCTGATTCAGCCCCTAGCCTGGGAACCTCCATATGCCGTGGGAGCGGCCCAAGAAATAGCAACAACAACAACAACAACAACAAAAGACAAGTGCCGCGGGAGCGGCCCAAGAAATAGCTAAAAAAAAAAAAAAAAAAAAAAAAAAAAATTTCGCCTTAGTAGAAGAATATTACAAGCCATGAAAGATTAAAAAAATAATGTCATTCTAACCATAATAGTTTAATAAAAAAGAAAAATGGATATTAACTGTATATAGGCAGTATTTTTGTAAAGTATCTCATTTAATTCTTATAATAATGGTACTTAATAAGTACCATATTTTTTTTACAGTTATAGAAACAGGCACAGAGGAGTTAAGTGAATACACCAAGGTTGCATAGCTAATCAGCATATGGTAGAGCCAGGACTCCAGCTTTGGAATTTCTCACTTGAGATTCTGTACCCTTATGCTCTGTTCTGTACTCCCTCAACCACAGAATATGAAAACTTAGAGGATTTATTTCAAATTAATTTTCTATACCTCGTTAAATGGAAAAATGCATCACTCTTACCACTTAAATTCCCATTTGTAAAATTTCCTTTATCATACTTTATGTTTTCTTCTTTTGTGCCACAATTTTTATCACCAGTTTTTTTAGTACTTGACATATAAATGTCTCACTAAAACAAACTAATTGATAACAATAATGTTCTACCACTCAGGACATTTACTTTCTTATAGAGATATTATAAATTAACATATTATTAACTCAAAAAAATTATTCTTGGGAGTTCCTGCTGTGGTGTAGTGGGTTAAGAATCCAACTACAATTGTTTGGGTTGCTGCAGAGGTGTGGGTTCAATCCCTGGCCCAGCTCAGTGGGTTAAAGACTCCAGCATTGCTACAGCTGTGGCTTGAATTCAATCCCAGGCCCAGGAACTTCCATATGCTGCAGGTGTGGCCATAGAAAGGGAAGGGATTTATTTTTATGTAGCCATTAACCTCTATGAGATTTGCTAACTTGCCCATTTAGAAAAACTGTGGAGAGAATCTTTCTAGATTTCTAATAGTTTCTGGAGCTAGATTCTTGCAACCAACTCACACTTTGGTACTTCAGTGCCCCCTTTGGTTTTCAGGTTTTGCCTTTTGCACACACTGCCACTGCCCACAGTAATTTACCCACCGGTGCTCAGGGACTGACCAGGGACATGGAGGTGCCCGGAAAAGGGAGTCAACACCACTGCAGAAACAGAAGGAACAGAGCTTGTGTGCAGCTCCGTGTGCAGAGGGGGCATGTCCGGAGTCATTTTTTTTTTCCCTAAGATTTTTATTTTTTATTATAATTGATTTATACTGTTCTGTCAATTTCTGCTGTACATCAACTCTAAAGTACTTTAATATGATCAACTCTAAAGTACTTTTCTAAGCTTCTGCTTACATACACAGAGGATTATGTGTTTGTATAGTTTTACAGATTGCCTTATTTTAAATCAACTTTAACTCTGTCTAGCATCAACTTTTTAGAACAATCAATATTATCCAGAAGGCTATGAATTGACTCTTCACCTATAGGCAATTTGTAAATTTCTCTGTACAGATAAACATTATAGAATTGTGCGTCTTATACTCTGGAACAAATTTTAAAATTAGGACTAAAGAGAAATCTTTGTACCTATTGAATGCTTAGTTTGTTTTTTTTTTCCTTAATTAAATCACATTTACTAGCTTTGATAGACCTCCTAGAACCTGCAGCCCAATGAAAAGCCTTCATAAAAGTGCAGCTGTGTTCTTCCATAAAGACTTTCAGAAAACTAGTTACATAAGCAAATAAATCCTCTTGGTGATAAATGAGAATTTACTAATATTATTTTGTTTGAAACCAGCAGTATTTTTATGACAGCCTGTATCAATCTTATTGTATTCCTGGTAAAAATTTCTGTACTTTACATTTTTTATGGTTTTCAAAAATTTCAGAAACTGAATTGCTCTCCAGACCATCTTATTTTAAGTGGCGACCAGGAAGTGTTGATTTTTACTGATCCCATAGAGTGAGGTTGAAAATTCATTAATTTTTTTGAATCTGCTCATGGTCAAAGGTTTTAATGCCTTTTGAACTTCTGATATCGAAGTGGAGAATTTTCAGCAGATATGCCCTCCCTACTTTATTATATTTTATCCCTAGGGATTATTTCTATTATGAGAAATTCAAACATCTTTAATAAATAGTCATTAATTTGTGTTCCCTTCTTGCGCATATGTGTACATCTTAGAACTCAGCAATTTCCACAGATATGAAAGTTCAGATTTCCACAGCTGGGTGGCTGAAATCCTGTAAAGACTTTATAACCTAGAAAAGCTCAAATATATAAAAATGAATATCTTTGTTGGGGGAGGGTCAGCAAAAGCAAATGCAGTATGCTTTATAATACCAGAATTCTAGCCAGAATCAGGCCACTGTTCTTTTACCTCTGAAAAATTTCACCTCATCGTACTTGGTATGATTGCTTCTGTTAATCCAGGACTGCTACAAAACTTTCATAAGTAGCGTCACCACATGAAGGAGTTGGTAATATTGCATCATATATTGCATTTTATATACAAAATATAATGTGCTTTGATCAAAATCAATCCACTATTACTTTCTATTTGTGACTTTATAATTTAGCTATACTTTAAAAATAGGTTTCAGAGTTCCCTTGAGGCACAGTTGGTTAAGGGTTCAGCATTGTCACTGCTGTGGCTCTGGTCGCTGCTGTGGTTCCATCCCTGGCCTGGGAATTTCCACCTGCCTTGGGCGAGGCCAAGAAAATACAATTAAAAAAATAGAAAAGCTATTGATTTTAATTTTTCCATTATAAATTCAGAAAAATAAAGGTATATTTCATTATTTATGAATGAAAATCTTGTGAATTACCATTATGTACTTGCTGTCTAGTACTCTCAAGAATAGATACACTAATATCTCTCTGAAACACTGACCATCATTAGTAGTTATGTGTCATTTATTAAACATCTATGATGCTCCAGGCAAGTAATGGATTATATTTAAAAAGAATAAAAATATACTGCAGGAGTTCCTGCTGTGACCCAGTAGGTTAAGGATCTGGTGTTGCTGCAGGTGTGATGTAGGTTGCAGCTGTGGCTAGGATTTGATCTCTGGCCCAGGAACTTCCATATATATATATATATTTATACACACACACACACACAATGGAAATATTCCATTATATTGGAAGTGTGGAGAAAAGAGTACACTCCTATACTGTTGGTGGGAATGTAAATTGGTACAACCACTATGGAAAACAGTATGGAGGTACCACAGAAAACTAAATATAGAACTAACATATGATCTGGCAATCCTGCTCTTGGGTATATAGCTGAACAAAACTTTCCATGAAAAATATACATGCACCTGTATCTTCATCACAGCACTATTCACAATAGCCAAGACATGGAAACAACCTAAATGTCCATTGAGAAATGAATGGATTAAGAAGATGTGGTATATATACACAATGAAATACTGCTCAGCCATAAAAAGAACAAAATAATGCCATTTGCAAGATGAAACACTTCATCAAGTAATTGCATAATTTGGGGAGAATTGAAACTATGATAAGTGTGAGCAAAGGATAAAAAAACGCAAAGGATGGTTCAGTACCCTGTCTACAAGCATTAGTGGGTGCTTACCACCCACAGGCTTGAAAGGCAAGGAGAAGGAGCATTTGTCAGGACCAGAGAGAGAGGGCTTTGTGGACAGGCCCTCCTGACTCCAGCTAGGGACACAGCCAGCCTCGGTATGTCTCAGGGCAGGGTTGTTGGTCCTGATGTCATGACCTTCCATTCCTGCTCTCATACTGGGCTCTGCACTGGTGATGAAACTGCAAGTTAGAGGGCAAAGGAGGCTGTGAGAGATCCACGTGGGGTGCCCATGGGCACAGGCCATGTGGGGAGTGCAGCATGGACACCAGGGGACACAGAGAAGATGTCTAGCACACCTGCAGGTACGTTTGCAGCTCAAATGTACATATGAGGTCATTATTACTGCAAGTCTGAGATTTCAAGGCAGAAAGCAAGCCTAAGAATCAGTGACGTGTTATGTTTTTATAGGCAAAACAATCAATTAATAATGAATGAATCTTTATATTTTCATTTACAAAAAATTCAAGGAGATTGACGGCAGATTTTCCTTTTCAATATAGAGTAAGAATATTATTGTGAGAGAAAGTGTATGGCTGAAAGGAATTTTATGCATGGGCCAATAAAAAATTCAAGAAGTTTTGTAAATTACGTGTATATTCTTAGAATACCTCAGGCTGCTGAGCTTCCTGTTTTCAATGTAAACAAAGTCATTAAGGACAGAATTGTGGGAATGAAGAAAATTGATTATATTTCACACTTCTGAGTTCGACTTCTGTGCACTTAAAGCTTATGCTGACCTGACGCTATATAATAATGTAAAAATACTGTATGACATTACTTACAGGTAGAATCTAAAAAATAAAGAGTTCCTTTTTTGACTCAGTAGGTTAAGAACCCGACACTGTCTCTCTGAGGATGCAGGTTCTATCCTTGGCCCTGCTCAGTGGGTTAAGGATCTGGCATTGGTATAAGCTGCAGCTTAGGTCACAGATACAGCTTGGATCCAGTGTTGCCATGGTGTGGCATAGGCCTGCAGCTGCAGCTCCAATTCAATCCCTAGCCTGGTAACTTCTATATGCTGCAGGTGAGGCTGTAAAAAGAGAATACAAAAATAAATGAATAAATACATAAATAAATAAAATAAAGAAGCAGACTCACGGATCTAGAGAACAAACTAGTGATAACCAGTGGGAAGATGGAAGGCAGAGGGGCAAGACAGGTGTAGCAGGATTGAAAAGAACAAACAATTAGGTATAAAATAAGCTAAAAGGGTACATTATAACACAAGGAATATAGCCAATATTTTATAATAACTATAAATGAAGTATAACCTTTAAAAATTGTGAATTGCTGTTGTACTCCTGTAACATGTAATATTGTAACCAACTATACTTCAACTTTATTTTTTTGTTTTTTTGTTTTTTGCTTTTTAGGGCTGCACCCACAGTGTATGGAGGTTCCCAGGCTAGGGGTTGAATCAGAGCTGCAGCTGCCATCCTACACCACAGCCACATTAATGCAGAATCTGAGTCATGTCCACTGCCTACACCACAGTTATGACAACACCAGATCCTTAACCCACTGAGCAAGGCCAAGGATAAAACCTGAATCCTCACGGATACTAGTCTACTCATTTCTGCCACACCACAGCAGGAACTCCTATACCTCAACTTTAAAAAGAAGTAATTACAAAAACCCCATAGCAGTAACCACTTTTCACAACAGCCCTTGTCTTTTCATAACTGTAAGGATGTGTGAATTAAACCCTTATAGTCTCTTCCCTGGTGTTCTGGTCAGTCAGCCAGTGACCACTTTTCCATGTTGTTTTTCTTTCCATCAAAATAAGATTGGGTTTAAGACATTTTCAGTACTGGATTGTGCAAACTTGAAGACAATTCATTCCCTTTGTGCCCATGCTAGGAATCACCAGCACTAACTTGTCTGGAACCCCACGTCCTACATCAGGACAGAATTCCTTTCAGGAGTGAGCACACTGCTTCTTTAAAGAAGGTTTCTGTAACAGACACACAGACACAGAGAGCAGACATGAGGTTGCCCAGAAGGGGAGGGAGTGGGATGGACTGGGAGTTTGGGGTTAGTAGATGCAAACTATTCCATTTAGAATGGATAAGCAATGAGGTCCTACTGTACAGCACAGGGAACTATATCCAGTCTCTTGGGCTAGACCATGATAGAAGATAGTATGATAAAGGGAATGTGTATATACATATGACCGGGTCATTTTGATGTACAGCAGAAATTGGCGCGACATTGTAAATCAACTATACTTTAAAAATATTTAAACAACAAAAAAAGAGAAACTGAGAAGTATTCTGTAAATTTGTTTTAAAGAAATGGAATAACCATATACACAGTGTTCCTGAACTCTCTTTGGCCTTAATAGCACATCATGTATATTACCACTTGCCAATAAAGACTTGGCTTCATACATGCATTGTGAGTTCTGTGTATACATCCCATCCATGTATAATGTTACATAAAGAGTTTTCTGACACCATCTTTTGCTCTTTTGATTTTTAAGGACTGTTTTCCTTGTTCTCCTCCCACCTGCACCCCCAGAAATGTATGCATATCTTTTTGTGGCTTTTTCCATCCTTGCACAGCCAAGGATTGATGCATGTATGCACATGAGTACATGCACATGTAGACACAGAGGGTCGCCCCTTATATGTTTTACAAATAGTCATGTTTTCTGCTTACCATTTTACCTTTCACACTGAATCTTCTCTGGTTGAAATCTCTTTTGGTCAGATCATGAAGAGCCAATTCCTTTTTCATAATTGCATAATATTCCAAGATGTGGCTTCCCCCTGTTACTTATTTATCACTTTTCTGCTAACTAGCATTCTCTACCCTGTCCAGTTCTCTCAGGAGAGAGAAATCAGACTCTTTGTTTTCTCACAGAGAATTTATTATAAGGATGTATTGCTTAACTGTAGAAGATCAATAGGTAACAGAAAAGGCAAAAAATAAAACTAGAACAACAAGATATTACAAATTGGAATTACAGGGAGCAGTCATCCCCTCCAGGTCTGGGTTAACAAAGAGAAGAAACTGGAATTATTTAAAGCTTGGAAGAGGGGCCCCATGGAATTGGAATGCAGGCTTCTGAGAAGGGGCCAGCTGGCTGGTGCTTGTGTCTGGACAGTAGGTGCGTTTCTGGGTTTGAAGAGCTCACAAGTTGAGCGGCTGCTTCAGGAAGGAGATGCTCCCTCAGAAACAAATACAAAGCCAACACAGCAAATCGAACGGAGCAAATCACTTTTTTGCCTTCCTAGGCTTCCCATGTCCCTCCTTAGCGGAGCCTCAAAGGGAGCCTGGTGACTTTGCAGAGCCCCAGCTCCAGAGCAGCATTTAGGAGGATGGGCTTGAAGGCTCCAGAAACTGACTTAACAACTGGCATGTCTTTATTGCCAAGACCTTTTTGTCAATTAAGAACAGAGCTTTTTAACTGTCCTTATTTACATATCCTTATGCACCGGTGCTTTATTTCCCTGGGATAGATTCCCAGGAGTGAGATTACTGCATAAAGTGGTATTTTCAATTTTAACAGATGTCTCCAGATGTTTGTTTGTTTGTTTGTTTGTTTTTTTCAAATGATAGTGCAAAGATTCACACTCCTGCTGGCAATTTTTGAGAGAATGCTTTCTTCTTATTTTCACCAGCAATAGAGGCTACCACTCTTTTTAATCTTTCCAGCATAAGGTATATAAAGCAATGTGTTCTTGTTGGTGTTTTGTTTTTTGGTATGTTTGTTTTAGGGCCATACCTGTGGCATATGGAAATTCCTGGGCTAGGGGTCTAATTGGAGCTGTAGCTGCCAGCCTAGCCACAGCCACAGCAACACTGGATCTGAGCTGCATCTGCAATCTATGCCACAGCAACTGGTGATCCTTAACCTGCTGAGCGAGGCTAGGGATCAAACCTGCATCCTCATGGATACTAGTCAGGTTTATAACCCACTGAGCCACAGTGGGAACTCCCAATGTCTTGTTTCTTTGATTTGCATTTCCCGACTGCTTGTGATTTTTAGGTATGTTGTCAAATGCATATTAACAACATGTACTTTCTTTTTTGTGCATTTTTATTCTGTCTTTCGATTATTTTTTTTTCTGTTGGGATTGTTTTTATTACCATTGTTTTGTGAATAGACAAAGCTTCTTTGACTATTATTGAATTTATCACTTTTCTGTGTTGTATGTCTAACACTATTGTTTATTCACTTTCAGTTTTGTATTTTTCCAACATGACATGACCAGATATGACTTCTGCTTCTGTGTTGGTTATAAGATTTCCCTCTCCCCAAGAGAGCATTGATAATACAGGCTTATTTCAAATCCTTTTTTTCTTTTACCTTTTAGACTTTGTTCTATATGGAGTCTGACTGTATATATCATTTGATAGGAGCATGACTTTTTCTTCTACATGGATAGCCAATTTTCCATAAACATTTATTTTATCATCTATCCTTTCAATATTGACTTGAATACTAGTTGTGTTAAATGTGAATTCTTATACCTATCTCTGGATTTCCTATTCTGGATTTTGCCAACTTTGGTTAATACTTAAGCCAATACCATATTGAATTAATCAGAGTGACTTATTATGGGCGATGCCCAGCATAACAAGATCTCCTTTTTTGAAATTTTTTTTTTTTGCTTTTTCTAGGGCCGCTTCCTGCGGCATATGGAAGTTCCCAGACTAGGGGTCCAATCGGAGCTGTAGCCGCCGGCCTACGCCAGAGCCACAGCAACACAGGATCCGAGCCAGGCCCGCAACCTACACCACAGCTCATGGCAACACCAGATCCTTAACCCACTGAGCAAGGCCAGGGATTGAACCCACAACCTCATGGTTCCTAGTTGGATTCGTTAACCACTGCACCATGATGGGAACTCCTGAATTTTTTTTCAATGGTTTTTATTTTTTCCATTATAGTTGGTTTACAGTGTTCTGTCAATTTTCTACTGTACAGCAAAGTGACCCAGTGACACATATATATTCATTCTTTTTCTTCACATTATCCACCATCATGTTCCATCATAAGTGACTTGATATAGATCCCTGTGCTATACAGCAGGATTTCATTGTTTACCCACTCCAAATGCAAAAGTTTGCATTTATTAACTCTAGACTCCCAATCCATCCCACTCCCTCCTCCTTCCCTATGGCAACCACAAGTCTGTTCTCCAAGTCCATTAAGTTTTTTTCTGTGGAAAGATTCATTTGTGCCATACATTAGATTCCAGATACAAGTGATATTATATGGTATTTGTCTTTCTGACTTAGTTTGCTTAGTCTGAGAATCTCTAGTTTCATACATGTTGCTGAAAATGGCATTATTTTGTAGTATTCCACTGGGTATATATATCACATCTTCTTTATCCATTCATATGTCAGTGGACATTTAGGTTGTTTCCATGTCTTGGGTATTGTGAATAGAGCTGCAATGAACATGCAGGTGCATGTGTCTTTTTTAAAGTTTTGTCTGAATATATGCCCAAGAGTGGGATTGCTGGGTCATATGGTATTTCTATGTATAGTTTTCTGAGGTAACTCCATAATGTTTTCCATAGTGGTTGTACAAATTTACATTTGCACCAACAGTGCAGGAGGGTTCCTTTTTCTCCATACCCTCTCCAGCATTTGTTATTTGTAGACTTATTAATGATGGCCATTCTGACAGGTGTGAGGTGGTATCTCATAGTAGTTTTGATTTGCATTTCACTAATGATCAGGGATGTTGAGCATTTATTCATGTGCTGTTGGCTGTCTGTATATCTTGTCTGGAGAAATGTCTATTGAGGTCTTCTGCCCATTTTGCCATTGGATTGTTGGCTTTTTTGCTGTTGAGTTGTATAAGTTGTTTGTATATTTTAGAGATTAAGCCCTTGTCAGTTGCATCATTTGTAACTATTTTCTCCCATTCTGTAAGTTGTCTTTTTGGGTTTTTTTATACTTTCCTTTGCTGCATAAAATCTCATCAGTTTGATTAGGTGCCATTCGTTTATTTTCGCTTTTTACTTCTGTTGCCCTGGGAAACTGACCTAAGAAAACATTTGTAAGGTTGATGTCAGAGAATGTTTTGCCTATGTTCTCTTCCAGGAGTTTAATGGTGCTTTGTCTTACATTTAAGTCTTTAAGCCATTTTGAGTTTACTTTTGTGCATGGTGTGAGGGTGTGTTCCAGTTTCACTGATTTACATGCAGCTGTCCAGTTTTCCCAGCACCACTTGCTGAAAAGACTGTCTTCTTCCCATTTTATATTTTTGCCTCCTTTGTCAAAGACTAATTAACCATAGGTATCTGGGTTTATTTATTTATGGGATCTCTATTCTGTACCATTTGTCCATATGTCTGTTTTGATACCAGTACCATACTTTCTTGATCATGGTAGCTTTGTATTATTTCCTGAAGTCTGGGGGAGTTATGCCTCCTGCTTGGTTCTTGTTCCTCATGATTGCCTTGGCAATTCTGGGTCTTTTATGGTTCCATATAAATTTGGGGATTGTTTTTTATAGTTCTGTGAAAAATGTCGTAGGTAATTTGGTAGGGATTGCATTGAAACTGTAGATTGCTTTGAATAATATGGCCATTTTTACCATATTAATTTTTCCTACCCATGAGCATGGAATATGTTTCCATTTCTTTGAATCTTCTTTAATTTCCTTGATTAATGTTTTGACCCTTACAACAATTCCCAAGGTGTTACCTGCCCCTTTCACACCAAGAAATGTGGAGTTCTTGGGTCTCAAGCACACTTTTTCCAGGACCAGTATGCTAGCAGAGGACTAGATCAAATTAAAGTCCTGCGCTGTTTCTATCATTACCTCAGCCATGGTAAAAAGTTAGCCTTTGCCTAAACTCATTTATTCCTTTCAATGCCTAACATTGTATTAGGAGAAAACAAGCAATAGATTGTCAGGTAAAAGATCTCTCTTTTTTTTTTTTTTTCCACTATGGTTTACCACAGGATACTGAATATAGTTCCCTGTGCTATACAGTAGGACCTTGTTGTTTATCCATTCCATATGTAATCATTTGCATTTGCTAATCCCAATTCCCAATCTTCCCCAGCTCCATTTGGCAACCATACTTCTCTTCTCTATGTCAGCTAGTCTGTTTCTGTTTTGTAGATAGGTTCACGTGTCCTATTTTAGATTCCTTGTATAAGTGATATCATATGGCATTTGTCTTTTTCTTTCTGACTTACTTCACTTAGTATTATAATCTTTAGGCCCATCCATATTGCTGCAAATGGCATTATTTCATTCTTTTTTATGGCTAATATTCTGTTGTATATATGTACCACATCTTTTTTTTTAATTACTCACATGAATTATCACATCTGTAGTTGTATAATGATCACAACATCTGATTTCACAGGATTTCCATCCCATAGCCCAAGCACATCCCCCCACCCCCAAACTGTCTCCTCCAGAGACCATAAGTTTTTCAATGTCTGTGAGTCAGCATCTGCTCTGCAAAGAAGTTTGGTCTGTCCTATTTTCAGATTCCACATGTCAGTGAAAGCATTTGATGTTGGTGTGTCATTGTATGGCTGACTTCACTTAGCATGATAGTTTCTAGGTCCATCCATGTTGCTAAAAATGCTGGTATTTTGTTCTTTTTAATGGCTGAGTAATATTCCATTGTGTATATGTACCACATCTTCTTGATCCGCTCCTCTGTTGATGGGCGTTTAGGTTGTTTCCATGTCTTGGCTATTGAAAAGAGTGCTGCAATGAACATCGGGGTACATGTGTCTTTGTGAGTCATGGTTTTCTCTGGATAGATGCCCAGGAGTGGGATTGCTGGGTCAAATGGTAGTTCTATGTTTAGTTTTCGGAGGAATCTCCATACTGCTTTCCACAGTGGTTGCACCACTTTACAATCCCACCAACAGTGTCATAGGGTTCCTTTTTATCCACACCCCCTCCAGCACTTCTTGTTTGTAGACTTTTAGATGCTGGTCATTCTGGCTGGTTTAAGGTGGTACCTCATCATGGTTTTGATTTGCATTTCTCTAATAATGACTGATGTTGAACATCTTTTCATGTGTTTTTTTGGCTAATTGTATGTCTTCTTTGGAGAACTGTCTCTTTAGATCTTCTGCCCACTTTTGGATGGGGTGGTTTGTTTTTTTGGTATGAAGCTGCAGAAGGAGTTTATAAATTTTGGAGATGAAGCCCTTGTCAGTCAATTCACTTGCAAAGATTTTCTCCCATTCTGTGGGTTGTATTTTCATTTTGTTTAGGGTTTCCTTTGCTGTGCAGAAACTTCGAAGTTTGAGTAGGTCCCATCTGTTTATTTTTGTTTTGGTTGTCAGTACTCTGAGAGGTGATCTAAGAAGATGTTGCTGTCATTTATGTCAGAGAGTATTTGGCCTATGTTTTCCTCTAAGAGTTTGATAGTGTCTGGTCTTATATTCAGGTCTCTAATCCATTTGGAGTTTATTTTTGCGTGTGGTGTTAGGGAGTGTTCTAATTTCATTCTTTTCCATGTGGCTGTCCAGTTTCCCCAGCACCATTTATTGAAAGGACTATCTCTTCTCTGTTATATATTCTTGCCATCTTTGTCATAGATAAGTTGGCTGAAGGCATGTGGGTTTAATTCTGGGCTTTCTATCCTGTTCCACTCATCTGCACATCTGTCTTTGTGCCAGTACCATGTGGTTTTGATGATTGTTGCTTTGTAGTATAGTTTGAGGTCCAGGAGCCTGATACCTCCAGCTCCATTTTTCTTTTTAAGGGTGTCTTTGGCTATTCTGGGTCTTTTGTGCTTCCAAACAAACTTTAAAATATTTTGTTTGTGTTCTGTGAAAAATGTCCTTGGTAATTTGATAGGGATTGCGTTGAATCTGTAGATTGCCTTAGGTAGTATAGTCATTTTGATAATATTAACTCTTCCAATCCACGAGCATGGTATATCTTTCCATCTATTTGTGTCATCTTTGATTTCTTTCATCAGTGGCTTATAGTTTTCAGAGTACAGGGCTTTTGTCTCTTTAGGTAGGCTTACTCCTAGGTATTTTATTCTTTTGTATGTGATGGTAAATGGGATTGCTTCCCTATTTTCTTTTTCTGCTCTTTCATTTTTAGTGTATAGAAATGCCATTGATTTCTGTGTATTAATTTTGTATTCTGGGACTTTGCCAAATTCGTGGATGAGCTCTAACAGTTTTCTGGTAGAGTCTTTAGGGTTCTCTAGGTATAGTATCATGTCATCTGCAAATAGTGATAGTTTCACTTCTTCCTTTCCAATTTGGATTCCTTTTACTTCTTTTACTTCTCTGATTGCTGTGGCTAGGACTTCCAGAACTATGTTGAAGAGTAGTGGCAAGAGCGGACATCCTTGTCTTGTTCCTGATTTGTGGGAATTCTTTCATCTTATCACCATTGAGAATGATGTCCGCTGTGGGTTTGTCATATATGGCCTTTATCATGTTGAGGTAGGTTCCCGTTATGCCCACTTTCTGAAGAGTTTTTATCAGAAATGGGTGTTGGATTTTGTCAAAGGCTTTTTCACGTCTATTGAGAGGATCATATGGTTTTAATTCTTCAGTTTGTTAATGTGGTATATCACACTGATAGATTTGTGGATATTGAAGAATCCTTGCATCCCTGGGATAAATCCCACTTGATCATGTTGTACAATCCTTTTAATGTACTGTTTGATGTGGTTTGCTCGTATTTTGTTGAGGATTTTTCATTGATGTTCATCAGTGAAACTGGCCTGTAGTTTTCTTTTTTTGTGGAATCTTTGTCTGGTTTTGGTATCAGGGTGATGGTGGCCACATAGAATGAGTTTGGGAATATCCCTTCCTCTGCAATTTTTTGAAATAGTTTCAGAAGGAGAGGTGTTAGCTCTTCTCTAAATGTGTGATAGAATTTGCCTGTGAAGCCATCTGGTCCTGGACTTTTGTTTGTTGGAAGTTTTTTAATCACAGTTTCAATTTCAGTTCTTGTGATGGGTCCATTCATCTTTTCTATTTCCTCTTGGTTTAGTCTTGGAAGATTGTACTTTTCTAAGAATTTGTCCATTTCTTCTAGGTTTGCCATTTTATTGGCATATAGTAGTCTCTTATGACCTTTTGTATTTCTGTGATGTCCGTTGTTACTTCTCCTTTTTCCTTTCTAATTCTATTGATATGAGTCCTCTCTCTTTTTTGCTTGATTAGTCTGTCTAAGGGTTTATCAATTTTGTTGATCTTTTCAATGAACCAGCTTTTTGTTTCATCGATCTTTTCTTTGGTTTTCTTCGTTTCTATTTCAGTGATTTCTGCTCTGATCTTTATGATTTCTTTCCTTCTACTAATTTTAGGTCTTGTCTCTTCTCTCTCAAGCTGCTTTAGATGTAAAGTTAGCTGTTTATTTGAGCTTTTTCTTGTTTCCTGAGGTGGACTTGTATTACTATAAACTTTCCTCTTAGAATGGCTTTTGCTGCATCCCATAGGTTTTGGAGTGTTGTATCTTCCTTGTCATTTGCTGCTAGGTATTTTGTAATTTCCTCTTTGATTTCTTCATTGACCCATTGGTTGTTTAGTAGCATGTTGTTTAGTCTCCACATGCTTCCATTTTTTTCAGTTTTTTTTTTCTTGTTGTTGATTTCTAGTCATATAGCGTTGTGGTCGGAAAAGATGCTTGATATGATTTCAATATTCTTAAAGTTACCGAGGTTGGATTTGTAGCCCAGGATGTGAGCACTCTTAGAGAATGTTCCATGTGAACTTGAGAAGAATGTGTATTCTGTTGCTTTTGGATGGAATGTCCCATAAATATCTATTAAGTCAATGTGGTTTAATGCATCATTCATGGCCTGTGTTTCCTTATTGATTTTCTGTCTGGTTGATCTGTCCATTGCTGTAAGTGGGGTGTTAAAGTCCCTGATTATGATTGTGTTATTGTTGATTTCTGCTTTTAAGGTTGTTAACAGTTGCCTTATATATTGTGGTGAACCTATGTTGGGTGTGTAAATATTTTAAATTGTCATATCTTCTTCTTGGAATGAGCCTTTGATCATTATGTAATGATCTTCGTTGTCCCTTAAAATATTCCTCATTTTAAAGTCTATTTTGTCTGATATGAGTATTGCTACTCCAGCTTTCTTTTGATCCCCTGAACTCATTCACAATGGTGGAAACATCTGGCCCTCCTTGTTTTTATCTGAAAACACCACAAAGTCTCATTTGGTTTGAAAACCTAAGTAAATTGATGCCAAATTAAATTTATATAGTGCTTCTTGGTTCTTACTGAAGCACCTTTCAATTCTAGTTCCTTGATCCTGGTCTCAAATATCGCATAAATACAGAAAACGTTACAGGAATTCCTGAGTGGCTCAGCAGGTTAAAAATCTAGTGTTGTCACTGCTGCTGCCTGAGTCATTGCTGTGGCACTGGTTAGACTCTTAGCCCAGAAACTTCCCCCTGGGGCAAGGCAAAAAAGACAAACAAACAAACAAAAAAGCAGCTAGAACAACAAAATCCCTCTCAAATCCTGTTATATTGTTGACCTCTGTTCTATACAGTAGTGTGTCAAAATCCTGAATTTCGCTGAGAAGGAAAGATGGATTGGCTTTGTTTTTTGGCCTCTAGAAGAGGAGTTGAAATGTTTGTGGAAAAGTACCTCTCTCCATCACCCGAGGAGGCTTGTTGAGGGAGGATGTCTTGGGTAGTACAGGTGTTAATCTCTCAGGGATCACAGGCTATTGGGAGGTGGCTGTGACTCAGCTGGTTCTGTCATGATGTGCTCCACAGTGACATCCGTGTGTGTTTAAGACTGATGTTGCACATTAAGGGAAAAGCACTGTTCAGCTGGGATGTCTGCCAGCTGTGCCCAAGGTGGTAATGGTTTGCAGTGAAGGTGGTGCCTGCATTTCCTCAGGAACACACTGGCCGTGTGCTGCCATCACAATGTTTCTCAAACTGTCTGCAGTCATCATGCAGCAAGTTCAGACCCATAGGTGGTTATAGAAACTTAGTTCTGAAAACAACGTCTGTCCAGATGCCCTGTCGTAGTCTACCCAGGCCCACTGTGGTGTTGGGTCCAGATGCTCAGAAGGGCTTTAAAAAGAATCCTAAATTGTTCACTCAGAGCCTTCACAAACTTCTGGTATCCAGAACAGGTTCTTCCAACGGCATTTTCTCCGCAGAAGGAAAGTGTGCTATAATCTCTTGGTACCTGAATAATGCCTCCTACCACATATTCTGACTTGTTGGTCAGTTACCTCCCAGCAGCTGTTTGGCAGAGAGGGGGGATCCCGGAGGCCCTGGGCAGGTGTGGCTGTGTTAGAGCTCCATGGTTGTTTCTGGGCTTGCAACAAGGGGGTGCCCCTCTTCAAGGAAAATTTCTGCTTTAAAATATCATGAATGTGGAAGTTCCTGTTGTGGTTCAGTGGGTTAAGAAGCTGACATAGTGTCCATGGGGATGCTGGTACGATCCCTGGCCTCAGTCAGTGGGCTAAGGGTCTAGGGTTGCCACAAGCTGTGCTGTAGGTCACAGAGGTGGCTTGGATATGGTGTTGCCATGGCTGTAGCATAGGCCAGAAGCTGCAGCTCTGATCAGACCCCAGCCTGGAAACTTCCATATACTGTAGGTGCTGTCCTTAAAAAAAAAAAAAAAAGAAGAAAGAAAGAAAAGAAAAGAATAATAATAAAGTAAATAAAATTGCATGACCTTTCCAGAAAGTATCTATTCAAAAGCTTTTTTCATGCTTCTTTTCTCCTAAATTGGGAGTGCCCTAAGAGGCAAGAATTGAAGTATAATTATTTTAAACTTATGTTTAGGTTTTAAATATTAAAATAATTTAAAAATCTTTTAAAACTTAAACTATTATATGCTTTAAATTTTATGTGTATTTTTTTAAATTTTGAAAATAAAATAACAGAAAAGGCCAATAGAATGTATTATAGAAGAACATGAGTTAGATGTTATATATCATGCACCTGATTTGCAGTATTTACTGACGCTGACCACAGAATTTACTCAGAATTTCCTGATAAAAAAAGCAAAAGAGGAAATGATGGACTGTGTTTTCACTTCTAATTTCATTTCAAAGGAATTTCATATATTTTTTTTTCTAGAGAAATAATTGTTTCCTGGAAATAAATACTCCTAGACTAATATATACCCTAATATTAATGGAAACATTTTCAAAAAGTCACTGATAAGTACAAGAGAAATAAAAGTTGCTGAGAAAAATACTGTCTTACGTAAGCCATTTTTATGTCCATCAGAACATGTTGGCCTGTATTGTGTTTTCCTTGCTCAGCAGTAGGGATCATGGCTATATTTGTAATCAAGCTCTCTAATTTTATTTTTCAGAATGACAAATCCCCAGGGCGATCTGCAAGTCGATCAAGTAATATTTCAAAAGTAGGTGAACTCTATTCATTTTCTTAATTGTTTACCAGTTTACGTATCTTAAGAGTTCAAGTAATACGGTATCATGTTTAACCTGTAATTGTTATCTGTGAGCAGTACCCAAGTATGACTTATGAATGTTTTTAACTCTTCTAAGATTTTACTGCCATAGGAGTTCATGATTTCACACAACAAAACAGGTTTTTGCCTCTTTGGTGCTGTAAACACAGATCTTGCTACTTTCAAGGTGTCACTCAAAGTAGGTTTCTTCCCTCACATCAGGCCCCAGAGGGCTGCCACACACCCAGGTTGAAACTGTCATATCAACGTCGCTGTACAATTCCCAAGAATCCAATTTTCCCAGGAGTTTGGTCTCAACTATTCTGGAATTTCACCAGGACAGGTTTTGGAAAGCAATTTAACTGAAGACATTCCTTTGGTCATATTTTCTTTATATCGTTAATAGATAGAAAAAAACCAAAATACTCCCTAGACCATCTGGAAAGCCAAGCAAGACCCTGGAGTGTTGAAAAGATTATGGCATGGGAGAGATAGTCTAGGTTTTTATTTTGCCTAGAAAACAAAAATTATGATCTAGTCTATAAGATGAGGTCTTATGCAGTTTATAGCCTTGGTGCTTGAGGAGTGAAAAGTCACATAGAGCCATGTGTGAAATTGGAAAATTATGACTTCCCCAAATATAATTTTGATAAAGATGACTTTACCGTGAAGAGAACTTCCACGGCCGGGCCCCTCACCTGCCAGCAGACTTCACTGCTGTGAACTCAATCTTGCTGTGTATGTAATTTTTGTATTACTTTCCTTTGGGAGAGCCCCCCAAATAGTAATAACCTATTGGCACTACAGAATATAGACTCACTTCCAATTTAGGGACATTTTAGTTATTTAGTTTTGCTTTGCTTTTAGAAGCAAAGGGCTTTATTACTCATTGAAAAATAGCAGCAGCCAGAGAATCGGCATTTTCTTAAGCTGGTTTCCTGAGGCCAGTTCCTACAGGATGATGCTAAGATGGTCAGGTGACACCTGTCAGTACACTGAATTGGTTATATGAGTGGAACCCTGGCCTTGGGAAACAGTAGTCTTTTAGTAGATGGCAAGTGTGCCTGCCCACTCCAGAAGGAGACCCCATATTGCAGTGCTCACTTCTGTGCAGACATGTTCAGTAAGATGGTCCAGAGCAAAAGCAGCCAAGGTGTCTGCTTACAAGACATGCAGAGACTCAGAAGACCCACAGAGAATTGCATCTCAGTGGTTGGAACCACACATTTCTAGGGATATTCCCACCTGGGGACCTTGCTGACCTTTGCAAACCCATGTGGTTCAGGGCTTAGAGCACAAGCCTGTGGAGAGATGGCACTGTGGGTCAGCACTGCCACTTTTTGCTTGTGTGACATGAGACACTCAACCCCCATGGGACACATTTGCCTCCACTGGACATGGACATTTAGTGGTTCTAAATCAAAACCATACTTTTCAAAGTCCATCATCTCTATCACTTCATGGAGAGCCTTGCCTGCCACGAGAGGACTCTGTCATCTTCCTGAGCGTGAATAGAAGGGTTGACCTAGAAATCTGTAAGTGGTACTGGCTGAATTTTGTCAGGCCAACTACTTCATCATCCAGGGGTGAGATTATATCCGCATTTCCAAATTGCTGTTTGACTTTGACATAATGCAGCTTGCACATAGCTCTTAGCTTTGGATTGATTCTTTAAGAAATGAAAAAGTCAGAAGTGTAGTTTCTCTTCTATGTGTTCCTCTAGGCTCTGATAGGTATTAATTGCAGCCTTGTGTTGGAGACAATTCATGATAAATGGTGTTATATTCAGAGAGAAAAGAAAAGCTCTGTTCTTATGCAGTCACTCTAATTGCACAAAAACTGAAACCATCACATGCCCACAGGGATGTGAAGATTTCAGTGTGCTGAAATTCATTTTACTTTGGCCAACATAATGCTACTTTTATTTATGTTCAGAATGACAGCCAAAAGTGCAAAGTTCATTGTTGAATTGTTACTACTTTTTAATGAATTATTAAGTGATAAGCTCTTCATCATAACCGCATAACTTACTGAGAATGAAATGGCAGATTCTAGCAATATTTGGGTTCTTCGACTTTCAAAGTGGTGAAGAAAATGTGAAAATGGAACAAGGATATTTTTTCTCTAATTCTGTCAAAATAATTTTTGTGTCTGTAAGAAAATAGAATGTATACCTGTATGTGTAACTGGGTCACCATGCTGTACAGTAGGAAAAAAATCATATTGGGAAAACATACACTACATAAATGCAATTTTAAAAATCAATCAATCGATCAATCAATCAGTCAATAAGACCATGAGTTTCTCACAGGTGTGATAGTCAGTAGAGCAGAGTAGTGAAGAGCCTGGATTCAGAGTAAGTGCTTGGGAGTGCTATTTGCCTTCCTTGGTGACTTTGTTGGTCAAAGGCGAACATCTCACCTCATAGGTCTCTGGGAGGGATACTTAGCACAGTGATCAGCACCATAGGAGACTAGCTACTCTTATTATGGGCTCTTTACACTGATATCTCAGTGGCAGCACAGTGTTCAGTAAACTTTTTGTGAGCAAGTGAATTTGTGACGTGGGTTATAGTATATGTATTGTTTTTTGGACAAGATAAGAAAAATAACAAATTGCACAAAATTATGTTAGATTTAGGACTAAGTAAAATGTGATCCAACATAATTTTATTGAAAAAAGTACTCTACATTCTTGTTTCATTAAAAAGTGTATATGTATTTTTTGACCTTTAAAATTTTATTTATTTTTAATGCTGATTTTTAACTAAAGTTGATTTACACTGTTGTGCCAATTTCTGCTGTACAGCAAAGTGGCCTGATCATATATATATATTTTTTTCTTTTTTTCTCATACTGTCTTCCATCTCTTTCATCATGTTTTGTCCCATGAGGCTAGACACAGTTGCTAATGCTATACAGTAGGACCTCACGGTTTATCCTTTCTAAATGTAATAGTTTGTGTCTCCTTACCCCAAACTCCCCCGTCTATTCCACTCCCTCCCCCAACCTTGGCAACCACAAGTCTTTTCTCTATGTCTGTAAGTCTGTTTTTTAATCCCCCTGGGAGAGGGAATGGTGGTAAACTTGTGGCTGCTGGGAACTCTACCCCCACTTCCTCTGGACTTTGTCCCACATGGCTTTTTCCATTGCTGATCTTGCAATGCATCTTTTCACTATAACAAACCATAAGTGTGACTATGACAGCTGAGTTCTGTCCTGTGAGTGGCCCTGGAGCATCACTGACCCAGAGCATAGTCATGAGACCCTGAGGCACCAGCCAGGAGAGCACAGATGGTGGAAGGGGGTACAGTGGGGGCTCAGAGAGTGATCACTTCCACCTGGCGACAGGCTGGTACCGAGAAGACCTGATTGTAAATAGGGACTTGAAGAATGGCTGTGACTTTATGAGATGCCAAGAAAGTATGATTAAAGGCATCCAGGACAAGGTGTGGGAGCTAGAAAACAGGGACCACAAGGAGATGGAACTTTGCTCACAGGCACGATAGATCCTTCTTAATTGCAGAAGTTTTCCCTGGCTTGGAAACATAGACTCGCTGGGAAGATAGGGTACCACTCCCCAGGGTACAGCAGGTCTTTTAAACCTACCCCTACAGATGGTGCTTAGCTCCTTGAGGGCCCAGGAACAAGGGGAAAAGTAGGAGTCAGCTGGCTCCCCTACTCCCAGAGATCCACAGGGGGGCATATGCCTCCTACGCCCTCACTTCAGGCTCTGTAGGTTTCCAAGTGCTGGATCAGAGAGATGATGCCCTCACCAGAGGATGCAGGAAGTGTCCCACTGGACTTGGAGTGGTGATTGCTGTCTGATCACCTGGAGCTCCTCTGGTTGTATCCCAGCAAGGAAAGAAAATCAGTTTTCATTCCAGCAGGAGTAGTTAACCCTTTCCCCTAATCTCTACACATGAGGGGGACAGGGAGAAACTTGTCTGCCACTCAGGTGATATCCAGTGGCATTTCCTTGTCCTACACTGTGGCTGTAAATGGACAACCACAGCCTGATAAGGGTGTTGTAACCAGGGTCTCAGTCCCTCAGGTGTGCCACCAGGATCAACAGGAGGGTGACAAAGGTGAGAGGAATCCAGAACGGGTGTGTGGTCAATAAGAGGACATATCAGTTAAGATCAGTCTCTGGACCCAGTGCAGCCAGGAAGCCATATGTCCTTGTTCTTAACCTCCTCTTATGAGATTTTCCTGAACGGGGACCAGAGGGAACCCTGGGGAAGCTATGTCAAGGTGGGGTGAACTTGATGGGGATCGAAAATAGATCCCAGTGGTCCGATTCCTCTAGAGCAGGTGTTGTCCATCCTCCCCCCAAGCCCCCTATGTCTCACAACTGTGACCGCTCAAAGTAACATCGCTCACAGCTGCTCCCTCGCCAGACCTGCTGCTGGCCACACCGCAACCTGCTTGCCCACAGGTCTATATGCTCCCAACCAGCAGGTCAAGGGCTGCTTGAATGAAGGGGGCCCTGACCTCTGGCCTCAAGGTGGGATTGGTACCTGGTACGGTTTGTATGCAGAGCAGCCCTATGGGGTCAGCTGGAGCTGCAGTTGAAGTAAGACAGGATTCTGCCCAGCTCTGTGGCTCCAGAATTTTCTATAACTTCTCCCCTTTTCCCTCTTCCAAAGAGGCCACTCCAGTAAATTACTTGGAGAAGAATTTTTGTCTCAGGCTCTGCTTCTAGGGAATCTGATCCACGAAGCTCAGAAACTTAAAGCAATTTTATATTCTTCCAGCGTGAAATCACATGGCAGTGTTTAGCTGTCTTTTCAAGAGTATTAGTCTATAAATGATTAGATAGAAAAAAAGAAAGAAAAGGAAGAGAGGAAGAGAGAAGGGCTGAGGGGAAGTGGTTCTTCACCACGGAGATTCTGCCCTGGGCATCCAATAAGGTTTTAGAAGATCCTTATTTCTAAATTGTCTGAAATGCTTTAGAAAGTCCAGGAGAAAAAAAAAAGCATAAAATTATTTTAAATTAATTTGTGTTTATATTCATGCCTTTTGGGAGAGACTACATAGTTTTAATCAGCTGAAAAATTTGCAAAGATGAAAATTTGTCCCCATGGATCTTTGGGGAAATACCCATAAAAGACCAGTCTTTTGGATAACCATGAGCTTTGTTTGTGTGTGTGCTAAAACTGGCTTAATCTGCCTTATTTTTGTAAAACAGAATAGAACAGCATTTAAGATTTCTCTCCACTTGGATGTTGAATGGTTATAGAAGGTCCATTCATTTTATACCACAAACTGCTGCAGATGTCAAACATGAGAAGCTGCTGGAGCTACTGGAATCACGGCCATTATGAAATATATATTTTGGGATTATGGACATTGTCTCTGGTTTGCTATATTTAGCTAAGGGTTTCATTTTGGTTTTTACTTTTTGGTTAATTTTTTTCAGAATTCCCTCTAGGACAGGCCTTGGTAGCTCCCCTGGATCTCAAGAGCTAGGAAAAGCTGATGTTTGGGGAAGACTTGGGTTGTAGTAACAGGTCAACCCTGCCTTCAGCTAGAGCATTTTGACGATCTTGGGGCCTAGTGTAGGGAGCCAGCCTGGGAAAAGATGTTGACCTGGCCATTGGTTGAAATGACCTCATGACGTCTGTCCCAGGTGACAAAGGGTCATGCTTTGGATACCGTAATACTCGCTGGGTTTTGTTATCCAATTAACTACATCTTTGGCCTCCCGTGTATCCTGGCAAAAGATAGGGACCAGGAGGCTTGAAATACATTTTGTCTTTTTCTCTCTGGTAATATCATCCTTAAACTATGTAATCTTTGTTTAATAGTGGTTTATTTCAACATTTGTATCATGTTCAATTTGTCCAGCCTTGTGATAACAGGAAGAGTTAGAGGTAGTTCTTGGTTTCTTTACTTTCTGATTTACCTAACAGGTAATTTAGTAGAGTGGAAACCCAGCAGTGTTGTTTTTCAAAAGCTTCCCAGGTGATTTCAATGTGCAGCCTGAAGGAAAGCCCCTCGGACATTCAGCAGCATCTGGATACATTTGGGGTGGTCACAGTGCAGGGGCGCGGGTTGCTCCTGATATCCAGTTGGAGAGGCAAGAATGCTGCGGGACACCTAGGGTACAGGGGACAGTCAGCCCCTACCCCAAGCAAAGTGCCATCCACTGCGATGGCAATAGTGCAGCAGCTGGAGCAGAGCCAGTCCGAAGGTAGAGGCCAGGTAGGCAGAATCTGTAGGTCCAGGGGTGAGGATTGATGCTTCACTGAGGCACAAAACAAGAGCAAAATTCAGAGAGGTGTTTTACCAGTGGCCGGTGCCATCTGGACAACTTCCTGGGCTTCTGGGCCGGGCTGCAGGGCAGGTTTGCGTGGACCTACTAAGCTCCCAACAGGGTATGGGGCTCCCCCGAGGCTGTGATCTCTGGGTGAGATGGCAGGGTGAAGTGGCAGAAGTGACAGGGAGGCTGGCTTAGGTGTGGACCAGGTTTCTATCTAGAGCCTCCTCTCTGTCTGCAAAACAACCCGTACTTTCAGGCGCTTCCCCATCTTTGTACAGAAAAAGTACTGATGACTTGCATCCTTTGGAAAACCTTCTCAGGCTGGAAGGAAAATTCCAGCCCAGAGATCCTGGGCTGTGAGTGACAGCTCACTAGTGCCAGGAGCAGCCTGGGCGCAGGGTGGGGTGGGGGGGACTTCCAGGCCTTCCAAGACCTGGTTTCTGTGTTTTGGTGACATCAGGCGGTCTCAGTCACACCTGCAGTCATGCCGGAGCTGGCTGGCATCTGAGAGGGGAAACACGGCACTGACATCCTGATCCCTGCCACCAACCCACAGTCTCTTTGTGCAGCTTGGCTCCTTGGAGATGCTTTTTTACTGTACATGAACATGACCAACATTTGATATTTGACCTTGGTGGAGAAATGGATTCATCTCTAAAACAAGACTTGTTGGATTTTTATATTCCTTTTCTAATATTTCATTGTTAGTATACAGAAATGCAATCAATTTCTGAATGTTTATCTTGTATCCTGCTACCTTGCTGAATTCATTGATCAGTTCCAGTAGTTTTTGTGTGGAGTCCTTGGGGTTTTCTATATATAGTATCATGTCATCTGCTAAAGTGCTAGTTTTACCTTTTATCTTTCAATTTGGATACCTTTTATTTCTTTTGTTTGTATGATTTCTGTGGCTAGGACTTATGTTGAATAAAAGTGGTGAGAGTAAGCATCCTTGTCTTGTTACAGATTTTAGTGGGAAGGCTTTCAGCTTTTCTCCACTGAGTATTATACTGGCTGTGGGTTTGTCATAAATGGCTTTAATTGCGTTATGGTATGTTCCCTCTATACCCACTTTGGTAAGAGTTTGCATCATGAATGGATGTTGGGTTTTGTCAAATGCTTTTTCTGCATGTGGTTTTTGACTTTCCCACTCCATATATCTGGACAAAACTTTCATTCAAATAAATACATACACCCCTATGTTCACCCCTATGTTCAGTACTATCCACAATATTCAGGACATGGAAACAACCTAAATGTCCATTGACAGATGAATGGATTAAGAAGATGTAGTGTATATACACAATTTAATACTACTCAGCCATAAAAGAGAACAAAATAATGCCATTTGCAGCGATGTGGATGGAACTAGAGACTCATACCGAGTGAAGTAAGTCAGATATCATATGATATGATACCACATATCACTTCTATCTGGAATCTAGTATATGGCACAAATGAACCTATCTACAGAAAAGAAAAAAACTCTTGGACTTGGAGAACAGATTTGTGGTTGCCAAAGGGGAGGGGGAGGGAGGGGGAGGGAGTGGGATGGACTGGGAGTTTGGGGTTAGTAGATGCAAACTACTCCAAATTGCATTTGGAGTGGATAAGCAATGAGATCCTTCTGTATAGCACAGGGAACTACATCTAGTCACTTGTGATGGAACATGATGAAGGATAATGTGAGAAAAAGAATGTATGTGTATGACAGGTCTTTGCTGTATAGCAGAAATTGACAGAACATTGTAAATAAACTATAATAGAAAAAATTAAAATCTTAAATTTTTTTTAAATAAATAAATAGAACAAGACTTGTTGAGTTCCCAGCTTCTAAGGTCTACTTTTAAATCCACATTTAAGCATTGTCAGTGATTAAGGCCCTGCACAGGACACCTGCTAAGAAGTCAGATTCAGTAACATTTTATCTTCTCCAAGGCTTAGTAGGTGGATGTTGTCTTCTTCCAGTGTTTGATCCATTCGCTGCAGGTTACAAACGAATCTTGTCTTTTTGCTTCTCTCAGCGTCATTGATTGGATCACTTGCTATCACCTAATATTTCTTTCCTTCCACCGTCCTTCATTCCCCTTTCTCTGAGCTCCTGCCCTGAAGCCCCCAGGGAGGAGAACAAACATTGGCAGCGGCTGTATGGTTAATGTAATTAATATGCGGAGTCAATCTGGGTTGACTAGAATAAATACATCCACTTTGAGGTGTAAACTACCCACTCTGGCTTTGTGGATCAGATTAACTGGGTAATTGTTGTCTCTCTGTCTCACTAATTACTACAGAGACACACCCCCACCACCACCCCTGCCCCCGTGGTTCCCTCATTTGACTCTCTTTTCATTGGCCTTTACAATGTAAGCTTTAGGAAGGAATGGTGGCAAGTAAATAGCACCAATTCAAGAAGAAATTCAACAACCCCTTGCCCATTTTCTGTCTCATCTTCCTGCTGACGTGAGGAAAGGAGAAAGTCGCAAGATACATCTTTCCTATTGAACGAAGGACTCAGCTCACTAAGACCACAGCTCATGCACCCACTTCCCTCACAACACACTGCCATTCTACAGCTCAGTCCCTCAGTATTTTTACCTCTATAGATAGAAAATAGAATAATTTATTCCTACTTACCTTTTGGCTCATCCCAGGCCTTTAGTCTTCAGAAAGAAAATGTCTCTGATCAAACTGCAATAAGCTAGCATTTTATTTTATTTCTGTACTTGTTCAGTACTCAGGGAAAAGAATACAGCCTCTTACTTCTTGCAACATACAGTGAACATGAGAGGCTGTTAAATGGGTAACTCAGTGATCACGGTTCCATATTCAGTGCTTTTCAGTGCTTTCTTGATTCAGCAACTTGGCATTGCCACTGTTTCAAGATGATTTTGTTCAAAGTAGGAAGAAATACTAAATTACATTTTGTGCTTGCCTATCTAAAAATATTAGACAGGGAAGTTCCTTGTGGCATAGTGGGTTAAGGATCCAGTGTTGCTGCAGACTGGGGCACAGCTTGCAACTGCAGCGCAGGTGTGATCCCTGGCCTGGGAACTTCCACATAACACAGGCATAGCCACAAAAAAAAAAAAAAAAAAAAAAAAATAGAACACATATGCTGAAAAGCTAGTTACAAATTTGCAGGCCTCTAATCCAAGTAAATTTTACGGGGTTTAGAAAGACCTCTGTCAATGGGAGTTCCCGTCGCGGCGCAGTTGGTAACGAATCCGACTAGGAACCATGAGGTTGAGGGTTCGGTCCCTGGCCTTGCTCAGTGGGTTAACGATCCGGCGTTGCCGTGAGCTGTGGTGTAGGTTGCAGACGCGGCTCGGATCCCGCGTTGCTGTGGCTCTGGTAGGCCGGTGCTACAGCTCCGATTCAACCCCTAGCCTGGGAACCTCCATATGCTGTGGGAGCGGCCCAAAGAAATAGTAAAAAGACAAAAAAAAAAAAAAAGACCTCTGTCAATGAAAAAATTAATCAATAGTCTAAGAAAGAAATGGGAGGAGTTCCTGCTGTGGCTCAGTGGGTAACAAACCTGACTAGTATCCATGAGGACACAGGTTCCATCTCTGGCCTTGCTCAGTGGGTTAAGGACACGGCATTGCCATGAGCTGTGGTGTAGGTTGCAATCTGGCATTGCCATGAGGTGTTGTGTAGTGGCTTGAATCTGGCATTGCTGTGGTTGTGGTGTAGGCCACCAGCTGTAGCTTTGATTTGATTCCTAGAGTGGGAACTTTCATATGCTGTGGGTGTGGCCCTAAAAAGACAAAAAAGAAAAAAAGAAAGAAATGGGAAATTTTACTGGAGCCAACCTCATTATAACTAGATTATAACTAGAATGAGAGTGTCTCCGAGAGCTCTGAGAATGTTTTGAAGAGATAAAGGGGGTGTGCTTTTAGATCCCACATGTGATTTCAGAGAAGGGACATGCTACCATCTTGGTAGAAGTTTACTGCTATTTGTAAGGAATGGATGGAATGATTTTAGTGTTTTTCTAAGTATAGGAAGATGCAAGAAATTGGGTTCATAAAATTTTCTCCTGAAAATATCTAACTATCTGCAGATCACTTCTGGGCAATTTCCCCAGAGCACAGGGTTTCCTCCTGATCTTTGTCCTGAATTCCCTCCAGGCTGGACTGTAGGTCAGCCACTGCCATGGTTGATGACTTGATTCCTACAGAGCTGGATGGGGGGCAACATTCTTTATTTTATTACCCCTTCCCTTTCATTCTTGATTTCAGTGAATGTTTGGGAGTCATTTAGTGGCCAGTTTGTCCCAAAGCCCAGAAATGCTCATTCCCAGGTCTGGTGGGGATTTTGTTGATAGGCCACACAATGTGCTATTACCGGGTCAGGCCCTGTTAACAGCAGCCCAAAGCCTCTGGGATGCCTACTAGTCTGTTATGGTCTAGGAAACAGTTCCTTCTTGTGGCTTCTTCACATCTGGAGTTACATTATTACAATCACTGATCTTATAGAACTAAGCCTTTGGTCAGTTGTTTCAAGTCATCAAATTTTATCAGGGGCTCAGTCACACATTTGGCAATTCAAGAAATAATAACCTTATAAAATGGGCAGAATACAAGGAATATATCTGGTAACACTAATAAGGTCATAGGTAAGTATTTAAGGGAAGAGCTTCCACTAGATGTGGCCCAGTATCTCCCCAGGTCATGTGACCAGTCTGTTCTGCATCAATCGCCATCTTTATGGGAAGTGATATACTGGATTTGTACCTAAAGTTTACCAAAGATATCTGCACATACAAGGTGAGTGGTAGGTCATTACGACCCCTTACAGTCTTGGGAAAGAATGTTATCATTTAAGGATGGCATCAGAAGAAGAAAGATAGATATTTGTGGCTTACCAGGTATTCCTGCTGCTGGGGTGGTCAGGATAACACACTCAATATCTTGTAATAACCTATAAAGGAAGAGAATGTAAAGAAACCATATACATACACACATATATATATTATATGTTACTTTCTATGTAGAGAGAGTATAGTTTTCTGTGCTATACAGTAGGTCCTTTTTGTTATCAATTTTATGTATGGTAGTGTGTATCTGTTAATTCCAAACTTCTAAGTTATCCTCCCCTACTTCCTCTTTGGTAACCATACATTTGTTTCCTGTGTCTGTGAGCCTATTTTTGTTTTGTAAATAAGTTATTTGTATCACTTTTTAGATTCCACATATAAGTGATACATGATATTTGTCTTTTTCTGTCTGACTTACTTTACTTAGTATAATAATCACCTCCAGATCTATCCATCTTGCTGCAAATGACATTATTTTGTTCTTGTTTTATAACTGAGTAGTATTCCATTGTATGTATGTGCCTCATTTTCTTTATTTCTCTTTCAGTGGATGTTTAGGTTGCTTTCATGTCTTGTCTATTGTAAATGGCACTGCAGTGAGTATTTGGGTGCAGGTATCTTTTCAAATTATGGTTTTCTCCGGATAGACGCCCAGGAATAGGATTGCTGGATCATATGGTAGTTCTATTTTTAGTTTGTTGAGGAACCTCCATACTGTTCTCCATAGTTGTTGTACCAGTTTACATTCCCACCAGCAGTGTAAGAGCATTCCCTCTTCTCCACACCCCCTCCAGCATTTGTTATTTTATTTTATTTTTTTACTTTTTAATGATGGCCATTCTGAACAGTATGAACATAGAACCTCATTGTAGTTTTGATTTGCAGAAAGAAATGAGTTACTTTGTAAAAATTAGAAATCAGGGATGAATCTCACCGAGAGGTCTAGCCTGGGAAAAAGAGCAAATAGTGGCACTCTTCCATCTGACGTGGAGGGGCTGGGGTGACCAGTGCCCAAGTCATACCTCAGGGCTCTTGGCAGCAGGTGATTTTGGAGACTGCCCAGACTGGAATTCTCCTTGACCCTGGCTGCAGACTTTGCACCTGACCTCTCCTGACCCTCCCTGAGCTTTGGTTACTGGCCACACCATATGTACGCCACGCTGCACACTCTACCTACAATGTGACATTCACACCCCTCCGTCTGTATCAGGAGGAGGGCACCAGGTTCCCTCTCCTCAAAAGCAGGTGGACCTTCGTGATTTCTTCAACCAGTTGGCCGTAGCAGAAGTGCCTACTTACTCTCTCCCCGATGCATCCTTGAGAGCCAGAGATGACAGGGGAAGAGTCCTGGCCCGGAGACACATGATGGAAAGACCAGGTGGAGAGATCATGCAGAGGCAGACTGCCCCTTGCTGGCCTTGCCCCATCCTGGGCAGCCACAGGAGTAAGTGGCCTCCTGCCTCTCCTCTTCCCCAGCTGATACCTTGTGGAGCAGAGGGCATTGTCCCCTGCACCCCTAGCCCTGTCCAGAGTGCAGACTTGTGATGAATGTCAACTTCATCATCTTGAACCGCTGCATATTGGGATAATGGATCACTCAGCCATCCTAAGTAGGACACAGTCACATAGACACTTCCCATTAAGGTCACATTGTCCTTCAGCAAGACCTGACCTCTTCCAGGACAACTTAGGACCACAGAAGATGTGAGCCTCACACCTTGTTTTATTCCCACTCTTCCTCTCTCCTCACTCTGCAGTAGCACCTGATTCACAGAGCCTTTCTCCTTCAATTTTTTCTAAATGACAGACAAAGTCTCTGTAGTTTCCAAAATCTAAACAGTAAATGTCAAACTCAGGCCTATCACCAGGGCCTGCGTTCCCTTTGTGCAAAGTAGAAAAGGGCCTGCTTCCATCATAAAATTATTATACTATGTACTGATTTTATTGGGACAACATATTTCACTCCCACCAGACTGAAAATCATTTTGCTCTACTAAACTCTAATGCCCCTGAGGTGATGGAACTCTGGGAGTGCAATGCATAACCTACATAACTGTACATGCCAGTCTTAAAACTCTTCTACAAGGCTGCCCAAGTCTGTCTTTACTTGTCTTGAGATGGATGGAAGCGTTCCCTCAGCCACACTGGACAGCACTTCTCTCCCATCGACCATGCCTTCCCTACACAGCCTGAGAGTGATCAATGATCTAGAAATGTCATAGAACTAGTTTGAGGGGCCACCTCTTAGTATGTCCTACATGGATGCAACAGCACAGCCCTTTAAAATATGGGGATACTGTTTACTCTTCTAAGGAGCAGTTCAGGAAGGAAAATAGCCCTGGCAACATATGGCTATTATTCTCTATTCAGCCAGTATTTGTTGATTTTATATATATGTGTGTGTGTGTGTGTGTACATATTTATATATATATATATATGTATATGTGTACACATAAATATATGTAATTTTATATGTGCTTATATGTATGTGTATATGTATATACATATATGTGATCTTGTGTATGTGTGTATATATTGTGTATATGTATATACATATATGTGATTTTATGTATATATATGTATTTATGTATATGTGTATATATATTTATATTTAGTGTATGTGATTTTATGTATATATGTGTATGTGTGTTTACATGTATATATACACATATATGTGATCTTGTGCACATATGTGTATATATATTTATGTGTATATCTCAGGCACTGTGTGATGAGTCATGAAATTTATGGCATAATGTGTTATTCAAGCAATTGTAAGACTATACAGATATGTAAACATATGGTGGTAAATTTGATGCATGTTCTGAAGGAATTTCCCATCCTAGTGGCATATCTTGGAGCACAGGCCTGGATGGAGACTAGAGTTTCAGGGTTTAGCCCACAGAAATGGTGGGTCTGTATAGGGGAAATGATAGTCACAGTGAGAAAATGGGTAGAAAGAGGAGTTGTAGTTCCCACCTCTCATTCCATGGAGGGGCCCTAGCAGAACAGAAGTGGCCAGAAGACAGGAGCAACCCAGGTCTGAGAATTAGAACACTGAGTGAGGAGACCGTTTCCACTTATATTCCAGAAGAGCTGCTGTTCCAGGGAGCCACCTCCTCAGAGATCCTAGGGAGGATCACTAGGTGCTGCAAATAGCAAGCCTCCTTCACCCAGAGCTTAGAAGAGGGCCCTAGTTTCATGACATGGACATGAGGACAACATAGCTTCACAGGGAAGAGGAATCCAATTAGGCCTTGACCTCCAAGGAGGCTGGTGGGGTAGGCTGAGCTTGAGCTGAGTTTGAGGAGGTGAAGTGATCTTGAGATAAAAGGTGTTTGAAGCCAAGGAGAGACAGCAGAGCTGCTAGCAATTTGGGACAACTGGTGTTGAAAGAGAAAAACAAACACCATATGATATCACTTATATCTGGAATCTAATGAACAGCACAAATGAACTTATCTACAGAAAAGAAACAAACTCATGGACTTGGAGAACATACTTGAGGTTGCCAAGAGGGAGGGAATGGATGGACTGCGAGTTTGGGGCTAGTAGATGCCAACTATTGCATTTGGAGTAAATAAGCAATGGGATCCTACTGCATAGCACAGGGAACTACATCTAGTCATCTTATAATGGAACATGATAGAGGATAATGTGAGAAAAAGAATGTATGTATACTGGGTCACTTTGCTATACAGCAGAAATTTATAGAACATTGTACTCAACTACAATAGAAAAAATAAAAATCTTACCAAAAAATAAATAAATAAATAACAGGATTTCAGAGTGGGACTGAGAAGGAAGTGGGACTCCATCCTGTAAGATCCTTGAGCAATTCAGAGGCTTGAAGCTTGACACAAAGATTGTGGGGAGCACTGGAAGATGTAAAACAGGAAATAACATAAAAAGATGTAAGCATTAGTAAGAGCACTAGAGTAGGAAGGATGATCAGTTAAAAAAAAAAAAAAAACCCAAAGCAAGGGATCAATTCTGCTATATGGCAAAATGACCCAGTCATACATACATATATATACATTCCCTTTCTCATACTATCTTCCATCATGTTCTATTCTGAGAGACAAGATATAGTTCCCCGTGTTGTACAGTAGGACCTCATTGCTCATCCATTCTAAATGTCATAGTTGCAACATTATAAAATCAATAGATTTTAATAAAATTTTTAAATGAAAATTTAAAAACAACAGAAAAAAGAAAGATTTCTTCCAAGCATTCTTCAAATAGCTCTTGCTTTGACCCACAATGACTTAAATTAAAATAATGATAACAGCAAGCTTAAAAAAAAAAAGCAAAGGGTCTATTACAAGGCAAGGGCAGCTGCCCCAGGGAAGTGTGGGTATCAGACGTGGGACTCCACAGGCTACCCTCTAAAGGCCAGAGTTAGGAGTGAAAACCACGGATCTGGGGCTCATTGAGGGAGGGACCAGGATGTGTTGCAGTTTTCTGCCTATATCCCCAGGATCAACCTGGAAGATAGAGACTACATTTTGACTGCCAGGACACAGGAGAACGAGACAGGGATGAGGGCCTGGGCTTTGCTAAAGGGAAGCAGCTGGCTCTGGGCTGCAGGAGAAAACAGTCATATTGGCATCTACATTCAGATTTTCTTCTAAAAATTGATCAGATCAGTTTCCAGTGTCCTTAAATCTGGAAAAAGATATGCCTGGAAAATTGAGTGATTTTGGAAACCCATGACACACATTGAAACATTAATATGCCCAGCGATTCTCATTTCATCTTCTCCCAAAACATCCTGGCAGGAAGGGAAGGAATTCCACCCCCTCCTCTTTCAATTCATTTGAGTGTTTGAGAGCCAAATGCTACGCTTAGTGACTTATGGCCACAACCCCCAAGTCTGCTTCAACTTCATTACCTAGGACTCCACACCACACACCCAGTGTGGCTGCTCAGTGCTCACCACTCATCAGTCCAGTGACTCCTTTTGAAAAATTAGGACAATCCTGGAAATAAAACGTCCATTTTTTACCTTGTGTTGACAGCTGCACAAAGTGGCTCCATCTCCAGGGAGCTGCTTTTATACTGAGTGCAAAGTTCAAAGTGACTGTGGTTGTTCAGCTGACTGAACAACATGGTAAGACCTCATTATATTATGCTACTACGTGGATGAATGGCAAGGCACAGACCTGGGTTTCATTAAATTTCTGTCATCCCCAAAATCCAATACCAAGAAAGAAAACAGAAAAAGTCCAGGTATTACTGAGCACCTAAAGTGAGTCCCAAAAAGTCAGAGACAATAAAGAGAACAACTATTCACTGCAGAGCTGTCAGCAACATTCCACATAACTCATAGGAATTGCTTATTTTCTGTCCAGAAAATGTTCTGGGAGAGTAGAAGAGATGTACTGAGTGTTTATTCTGAAATTACCTAGTGTGAGGCTTCAGACATTTGTTTCCTTAAAGGAGGCTGCCTGACATTTGAACTTCCTTATAAAATTACATTAAATATGTATCAGTTTGGAGGACTTACCAAAAGAGAATAATGAATTTTCAATTTAGTCTTGGTTACACTTGACCTGTTTTAAAGTGTTTCTCTAATGAAATGGAAGCTACCTACACTAAAATTAATTCTACGTGAGAGGAGCAGACTCTGTGCTACTTAATCATGAGTCTCACCATTCACTTTGCTTGAGTATGGAAACAAGACAGAGATGGCCATGCCTGTAATTGGGTGGGCCTGATAAGATGACCATAATAGTCAAAATGAGGTTCTAGGGGTTTTCTGACCTGGCTGTAACATTCATGTTTTACTCTGAGAAATAAGGGAGGGTAGAGAACCCAAGAACTTTTCAGGGGCAGTTTTTGCTTGTCCTTGTGCTAGTATTCCTGTATCCAGGACAATTGAGCCAAGGAAGGAGGGTCGAAAACCCGGTCACAATTCACCTGTTAAAAGCTGGACACCACACTGTGGTGCATGGAACTATTGGCCACCAGGGATAACACAGAGAACTCTACCCAATACTCTGATATTCTATGTGGGAAAAGAATCTGAGGGAGTATGGATATATGTATATGTATGACTGGGTCGATTTGTTGTACAGCAGAAATTATCACAGCCTCGTAAATTAACTATACTTCAATATAACTTAAAAAAAAAAAGCTGGACACCGCTCTAGGCATTTATTACATGAACTAACCCATAAGTGAGTTCATCCTTACAATCTAGATTTGTGCTTAAACAGACACACACTCATACATGACATATACACACACGACACACACACACACAAAATTTATGTTTTTTTCTTTTTCTTTTTCTTAAAGTATAGTTGATTTACAGTGTTGTATCAATTTCTGCTGTACAGCAATGTGCCCCAGCCATACATACATATATATATATATATATATATATATATATATATATATACACATTCTTTTTCTCATACTATCTTCCATCACTATCTATCCCAATAAATTGGATATAGTTCCCTGTGCTATACAGTAGAACCTCAGTGCTTATCCATTCTAAATGGAAAAGTTTGCATCTACTAACCCCAAACTCCCGGTCCATCCCACTTCCTCCCCACTCCCCCTTGGCAACCACAAGTCTGTTCTCGATGGCTGTGAGTCTGTTTCTGTTCTGTAGGTAGGTTCATTTGTGCCATAGTTTAGATTCCACATAGTTTAGATTTCGCATGGTATTTGCCTTTCTCTTTCTGACTTACTTCACTTAGTATGAGAATCTCTAGTTCCATCCATGTTGCTGCAAATGGCATTATTTTGTTCGGTGTGAGTAGACAAGGCCTTGAGAATGGAAAGGTGTTTGAAAGACGATTGTAGCACCAATAGTAAACACCAGAATTCTGAGCAAGAAGGAGGTTGGCATCTCCCAAGTAAGGACAAGCGAGAAGCTAGTCTAGTACAGATGTCATCAACAAGGGAGAGAAAAGAGTGAAATGAGAGGGAACAAATCATAAGCCATGAGAGGCATGTAGCATCTTCTGGATTTTATTCTAAGAATAACAGGAAGCCACAAAAGAATTATGGCAAGAAAATGACAATCTAATTTAACATCTTTAAAATGTTATTCTAGTTTCTGTGTGAAGGATAGCTAGCTTATTTTTTGTCTACTTGATTGCAGTTCTTGAGAGGATATGTAAACTCTCAAATGACAGCCATTAGTGTACCTGATCCTCCCTGAAAAATTTAGATTTATACGTTTCACATCTATTTTATAGGTGCACATGTGTTTATCAGATCATGCCTTCTTTTCCTGTTTTCTGTTCTTCTCCAGTCTATAATGGCCTTGTCTATTCATGTGATTTTTTTTTGTCCGGAATATTTTTTGTTAAGTTTTAAAATTACTACACCAGCTTTTAGGTGATTATTCATACATTCCCTTTTAAAATATTTTGTCTTTTTGTTTTAAGAGTGTCAACTGCAGAAAACATTATTAATTCTAGTTATTCCCACGCCTCATTTTATTAAAATATTCTAGAACTAAATTTTCAATTGCTATGGATAAACTTTCTAGTTTAACTAGTTTATCTAGTTTATTCTCTCTCTCCCCTTCTCTCTCATTCTCCCTCCCCTCCCCCCTTTTTCTCTCCTTCTTTCTCTCCTTCTCTCTCTCTCTAAACACACATGCTAAATGTTACTGAATAACTCGACCACCCTTTATTCTGTTATAACATCTCTGGCATTCTTTTTTTTTGTTTGTTTTTCTTTACTTACTTGAGTACCTACTTCAAGTATGATTTCATCGTATGTCATTATCAAAAGTTCTGAAATCTTAGATGCCTAAGAATATATATACGTCCTCATATTTGAAGAATTAGTCAACTGGATATTCTTTAATATTTTAGAAATATCACTCCATTATTTCATTATTTTTGATGGCTGACTAATATTGCATTGTATACATGTACCACATCTTTATCTATTCCTCTGTTGATGAACATTTAGGTTGTTTCCATGTCTTGGCTATTGTGAATAGTGTGGCAATGAAGTTGGGATATCTGTATCTTTTTGAATTATAGTTTTGTCCAGATATATGCCCAAGAGTGGAATTGATGGATCATATAGTAGTTCTATTTTTAGTTTTTTAAGGAAATATACTGTTCTCCATAGTGGTTGCACCAATTTACATTCTGATGGACAGAGGTTCCCTTCCAGTGTAGGAGGGTTCCCATCTCTCCACAACCTCTCCAGCATTTTTTATTTGTAGACTTTTTGATTATGGCTATTCTGCTATTTGCAGCAACATGAATACAACTAGAGATTATTATAATAAGTGAAGGAAGCAGACAGAAAGACTAATATCATATGACACCACTTATATATGGAATCTTAAAAGTGATACAAATGAACTCATTTACAAAATAAAGACAGACTCACACACACAGAGAACAGGCTTATGTTCACCAAAGGGGAAAGGCAAGGAGGGATAAATTAGGAATTTGGAATTAAGGTATACACGCTAATATATGTAAAATAGATAACCAACAAGGACCTACGATATTGCACAGGGGAGTCTACTCAGCATTTTGTAGTAACCTACATGGGAAAAGAACCTTAAAAAGAATATATACAGATGTATATGTATGACTGAATCATATTTGCTGTAACCTGAAACTAACATATCATTGTAAATCAACTACATTTCCATTAAATGTTACTCCATTTTTCTTGTTATTACTCCATTTTTCTTGTATCAAGTGAGTCAAGATATTTGGCAACCTGATTCTTGTCCCACATGGGAGATTTGCTTTTGTCTCTGAAGGTTTTTGGAACACTCATTCGTTGCCTTTGACATTCTTAAATTTCACTGAATTTGTTATGTAATGGTTTTGCCTCCTTTGCTTATTGAGCTCTAAAGCCTTTAACCCTGAAGTCTTCTTTCTTTAATCTTGTGAAATTTATATTTATTATTATACTTCTTGTGTATTTTTCTATAACTTTATTCTTTAGTGCTGTCTTCTGGAAGAATTCCTGTGTACTATCTTCCAAATCACTAATTTATTCTTCAGCTATATCCAGCCTGGTATTTATCCCTTCTCTTAATGTTTTTTATTTAAACCATTCTATTTTAATGTATAAAGTTTCCAATTTTATGATTTATTTTTCTTGTTTCTTCTTGCCAATGTCTTACCTTTTTCTGCTCATACTTATGTTAAACTAGGATTCCAGTGATGATGCTTCAGATGGTGTCTGTTGTTCCACTTCAACCTTCCTTTATGAAGGTGGTATTGCCAGGTGCCCATGTTTGACACATGAGCTCCTGCTGCCCTGGAGAGGTCCATGACTCTGGTAGGGGTCCTGGGGAGGGCTGACAGCCAGGGTGATGGATGAGGGACAGCAGGGTCCCAACACCAGACCTCTACAGACTGCTCCCACCTCTGTCACTCTTTTGTAAACTCCTCTGAGGTGACCTGAGGAGCACAGGGAGAAATCTTCCTTGCAGCCAACTGCTGCCCTTGGGAGAGGTGGGGGTGAACCAGGGGTGGCTAGAGGGCCTCCAGCCCTTGCTCGGCCCCCTACATTCTAGCACTTTTGTCTCCTTGTTACTCACATTTGGCTCTGTTATGTTTTCAGCCCTGATTATATCCTGAATCGCTGTCTTCTAGGTATTGGTGATGAGTTTGATGATGAGAGGGAAAGGAATGATTGTCTGAATGCCATGAGGGGAGAAGCCAAAGAGGAGCCTGCAAGCTCTCCAAACACTGTCACCCCTGCCCACACACACCCCAGCCCCAGGCCACGGGGGTCTCCTGGGGGTGGATCAGGTTGGGACTGTTTGTTATGTGGGCCACTCTTGTAGTTCATGTTTCATCCCTCATCTTTAGTTTTTCCAAGTGTGATTTTGGAGGAGTGGGTAGGACCCAGGCTAGAGTATCATCATAACAGAGTAGAACATTTATTTGGTTTTTCTCTCTCATTTCTTTGATGTGAATCCATACTACCTTTATTTTCCAGCTTCAATTCATGAATTATATTCATGACAGATTCCAAAAGTAATACATAATATATCAAAGTCTGAGGCATATGGCAGGCACTTTAAAAAAACAACAACAGCTTTTGCCTTTTATGATATTATGTTTATGGATTTCTCTAGGAAATCACAACTTTATTTCTTCCTTTTTTCAGATATTGCAGTATCTCACAGATTTTTGTCACCTACATTTCATGGAATAGCTGTTTACAATTGATAGGACAGCAAATCTTATTTAAGAGGATGTCTTTTTTTCAACATCGAAAACTAAGAAAATGCCTCTGTTTTTGTTATAGGAAACTGAGTAAACAAGTAAGAAAAAGAACAACTAAAAGCATAGTGTTAAGATGATTAGCAAGTTTGGAAATTTCAAAATGTCAAACCTTAAGATAAACTGCAACTGTCATGAAATCCTGGCCAGAGTGTAGATTAATACAACATTCTTGGATCTAAAAATTAGGCTTTTGCAAAATCTTAAAGAGGGCAATACTGAGCAAAAGTTTTAAATGGACAAGTTGTTTGACCAGTAACTTGTGTCTAAATATGTATTCTAGGAAACAATGAGGAAGTATGCACAGATTAATTTCTCCAAAGACGTCCATGCTCTGAACCCTGGCACTTGTGAATATGTTGGCTTCCACAGCAACAGGGACTTTGTAGATGTGATTTATTTAAGGATATTTCCATGGGAAGATGACCCTGAGCTATCTGAGTGGGCCTGGTATTGTCACGGAGACCCATGAAGGGAAGCACGAAGGTGAAGTCAGGGAAAGGACATGGACAACAGAACCAGAGATGGAAGTGATATCCTTTTAAGAGGGAAGAAGCTGTCAGCCCATTAGGGCATGTGCTTCCAGAAACTGGAAACGGCAGAGAAAAAGACTCTTCACTGAGCCTCCAACAGAAGGCAGCCTTGCTGATGTCTTGACTTAGGCTCTGACGTGTAGAACCATATGATAATACATGTGGTTAATTTAAGCCACTAAATTTGTGGTAATTTGTTAAAGCAATGACAGGAAACTAATAAAGTACATAATAGGCAGAAGTTAAAAACAAATCAACTACAAAGCATTAATTAATAACACATCCCCAAAATATGTATTATGCAGTCATTGAAATTATATTGTAGTTCAATATTTTATTATGTGTTGCCATTATGTTATTAAGTTTAAAAAAGTCTTATAACAGTGTTAAATAACTCATTTTTAACAAGGAAATTACAAAGAAAAATAGCTACAGTTTAAGTGCTTTTATCTGCACCAGGAAACTTTAAAGAGTTCCATGTGTATTATCGCAATTACTGCTCCTATGAGGGGATGTACTAACCCCATTTTACAGATGAGGTAATTAAACCTCTGAGTTAGTAGGAGCTCACAGTTAGTAGGTGATAGATTTAAGACTAGGACATGATACCAGAGCCTGCATTCTTAGTTTGCCTAAATAACCCTCCACAGTAAATAAAACAAACTTATACAAGATGGTAATGCCAGGTGATGGGAGATATGCTCATTTTATGTTCTTCTTTTCTTTATACGTACAATACACTTTAATTACTTTTGAAATGCAGAAAAAATAAATTTGAAAAAGAATGGAAAATAAAAGTTTTAAAAATTGTTGAGAGGGTCTTTGAAAAAATTATGTCTATTCTCATTTTTATTTTTAGAAAAATTAACATCTGTCTCATTTCAAAATAAATTGCGATGAGGATTTTTTATATGTATTTGTCTAGAGAATGAAACTATGTCATGACCTACTTGATTGCAAGGAATTCAGAGTTTTGCAAATCTAATCTATGCATATCCAAATACGAGCACATTTACTTATAAATACCAATAAAGATACATATGAGAAAATGGGGCATTAGGAATTGAACTAAACAATTAACCCTGGAGGGAATGGGACCTGATTAGCCTCTAATAGGAACCACCCCATGACACCTACAAGGAAAGTACCTATAAAGACATAAAAAAACCACCAGACTAGAATCATGCCAAAAATGTGATTAGTAAAAGGTTTACATTGTGTTCTTTTAAAAAAAAATTATAGAAGTATAGTTGGTCTACCATGTTGTGTTAGTTTCAGGTGTATAGCACGGTGATTCAGTTATATGTTATGTAAATATATATGAGTTCTTTTCATATTCTTTCCCATTATAGGTTATGACAAGATATTGAGTAGAGTTCCCTGCCCTATACAGTTGGTCCTTGTTGTTTATCTACTTTATATACAGTACTGTGTATCTGTTAACCCAAACTCCTAATTTATCCCTCCCTCCCTCCCTTCACCTTTGGTAACCATCAGTTTGTTTTTTGTCTGTGAGTCTGTTTCTGTTTGGTAAATAAGTTCATGTATGTTATATTTTAGACTCCATATAGGTGATACTATAAGACATTTGCCTTTCTCTGTCTAGCTTACTTCACTTAATATGATAATCACTATGTTTACTTCTTGCTAAAGATGACTATCAGACCCTGCTCCTATCCGACCCCTTATTCAGCATAGAAAGTCACTACTAAGGCAAATCTTGGCAGCTATCCCTCTGCTGAGTGCTCTGCTTTCTGAAGGAGCCAGTGCTGATTCAAACACCTTCAGTTGCTCTCAACATTTTGTTGATAATAGCATTTCCCAGAAAACAGGAAGAGTAACAGAGAATGGCCATAACCATGGGAGGGATAATGCACAAGAGCCTTCATACACTAAGTAGTCACGATTTTGCTTTTTCATTGGTGTCATCCATTTATAAGACTAGCGAGTAGGTCTAGGAGAAGGTCTCTTGTGTATCCAGCAGCTAAAATAGGGAACTACAGAGAGAAATAGCCATGGGCTAAATTCTCCATAAAATGTCCAATGAAATACAAGGTGAAGTATTTAAGGAGCAAAAAGTGAACCCAGTTGGGGATGAAGTCAAGATCCCCTCATAGTCTTCCTGCTGGCACACTGTCTCTGCTGGGCTCTCCTATTGTTCAAAGATTAATAAACAGAAAGAAAAACACACTTATAATTGCCAGGTGCTATAAGACAAGATAAAGGAAACGCCTGAAGGCTCATATGAAAAACAGAACTCGTACAGTGATTGACAACCAGAATAAGAACATTTGTCTTTCTTGTTAACAATTATAAATCCCACCTCCTGAAACATTTGTATGAGTGATGGCGAGCATTCAGTAAATATTAACTGAATCAATGAATAAGTCCTTTCAAAAAGTATTCTGCATTCTCAGTGGATAACAAGAAGTCTTCAAATCAGTAACGTTAAGAACCTGAAATGGTCTCTGTGAGGATGCAGATTTGATCCCTGGCTTTGTTCAGTGGGTTAAGGATGTGACCCAGATTCAGCATTGCTGTGGCTGTGGTGTAGGCTGATTTGACCCCTATCCTGGGAACTTCTATGTCCCGCAGGCACAGCCACAAAAACCATCAAACAAAAAAAATTTTAATAGCAAATAAAGGTTGAATGTAAAGGTATAGAGAGAAAATGCTTGGGAAAAAAAAAAAAAAAAAAAAAAGAAGAAGGGACAACATACCAGGTAAGAAAATTTAAAGAAAATAAAAGTACAATTGAGAGAGAGCAGTAGATGGTGGATATAAAAATGGCTCTGCTATATATGAATCAGACAATTATTCTCAGCCTGTAACTTGTCCTTTAACTCTGGTGTTTTTTTCACTTTTTTAAAGATTATTTTTTAGAGGAGTTTTAGATTCACAACACAACTGAAAGTAAAATACAGAGATTTCCCATATACTCATGATCCGTCAAAATAACCTTTGCTATATTTAATGTACAGAAATACTTAAATTTCATATAATAGAATCTCTCTCTATCATTTTGTTCTTTCTGGTTTCTAGATTTTATGTCTGACTTAGAAAGGCCCTTAGCATTAAGACTGTAATTTTAATTTTTTTTTGCATTTCTCTTGTAGGTTTTGTTTTGTTTTGTTTTGTTTTTTGTTTTTTCTTTGTAGGGCCAAACCTGAGGCATATGGAAGTTCCCAGGCTAGGGATCAAATCGGAGCTACAGCTGCCGGCCTATGCCACAGCAACAAGATCCGAGTCACATCTGTGAACTTCACTACAACTCACAGAAATGCCAGATCCTTAACCCACTGAGCAAGGCCAGGGATTGAACCAGCATCCTCATGGATACTAGTCAGTTTCATTACCACTGAGCCACAGCAGGAATATTTTTAACTCAGCTGTAGTTCATTATCATGCATGATGAGAAAATTTGGAGAATTAACATGACAGGGATAAGATGGCAGACAAAGATCCTAAGGGGGTAAGAATCTAGAGAGGTGAATTTGGCATTTGAGGCTAATGTTCCCTCAAGAGGGAAATACCTGTGGAAGTATCAGAAAAGGCCAAGCAGCTGGGAGCCTGAGAGGCCAAAGTGGGGCCCGTCCAGTAAGGGACCTGGTGAATGTTCCCAGTTTGGTGGCCCTTCAAGGCTAGACTCAAGGATGAAGTATGAGCAGGAAGTGGACAACACCTCATAGTGCCTGCAGCTTGTTTCAAACCATTTCAGTGCCTCGAACAAAGAGAATGAGATTCCAGATTGTCTTGAATCCTACCTGGGCTCAAATTATTTCTAAAAAGCAGTCTTGAGTTCCCATCATAGTGCAGTGGAAATGAACCCCACTGGTATCCATGAGGATGAGGATTCAATCCTGGGCCTCTCTCAATGGGTCAGGGATCTGCGTTTAATCAATCACCGATGGCCAGGGATGTAATCAATAGCACCTGTAGAAATTCCCATTGAGGCTCTGAGGTAATGAATCCAATCCAATGTATAGTTAGTATACATGAAAATGCAAGTTCGATCCCTGGCCTTGATCAGTGGGTTAAGGATCTGGCATTGCCTTGAGCTGTGGTATAGGTTACAGACACAGCTCGGATCTGGCATTGCTGTGGCTGTGGTATAGGCCAGCAACTGTAGCTCTGATTGGACCCCTAGCCTGGGAATTTCTGTATGCTGCAGGTTCAGCCCTAAAAAGAAAAAAAAAAATTAAGTAAAAAGCACTCTTAGGAATACAGTGTCTGACAATCAAGATAACCAGGCTTATAAAGAGACAAGACAACATAGCAGAGCCAAGTAGGAGGCCAGTCAGAAAGAGACCAGCTCCTAATATGTGTTCCAGGTTCAGAGCATTAAACACCACCACTGGAGGCTGCTAGAGGCTCTGGGAGGCTAGAGGGCTGAAGATCCGGGAAGCCACCAGGGAAAATTACTGCACTCAGCTGGAAGCACCAAAGTAGGACTTCTCAAAAGCTTCTCCAAAGCTGCTACAACTATCAGGAAATGCTCAGATGCTCCCACAAATACCACATGCTGCAGGAGTGAAATGGGTGGCTCTCAAGGCCTCAGCAGAAAGTCACCTCTCAGGCTAGCCCATGCATCAGCTGCAAAAGCCTCTGTGGAATTATGCCTCTTTCCTCTTCCACCTTCCAAATCACGTCCCAGGGGCTCTCAGCAAGGAGTACACAGGGGAAAGGGTCTTGAGATCTATGTCCTTAGGCTGATTTTCTTGGTTTCTAGAAGTTATATAGAAACATGAAAGATTTTCTTCATGAATTCAGTGAAAGACCTTTACACGAGATTGCAGAGAGTACTGGCCATGAAAAAAAAAAGATAATTAATCAGACTGCGGTAACATAAAGAAACTCTGCTTATCAAAAGCCATCATTAATAGGGTAAAAAGGCAAGCCACAGTGTACAAAAAAAGGTATTTTAAACACACATAACAGATAAAGATTTATAGAACTATGATTCAATGGGGGGGGGGTAGAAATTAACCTAACAGCACAATACAAAAATGGCAATTAAAGGCATGTTACAAAAGAAGATATCTAAATAGTTAATAGACTATTCAAAATATTCAAATGAAGGAGTAATCAAAGGAATGCACATTTAAAGCATAAAGAGAAGAGTTCCCGTTGTGGCTCAATGGATTAAGAAGCCTACATTTTGTCTGTGAAGAAGCAGGTTAAATCCCTGGCCTCGATCAGTGGGTTAAGGCTCCAGCAACACCATGGCTGTGACCTAGTCCTCAGCTGCAGCTCCATTTGACTCTTAGCATGGGAACTTCCAAATGCCACAGGTGTAGCCATAAAAAGAAATAATAATAATAATAGTAAAGCATACAGAGATACAGTAAATAAATATTATAATGGCTACAATTTAAAAGACTGAAAATGCTATCTTGGAGAGGGTATGGACCAGCAGGGTTGGGTGGGGAGGTTAACTGAAACAACCGCTTTTGGCCTCCTATAATTGAAAATCGAGATTCTTTAAAACCCAGCATTTCCACTCACTTCTCTGTTTTTCTTTTTTGATTTTTGTATTTTTAGGGACCCACCCATGGCATATGGAGGTTCCCAGGCTAGGGGTATAATCAGAGCTACAGCTGCTGGCCTATGCCACAGCAACTCGGTATCTGAGCCACGTCTGTGACCTACACCACAGCTCATGGCAACCGGGTCCTTAACCCACCGAGTAAGGCCAAGGATCAAACTTGCATCCTCAAGGATACTAGTCGGGTTCATTAACCACTAAGCCATGATAGGAACTCCTCCAATCATTTCTATGTTTAATCGAAATGTGTGCACATGTGGACCAGGATACACACAATCCTTTGTTTGTTTGTTTGTTTGTTTCTTTTTAGGGCCACACCCATGGCATATGGAGAATCCCAGGCTAGGGGTCTAATTGGAGCTACAGCTGCCAGCCACAGCCACAGCAACTCAGGATCCAATCCACCTCTGTGACCCACACCACAGCTCAGTACAATGCCATATCCTTAACCCACTGGGCAAGGCCAGGGATCAAACCCGCAACCTCACGGTCCTAGTCAGATTCATTTGCGCCTCGCCACAACGGGAACTCCACACACAATAATCTTTATGGCACTGTTAATCTGATTAGTCCAAACATAATCCAAATTCCTAAATAAAACAAAATAGGTAGAGAAATGATGGCATGTTTATAAAATGGAATGTTGTGCAGCATTGAAAATGAATTAACTGCTTCTACATGCAAAAAAATGTTAATCTCAAATATAATATTGAGAGATAAGTCAGAAAAGATGCATATTCTAGGGGCTCCTTACATAGTTCCAATCTTACTTGAATATTAAAGAGAGTTAGTGTGTATACTTTGATGGCAGTAGTGATTTTATGACCCAATCAGGAGGCTACTTTTCAACATCTTCTAATTTATGAGGCATTGTTGCTGTTCTTCAAGCCTGCAGTGTAGGGAACAAAATGACGTAAAGTAAATGACTGAAAAGTATCCTTTCCTCTTGCTGGTGGGGCTGTGGCAGTGTCCTGAACCCCAGCTGTATTTCACCCTCTTCAGTTTTTGGTCAGAACATTCTCAAGTAGTCACACTGCTTTTCTAAAAAGTATTTTGCACCAAACGAACTGGCTTGGAAAAAATGGTGTCAAACACATTGACTTACCCCATGTTATTTCAGTCAGCAGATACTAAAAATGAAAAGGCAGTGTATGGATGCAAAACAAAAATAGCCCCTTCACTCAAAAAAATTGGAATTCTTAGTCTAACAGGAGGATTCCAAAAATTTAGGGTTTTGTGGTTTGAGCATCATTTCTATTTAGCAATTTAAAAGTAGAATTTTAAGCTGTTTATAAATTATAGTTTAAAATGGGAACATATAACAGTGGTTAGAAACAGGAAGTATAAAGCAGAACCTTGAAGTCTCTGAAAATAGTCCAAAAAAGAAAATTCTGTGAATTCTATCTTGTGACATGGCATCAGTAGTCTGATTGCTCCACCCCATGAAAATAAACATGATCGTGGAGACCCTTGGAAAGATGCTTGACCCGTTCATTTAGATCAAACACAGTGGTCAACCCAGGAAGACCACACTGTCGATATTTAAAGGGAGTGTCTTGTATTTATGGAGATGCAGGTGGTATGAATCTGAATGTGCACTTCTTTGACAAAATGATAACTTTATTAAATAACTGCTCTTCCTGTAGCAATTACACAGCACTGGTGCAAATCCTGAGAGGGTTTTAATTGGGGTGTTTGTGTGTGTGTGTGTGTGTGTGCCCACATGCGTGCAACTGAAAAGAGGAAGCATTGGTTTGGAGAAATAAAGTGAAAAACACTTTTTTTAATGTACAAATATATCAATTGTCAGTTTCAGAACCACCTACACGATGAAGCTCACAAAAGAGAAAAAAAATATTGTAAAGCTGTGTGTTATGGTAGCCTATACTTTATCAAAGTAACACTGCCACATGACGTATTTTATGGCTTTCAAAAGACATGTGGGCAAATGCTCCAGATGCTCTGGTGAACCTCATTCTTTAGAACTGGACAGACAAGAAGACAGTAAGTTGGACTATTTATTGGTATTTAGTCTCAATATTTAGAATGACAATAGGAATATAGTACTCAGGAATCAACTAAGTAGAACGAGACATTTTAACCCTGTGTGAGATTTTAGTGAGTGGTGTTTGCATGCAGCATAAACATGAATGTTTGGCTGAAGGGGCCTGGGGGGGTGTCGCCCACCTGAGCCTGCCAGGTACCAGACCCCACCCACAATCATCAAAGATCCTCCTCCAAGAGATTGATCCAGTGTGCCTTATGGAGTAGTAAAGATGGTAACTTTTAGTATTGAAAAGCAGTTGGGGAGTTCCCATCGTGGCGCAGTGGAAATGGATCCAGCTAGGAACCATGAGGTTGTGGGTTCAATCCTTGGCCTCGCCCAGTGGGTTGAGGATCCAGCATTGCCATGAGCTGTGGTATAGGTCACAGATGCGGCTTGGATCCTGCATTGCTATGGCTGTGGCGTAGGCTGGCGGCTATAGCTCTGATTTGACCCCTAGCCTGGGAACCTCCATATGCCACAGGTGCGGCCCTAAAAAGACAAAAGACAAAAAAAAAAAAGAAAAAGAAAAGCAGTTGGACAGACTCACAGACATGGAGAACAGACTTGTGTTTGCTAAGGGGGAGGCGGGAAGGAGTGGAATGGACAAATGGATGAGGAGTTTGAGGTTAGTAGATGCAAACTATTCCATTTAGAATGGATAAGCCATGAGTCCCTACTGTACAACACAGGGAACTATATCCAGTCTCTCAGGATAGACCATGATGGAAGATAGTATGAGGAAAAGAATGTATATATATGTATAACTAGGTCACTTTGCTCTACTGCAGAAATTGGCAAAACATTGTAAATCAACTATACTCTAATTTTTTTAAAAAAGAAAAGTAGTTGGAGATGTTTTTAGAAAGATTTCTAATGAAAGGCAAAGTATCTTGGAGAGTTTCCTCTGAACACAGATTTATTCTGTCTCAGGCAGGGGCACCAATGGTTAGGGTTTTGTAGCCTAACTCATGCCAGTTGTTTTTCATGGAGGGGAGAAAAGCCACAACAAAGGGGGAAAGAATAGATAAAGGGAAGGAATTCACTCTTCACCTTAACAATCTTGAGGTACAAAGTGGGCCCCTCTAACAGAGTTTTCCCTCAATGTTATATGTGCTCCAGCCACACTTCGAGGAGACACTGAGTTCTTCTGTCATCAGATAAAAAATTTTGTAAGGGAACAAAATTACAGTGTGAGTGGAAGAACATCCCTAGTCATCTCTTCTGCAGGAAATGCACTTCCAAGAGGATTTTTTTGAGGTGGAGGGACCGATGGTTCCTTTAAGTCCCTGTCCCCTGGGCCTCTGGACCTTTCAGGAAGAGGCTGAAACCCACCAAGCCCTCTCCCAGCACAGATTTCCATTCCAGGCAGCATTTGCAGCATCTCCCCTCAGTTATTATTTTCTTTTTTTCTCTCTTTTATGTCAGTTATTTTTTCTTCAGTTATACTTTTTAAGTTTTTATTGAAAAATAGTTGATTTACAAAGTTGTAATGATTTCTGCTGTCCAACAAAGTTATACTGTTATACACGTACACACATCCATTTTCTTTCAGATTCTTTTCCTGTATAGATTATCATAGAATGTAGAGTTCCCTGTGCTGTACTGCAGTATATTCTTTACAGGGCCTTTTAAGTAACTTGAACACATTGTAATATTACATCTCATATAGTTATTTAGTTTGTATAACAAAATTTTATGACACCAGGAAGTACAGAGGGTTGTCCTGTATCCTAAAATTTATAGCAGAATCAGTTCTCTTTATCTCTGCAGAATGCTCTGAAGTAGTTGGAATCAGGACCATAGCACCATGTCTGGTGACTAATGGGACAGATGCACTCCCAGGGCCCAAAGCACTTTGCCCTTGATAGGTCCCTTAACACACACACAAAAAAATTTAAATAAATAAAATTATTCTTTATGACTTTTTTAGTATAAGAACAAATATAATTGAATCTTGATTCATGTTATGCATTTACATTTATTATTTACTTTTAAAGAAAATAAAATCAAAATATTTCCATGTACCTTTAAAAATTCAAAGGCCTCAAGCCCCATACCTGCTGTATGTGCTGGACAAACTGACCCTGCAGATGGAATATGCCTTTCTCCCTTCAGATTAAGAATTTGAAATGGGTGTTTATATTCAATTCACCTCCATGTGGGATTTGGTTCATTCATAGCTATTGTCTGGAGGTGCTGCACAGACCAGGCAAGAGGCACCAGATTCTGTCCCCTTCTTCAAAGAGAACATTTTATGTTAATCTGGTTTATACTTAGAGATCTTTGGTAATATTCAATTTGGAAAAAGGAGCATTACTGCTTAAAAAAATTTTTTTACATCATTGATACAGCATCTATATGTGAACAATAGAAGTCCATTGCTATATTTAAAGTATCTTTTGTTTAACTTGATCTTTTGTAAACTTCTTGGAATCTGCTGAGCATCTTGTGCTCAATACAAACTGCAGGAACCTGTGAGTACTAAGTACAGGATTATATTACTCTCTTACCAGGAAGAGACGAATGGAGAGGGTGATACACAAACTCACATTCTTTAAATTCCCTACTCTTTTATTGATTCAACAAAACATTTTTGTCAGCATTGTATGTGCCTCTGAATTTTATTATCTGTGAAAACTAAGAACATGTAACACTCTGTTGCTTTATTTTTCACTGTTCGATGCCCAGTTAAACAATGCAAATCTGTGTATCACAGCTGATTGCATTTGTCAGCTGTTTGGTGTTTTTGTCAGTTGTGTTTTTTTTAATTACCCTGTTTTGCAAGTACCTTGAAGCCTTGACTTCACGGTGTTATTAGCTCAAAGTTCTAATGAACAATCTAGTGGCAAGAGATTATCAGAAGAGATAAAAGATGCAGAGTGGGAGATGGGGTGATAAATTGGAAAGCTTAGGGATTTTTAGCTTCTACTGATTTTTATGCACTTGATACTTATTTCTGAGTGTTAGATAATGGATATCAATATGAGCTAGTGTGATATTATAGTTTATGATAAATACACATTTGGGTTTTTATCCCTGGTTCTAAGAGCTTCCAAGACCCTTGGGTTGACCTAAGTGATAAGTCTAGAAAGGTATCTTAATACTCATAACAAACTCCTTTCCACCACACTTGAGTTTTTGTTAATGAGGGGCTTTTGGAAAACACCTCCAGGTGGGGCTGGTCGACAGGGGAGCTGACCAACTATAGAGGGTTGGGACCTTCAGTCCCACCCTCCAACCTCTGAGGACCAAGAGGGGCTGGAGTTTGAATCAATGACCAATGGCCAGGGATGTAATCAATACTGCCTATAGGAGTTCCCGTTGTGGCTCAGCAGTAAAAAACCTGAATAGGATCCATGAGGATGTAGGTTTGATCCCTGGCCTCTCTCAGTGGGTTAAGGATCTGATGTTGCCATGAGCTGTGGTATAAATCAAAGACGTGGCTAGGATCTTGCATGTCTATGGCAGCAGCTACAACTCCAATTTGACCCCTAGCCTGGGAACTTCCATATGCTGCAGGTATGGCGCTAAAATAAATAAAGAAATAATATAGTGCCTGTAATGAAGCCTTACAGAAAAACTCCAAAGGAGGGGGTTTGAGGAGTTTCCAGTCTGGTGAGCCAGAGAGCTTGTTATGTACCCACCTGCCAGGCCTCAGACCTCACCTGGTGCATGTCTCCATCAGGTTCTTGATTTGTGCTCTTCAACATCTTTCGTAATGAATTGGGGATCTGGTGAGTAAAAAGGTTTCCTGAGTTCTGCAAGCCACTGTAGCAAATTCATCAGACACAGAGAGGAGGAGCAGGAACCCCTCCCTGATCCATAGCCTGTTGGTCCAAGCACAGGTAACAATCTGGACTTGGATTGACATAGGAAGTGAGAACAGTCCTGGGGGACTAATTCCTTACCTGGGGTCTCTGATGCTTTATATCTGTGTCAGAACTGTGTTGAATTATAGGACACCAGGCATGTCAGAGAATTGCCCCTTTCACCCCCACACAAATTGTATGTATTAGTGTGTTTTGTTTTGTGGATTTTTTTTCTTTTTTTTAGGGCCACACCTGCACCTGTGGCATATGGAAGTTCCCAGGCTAGGGGTCTAATCAGATCTGCAGCTGCAAGCCTACACCACAGCCACAGCAATGACAGACCAGAGCTACGTCTGTGACCTACACCACAGGTCATGGCCAGGGATGGAACCTGAGTCCTCATGGATCCTAGTCAGACTCATTACTGCTGAGCCACAACAAGAACTCCCTGTATTAATGTGTATTAAATTCAGAAGACTTTAGAAGAGATGGGGGACATGGTGTGTTGAAGGGAACCCTGACCAAGAGCAATTAGCCCTGACTCTGCCACTTCCTCCTTGCTCCTGGGTTAGTCACGGACCTTCCAGAATCTTCCACTTCCTCGCTTGTAACACTCATTATTGGCAAATATGGTAATAAGTACAGACCAGCACTGTTGCCGACATGATGGTCTGAGATCACTCCTGGTATTAGGACTTAGAAATACTAGATTAATAATAGCAAATAGCATTATCTGTGTTGAGCTGTGTAAATAAGAGGGTAAGATAAATTTCCAGGTGTCAAAAAACAAGAGGGCTAGAGTTCCTGTTGTGGCTCATTGGGTTAAGGACACAACTAGTGTCCATGAGGATGTGGGTTTGAGCCCTGGCCTCACTCAGTGGGTTAAGGGTCCTGAGTTGCTGTGGCTGTGGCATAGGCCTCAGCTGCAGCTCCAACTTGACCCCTAACCTGAGAATTTCCATATGGTACAGGTGTGACCAAGGAAAGAAAGAAATGAGGGAGAGAGGAAAGAAATAAGGGAAGGAAGGGAGGAAGGGAGGGAGGGAGGGAGGAAGGAAGGAAGGAAGGAAGGAAGGAAGAAAGAGTGCAGCATAAGCCAGGGAACCTGGCCTGAGAGCTGACAGGTGGTTGCTCTCAGAGCTGGTCACTGGGGTCACCTAGTGGGTGTCCACCCCCACCCAGGAAGGGAGACGGGGTAACGGGCCTTTGTGTGGAACACTCCCACCCATACCTTTATAGGAGGGGGGGAGGGGCTCTTTAAAATACAACTGTCTCCAGGAAAGTATCTACTAGGAAAAGAAAAAATCCAGACACACACACACACACACACACACAGATTAAAAAGGTAGTTTGTCCTTTCTTTTTTTGACCTGAATTCTGTGTACCCAAGAAAAAGAAAAGTTCTCTGAGAAATTTCATCACAGATCTGTACTACATTCCAGTTGGGGGCTCCAATTTGTCTTACCTGCATGAACTAGGATTTCCCAAATTTAGAAGCATTTTTGCTCCTGACGAAGGTTAAGCCCAGGCAAATAAACGCAATCCCTCTGAAGAGGGGACCTCTTTGAAGGATACTCAGCCAACAACTTGGAGAAGATGTGCTCACAAGAAGACCTTAAAAAGGCACAAGGGAGTAGCCACATGAGGAAGAGTCAGCAGCTCCAATAAGTGACAGAATGAAAACCCCAAGAACTTCAGTACTTGAACAAATCAAATAGAAATTTTCAAATGAGTATGTTTAAAATGATTAAAGACATAAAAGGAGGATCACCAGATAAAAAATATCAGGAAACCATGATAAAATGGGTTTGGAAAAAATGTATTAGAAATGCTAAACTGACTTATATGGGTAAATGTGTTCTTAAAAACTCTGTAAGTGATTAAACACAAGATCATAGATGGCTCAGGAGAGAACTGGAATTCTGATTAAACCAGGAATATTGTTTACATAGGTCTACATGTATTCTTTTTGAAACTTCACTAAAATTATAATCAAAATATTTTACTTAGGGAGTTCCCTGGTTGTATAGCTGTTAAGATTGGGGGCTTTCACTGCTCTGGCCTTGGTTCAATCCCTGGCCTGGGAGCTGAGATCGCACATCAAGTTGCTGCATGCCACAGCCAAAAAAGTGTAAACTCAAAGAGACAAATAAGGGAGAAAGGAGACAATAACAACAAAATATTGGGAGCTGGAAAAGTAAAGAGTAACTCGGGGGTGGAAAGTGGTACCTTGCAGAGTGTAACAGAGAAAGCAAAAACTAAGATAAATGCCAAGAAAACAGAAAAAAGCCGTTCCATGCTGTGGAGCTGCAGGAACTAGGTGTAGCTGGCAACTTGAAAACGGGGCTCAAATCAGGCTGAATAAAAAGAAACTGGATTGAAAGTGTATATAAGAGACAGAAAGTCCTACAGGCTTCCCCAGGCCACCAGATGTCCATGTGACTGTTCCCTCCCAGCCTCAGCAGAATGCAGAGTGATTCATACAGTTGCTAGATTTAGGAATCAGGCTCAGCTAAGGGTGGGATGACTGTCGTAAAAAAGTCTAAGTCTGCATACTGAGTGGTGATGACACCTTTTTCCATGCTTGATCCCAGAATTCTGGCATCAGCTTTATGGTCTAAGGCAAGAGTTGGCAGGATTGAGAGAGTAAAGAGAGTAGATCAGAAGATAGTGAGTTGAATTTCAACCCCAAAATAATCCAGCCTGAGCACCATATGGGAAAGCCCAAACGTATATGAAGAATTTCTAATCTGCTTTTCAGTGACTTATTCTTAAATATGAACCAATATCCCAGGATCAAAGAAAAGAGCCAATGAAAGCCAAAGAAGGGAATTTTTCAATCTAATGGACCATAGAAAGGAAAGAAATTGTGTCTTTGAAACAAGAAAGACAGGGAACTCTTTTTTATATAAATTATTGAAGTATAATTGACTTACAAAGTTGTGTTAGTTTTAGGTGTACAGCAGAGTAAATCAATTTGATATATATATTCCTTTTTCAGATTATTTTCCCATACAGGTTATTACACAGTACTAAATAAATTACCCTGTGCTATACAGTAAGTAGATCTTTGAAACCTATCCATTTTATACATAGTAGTGTGTATATTTCAATCTCAACCCCCAATTTATCCCTCCCCTACCCCATATTTTCCCTTTAAAAACCATAAACTTGGTTTCAAAATCTTTGAGTCTGTTTCTGTTTTGTAAGTTTTTCGTATCATTTTTATTAGATTCCATATGTTAGATTTGTGTTTCTCCTCTTAGTTCACTTTGGCTATTAACCAAAAGTTTGGTGGTTTGAGCCCACCAAGTAATGCTATCTCTTGGATGGCCAAAAAGTATATTAAAAGATGCTCAACACCACTAATTATTAGAGAAAGGCAAATCAAAACTACAATGAGCTATCACCTCACACCAGTCAGAATGATTCCACCATCAAAAAGTCTACAAAAAATAAATGCTGGAAAGAGTGTGGAGAGGGTGGGAATGTATGTAGGTACAGGCATTATGTAGGTTCCTCAGAAAACTAAATATAGAACTACCATATAATCCAGCAATCCCAACTCTGGGCATATATCAGGAGAAAACCTTAATTCAAAAAATACATGCACCTCAGTTTTTGCCACAGCACTATTTACAACAACCAAGCCATAGATGCAGTTTAAATGTCCATCAGCAGAGGAATGGATAAAGAAGATGGGGTACATATAAACAATGGAATATTACTCAGCCATGAAAAAGAAAGAAATAATGCCATTTGTGGCAACATGGATGGACCACAACAGGGACATTTTATAAAGGAAAATTCAGTAAGTAGATACAAATATGAGAGGAGAAATAAAAACTAATTAAGAAGTTTAGAAGATCTTGAAGAAAACTTCCAGAAAGCACAACAAAAAGACAAAGAAAATAGAAAAGATAGTTAGGGAGTTTCAACATCCGAATAATAAGGATTCTTATGTGAGAGTACAAAGAAAACAAGTCAGGAGAAATTACTGAGGAAATAATTCAAGGAACTATCCCCAATCTGAAAAGCAGATGGTTCCAGATTAAGTGGAACAATCGAGTATGGAATAAACTGGATTTTAAAAATTTAGAGCACTAGAGACAAA